>NW_027508920.1:3715000-4422500 GCF_051911475.1 Siphateles boraxobius | reverse complement strand
TCTGTGGTCTGCTTTGACAGGTGTATCTGCATCAGGGCTGTGAGACGAGCATGTGACAGACAAGATCTGTACTTGGTTTTAATTATGTTGAGATGTGAGAATCCCCTCTCACAAGCTGCACTGCTTAAAGGCAGCGTAAGAGACAGCTTAACCACCTTGTTGATGTTGGAGTAAGCATCTGGGTTACTTGTATTTACTATTTGGACCAAGTCATACACAGAAGAGGCTCCCAGGCGTTTTCCTGCCTGCTTTAAGCGCATCCATTCTGTCACAGTGGTGTCTTTGTCAAGTTGCAATGTGGCCTCATATTTCTTGAGAATGCTGCAAACTGTTGCGTTTCCAAAACTGTGGAGGTCTTGCATTTCCTGAGGCCATGTTGAAGGATCAAATACTAAAAATTGATCACATGACTTGAGGGAGTCATATCTGATTTCAAACTCTTCAATTAACCCCCTGAGTAAGTTTGTCTTATCTCTGTCAGCATCAGCATTAGAAACAGTGTGTGCCCTCTGGCCTTCACCATCAAGCAGAAGTGTGAACTGTCCAATGGCCAGCATGAGTTCATCCTTACATTCTCCAATGGTCAGCTTTTCCTTCTGAAACCTAATGGATGTGGTCTTCAAAATGTTACCAATGTCAAGCATGTTTGACAGAAAGCACTGAAAATGCTCTGCGCAGATATGCTGGAAGTCACTGTTATCACTCTTAGCCAGTTGCTTTTTAATGGCTGGCAATAGTCTTGATATTTTTAACAGCGTTTCATGCCTCCATGCAGACCATCTGATATTATGAAACTAACCCAGCTTCACAAAGGATATCCCATTTTCTTCACACAGCTTCTTCAGTTCAGCAGTTTTTTTTGCTCCACCTTTTTGTAAATAAAACTGCAGCAGCTTGACCATAGAGCGATTAAATGTCTCACAGTAAGGAACGTTGCGATCAGCTGATTTTGCGCAATTCTCCAATGTGTGTGCGGTGCACAGAATGTGCACAAGGGAGTCTCCAACCGCAGCAAGTCGACGGAGTTTTGGCACAACGCCGTTGTAAATACCGACGTTGACAGCAGCCCCGTCTGTGCACACAGCGACCAACTTTGTTGTCCAGTCATCCAAGCCTGTGTCCTGGAAAAGTCTCACAAGTCCGTCTGTTATGGCCTGCGCAGTTCGGTCAGCACCCAATTCAATCAGTCCAATAAAATCTGAGGTAAACTCTCCGGTGCTGGACACAGAAACAATGTAAACGATTTCCTGCTCAGTTTTTGTGATGTCCTCAGATCCATCAAAAAGCAGCCCCCAAAATTCAGCAGACTGCAACTTGGCTCGTAACTCCCCGCTGATGGCGCGGGCGATGCTTTGCATGATGCGCGTGCCCCCTTCACGTGAATGATATGCACCTCCGACATTTACTCCTAGCCGCTTCAGTAAAGGAATATCCTCAGAATAGGAAGACATGGGACGTGCGTGCTTAGCTTTATGGAAGGCGAGGAGAAAAATATTAAACAGAGCTTGCCGCTGTTCCTCATTCAGCTTGTCTCGCCATCTGGCAAGTGGGCGACTGGACATTTCTTCTCGGCTAGCTTGTTTATTAACAATATCTTGCGCCACATTCGTGTGCTCCTTGCTCTTTTCATGTTTGTCAAATAAAGGATGGTTGAAATTCGTTGAGCCTTTATAAAACGCACCTGTTTTGTCTGCTAGATGTGGACTTGAGCGGCAAATCTTGCACCACATTTCAGTGCGCTCATCGTTAGCTTCAAGCCACAGCACATCTTTGAGCCACTTTTCCGAAAAAAGTCTTTTTTTCGGCTCTGGCTCCAGTTGGCGTTTCTTTGTAGGTGGCGAAACGCCAAAAAAGCTGCTTAACGTCTGTTGCTTTTTGGACATCTCTGATAGTATAACTTAGTTGACAAGCAACATGTCGTGTGTAAAGTTAGATGAGAAGATCGGTTAAGTACGCAAAAACGCGGAGTAATACAAGTCGCATTACGCATTCCTAATTTTTGTCGCGCATGCGTACCTGCGTACCAGTTATGTGCACCCGTGTATATATATATATATATATATATATATATATATATATATATATCCAAAAAGACAAGGCCTTAAACTTAAGCTTGAACAAGGGTTAAACTCTAAAACACACACACACACACACACACACACACACACACACACACACACACACACACACACACACACACACACAGTTTAAAAGCAAAAAGATATTTATCCAACCCCATTTAAAAACAGTCTGTGAGTGCCATCTTTTGGACATCCATCATATTGCATTGGTTTTCAAAAATTTTAAGGAAAACATATATATTGATCTAATATATATATATATATATACATATATATATATATATATATATATATATATATATATATGTCTGTGAGTGCCATCTTTTGGACATCCATCATATTGCATAGGTTTTCAAAAATTTTAAGGAAAACATATATATATATATATATATATATATAGCACATATGTATAAATGAACAGGCTTGCAATGTCAAGATTGCAATGCTGGAATGTGTGTGTGTGGGTGTTGGTGGCTCAGCGCGATTGAACAGGGTATTACACATATAAACATACTCCGTCATTTTCTTCATACAGGACATCATTCAAACTGCAAAGTGTTTACTTATATTTTGACAGGATGTAAGGTGGCTCTTAGCCAGGGTCGGTTTACTTGGCGCCATGACCAAGTATTGCGATGTTTGGCTTTAGCATTGGAAGGCAAGCGTAGTATGACCAATAAATTGCCGCCTGTTCTAGCAAAACATTACACGCAGAAGACAATATTCCTCCGCCCAGGCGAGCAACCACCAAGAAAAGGTGCTAATACCAATTCTCGCCCAGGACATCTGGAAGCTGCTAGGGACTGGAAGATGCTGGTTGATCTTGATCAACGGCTTATTTTTCCACCTGAGATTGCCACCACTAACCTACGACCAGATATTGTTTTGTGGTCTGGATCAGCACGCATTGTTCAACTGATAGAGTTAACAGTGCCATGGGAGGATGCGGTAGATGAGGCATATGAGAGGAAGAAACTGCGGTATGCTCATCTGGCCACTGAAGCAGAACAGCGAGGATGGAGAGTCCAGGTTTATCCAGTGGAAGTGGGTTGTCGTGGTTTTGTGGCACACTCTACAACCCGGTTCCTCAGAGACGTCGGATTCAGTGGCCAAGAGTTGCTTCGTACAGTAAAGAACTTATCTGAAGCAGCAGAAAGGAGCAGCAACTGGCTGTGGTTGAGACGGAAAGATTCTAGCTGGCTGTGTACAGGCCGCCATGCTACGGTTTCGTAGAATTCTTGAAAACTTGAAAGGTCTGTTGGTTTATTTGTATAGGTTGTATAGTATTTACAGTCATTACGTTCCTGTGTATATTGCGTGAATGACGGGTGGTTGGGCAGATATTGTGTTTTGCGGTAGGTGGTATGCCATACGGAACCGTTGCCACTGAAACTGCATATTAACGCACCAGTGGGGCTCGACAGCCTTAGTCAAACGGGTTGGCGCGTATGGTTGGGTTGCGGAGAGATTGTGAGATTGTGGTTAGGTCTCAGCAGCAACTGTTGGTTTATTTGTATAGGTTGTATAGTATTTACAGTCATTACGTTCCTGTATATATTGCGTGAATGACGGGTGGTTGGGCAGATATTGTGTTTTGTGGTAGGTGGTATGCCATACGGAACCGTTGCCACTGAAACTGCATATTAACGCACCAGTGGGGCTCGACAGCCTTAGTCAAACGGGTTGGCGCGTATGGTTGGGTTGCGGTGAGATTGTGGTTAGGTCTCAGCAGCAACTGTTGGTTTATTTGTATAGGTTGTATAGTATTCACAGTCATTACGTTCCTGTGTATATTGCGTGGATGACGGGTGGTTGGGCAGATATTGTGTTTTGTGGTAGGTGGTATGCCATACGGAACCCTTGCCACTGAAACTGCATATTAACGCACCAGTGGGGCTCGACAGCCTTAGTCAAACGGGTTGGCGCGTATGGTTGGGTTGCGGAGAGATTGTGAGATTGTGGTTAGGTCTCAGCAGCAAGAGGGAAGTAGATGTCAGTAAGCTGGGCTGAGTTGAGTGGGGGACGGAGGGGGTGACTCTGGGACGCCAGAGTCACTGTCGAGCCCTCTTGAGGTGTCGTGGGCTAGTCGACGAAACACTGAGGACGGAAGGTGCCCACTTGAAGACCCTAGAGATGTTCCCTACTCCGCTCAATCCAGAGGGTTGTTATGGGGGGACCGCACTGTGGTTGCAGCCGTTGTGTGTGCTGACGCGCAATACACTGTATTAACATCAGACAGAAAATTCACGTCACCAGATGGAAAGAATGGATGGAGAAGCATAGGTTACTGTAAAGCTACGTCTTAGTTGGTGATTATCTTGGCGAAAGCCGAGTACAAATCAGCATGAAGTTTTAACATCTACTCTCGTGTAATGGAAATCATTGTGTACACTCGCAATAAAAAACAACATTGTGTTTTTGTTAAATAAATTAAAGTAATACATCCACCCGAAATGGCACTAATTTTAAAATTAAACTAAAACGCTCACGGCTGCACGGGCATTCATAACTGTGCGCGTTCACGGTGAGCAAACGAGCAGAACAGAGTGAACTTTGTTTAGTTCATTCCTACTTCCATAGGAATTAATTGAAAAAGCTCGCTCTACTCTGCACCATTATTAGTGTCTTGTGCGGACGTCCGTATTTTACTTCCACTTCCAAGTTAGCGATTTTAAAGCTCCCAGCGGTGTCACACGTTGATTAACCGGTGGGAAAATATTCCCATAGTAACATTCCTAATATTTATATATAAATAAAATAGGCCTACCTGATTTTGAACACAAGAGGGCAGTATAGCACTATGTATGATTTTTTTTTTGACTTAACCATTCTGGCTGTTTTTAAACTTAAACATAATTCCTTAATTGAAAAAAATGAATAAAATGGGTTTAGTTCTAATATTTGTATAATTTTATATAAAAATAAATGGTGTATAATTACATTTTAGAAAGATATGAGACATTTTCTGACTCTTTTTTTTTACATTAATTTAATCCCTCACCATAGCAAAACCGTTTGAGATATTCAATATCCGTTCACAATTTAGCATCTTTAATGTATTTTTATCAGGTTGAAAAAGTTTGGCGTGAATAAAATAAACTACTTAGGAGGAGTAGCTAAAAACTCATCTGAAATCCACATTCAAACCAAAATATCTGACTTCCTGTTGGTCGTAGCTAATGATTGTAAATTAGAAAGTTGTCCGGCTCGAAGAGTACAATATACATACCGAGTTTTGTTACTGTAGATAAAACTAACCCCCCCACTTTTGTCAAAAGCATTTAGAAAGTGACACACTTCCTGCTGCCAGTTGGTGGCGCTATAACTTTGACTCACAGTAGTCACATCCATGTGATCGGCCTCTTAAAGCAAACACACTGCTGAAGTTTAATCAAGATTAGTTAATGTATGGTGAAGTTATAACACACTTCCATTATTCGCCATAAATTTGTTTCCTCGCCACGGCCAAACCGTTCGAGATATGAAAAATCCGTCCGCAATTTAGCATCCTCAATGTGTTGACCTCAAGGTGACCGAGTTTGGCAGTAAACGGATGCAATATCTAGGAGAAGTACTTCAAATTCCAGAGCAAGTGTTCTCCGAACAACCCATAATAGCCGACTTCCTGTTGGGCTAGCGTAAAACTTGACCGAGGGAAAGTTGTTCGACCCGATGAGATCTATATGTGTACTGAGTTTCATATTAATTCATGCAAGCGTGTTTGATCTATAGACCAAGTTTTGGGGACCCCATTCAAGGGGGCGCTGTTGAGCTCTCCTGCCACGCCCGGGTATCCGCTTCAGCTCGGCCCTGATGGCCGTGGGCTCTGACCTGTGTGCAAAGTTTCAAGAGTTTTCAAGCACGTTAAGGGCCCCAAAATCCCCTGAAACCTTGAACACCATTAAAATAATAGTCAAATTCCCCAAACCCCATACACAGAGACAGAGGGAGAGGGAGGGAGAAAACTCTCCTGAAAATCTCATTCAAACCAAAATATCTGACTTTGTGTTGTTCGGAGTTAATGACTGTAAATTAGAAAGTTGTCCGGCTCGAGGAGAACAATATACATACTGATTTTTGTTACTGTAGATAAAACTAACCCCCCCACTTTTGTCAAAAGGGGGCGCTACTGAGCCCCTGTACCACGGCCTTTTCTGAAACTTTGCACATGTCTACTAGGTAATAAATGAGATGTGTCTGTCGAGTTTCATGCAATTTGAAGAATGTTAAGAGTCTCAAAAGCATCCAAAAAGAATATTAAAGTTTGATGCGTTGCCATGGCAACAGTATTTAAGATATCAATAATCCTTTCACGGGTCTACATCTGGCGTGTGTTTACATTATACACATAAAGTTTGAAGCAAATCGGTTAAAAATAAGAGGGTGATTTAAAAGCATTTTGAAAGTGACACACTTCCTGCTGCCAGTTGTTGGCGCTGTAACGTTGACTTACAATAGTCACATCCATGTGATCGGCCTCTTACAACGAACACACTGCTGAAGTTTCATTAAGATCAGCTAATGTATGCTGAAGTTATAACACACTTCCTGTTTCCATTATTCGCCATAAATTTGTTTCCTCGCGACGGCCAAACCGTTCGAGATATCAAAAATCCCCTGGCAATTTTTCATCCTCAATGTCTTGACTTCATGCTGACCGAGTTTCGTGGCATTTCTTTGAATTCTCTAGGAGAAGTACTTTAAATTCCATTGCATGCGTTTTACAAACAACCCTAAATAGCCGACTTCCTGTTGGGCTGGGGTAAAAAGTAAAAGTACAAAGGATATATAAACCGATGAGATCTATATGTGTACCGAGTTTCATATTATTACATGCAAGCGTGTTTGATTTATGGACCAAGTTTTCGGACCCCGTTCCAGGGGGCGCTGTCGAGCCCCCCTGCCACGCCCGGGTACCACCTTCAGCCCGGCCCTGATGGCCGCGGGTTCTGACCTGTGTGCAAAGTTTCAAGAGTTTTCGTGCACGTTAAGAGCCCCAAAAGTGCCCGAATAGTCGTTAGAATAATAATAATAACAATAATAATAATAATAATAATAATAAATATAGCTGCGAGCAGCGATTACGGGCCCAAGCCGGTGGCACCGCAACCCCGGTGCCTTTAGTTACCTAAAGGCACCGGGGTGGCGGTACCGCCGGCTTTGGCCCTTCATCGCTGCTCGCAGCTATATTTATATATATATATATATAAAAAGCCGGTGGCACCGCCACCCTGGTGCCTTTAGGGTTATTGTGCACGACGTGACACAAAATATCTGCTGGCTATCTGCCGAACGGCTCTGGTAGTTCCGCTTCAGCACTGATGATGTTGTAGAAATAGTGCGCTCTGGTTGGTCTGGATTATTCGGGATTTTTTATTTTATACAGAAATAAGTTATTTATAATTCAGATGAGAATAAAGTTAGTGTTGATTAAAATGAAGGAAAACAAATATATTGATCTGAAATATAGCACATTAATTTTAAATTTATTTAGGTTAAATTACCAAACATACAATCTTAATTTAATTTAAAGCAAACAATGCATTTAAAAGATATGGGTTGTATGCACTTTTTTTTTTAATAAAAAAAGATATATGTCCAAAAAACAAGGCCTTAAAGGGTTAAACTCTTGTCACTGTAACAGACACAATCTCTCTCTCTCTCTCTCTCACACACACACACACACACACACACACACACATACACGTCAAGTCACTTCCATTTTAGATGCAATATTGAATAAGCAGAAAATTCGGATTTTCTGCTCTGAAAATATAAATAAGCATAAAAATTGAATAAGCACTTTTAATATTCTAAACAGAATAAGCACTAGTCGCTAATCAATAAGTACTAGTACTTAATGGAATAGATACTAGTATCTAAAAAATAAGTACTAGTAGCATGAAAATAGAGACTAGTAGGTTAAAATGATAAAATGTTAAAACGGCTTGCCATATTGGCTCAGAGAGAGAGAGAGAGAAAATTACCTTTTAGATACTAGTACATATTAATAGATACTAGTATTTATTCAATAAATACTAGTACTAAGTCATTAGATACTAGTACCTATTAAATAGATACCAGTACTTATTCATTAGCTACTAATACGTATTCAAAAGAATATCTAAAGAATAAGCACTAGTATCTAAAGAATAGGCACTAGTACTAAAGAATAAGCACTAGTCGCTAATGAATAAGTACTAGTACTTAATGGAATAGATACTAGTATCTAAAAAATAAGTACTAGAAGCATGAAAATAGAGACTAGTAGGTTAAAATGATAAAATGTTAAAACGGCTTGCCATATTGGCTCAGAGAGAGAGAGAGAGAAAATGACCATATTCAAACCAAAATATCTGACTTCCTCTGGGTCTGAGCTAATGACAGTTAATTAGAAAGTTGTCCGGCTTGATCTGAACAATATGCGTACCGAGTTTTATGATTGTAGGTAAAACTATAAAACTAACCCCCCCCACTTTTGTCAAAAGGTGGCGCTACTGAGTCCCTGCACCACGCCCGTTTCTGAAACTTTGCACATGTCTACAGGCTAATAAATGTGATCTGTCTGTCGAGTTTCATGCAATTTTAAGCAATTTCAGGCATGCTAAGAGTCTCAAAAGCATCCAAAAAGAATATTAAAGTTTGATGCGTTGCCATGGCACCAGTATCTAAGATATCAATAATCCTTTCACAGGTCTACATCTGCCGTGTATTTACATTATACAGATGAAGTTTGAAGCAAATCGGGTTAAAATTAGAGGGTGATTTCAAAGCATTTTGAAAGTGACACACTTCCTGCTGCCAGTTGGTGGCGCTATAACTTTGACTCACAATAGTCACATCCATGTGATCGGCCTCTTACAACGAACACACTGCTGAAGTTTCATTAAGATCAGCTAATGTATGCTGAAGTTATAACACACTTCCTGTTTCCATTATTCGCTATAAATTCGTTTCCTCGTCACGGCCAAACCGTTCGAGATATCAGAAATCCCCTGGCAATTTTTCATCCTCAATGTCTCGACATCATGCTGATCGAGTTTCGTTGCGATTGGTTGAATTCTCTAGGAGGAGTATATCGAATTCCAGGGGCATACGCTTCCAAACAAACCATAATAGCCGACTTCCTGTTGGGCTGGGGTAAAAAGTAAAAGTACAAAGGATATATAAACCGATGAGATCTATATGTGTACCGAGTTTCATATTATTACATGCAAGCGTGTTTGATTTATGGACCAAGTTTTCGGACCCCGTTCCAGGGGGCGCTGTCGAGCCCCCCTGCCACGCCCGGGTACCACCTTCAGCCTGGCCCTGATGGCCGCGGGTTCTGACCTGTGTGCAAAGTTTCAAGAGTTTTCGTGCACGTTAAGAGCCCCAAAAGTGCCCGAATAGTCGTTAGAATAATAATAATAATAATAATAATAATAATAATAATAATAATAATAATAATAATAATAATCCTTAGGAAAACAATAGGGCCTTTGCCTTTTCAAGGCTTGGGCCCTAATAATAATAATAATAATAATAATAATAATCCTTAGGAAAACAATAGGGCCTTCGCCTTTTCAAGGCTTGGGCCCTAATAATCCTAAGGAAAACAATAGGGCCTTCGCCTTTTCAAGGCTTGGGCCCTAATAATAATCCTAAGAAAAACAATAAGGCTCTGCGCCCTTTCAGGGCTTGGGCCCTAATAGAAAGAAGAAGAGGAAGAAGAAGAAGAAGAAGAAGAAGAAGAAGAATCCTTAGGAAAACAATAGGGCCTGCGCCTTTTCAAGGCTTGGGCCCTAATAATAAATATAGCTGCGAGCAGCGATTGCGGGCCCAAAATGGTGGCACCGCAACCCCGGTGCCTTTAGTTACCTAAAGGCACCGGGTGGCAGTGCCACCGGCTTTGGCCCTTCATGGGCCAAATATATATACATATATATATATATAAACAAGCCCTGGTGCCTTTAGGGTTATTGTGCACGACATGCAAAAACGTAACCCTGCTTTGACTGTCGAAAAGAAGTGTGATGTAGAGCTTGCATCGGTGTGGGCTCTGCAAAAGTGCGCATCGAGGGCACATATCAACCACAAAGTATGCGTGAGCAACCTTCTGAAACCTAAAATGAAAAATGAGACACCCCACGGCCCCATGGATTTAACAGATACATGAAATAAGTACACAAGACCAAAAATTCATATGAAGTGTGCTATTTGGGACTAGGCCTATATGATCATGAACCACAATTGCAACATATATGAGATAATTTAAATATAGAATAATTTTTAATGTCATAGGATGTCATAGCTCAATATGTTTGCAGCACTTAAATGTGTGAATATAGAAGCCCAGTATTTATCTGGAGGTCTTTGTACAGGTTTATTAATGTAATTTTATTTTACGCTTATGTGTTCTATGATATGCAATGGAAGCAAATTGTAATGTTTAACATGGGGGTTGTTACGATGTGGTTTTGTGCCCTGTCTTGTTCTATGGTTCCCTGTCTTGTCTATTAGTTTTCCCAGGTGTTTCTGATTTCCCACGCCCCCTTGTTTAGCTCGTTTGTCCCTGATTATTTAAGCCCTGTGTTTCAGTCTTGTCTTTGTGAGTTCCTGTCATCGAGGATTATGTCACAGAATTCCTCGAGCTGGCGCATCTCGCGCAAATGAGCACACAGTGCTTGAAGATCTTCTTCCGCGGGGGATTATCGGAACTTCTCGGGTCTCAGATGCCCGAACCTGATCTGCACGGGTCTTTAGAGTGGTATATCGACTTGGCTCTGTTGTGGAGCGGCTCCTCGTTTACCGTGGGCGTGGAGGACAAGCTGCGAGAGCCGGCGCTTCACGTCAGCCCGGTCTCGCCCGCGCCCGCGCTTCACTTCAGCTCTGCCGAGACCACGCTCCACAAGCCCGCGCTTCACGTCTGCTCAGCCGAACCTGCGTTTCACTTCAGCTCTGCCGAGACCACGCTCCACAAGCCCGCGCTTCACGTCTGCTCAGTCAAACCCGCGTTTCACTCCAGCCCTGCAGAGACCGCACTCCACAAGCCCACGCTTCACGAGTCAAGTGAGTCAAGTGAGTCAAGTGCCGAGTCAAGTGAGTCAAGTGCCGAGTCAAGTGAATCAAGTGCCGAGTCAAGTGAATCAAGTGCCGAGTCAAGTGAGTCAAGGGTGAATCAAGTGTGTCAAGTGCCGAGTCAAGTGAATTAAGTGCCGAGTCAAGTGAGTCAAGTGCCGAGTCAAGTGAGTCAAGTGCCGAGTCAAGTGAGTCAAGTGCCGAGTCAAGTGAATCAAGTGCCGAATCAAGTGAGACAAGTGCGTCCAGTGCTGAATCAAACCAAGTGAGTGAATCTAGCCAAGTGAGGGTATCTAGCCCAGTGACTCGCCGTCGCAGGAGGAGGAGAAGGAGAACTCGTTCGGCTCGCCAGGCTCTGGTGAGCTTAATCAGACTCCTCGCCCTGCCGGCCCCGCCTCTGCGCCTCGCCCAGCCGGCCCCGCCTCTGCGCCTCGCCCTGCCGGCCCAGCCTCTGCGCCTCACCCTGCCGGCCCCGCCTCTGCGCCTCGTCTTACCTGTGTCCTTCAAGCTCTGGGAGGTCACTCTTGAAGCCAGTTACAGCCCGGAGGTTCCTCCCGTGGATTTCCCCAAGTATTTTCGGGGCAGTAGGTACCCTGAGAGGGCCATGGAGGCAGCGCTGACATGGACCTTGTCGGTGCTATCTTCACCTGAGCCTCCTATGCCCTCGTCCCCTGCCAAGTTCCCTGCCCTGGTCACCCATGCTCCACGGCCCAGGCTCGCCTTGCCCGTGTCCTGGTCCCGGTTCCCAGTGCGGGCCTGGCCCCCCGTCCCTCCCCCAGGACCGCCCTCCTGAACTTTTTTGCTTGTTTTGATGGGCGTCGGGAGCAGCCCATAGGGAGGGGGCTAAGTTACGATGTGGTTTTGTGCCCTGTCTTGTTCTATGGTTCCCTGTCTTGTCTATTAGTTATCCCAGGTGTTTCTGATTTCCCACGCCCCCTTGTTTAGCTCGTTTGTCCCTGATTATTTAAGCCCTGTGTTTCAGTCTTGTCTTTGTGAGTTCTTGTCTATTGTTTAACGTGATGTTGGTTGTTCCTGTTCCCCAGCCCTGTATCCAGTTTTGCTTGTTGTAAAGTTTGTAGTTTGTTAATTAAAGCGTGTGCTGCAGTTGGATCCTGCCTCATCTTTACTTCAACCGCACCGCGTTACAGGTGTATTCACAACACATAGCATACGATATAATATCTTAAGATTATTCATCATTATGTTGTCTTTGCCTTGTCTGTTTTAATGATATTCAGAACAGAAAAACTAAATGTTCCTTAATTTTAATTAACACTAACTTTACTCTCATCTGAATTATAAATAATTGATTTCCGTATAAAATGATTTCTGCGCCTCTCTCTCTCTCTCTCTCTCACACACACACACACAGACAGTTCGATCGCGCCGGCGCCTCTCTCTCACTCACTCACACACACACACACACACACACAGTTCGATCGCGCCTGCGCCTCTCTCTCTCTCTCTCTCTCTCTCTCTCTCTCTCTCTCTCTCTCTCTCTCTCTCTCTCACACACAGTTCGATCGCGCCAGCGTGATCACACACACACACAGTTCGATCGTGCCAGCGCGCCTCTCTCGCGCGCACACACACACTCCAGCTTCGACCCCCTTTTCTTTCTTCTTTTCTTTTTTTTTTGTTACAGTGTTTGTTGCAGGATTCCGTTTTGACGCATCGACATGGTTTTTCATTGTTTTGAAAAATGTTTCATTCACGATCGAACTGTGTGTGTGTGCGTGTGTGAGAGAGAGAGTTGCGGGCGCGATCGAACTGTGTGTGCGTGAGCATGTGTGAGAGAGAGAGGCGCGCGATAGAGCTGTGTGTGTGTGTATGTGTGTTTGTGTGTGTGTGTGTGTGTGTGTGTGTGAACAGTGGAAACATAGATTTTTTCATTCAGGACATCATTCAGACTGTTTACTTATATTTGTGTACACTCGCAATAAAACACAACATCCTCAGTCACATACGTAATATATTTATATTTTATATAAAAATAAATGGTGTATAATTACATTTTTAGAAGATATGAGACGTTTCCTGATTCTTTTTTTTTACATAATCCCTCGCTATAGCAAAACCGTTTGAGATATTCAATATCCATTAACAATTTAGCATCTTTAATGTATTTTCATCATGTTGAAAAAGTTTGGTAGGAATAAAATAAACCACTTAAGAGGAGTGAGTAAAAATGTAGAGGCTGGTTTTGCCAAACATCCACATCCAGATCAAAATAGCCGACTTCCTGTTGGGCTGGCTTAAAGTAGTTTGGCCCGATGAGATCTATATGTGTACCGATTTTATATTATTACATGCAAGTGTGTTTGATTTATGGACCAAATTTTCAGACCAAGTTTATGGACCAAGTTAATTTAATTAATAAACTAATGATATAAAACTATTGTCAATGCACTACAATTAAACTGGTTATATGCCTTTACTTTATTTTAAAAAAAAAACTTATTTAAAAAATACAAGGCTTAAGACATTTATTTTATTTTTTAATGCAGGCCAAACGACACAGCAGTGAAATTGTTAATCTAGCCCCCCTCCCCCTTCACAAACACTCACAGACACACACAGGCACAGACACAGAGACGTAGGCTCAGAGAGAGAATGACCACATTCAAACCAAAATATCGGACTTTCTGTTGGTCCGAGCTAATGACTGTAAATTAGAAAGTTATCCGGTTTGATGAGTACAATATACGTACTGAGTTGTGTTACTGTAGATAAAACTAACCCCCCCATTTTTGACAAAAGGTGGCGCTACTGAGCCCTCACCATGCCCGTTTCTAAAACTTTGCACATGTCTACTGGCTAATAAGTCTGATTTGTCTGTCGATTTTCATGCAATTTCAAGCATGCTAAGAGTCTCAAAGCATCAAACAAGAATATTAAAGTTTGATTTGTTGCCACAGCAACAGTATCTAAGATATCAATAATCCTTTCACAGGCCTACACCTGGCGTGTGTTTACATTATACACACAAAGTTTGAAGCAAATCGGGTAAAAATTAGAGGGTGATTTCAAAGCATTTTGAAAGTGACACACTTCCTGCTGCCAGTTGGTGGCGCTATAACTTTGACTCACAATAGTCACATCCATGTGATCGGCCTCTAACAATGAACACACTGCTGAAGTTTCATCAAGATCAGTTAATGTATGCTGAAGTTATAACACACGTTCTGTTTCACGTTTCTCGCCATAATTTCGTTTCCTCGCCACGGCCAAACCGTTCGAGATATCAAAAATCCCCTGGCAATTTCTCATCCTCAATGTCTTGAATTCACGCTGACCGAGTTTCGTCGCATCTCGATCAATTCTCTAGGAGGAGTTCCATTGCATAGGTTTTCCAAACAACCCTAATTAGCCGACTTCCTGTTGGGCTGTCGTAAAACTTAGAGCACGAAAGTTGTTAGCCCCGATGAGATCTATAAGTGTACCGAGTTTCATATTATTACATGCAAGCGTGTTTGATTTATGGACCAAGTTTTCGGACCCCGTTCCAGGGGGTGCTGTCGAGCCCCCCTGCCATGCCCGGGTAATAGCTTCAGCTCGGCTATGATGGCCGAGAGTTCTGAACTGTGTGCAGAGTTTCAATAGTTTTCGAGCACGTTAAGGGCCCCAAAAGTGCCAAAAAGGTAGTAATTTTCCTAATTTTCCTAAGGAAAACAATAGGACCTTCGCCTTTTCAAGGCTTGGGCCCTAATAATCCTTAGGAAAACAATAGGGCCTTCGCCTTTTCAAGGCTTGGGCCCTAATAAATATTTTTCAACCATTTTTCAACAGACTTGCTAAAATCATGAAGGCCCAACCCTAAACCAAGCCTCCAGTGGATTAGGGCGAATCGGGTAAAGCGGTTGAAAATGCCCATTGTGGTTTGAAAACGCCCCACTAATTGAGAAACACCCACTAGTGTTCTGCAGAGATACATGCCTGAATGATCTGGTGCTCATTAGGGATGTACCGATCCGATACTCAGCATCGGTATCAGCTCCGATACTGCCATTTTTTCCGGATCGGGTATCGATCAGACGAGGCCGATCCAAATCCGATATTGTGCGTATACTATTCTGTGTTATTGTTAAGCCCCACAAAAGCACCAAAAACATTATAAAGCACCGAAACCAAAGTTTGCATGCACTATATTACAAGTGTTCTGAAGCCATTATAGTATAATGTGAGATAGAAATTAACATTTAAGTCGTTAAATTCAAAATCACGTAAACTTTTCCCTCCGCTGCGGCTGTCAGTCATTCTTCATTTAGTATTCCGCGTCGCGTTCAGTTACGACAGTCAACATAATGAAACTCTCCCCAAGATGATTCTATGTTACTATTATTATACTTAATCTGTAGATAAAGCTCTATGGTTTTGCATAAAACAACTTTATCTTGTTGGACTTTATTGCTGTAACTTAATCATGTTTCTGCCGGGTGTCTGTTAGATCACAACACTAGAGTAGAGTCCACTATAATTGTTCTTCACGCGCACAGTAACTAAAATTTAAAACTGTTTAAAAAAAAGGTTCAATAAACTATTGCATAGATAGATACTGTATAATACACTACGCATCAATATGTCTTTCGTTTGTGCTTTGAACTTTTCAATGCGTACTCGACGCGCTGTTACTCCGTGTTGCTTCAAGCGCATCATTCTGCGCTCGGGATGCGCATAAGCGCTTTGTGCCGCACTGTATTGCAGCCTTTCATATCATAATACAGTGACGCAATGAAAGATTATTAATGGCCTTTCTTGTTCTTTCCTATCTACCATATGTTACTGCCTCATTAAACAGCTGTGCTATACATTTAAGACATGTCTCAATTGTATAGTAGCCTATAGCTATGCTATATATAAAATAATTTATCTTTTTGATTTTTGTAATCTTGTTTTTCATGAATGTATTTTACAATACAAAGAGCAATGTGTAACATTTTACCAGATTTAGTGTTACACTTATTGTCTCTTATTTGTTTTTTCACTAGATGTTCAGATTTTATACAATTATTGTGGACTTATGATTCTTCTAGACTAAATTTTACTGCTGAATAGTTTATAAAAGCATTTTTGTCATAAATTATGATCATATATTTTTTGGTTTTGTTTTTCTTTATAATGAAGTTGTCTGTATTAAGTAGATTGTGTTTAACACACAAAAGATGTCACAGTATATGGATCCAGTGTCTCTCTCTAGTCTTGTGCTTTGTTGTTTACATGTGTGTGAGTGTGTGAGTGGGTGTGTCCGGATCGTCACAGTTAATCAGTATCCAGCTGCGATCACTCACCAGTACCAGCTGCCAGTCATCTCATCTCCTATAAAAACTTACCACTTTCTCACTCCCATTGTCAGATCGTTGCATGAAGTCTTCGTGTTGCCTGTTCGTGTTCCCGTGCTTCGTGTCCATCGAAGTCCCTGTGATGAGATGAGATGAGATGAGTGGCAGCTGGTACTGGTGAGTGATCGCAGCTGGATACTGATTAACTGTGACGATCCGGACACACCCACTCACACACTCACACACATGTAAACAACAAAGCACGAGACTAGAGAGAGACACTGGATCCATATACCGTGACAGTACCCCTCCCCCTAGGAACGCCTCCTGGCGTTCCCAGGACTCCTTACCTGTCGATTGTAATCATCGATAAGGGAGTGATCCAGAATGTCTCTAGAAGGTACCCAACTTCTCTCCTCAGGACCGTAACCTTCCCAGTCCACCAAGTACTGGAATCCGCGCCCCCTCCGCCTTGAGTCCAGCACACAATTGACCGAATAAGTTGGTTCCCCATATACGAGCCGCGGCGGGGGAGGAACCGGGGTAGGCGGATTAATGCGAGAATGAAATCCGGGTTTAATTTTGGATACATGAAAGACGGGGTGAATTCTCCTGTACACAGGAGGAAGGTTGAGGCGGACTGCCACCGGACTAATGATCTTGGTGACAGAAACGGGCCAATGAATTTGGGAGCAAGTTTATTAGACACGGAGCGGAGAGGAATGTTCTTGGTAGAAAGCCACACTTTTTGACCAACGACGTATACGGGAGGCCTAAACCGGTGGCGATCGGCTTTGGCCTTGGTGCGCAACCCCACGTGGAGAAGAAGCTGGCATAACACTGCTCCTACCCCCACCTCTGACGCGTCGACCTCCACCACGAACTGACGTAATGGATCAGGGGTTGTCAGCATGGGGGCTGAAACGAAGCAACCCTTCAGTTTAGCAAACGCAGCCTCGGCTGCGTCTGACCACCTGAACGTCGTTCTGGGGGAGGTCAAGGCGGTCAGAGGTGCGGCTAGTTGGCTGAAATTGCGAATAAAACAACTGTAGAAATTGGCGAACCCCAGAAATCTCAGTAGGGCCTTACGAGACTCTGGACTTGGCCACTCTACCACAGCCTTGATCTTCTCAGGATCCATGCGCATTCCCTCAACCGACACGATGTATCCTAGGAATGGAACAGACTGTGCATGAAAATCGCATTTCTCCGCCTTGACAAAAAGCCCATTCTCTAGCAACCTCTGAAGCACTCGTCGGACGTGCTGTACGTGTTCCTGGAGAGAAGAAGAAAAAATCTGTATGTCGTCCAGGTAGACATAAATTAACTAATCTATCATATCTCGCAGCACGTCATTGACGAGTGCCTGGAAGACCGCTGGACTGTTGGAAAGCCCGAAAGGCATAACCAAATATTCAAAGTGTCCCTTGGGGGTGTTAAACGCGGTCGTCCACTCATCTCCCTCCCTGATGCGGACCAAATGATAGGCATTACGTAAATCCAATTTTGTGAAGATGGTCGCTCACTGCAACCTCACGAAGGCTGAAGACATCAACAGCAAAGGATAAACCCTGAACCCTGTTGCTAGAGAATCAGAAATATATTTCTCCATGGCCTCCCTCTCAGGTGTAGAGAGCGAATATAACTTGCCCTTGGGCGGAGCCATACCTGGTAATAAGTCTATGGCACAGTCATAGGGACGATACGGAGGGAGAGAAGCAGCCCGAGACTTAATGAACACCTCCTTCAGGTCCAGATACTCCGCGGGCACGTTAGATAGATCCACTGCCTCCTCCTGCAACACAGGGAAAGAAACAGACGGACAGGCAGACACTAGACAAGACTTATGACACTGATTACTCCATGAAGACACAGACTTGAGTTGCCAGTCCACTTTAGGGTTGTGCCGGGTGAGCCAAGGGTGACCGAGGACAATGGGTGCAAGGGGGGTGTTCAGGATATAGAAAGAGATGATCTCGGTGTGG
The DNA here is from genome assembly GCF_051911475.1 of Siphateles boraxobius. Taxonomy (NCBI): domain Eukaryota; kingdom Metazoa; phylum Chordata; class Actinopteri; order Cypriniformes; family Leuciscidae; genus Siphateles; species Siphateles boraxobius. The sequence goes on along the minus strand of NW_027508920.1, from coordinate 4,404,095 downwards.
TTGCCTGATGTGGTGAGGGTGATGTCTTCTGTGGCAAGCGTGATGTTGTGAAGTGTTTGTCCATTAAGTGCGTGTACAGCAATCTGATGTGTGAGGGTCTTGAGGGGAATCTTGAATTGACGTGCGAATGAGTGATCCATGAAGTTACCTTCTGCTCCGGAGTCCAAGAGTGCTCGACAGTCGTGAGTGAGTGTTGACCATCTCAGTCTTACCGGAAGGAGGGTAGTTGTTGATGAAGTCTTCTCGGCGGAGATCCCACCCGATAGTAGCCTCATACTTACTATCGGGCTTGCCCTTTTACCGGACAGTTGTAAGCATACCGTCCGGTTCCACCACAGTACAGGAAGTTTCCTGTACCCTCTCCTCCCGGGAAAGCCGAGCTCGACCCACCTGCATGGGCTCGTGATCATCGGCGGGGCTGATCGCGTCCCCGCCTCCAACTCGCCCCCTCGGCTCCTGCCAGAGAGCGTCTACTCATGGCGTGGCCACCAACTCGGGACAGTCGGGCATCAACTCTGAGGGCTAAAGCGATGAGTTCATTAAGAGACTGGGGCAGGTCCAAAGCGTAGATTTCTGTTTGGACGCGGTCAGCCAGCCCATGCAGGAACATGTCCCACTGCGCCTCCTCGTTCCATTTGCTCTCCGCTGCCAGGGTCCGGAACTCGACTGAAAAGTCCGACACAGATCTTTCTCCTTGACGTAACTCAGCCAGCATTCTTGCAGCTTCTCTTCCGCCGGCCGTCCGGTCGAAAACTCTTTTCATCTCAGCGGAGAGCTCCTGGAACGAGGTGCAGCATGGATCTTCATTCTCCCACACTGCCGTTCCCTATAATGCCGCTTTCCCAGTCAGGAGGGTTAGCACAAATGCGACCTTGGAACGCTCAGTCCGGAACGTCTGAGGCTGGAGTAAAAAATGCATGGAGAACCGGGTTAAAAAGGCTCTGCAAAATTTTGGATCACCTGAATAATGCTCTGGGGTTGATAGGCGTGGCTCCGACTGGGATGGGCTCTCCGATGGTGTGGGGGGACCGGCCGGTGTGGGCGGCGCAGTGGGAGCTCGTAGCTGTTGGATCTGCCGGGTGAGCTCGGACACCTGCGCCACTAACGCCTGAACAGCGCGACCAGTATCATTTAAATTCTTCTCTTGGATGTCCAGACGAGCCATACTGTTACTCAAACAGTCCTCCATGGTCGGTGCTGGTGAACTTGCAGTATCCATTTAGTCCCTAGAAGTCCCTGTGCCACCGCCTGCATCACCTGGACTTATCATCATCATCTTTATTTACACTCAATAAAGAGTCTTGTACTTGCATCTTGTGTCCTCGTTTCTAACATAACAAAAGAGTGATTATCAGTTCAACACACAGAGAGTTATATAAATTCTACTTAATTTAAAAAAAACTGTGTTGGTATCGGATCGGCAACGGTATCGGTCGATACTCAGAATTTTTGGTGTCGGATCGGATCTATTCTGAAAAAAGTGGTATCGGTGCATCCCTAGTGCTCATCAACTACAAATCACTGTTAGTTCAATGTCACTGTCTCCACCCATGTGTGCTGTTGGCTTTCATCAAAATTTCAATACTGATCCAACACACTTTAAACATTGAAATGTCAATCTCAACAAAAATGATGGTTTGGATCAAAACTCAACATTGTAACAATGTCACCATGCTATCTGGGACTGTTTTATTTATGATAAAAACAACTCCAAATATAGCTGCAAGCAGCCATTGGCAAGCAGCCAAGCACAAGAAGCGGCAACAGATGACATCATGGCTGGGAGTGGCAGACCAACTGCAGCAAGGAGCAATTAAAGACATTTTAAGAGAATTTTGGCAAAATGGCTGAAAAATCATATACATTAACTAAAAATATGATTTAATGGTTTATCACTTTCGACAAATTGGTTGCGCAGTTACGAAATAGATGTGATGTGGTCAGAGTGAGGTGACAATGACACATAAAAAGTTTAGTGTCAAAATGTGAAGGCATTGCAGAGATAAAGTCTGAATAGTCATTTTGGCAGCATGCCTAAAATTTGATGCTGTGGTATACGAAAACGGTTTTGTCTATCAACACGAAATCCATCACTTTTATTCAGCACGGACTGGAGATGATAGGATTCGAATCTGGTGAAAATCGGACAAACGGCCTTGGAGGAGTTTGAAAAAGTAGGTATTCAATGAAAATCAAGATGGCGGAGAGGAAGTTCGTTCAAATACGTCAAACTATGTTATCGGCATGACCCAGCGAATCTATTAAGACCAGTGTCATTACAATAGGCATCATTTTTGTAAATTTAGTTTTAACTTTTGACCAACAGGTGGTGCTGTCTCGAATTATTTTGAGTACCTGCAGGAGATGGGGCTGGTGGTAAATTCTGAGTTACATAATGTTACAGCAATGCATTTGTTAAGTATAGCATTTTACATCACAAAACTGTATTGAAGTCAATGGGAATTTCATGTTTTGTTCTATTATAGCGCCACCAAGAGGCAAAATCTCACAATTATTTTCATGTGCCCTCGGAATGAGCCCATACATGTGTGTGCCAAATTTGGTGAAAATATCTCAATTTGCTTCAGAGTTATAGACATTTATATGAAATAACGCGTCAAAATGACTGACACGTGACTTTGATTTAATTTTACTACCCCTTACTATCAATATTTTGGCATTTGGGCATTGGCTAATGGTTAACAAGCTATGATTGCAAACTTCTGACGGTGGTTTCGTCTCGATCGGACTAACGGTTTCGAAGATATCGGCAAATGTTTTTTAAGCGCTAAATCACAACGCTACACAAACCGTGAGACGAAACCTAGCATGTTTTGTATCTGTGGACTCGGTAAGGATTCAGGAACCCAAGGAGATGACTCCCATGAAAATAAGTCAACCACACCCAGAGTTATAAGCTTTTGAAAAAAAAAAATTACCACTAGGTGGCGCTGTTTCTAAACTTCTCAGGCTCCTTCAGGGCATCGTACTTGTGACCCATACCGAGTTTCATAACAATTCGTTCATGCGTTCAGAAAATACAGCATTTTAGCACATAATTCAAAATGGCCGACAGCCAAAATGGCCGATCTGTAAAAATTGGATATTGCTCGACTCGATATGACGCCCTGAATCTAACGAGACCACTTTTGTGATTTTTGGACAAACCGTTCAGAAGTTATAAGCAAAAATAGCCATTTTCTGTATCTCCGGACCAGTAGGTGGCGCTGCGCCGAAACGCAGCATGTAGCCTCAAGTCATGCTTGTGACGACATGTACCAAGTTTGGTCTTAATACGATAAAGCGCTGCGGAGATACAGCCTTACGTCTGTTTTTGGAAGCGCTACTTAAATATTTGTTCGAGCGTTTATCAAAAACGATTTGACGAATCAATTTGATTTTAATAACTTTTTGTCAGCACTGCCTGAAGATGATCTGGTTCAATTTTCGTGCAAATCGGACTAACCGTCTAGGACGAGTTTGAAAAAGTAGTTTTTTGAGAAAATTCAAGATGGCGGCCATATTTGTATGACGAAAACGTCATGGGGTGCAATCTAATCGCCATGAGCTCAGGAATCAGAGGAAAAAGGAATTTTGTTGATTGGCCTTACGGTTTAGAAGTTATTAGCAAAATAAAAGTGAAAATTTGGACAGGTGGTGGCGCTAGAGGGAATGACTTAGAAACACCAAAATTGGTGTATTTAATGTTGGGACTGTCCTCTATCAGAATGTCAAACTAAAACAACTTTCCCGCAATCGGTTCTATGGGCTGCCATAGACTCCAAGAGCAGAAGAATAATAAGAACGGGAACAGATACAATAGGTGCCTCCGCACCTTCGGTGCTTGGCCCCTAATAATAAATATAGCTGCAAGCAGCCATTACCGGGGCCAGCCACAAGAAGCGGCAACAGATGCCATCATAGGTGGGAGTGGCAGACCAACTGCAGCAAGGAGCAATTAAAGACATTTTAAGAGAATTTTGGCAAAATGGCTGAAAAATCATATATACAGTAACTTTTAAGATGATTTAATGGTTTATCACTTTCGACAAATAGGTGGCGCAGTTACGAAATAGATTTGATGTGGTCAGAGTTAGGTGACAATGACACATACAAAGTTGGTGTCAAAATGTCAAGGCATTGCAGAGATAAAGACTTAATAATAATCTTGGCAACATAGCTAAACTTTGCTGCTGCAGTATACGAAAATGGTTTCGTCTATCATCACGAAATCCATAACTTTTAGTCGGCATGGTCTGGAGATGATATGATTCGATTTTGGTGAAAATCGGACGAATGGTCTAGGAGAAGTTCGAAAAAGAAGGTTTTGAAAGTAAATAAAGATGGCGGACAGGAAGTTCGTCCAAATACGTCAAACTTGGTATCTATGTTCTCGACATGACCCAAGGAATCTATTAAGACCAGTGGCATTACAATAGGCATATTTTTCAAAAGTTATTAGCATTTTTGGAAATATAATTTTAACTGTTGACCAACAGGTGGTGCTGTCTCGAAATCTTTTGAGTACCTTCAGGGGATGGTGCTGGTGGCAAATTCTGAGTTTCATAATGTTACAGTAATGCATTTGTTAAGTATAGCATTTTACATCACAAAACTGTATTGAAGTCAAAGGGAATTTCATGTTTTGTTCTATTATAGTGCCACCAAGAGGCAAAATCTCAAAAAAATTTTCATGTGTCCTCGGAATGAGCCCATACATGTGTGTGCCAAATTTGGTGAAAATATCTCTATTCGCTTCGTAGTTATAGACATTTATATGAAAAATGCTTCAAAAATGACTGACACGTGACTTTGATTGAATTTTACTACCCCTTACTATCAATATTTCTGTATCATAGAAAGAAAAATGTCACTTTCTTACACTCAATACTAAAAAAAAAACAGACATTTTCAGATGAGAAGTGTGTCGTCTGTCAATCAAGTGAACGACAGAGCCATTCATGAATAATTCATGAAGCCCCGTCTTAGAGCATTCTGATTGGACAGGACTCATTTTGTTTATTCTCTTCCCGTTTGAATTAAATTTGTAAAAATATCTTTCAGACTGTTTGGACTCATTTTTGGACATCATGGACCTTCTGGGGACCCTCTGAGCAGAAAAAAAGTTCAAACGGTCCCATATGGACTACTGTCTGGCGGACTTGACTTATCTTGATTTGCTTATTAACATCAGAAAGAGTGTGTAAGGACATCATGTAGCTATTAGCCCTTCTGGGGACCCTCTGAGCAGAAAAAAAGTTCAAAAGGTCCCATATGGACTACTGTGTGGAATACCTTGTCACGCCCGGCTTGGCCAGGTGTGGGCAATTAAGCCTGTATTGCCTACTGTTGATGTTCTGTGTCACTTTTAGGTGGAGCTGTTCCGGTGGGTCGTGCCATGCTAATTGGTGGACTGATGAGGGAGTTGATAAAATCATTGCCTTCCTGCTGGCTTGGTCTCTTGCTGCTATTTCGGCCTGACAATGAGAGGCTGGCGTCGGTCGGCACTCCTGGCCAGTTCTCTTTTTGTTATGCTTCCCATTTACTGTTCTTTGTAAATCATGCATTAATAAACAAGCATTTTAATTAAATATTAAGTTCAGTGTGGTCTCCCCTATGTCAACTCTACCTTGAGCCAAGTGGGCTTGACATATGGGGGCTCGTCTAAAAAGTTTTGATCGCCGAATGTTTGTTTTGGGGAGATCTACGCTGATCTGTTTGGTTTTGAATTTGGATTTGAGGTAAATTGGGTAGCATTATGTTGTAGATTGGAGTATTCAGTGCAGCCACTTTGTTTGTGGGGTGTATCGCTGTTCACGTAGTAGGGCGACTAATCTGCTGGAGCTATCGTAATCCCCGTGTTAGAGCGCCTCTGCGCTGGGATTTAGGTTGTGTTGTCACTGGAGTCTGGATCGGGGCACCGCCGTAGAGAACCGGCTGAATTGGCTTCGGTCGGGGCAGTACGTCTCTGTCGGTATTGGTGAGTAAATTATCCTGATTCTTGGACTCAGTGTGAAGATAGATTAGAATAGTGGGGGGTAAATGTTTAGGGGGAGAGCTCCGTGATTGGTTTGCTCTGCTTCTTGGACTGCTTTTCCATTTTACAGAATTGTTTGTTTGTGGTTGTCTAAGAATAATTGGAAAACCTATCCTTTAGTTTGGTTGATAGGGTACGATATTATTGAATAGTCTGTACAATGAGTGTGTTGGAGGATTTTTTTGCTGCTCCGTCGGAGAGTTTGTTAGTGGCGCTAACAAAAGAGCAATTGGTGAATGTTGCAGATTTTTATGAGATTGAACTTACACTGCCAAAAACAGCAAAGAGAGATAAATTGATAGATTTTATTCGTGATCGTTTGAAAGAAAATCAAGTGTTGCTCGAGGGTAATCTGGTAGAGCCTACCCCAGCAATGAAATTTCCAACAGACTCGTCTGTTTTAAATTTCCCAGCTAAAAGTAACAAATTAACTTATGAACAACAAAAGATACTTTTGCAGATGCAATTGGATCAAAAGAAATTGGAATTTGAGCAAAAGAAATTTGAAATAGAACAAGATTTAGAACGCAAGAGAATGGAGTCTATTGAGAGAGAAAAAGATCGTGTGTTTGAAAGGGAAAGACTGAAGCATTTGGAGTACGAACAGGAGCGGGCTCATGAACTGGAACGCACTCGGCTTGAGCTGATGGCTGAAGGTAATGCCGGTGGACAGTCCACTCACAATTTGGGTGTGGCAAATATGATAAAGTTTCTTCCAAAGTTCAATGAACAGGATCCGGATATATTTTTCTCTTTGTTTGAAAATGTGGCTGCTGACCAGAATTGGAGTGATGAGGATAAGACTTTGCTTTTACAAACGGTATTACTTGGACGTGCACAAGAGGCATTTGTGGCATTGCCTTTTGTAGAAAGAAAGAGTTACAAATTGGTAAAAGAGGCTGTGTTAAAAAGCTACGAATTGATTCCTGAGGCTTATAGACAACGTTTTCGCAATTGGAGAAAGTCGGAAAAACAAACTCATGCTGATGTGGCCAGAGAGCTTAGTAGTTTTTTTAATCGCTGGCGCACAGCGGAGGGGATTGATTCGTTTAATGATTTGTGCGATTTGGTTATTTTGGAACAGTTTAAGAACATCTTGCCCGAACAGATTGCTACATATTTAAACGAACATAAGGTGAAGACAGCTGCCGAGGCTGCTGTCCTCGCTGATGGATATGTGTTGACGCATAGAAATTATATGCGGGATTTTTCTCCGCGTTACGATAATCGCAGGGAAAATCGCCCTGTCCGCGTTAATGCGGGTTCTCCTGGAAGGTTTTACCCTGCGCCTCGAAATAAAACATGGGAAAGTGAGGCCGACAGTAAGTGCCATTATTGTTTTGAATTAGGTCATTGGAAAAAGGAATGTCCAGTCTTGAGTGCCCGTAATAAGAGTAAAGTAAGCAATATCAAAGAGGTTGCCTGTGCCTCGTTGATTCCTGCTGCACAGTTGAGGAATGTTAAGTTAAATGGAACTCAAACTGACCCTGAGCATTCTAAAATGTTGTGGGAGGAACCTAAAACCACAGTGTCTGATTATGCTCCTTTTATCACCGAGGGGTTTGTTTCACTAGTGGGAGATGCTCATAGGGTACCAGTTAAAATATTGCGTGACACTGGAGCTTCGGAGAGTTTCATTTGCCAATCGGTCCTGCCTTTCTCCTATTTGTCTGATACTGGGAGTTTTGTGTTGATTCGAGGAATTGGGCTACAACCGTTTCCAGTGCCATTGCATAGAATTCAGTTGCAGTCGGGGTTTGTGAATGGAGAGGTGACTATAGCTGTACGTCCGACTCTACCCGTTGAAAATATTGACCTGATTATCGTAAATAATTTGGGAGGGGGTTGTGTGTGGCCGGAGAGGTCATGTCCGCCCCCTGTGGTTAAAACAGTGGCTACGTTATCAGTTGAGCCGGACAAATGTCTTAACGATTTTCCAGAGGTGTTCACTGCTTGCGCGGTGACGCGAGCAATGGCTCGTGCTCAGACAGTGAAACCATCTGATGTATCTAAGGCTAGTGCAGGTAAAGTGTTTGTACCAGATTTACCAGCACCGTTATCTCCTAGTGAGGTAATTGAGGCGCAAAAGAATGATCGTAATCTCGAGAAGTATTTTGCTTTGGCCTCGGGTGATGATAATGTTGATCATGGTTATCTGATCCAAAATGGTTTGTTGCTGCGCAGGTGGTCACCTCGGGCGGACAATGATGTGGCAGATCAGGTGTTGCAGGTGGTGGTGCCTGTGGAATACCGGGAGTTGGTGTTAAAAGCAGTGCACGGAGAAGCGTCTGGGCATTTTGGGGTAAGGAAAACCTACAATCATGTATTGCAACATTTCTATTGGCCACGGATAAAAAGGGACATAGCGAGTTTCGTAAAAGGTTGCCATGCATGTCAAATGGCAGGTAAACCAAATGTTTCGATTAAACCTGCGCCGCTACAAGCCATTCGGTCTGTGGGCATTCCGTTTGAACATCTGGTTATTGATTGTGTGGGTCCTTTGCCACAGTCAAAGTCTGGCAGTGTTTATCTTTTCACTGTGATGTGCCAAGCGACACGTTATCCTGCGGCGTATGCTTTAAGGACTATAACCACGAGGTCAATTGTGAAGGCTTTGTCTCAATTTATATCTATTTTTGGTTTACCAAAAGTAATACAGAGCTATCGTGGGTCAAATTTTACGTCCAAGACATTTGCGGCGGCATTAAAAGAACTGCGAGTAAAACATAATTTAAGTAGTGCATATCATGCCCAGAGCCAGGGGGTTCTGGAACGTTTTCATGCCACATTGAAATCGTTGTTACGTGCTTATTGTGTAGAGCTTCAGAGAGATTGGGAAGAGGGCTTACCGTGGCTACTGTTGGCGGCCCGTGCGGTGGTACAGGAGAGCACGGGGTTTAGCCCTAATGATTTAGTTTTTGGGCACAAAGTCCGCACCGTTTTATCGGTGTTGAGTGGGGATTTAGATGGTGGCGTGGAGATACCTGGGAATTTGGCCGATTATGTGCATGGCTTTCGCCGAAGGTTGTTCTTGGCTGGGAAGTTGGCTAATGAAAGTCTATGTGAAGCGCAAACTAAAATGAAGCGACGGTACGATCTTAAAGCAGAGGTAAGAGTATTTAGTCCTGGTGATCAAGTGGTTGCGTTGTTGCCAATTCTGGGTTCGGCATTAGAGGCTAAATATACTGGTCCATATACTGTTGTGCGGAAAATATCGGAGAACAACTATGTGGTGTCCACCCCTGAGCGGAGGAGGAAAACGCAACGGGTTCATGTTATACAATCAGTCAGGTTTGTGTGGTCTGAGGATTGTAGGCGTGCATTTGAGAATGCAAAGCTTTTGTTGAGTTCTGCGCCTATCCTGGCTGCACCAAAGTTGGATGACCCTTTCCAACTTCAAGTGGATGCAAGTCAGGTGGGGGCTGGCGCAGTGCTCATAGAAAAGGATGAGCGAGATATTGAGCGACCAGTAGGTTATTTTTCACGCAAATTTAATCGCCACCAGCTTAATTATTCGACAATCGAAAAGGAGGCTCTAGCGTTGATCTGGGCGCTCCAGCATTTCGAGGTATATGTGGGGGGTGGTTTACATCCCGTTGTGGTTTATTCAGACCACAATCCGCTCACATTCATACAGTCTTTACAAAATGCTAATCAGCGTCTCATGCGGTGGGCGCTGTTTTTGCAGCCCTACCGATTGTCTATTAGACACATTCGTGGCGCTGACAATGTGTTAGCAGATGCGCTTTCTCGGGGCCCGGATGAGTCGATGTGATGTTTTTTTTTTGTTTTTTGTTTTTCCCTGTCCTTTTCTCATCTCTGTCCTCCCTTGATTAGTTATCCAAGGTGCCAGGATCTTGCTGGGTGGTAAGATACAGTGGAGATTTGGGGTGAGAGTGGTCAGTGTTGGTTATGGGCTGTAACACATGTTGTGTTTACACGCATAAATGAGTGAACTTGCACGATTGAATGTGGGTATGGGATTTCAGTGTGATTGAGTTTAGGTTAATATTTACTTGGTATTTATTTGTTACTTTGGAGATTGGGAGTGTTTATCCGGAGTCCCTTTAATTTGGGCCTCTTTTTTTTCGGGGGGAGTGATGTCACGCCCGGCTTGGCCAGGTGTGGGCAATTAAGCCTGTATTGCCTACTGTTGATGTTCTGTGTCACTTTTAGGTGGAGCTGTTCCGGTGGGTCGTGCCATGCTAATTGGTGGACTGATGAGGGAGTTGATAAAATCATTGCCTTCCTGCTGGCTTGGTCTCTTGCTGCTATTTCGGCCTGACAATGAGAGGCTGGCGTCGGTCGGCACTCCTGGCCAGTTCTCTTTTTGTTATGCTTCCCATTTACTGTTCTTTGTAAATCATGCATTAATAAACTAGCATTTTAATTAAATATTAAGTTCAGTGTGGTCTCCCCTATGTCAACTCTACCTTGAGCCAAGTGGGCTTGACATACCTGACTTGACTTTTTAACATCGGAAAGATTCTATGTGGACATCATGTAGCTTTTAGACCTTTTGGGGACCCTCTGACCAGAAAAAAGTTCAAAAGGTCCCATATGGACTACTGTCTGGCAGACTTGACTTGACTTGATTTGCTTATTAACATCAGAAAGAGCCTATGAGGACATCATGTAGCTTTCAGACCTTCTGTGGACCCTCTGAGCAGAAAAAAAGCTCAAAAGGTCCCATATGGACTACTGTCTGGGGGACTTGACTTTTTAACATCAGACACAGTCTATGAGGACATCATGTAGCTTTTAGACCTTCTGTGGACACTCTGAGCAGAAAAAAAGTTCAAAAGGTCCCATATGGACTACTATTTGGCGGACTTGACTTGACTTTTTAACATCAGAAAGAGTCTATGAGGACATCATGTAGCTTTGAGACCTTCTGGGGACCCTCTGAGCAGAAAAAAAGTTCAAAAGGTCCCCTATGGACTACTGTCTGGAGGACCTGACTTGACTTTTTAACATCAGAAAAAGTCTAGGAGGACATCAAGTAGCTTTTAGACCTTCTGGTGACCCTCTGAGGAGAAAAAAAGTTCAAAAGGTCCCATATGGACCACTGTCTGGAGGTCCTGACTTGACTTTTTAACATCAGAAAGAGTCTATGAGGACACCATGTAGCTTTTAGACCTTCTGGGGACCCTCTGAGCAGAAAAAAAGTTCAAAAGGTCCCATATGGACTACTGTGAGGAGGACCTGACTTGACTTTTTAACATCAGAAAGAGTCTATAAGGACATCATGTAGCTTTTAGACCTTCTGGGGACCCTCTGACCAGAAAAAAGTTCAAAAGGTCCCATATGGACTACTGTCTGGCGGACCTGACTTGACTTGATTTGCTTATTAACATCAGAAAAAGTCTGTAAGGACATCATGTAGCTTTTAGACCTTCTGGTGACCCTCTGAGGAGAAAAAAAGTTCAAAAGGTCCCATATGGACCACTGTCTGGAGGTCCTGACTTGACTTTTTAACATCAGAAAGAGTCTAAGATGACATCATTTAGCTTTTAGACTTTCTGGTGACCCTCTGAGGAGTAAAAAAAGTTCAAAAGGTCCCATATGGACCACTGTCGGGAGGTCCTGACTTGACTTTTTAACATCAGAAAGTGTCTATGAGGACATCATGTAGCTTTTAGACCCTCTGTGGACCCTCTGAGCAGAAAAAAAGTTCAAAAGGTCCCATATGAACTACTGTCTGGCGGACTTGACTTGACTTTTTAACATCAGAAAGAGTCTATGAGCATATCATGTAGCTTTTAGACCTTCTGGGGACCCTCTGAGCAGAAAAAAAGTTCAAAAGGTCCCATATGGACTACTGTCTGGTGGACTTTACTTGACTTTTTAACATCAGAAAGAGTCTACGAGGACATCATGTAGCTTTTAGACCTTCTCTGGACACTCTGAGCAGAAAAAAAGTTCAAAAGGTCCCATATGGACTACTGTCTGGTGGACTTTACTTGACTTTTTAACATCAGAAAGAGTCTACGAGGACATCATGTAGCTTTTAGACCTTCTCTGGACACTCTGAGCAGAAAAAAAGTTCAAACGGTCCCATATGGACTACTGTCTGGTGGACTTGACTTGACTTTTTAACATCAGAAAGAGTCTATGAGGACATCATGTAGCTTTTAGACCTTCTGTGGACCCTCTGAGCAGAACAAAAGTTCAAAAGGTCCCATATGAACTACTGTCTGGAGGACCTGACTTGACTTTTTAACATCAGAAAGAGTCTATGAGGACATCATCTAGCTTTTAGACCTTTTGTGGACCCTCTGAGCAGAAAAAAAGTTCAAAAGGTCCCATATGAACTACTGTCTGGCGGACCTGACTTGACTTTTTAACATCAGAAAAAGTCTAGGAGGACATCAAGTAGCTTTTAGACCTTCTGTGGACCCTCTGAGCAGAAAAAATTTTCAAAAGGTCCCATATGAACTACTGTCTGGCGGACCTGACTTGACTTTTTAACATCAGAAAAAGTCTAGAATCACATCATGTAGCTTTTAGACCTTCTGGGGACCCTCTGAGCAGAAAAAAAGTTCAAAAAGGTCCCATATGGACTACTGTCTGAAGGACCTGACTTGACTTTTTAACATCAGAAAGAGTCTATGAGGACATCAAGTAGCTTTTAGACCTTCTGGTGACCCTCTGAGGAGAAAAAAAGTTCAAAAGGTCCCATATGGACCACTTTCTGTAGGTCCTGACTTGACTTTTTAACATCAGAAAGAGTCTATGAGGACATCATCTAGCTTTTAGACCTTCTGTGGACCCTCTGAGCAGAAAAAAAGTTCAAAAGGTCCCATATGAACTACTGTCTGGCGGACCTGACTTGACTTTTTAACATCAGAAAAAGTCTAGGAGGACATCAAGTAGCTTTTAGACCTTCTGGTGACCCTCTGAGGAGAAAAAAAGTTCAAAAGGTCCCATATGGACCACTTTCTGTAGGTCCTGACTTGACTTTTTAACATCAGAAAGAGTCTATGAGGACATCATCTAGCTTTTAGACCTTCTGTGGACCCTCTGAGCAGAACAAAAGTTCAAAAGGTCCCATATGAACTACTGTCTGGAGGACCTGACTTGACTTTTTAACATCAGAAAGAGTCTATGAGGACATCAAGTAGCTTTTAGACCTTCTGGTGACCCTCTGTGGAGAAAAAAAGTTCAAAAGGTCGCATATGGACCACTGTCTGGAGGTCCTGACTTGACTTTTTAACATCAGAAAGAGTCTATGAGGACATCATGTAGCTTTTAGACCTTCTGGGGACCCTCTGAGCAGAAAAAAAGTTCAAAAGGTCCCATATGGACCACTGTCTGGAGGTCCTGACTTGACTTTTTAACATCAGAAAGAGTCTATGAGGACATCATGTAGCTTTTAGACCTTCTGTGGACCCTCTGAGCAGAAAAAATGTTCAAAAGGTCCCATATGAACTACTGTCTGGCGGACCTGCCTTGACTTTTTAACATCAGAAAAAGTCTAGAATCACATCATGTAGCTTTTAGACCTTCTGGGGACCCTCTGAGCAGAAAAAAAGTTCAAAAAGGTCCCATATGGACTACTGTCTGAAGGACCTGACTTGACTTTTTAACATCAGAAAGAGTCTATGAGGACATCAAGTAGCTTTTAGACCTTCTGGTGACCCTCTGAGGAGAAAAAAAGTTCAAAAGGTCCCATATGGACCACTTTCTGTAGGTCCTGACTTGACTTTTTAACATCAGAAAGAGTCTATGAGGACATCATCTAGCTTTTAGACCTTCTGTGGACCCTCTGAGCAGAAAAAAAGTTCAAAAGGTCCCATATGGACTACTGTCTGGCGGACTTGACTTGACTTTTTAACATCAGAAAGAGTCTATGAGCATATCATGTAGCTTTTAGACCTTCTGGGGACCCTCTGAGCAGAAAAAAAAGTTCAAAAGGTCCCATATGGACTACTGTCTGGCGGACTTGACTTGACTTTTTAACATCAGAAAGAGTCTACGAGGACATCATGTAGCTTTTAGACCTTCTGGGGACCCTCTGAGCAGAAAAAAAGTTCAAAAGGTCCCATATGGACCACTGTCTGGAGGTCCTGACTTGACTTTTTAACATCAGAAAGAGTCTATGAGGACATCAAGTAGCTTTTAGACCTTCTGGTGACCCTCTGAGGAGAAAAAAAGTTCAAAAGGTCCCATATGGACCACTGTCTGGAGTTCCTGACTTGACTTTTTAACATCAGAAAGAGTCTATGAGGACATCATGTAGCTTTTAGACCTTCTGGGGACCCTCTGAGCAGAAAAAAAGTTCAAATTGTCCCATATGGACTACTGTGAGGAAGACCTTGTTGTAGAAATTTTAATAGTCATTGATCCCAAACAGGTATCATAAGAGAAAGAACCTATTCAATGTATAAAGGTAAATGTGTGTACTTGCTTGTGCGTGACTTTTCAGGAACATATGGGACAGGACCTCTGACCTTAGGGACGGTCAGTTTTGGCCAGTTTATTTCAGTACCAGTTTGTGTCTTTAAGTAGAAACTGAACAGCAGTAAGGACCTTATCTGGGTGGGTGAAAGGTACAGCGGGTGAGGAGGAACCTTGAAAACAGTATAAAGGCTGTCTCATATCTTCCTGTTGTGTGTCACTCTCTTGTACTGTGTAACTTCTGTGTACTAGACTGGACCTATTTTTGCAAGAATAAATACTTTTCTTTTTTATTAATTTGACTCTGAGTGTCTCTTACGCAGTGATGATGTTTAACAGAATTTTTGCCACAACAATTTGGTGTCAGAGTGGGATTCCTTGGAAGTGCCTTCTGGACCTGAGAGCGGACGGCGTTTGGCCACCTGGACTGAGCAGTTCCAGCTCTACCTCGTAAGCTTGAGAGAGAGGGGCCGACCGCTGTCGGGTCCGGGAGGGGCTCCACTGGAATCAAAAGAAAGCGAACCCGTGGCAACCAACATATCTCTGGTAAGAGACGTCTAAAATATTTTCTTTTGGGGAAAAGTATTTTGTTTCGGGTATGAAATGTGAGTGAACCATATTGGCTGAGGGCTGTTTCTGTGGTACGTAATCTGAGATTAATTGAGATCTATATATAGATCAAGAGGTTTCAAACAGATACGAGAGAAAATTATCTGAGATTAATTGAGGTCTGTAACAGATCAAGAGATTTCAAACAGATAGGTAACCTGAAAATGAGTTGTTCTGCCACGGAGCAAATTGTTTTTAGGTACTGAGGCTAATTAGGGGGAACCAGAACAGTTTTTGGTAAACCTTAATTAGGAGGGCACTAATAGTGCAACCCGACCGTTTTGGGTTAAAAGGAAAAATCGGGTCTGTTGGGGACGCCTAACAGATCAGGAAAACGCGCGTTGAAGAGAAATCCACAGAGAACAGAGAAGCAGCCAATATGGGGAAGTCTCAAGGTAAGCATGCAAAATTTGATACACCGGTTTTTCTATCAAATGAGAAAATTATGGGAAAATTTATGTTTTAGATATTGAAAAAACTGAGAAAATACCATGATTTCCCCAGGGAGGGAACACTGAGCACAACTAGACTGAAAGTAGTGCGAGAATCAGTTGAACAGGGCAGTGAGAAACAAAAAGGTTGTTATGGCTGCATTCAACATGTGTGATTAGGCAGATAAAAAAAAAGTTGAACTGCCAGGAGAAATAAAGTTTTTACTTCTTCATCCAGTAAATGGAAGCATGACATTAGATGTCTGAGAACTTAAATTTACATGATAAGGATTGAAGTAGCAAGCAGCTATAAGGCTGTCTGTGTGAAATAGAGGGAACTGTAAGTGAGAGACTTGATGGAAGAGGGAAGTGAAAAACAAAAAGGTTGGTGTGTGAGATATGTGTGTGGGGATTGTTAGCAAACAATCATGTACTGGTTAGATGCAGAAGGAACTGGCATGTAGGGAAAGATGGAAGAAATATAGTAGAAAACTATATGTGATGAAAATAAAATGTCTGACAGAATTTATGGAAGTCAAATTAACTGTTTAAATGGTATGAAAAATGAGTTTCAGAATAAAAATAAGGCATTGAGTATGATTAACGGGGATTAATGTGAAATAAAGATAAGGAATGTTTCATTAAGCAAAATGGGGAAAAAATCTATATTTTAATGGTAAAATAATGATTGAAATTAGGTTTAGTTTTAGTTTGACAACCATTGTGTTTTGAACCTAGGGTCCAGCTATGCTGGGGGTACAGCAACAGGGTTTGCTTATTCAGCCCGGTTTCCGGATGTTAGATAAAAGTACTTGTTCTGTAATTAGGGTTGTTGATGATAATACCAAATTAGTAAAATGTAAAGACAACTTTGACCAAAAAATTCTGAAAATCAATAATGTATAATGTTGGTTATTTGTTGATATTAAGTAATTGAAGCAAAAGATATTGTCTGTTTTATAAATGGGTCGGGGATAATTTCCCTGGACAAGTATGACTAAAGTTAAACGAAAACTTTGTGAAAACAACTTAGAATATTTTGAGCATTTCGATGCAGCTTATTAAAATTAATGTGCGGCCAATGATAATGATGAAGATTATGATTTGGCTATTGTGATTAAATCCGCCACTGGTGGACTGTAAAAGAATACAGAGAACTGCTTAATCAGCTCTGTTTGCATTCCTGAATGGGACACACTGCTTCAAGAGTGTGCAGTAAGTTGGAGCCGACTGAGAGTGTTTTAATTGTGGTCAGCAGGACCATCTAACATTACTTTAAATGCCCACTGAGAAGGTGTTTGAAAATGTGATAGTGGCACATTTCTGGTAATAATGTGGGTTTGAAAGTAGATCAGTGTTTAATATGATGATATTAACATTTTCGTCTGAGAAGGAACAAGAGATAAAAACAAGGTCAAAGGATTGAACTCTTAAAGTGAATCCTTTTGAAGAAAAGATCTATAATAGTAATTTTTATAAGTGAATTGATGAATAAAGGTTGAGGTAAAATTACAGATAATGACTCCAACAAATGTGATAAAATATATAAAAGTAACTAAAAGGATGATTGTGTGTTAATTAAACATTTTAAAAAGGGTTTAGGTTATATAGAGAGACTAATCTCAGGGAAAATGATAACTGCAAAAGATGTATGTGTATCAAAATGTATCATAAGCAGAGTGTGATAGCCTCGTAAAGGTTAGTGTGAATCCCGATTGGAGATTGATAAACTCCTAGGAAAAATTTAAGTCTATGGTAATATTAAACTATGGTAATTGAGATTGAGAAATGTGAAACGTTATTGAGAACTAGAATATTTATTTTTATGTAAGAACAAATAAGCAGAAGTAGTAGGCTACTGACTTAACGGTTGCTAAATGTAAAATGTGTTGAAAGGCATCTGATTAAACAAACAGCTTGAAAAGTTGACCATGAAAGAGCTAGAAGCTGATGTTTTGCTTTCAAAAGATGAGTCTGCTATTGGCTGTAATGAAACAGTTCGCTTATCTAAATCTGGTGTGTGCTGTGGCTGAAACAGCCAGTGCGACAGAGACTCAATCTGAATGGAAATTTGTAATGGATAGATTCCCTGACGTGGGCAAAGGACAACTGTAAAACTATGTTTATTTGAAAACACATGTAATTTCTGGCAAAGATGCCTTAAGCTGGGATAGAGTTAAAAGATGGTGTATAAAAGTTTGATGTTAGAAGTATATGAGAAAGCAGTGTACCAGTCCGAATGTCTCAGAGTCTCTCTCATTCAATGAGTCAGCTAAAAGCTGTTATCTGTGATAATAAGTAAAGCACAGTGTTTCAGTTGAGAATCATAGACACAGAGATGTTTAAAGAAACAATTGCCGTTCAGAGGGCTATTTGTAAATGTTTTAAATGTAAAACTGAATGACTTTAAAGAAGTCTTTAAAATAATGCAGACCTTGAACGATAGAGGTGACATTTTGATTAGCATATTATAGGACCAGTAACAACTTTGTCTCATTTAGTCTCCACCATTCAGGACCGATGGCTCCGGCTACAGATGAAGTACACTGAATGTACGGTTGTAATCTAAATTCACTGAGTATAGTCTAAGTAGCTAGGTTGCTGCTTTTAAGATAGTTGTAGGGTATGAGCGCAGAATCATGGAGTCAGCATTCCTTAACACAATAAACACACGTTAACAGGGGTTTCTAAAGCCCCAACCTATGACTCTTCCAATTCTAAATCTTCCGTTAGCGCCAGCCAGTCTGGAGGGTAGATTAGTTTGTGACACCTTTGAGTCCCCACAGAGATCCTCGCGCGATCCTGATTTGTTCGCGAGCCAACATCCAAGAAGACCGTTATCTCCAAACCCCCCCCCCCCCCCCCCCCCCCCCCAGCGAGGAAGGAATGCCAGATGCGCAAATGGACAACACACACACACACACACACACACACACACACATATATGCATCTATAACATTAAAACCCAGAAATGAGTGATTATGAAATGTAAACATGATGTATTCCTGTATGTTTGAAGTTTATACTGTATCCTGTCTATCTAGGACTGTTAGTTATGTAGTTGAACCTTGCGGACTTCTATAAAGGTCTAAGAGTTTATATATATCCTTGTATGCGTAACAAACACGGAGTGATTGGTATTAAACGAAATCGCTCAACTTGCTCGAGCCAAATATATGTAAGAAGTTAATGAAAAATATAGTTTACTATGTTTTCCATCTTTGGAGTGAAAAGAGACCAAAACTAACATCACTGGTGTTCTTAGATAACGGCGTTTACGACCCAAAGGAATGTTCACAGAACTGCCACCCTCTCTGAATTCTAACCAAGGAGGAGAAATGAATCCTGTATTCATATATATACAGTATATGCTATTATATATCCACTTGAGAATTGTATGAACAATGTATCTAAGTTCCCTATTTCATGAGTTGCCTTTTTGTGGTTTGGTCTATGTTTCTCGACAACTCTAATGCGATAATGTTTTAAACTCGGCCAACTAATGTTTAACCAAATCCATTTGTGGCAAGTTTGGTCTTGATAAACTCCAATCTTCATTCCCCATTTGTTAATTGACATTACATTTTGCTAAACTTGTGACGCATTAGTATTATAAGAATTGTGAAGATTCTGCTCTTAAACACCCTAATTTCGTCGGTTTCAAATGTCTCTCTCTTAGACAAAGAGGAATAAAAACCAAAGTCCCGCCTGTGAAATTCCAACCCTCTAATTGGCCAAGTCAACAGGAAGAGGCCGGATTTCTCCAAGGTGATAAATGACGCTCCCCCCCTCCGCTCGTCTCTCTGTTACTTTTGACTGTCAAAAATGTAGGGTCTCGACTCCGGGCGAGCTCTTCGCCTTTCTTTTATTTGTTTCTAGTTTAGTTTGTGTTTTTCAGTCTTAGATAAGTCTCCGTGTTTAATTCCAATCGACGAGTGAAAAGAACACCGCGTGACATATCTCTTCAGCAAACCCATCTACAAGGGACCTTTAAACGAGCGCGCGCTCGTTTTGAAGGAGAAACACGCGCACGTGACCACGTGGCGAGAGACGTACACACGCTTCTTCACCAGCCATGCGAAGATGTGACGTTAACTCCGCGTGATTTCCCCGTAGAGATCTTTATTTCTTTTCTTTGTTAGTCAAAGTTTTGTTTTCCGTAGTCGACTCTGTTCACTTCCACAAAGTGAAACAAACTTAGCCGAACTATTTTCCTTTGGTAATGTTACCCCAAAGACTTGGAAACTCCGTTCAACGCGCGCCAAGCAGCACCCAGTGACGCTTCCTAAGGGACTCCGCTCACGCACGCGCAGGAATGCCGCGACACAGAGAGACCCAGAAACTTAAGTATATCTCTTTATAGAGCTTCTAAGAAGCATTAAGATGATGTTTTCGTGTTGTCAAAGGCAGGGGACTGTCAGGGGAATGTTGCCAATGCTCTCTCTCTCTCTCTCTCTCTCTCTCTCTCTCTGTCCCTTCCCCTCTCACACGTGTTTCCATTGTCCACACTCTATGCATTTCTCGTTCATCGATGCCTTATCGTGTATTGTTGTTTATTATGTTTGTAAATACATATATCCCATGTAACCGTAGTAAATACATAAGTAGTTCTGCCTTATTAAATTCATTATATTCATCTGATTGATGTACTGCCTTTTTGCTCATTTAAGTCCCTTAAGTGCCAAAAGATCTTATAGCAACAAGCTTACCAATTAAAGATACTTTAAAGAGTATGTGTTTATAGGGCAGGAAACCCAATTCTTGTGGCCACAGAATTGCTTTTCCTGAAATCCTATAAAGTAAGATGATATTGTGGATTCCCACAGATATTAGTCTGACAATTGAGCTAATTAATTTAGCCTGTTTTGTAAGACGTGGTCCGTGCAGGTAATTGCAATCAACTTGTGGTTAAGTGCAAGGATACACAAGCATGCATGCAGGTAAATTTACATATCATCCCTTATCGGGAGTTTTATTAACATGTAAGACTGATCTAATCCAAACATGTATGAATAATTATTAATTACCAATTATTAATTATGATATGCAAATTCCCCACGGATTAGATCCGCCCCAGAGTCTTTACATAGTTAATGGATTAAGTGATTAAATACTGTTGTTATTAACCTGTCTCCCTGTGAACACTATTAGGCAATCGGAATGGCTCTGGTGACTCTTGAACGTGCCTTTCCTAAGCTCCAGAAAACAGCTGAGTTCTGTTGAAGAAAACTGATTGTATTGGGAAAGAGCGGTCACCAGTGTGTACGTGTGTACGAGTGGCTACTCAATGACGGGATGATCTTCCTGGCCAGGGGACAGCCTAACGCAGGGGGTCACGAACATTGGGCACCTCCGGATGGAGGTGTTATTTGTGAGAAAGGTATGAGAGTTGAGCGCTGATTACTGGAGGCCACCGGGGTCAGCAGAGCATTGAGAGGTGAGATGGGCTGTGAGGTGAAAATTAATGTTACGGCAGTCTGACCCAGATATGTGAGTTCCTCTATACCACTCACCAGAAACCGCATTGATTGTATGGCTTGTTTTTCATTGTGACAAGTGTCTGCAACTATGCCAGGGGACGACACCCTGAAGAGAAGAAAATTAAAGATAAAGAGATAACGGGAGTGGGCTTTCAGGAGCCAGCTGATTCCATGAGGTGATTGCCATTATTTGCTGCGGAGACAGTAACAAAACTTAATTATATGAGGGACATGATGTTGGTTGCCATATGGGCAAGTAAAATGTATAGAAGTTAATGTTGAGCTAATATGTCTATAACATAGTTTTAACTCCTGAAGGTCGTTAGGCATGGTGGTGGCTAAAGATGAAGACAGGCTTTTGTAGATTTGAGAAGAGTCTGGATAACAAAGGTGAATGGTAAAAGGTTAATGTAATAAATTTAATATTACATTTTGTCTAAATTACAGTCTTAGGAGGCTGTTGAAAAGATTATTTGTTTAGAGAGAGAGAGAGACTGTCTGAGTGGAGGCAGGGATGGTAACTGTGTCTGTCTTTCTGTTATCGCCCTGCTAGAGCAAGCTGAAGCAAAATAGTGATAATGAACCAAAATCCAGCTGACTTTTCTAAGATCAAATGAATAATGAACAGACATGCTTTGAAACTGGTTAAGAGACCATGTAAAATTAGGTAAAAGCTAGAGTAAAATGTGAAGTTTAAAATCTTACTTAAAATTTAAATCTTTTTAGAGATGATATAATAAAAAGCGAACATTAAAAATGAACAGTTAAAATATGTGTCTAATATGAGTGTGTGTGATGGTGACTGCACTCTATGTCTTGTATGTGTTAGTTTGGGGTACGAATACTGCGTCTGAATAGTGTGTAAATTGTGTCATTAGCCACTAAAATGTGGTTAGGCAAATGACAAATTTTAAAGAAGCTGTTAATTCTGTTGAGTCCATCTAATGAAAAGATGATGTAGAACATGGGACAAGCTTTAAATGGATTAGTTATCCAGCTCTGTCTGCTACTGGTAATTATGAATCAATCTATGGATTAAAAGCATTATGTAAATTGGATTTGTGAAGTTGTAGAGAGATGTCCATCATGGGTTGAGATAAACTAAAATGTTTTCGATTTGCAGGCAATAACAAAGTGACATATTGGCTAAGTCAATATCAAATCATCCAGAGAGTCCTTCACATTTATGAATATTGGGAACAAAAGGGGGAAAATGTTGTTTGACTGACATTGACCAAGTCTGTACAGCACGACCTGACCTGACAGAAACAATTGAAACAGAATTTTCAGAAACAATGTTTGTAGATGACGGGATTAAGAGACCAAACAACAGGCCTGAAACGCAGGATACACTGTAAGACTGAGGGCCGTTGCCCTCCAAATACTCTGATAAGAAGATGTGTTTGTGGCTTTAAGTAATATTTTTGTTTCAGAGGCAGAGAAAGATGTCTGGAGGAATTTTGGCTTTGGGACAACATTTGGGTTAGTGTTGATGGCAAACTTTATCCAAACACCATTATGTTAGATTGATGCACGAGATGATTCATGCATCAAAAGGGGGGATGGTAACAATTTTGATAACAATTGACAAAATTTGGTTTATTAAGGGACGGTATATGTTGGGAGGACAAGGGGCTTAATAGGGTAAAAGCCTGGCAAGAAGCCATTCTTCTCCCTAACAAAATTGCTGTCTGTAAGTGTGCCGCACACGCTGATAACAAAATTGCAGGACTGTTTCAACAGGAGATGCCAGGGCAGATGCAGCAGCGAAGGCCGTGGCAGCACAGCAGACAAAATAAACTACGTGTACTTTACTATCTGAAAATAACCTCGACATTTGTTTTTCTTTACAGAGCATGCAGACTTTTGATGCAGGGCAGAATGTGCCCAATAAAATAATGGTTATGGATGAATTTGACTAACTATCCTGGCCTAGATTGTTATTGTGGCAGAAAGAAACAAGGCCACACCTGCACAGCGCATAACTTAAGATTTTCCTTTTGCAGAATGTCAGGAAGGATTGCAGAAAACAGAACTAATTCTGTTCCAAATGTATAAATGTTGTCTTGTTCACATGAGCAAAGTGGGTTGAATGTTTTTCAGGGAAAAAGGGACTCTGAGTGCTATTAAGTGAGAAAGAAATTATTTAGTGATAAGATGATTTGTAAAATAAGAAGAAACAGAGTTGAATTGGACAAGTGTTGAGAATAAACTTGAAATTCTTCATGCATATCATCAGCAAGGTGAACAAATGGTGAAAATTCCACAGGTCACACCAATAGGCACGAGCGGCAAGACAAGCGGTCACTAACAAAATACTTAAGGTCTCCATTCACAGGTGAAAGCAGGCAAGAAATGGTTCACTCCAGTGGGGGTGCGGTCGTGATTTAAGGGAAAACCTTATAAGGATCAGAAAATGGTTGGAGAGTGTGACACCTGGGTCCAAGCCTCTCAACTTAGACAACACCAACAGGCCTCAACCATCCAAATAGAGCACAAAGTGAGGGATTCAAGGACGTGCTAGTAACGTACCTCCCGAACCAGCGATGGAAGACCATGGCAACGGCACGCAAAGTGTCACCCTGGTGAAGACGGATTGTCCATGGGGCAAACGAGATGACCAACACACCTGGAGGAAGATGCATCAAATAATGGTTTGTGTTTAGCAAAAGAATCTGTTTTTGTGATGATTTTGATGATTTTATTTGATTGAATCAAAATAGGGCTTAGATCAAATGATTTGATTGGTTAAGGATTCATTAGAAAATATTTCAGGTAAATTATAGGGATTATTATTGAAGAAACTTGATTAGGCTGTCCATTAAGGGTAAGAAAGGCCGATCATGGGAGAATATGTATGGTAATAAGCTAAAAGATGGTCCGTATTTGAAATATTAGAGTTAATTTTGAACAACTACATTGGTTAAAAGAATGGATAAAAAAAATATAAAACCTTTTCAGGATAGATTTTATTAAATATGGTGTTAAAAGTTAAGAAAATATGGTTAGGAAAATGGAGGCGATGTATGGAAATGGGCGTGGACTGATGGTAAATGGATAAGATTGGTTAATCTTTGGGGGGTTGGGGGTACTGTACTACCAATTTCAGCAATAGGATTATCAATATTGTTATGTTTACCATGAATTATAATGTGTGTTTCCAGCTCAGTACAGAGACTGGTTAAAGCTGGGAGTCTGTTCAATTGGATGAACAAAATATGATGATACAAGTAGTGGGAGCTACTGTGACATGTGTTAAAGTGTATGTTTCCTTTTCTTTTTCTTTCTTTCTATGTATGTTTTTGATATGAACAGAAGGTTAAAAGCCGTGGTTATCCGCTATGTGATGACGTACAAGGAGAGGGGTCGAAATGAGGGATTTTATTCTACTTTTATTTCTTCGTATTTCTTAGCCTATTGAAATGCCATGTGGGTTTCAAGATGTGTAATGATAACCAGGGTGTTAAATTGATGTGTTTCCTACTTAAACTATACACTATTTCTTGTTTATACTGAGGTGACTGAGGGTACGACCTAGGTCGGGAGTGCAATAACAGTGCTTATTCATTCAGCCCGGCCGCAGATAAAGTCTTTACTTGCTTGCTAATAATTAAGGTACTATCCCCACAAAAACAGCCTAAGCTTTTTACTTTTCCAAATGTTATTTCACAAATGTTTAAGAGAGTGGTCAGTTATGTGAAAAGCAGAGATGAAGAGTATAAGTGTGATGAAATGACTTAAAATTTGTTCTATTATTTTTATTATTATGATTGGGTAATCTGAATGATAAAAAGGGGGGAATTGTTGTAGAAATTTTAATAGTCATTGATCACAAACAGGTATCATAAGAGAAAGAACCTATTCAATGTATAAAAGTATATGTGTGTACGTGCTTGTGCGTGACTTTTCAGGAACATATGGGACAGGACCTCTGACCTTAGGGACGGTCAGTTTTGGCCAGTTTATTTCAGTACCAGTTTGTGTCTTTAAGTAGAAACTGAACAGCAGTAAGGACCTTATCTGGGTGGGTGAAAGGTACAGCGGGTGAGGAGGAACCTTGAAAACAGTATAAAGGCTGTCTCATATCTTCCTGTTGTGTGTCACTCTCTTGCACAGCGTAACTTCTGTGTACTAGACTGGACCTATTCTTGCAAGAATAAATACTTTTCTTTTTATTAATTTGACTCTGAGTGTCTCTTACGCAGTGATGATGTTTAACAGAATTTTTGCCACAACAACCTGACTTGACTTTTTAACATCAGAAAGAGTCTATAAGGACATCATGTAGCTTTTAGACCTTCTGGGGACCCTCTGACCAGAAAAAAGTTCAAAAGGTCCCATATGGACTACTGTCTGGCGGACCTGACTTGACTTGATTTGCTTATTAACATCAGAAAGAGTCTGCAAGGACATCATGTAGCTATGAGACCTTCTGGGGACCCTCTGAGCAGAAAAAAAGTTCAAAAGGTCCCATATGGACTACTGTCTGGAGGACCTTACTTGACTTTTTAACATCTTAAAGAGTCTATGACGACATCATGTAGCTTTTAGACCTTCTGGGGACCCTCTGAGGAAAAAAAAAGTTCAAAAGGTCCCATATGGACCACTGTCTGGAGGTCCTGACTTGACTTTTTAACATCAGAAAGAGTCTATGAGGACATCATGTAGCTTTTAGACCTTCTGGGGACCCTCTGAGCAGAAAAAAAGTTCAAAAGGTTCCATATGGACTACTGTCTGGTGGACTTGACTTGACTTTTTAACATCAGAAAGAGTCTATGAGGACATCATGTAGCTTTTAGACCTTCTGTGGACCCTCTGAGCAGAAAAAAAGTTCAAAAGGTCCCATATGAACTACTGTCTGGCGGACCTGACTTGACTTTTTAACATCAGAAAGAGTCTATGAGCATATCATGTAGCTTTTAGACCTTCTGGGGTCCCTCTGAGCAGAAAAAAAAAGTTCAAAAGGTCCCATATATGGACTACTGTCTGGCGGACTTGACTTGACTTTTTAACATCAGAAAGAGTCTACGAGGACATCATGTAGCTTTTAGACCTTCTGGGGACCCTCTGAGCAGAAAAAAAGTTCAAAAGGTCCCATATGGACCACTGTCTGGAGGTCCTGACTTGACTTTTTAACATCAGAAAGAGTCTATGAGGACATCAAGTAGCCTTTAGACCTTCTGGTGACCCTCTGAGGAGAAAAAAAGTTCAAAAGGTCCCATATGGACCACTGTCTGGAGGACCTGACTTGACTTTTTAACATCAGAAAGAGTCTATGATGACATCATGTAGCTTTTAGACCTTCTGGGGACCCTCTGAGGAGAAAAAAAGTTCAAAAGGTCCCATATGGACCACTGTCTGGAGGTCCTGACGTGACTTTTTAACATCAGAAAGAGTCTATGAGGACATCATGTATTTTTTAGACCTTCTGGGGACCCTCTGAGCAGAAAAAAAGTTCAAAAGGTCCCATATGGACCACTGTCTGGAGGTCCTGACGTGACTTTTTAACATCAGAAAGAGTCTATGAGGACATCATGTATTTTTTAGACATTCTGGGGACCCTCTGAGGAGAAAAAAAGTTCAAAAGGTCCCATATGGACCACTGTCTGGAGGTCCTGACGTGACTTTTTAACATCAGAAAGAGTCTATGAGGACATCATGTATTTTTTAGACCTTCTGGGGACCCTCTGAGCAGAAAAAAAGTTCAAAAGGTCCCATATGGACTACTGTCCGGTGGACTTGACTTGACTTTTTAACATCAGAAAGAGTCTATGAGGACATCATGTAGCTTTTAGACCTTCTGGGGACCCTCTGAGGAGAAAAAAAGTTCAAAAGGTCCCATATGGACCACTGTCGGGAGGTCTTGACTTGACTTTGTAACATCAGAAAGTGTCTATGAGGACATCATGTAGCTTTTAGACCCTTTGTGGACCCTCTGAGCAGAAAAAAAGTTCAAAAGGTCCCATATGGACTACTGTCTGGCGGACTTGACTTGACTTTTTAACATCAGAAAG
This sequence comes from Siphateles boraxobius, assembly GCF_051911475.1. NCBI lineage: Eukaryota > Metazoa > Chordata > Actinopteri > Cypriniformes > Leuciscidae > Siphateles > Siphateles boraxobius. The sequence goes on along the minus strand of NW_027508920.1, from coordinate 4,377,124 downwards.
AGTCTACGAGGACATCATGTAGCTTTTAGACCTTCTGGGGACCCTCTGAGCAGAAAAAAAGTTCAAAAGGTCCCATATGGACCACTGTCTGGAGGTCCTGACTTGACTTTTTAACATCAGAATGAGTCTATGAGGACATCAAGTAGCTTTTAGACCTTCTGGTGACCCTCTGAGGAGAAAAAAAGTTCAAAAGGTCCCATATGGACCACTGTCTGGAGGACCTGACTTGACTTTTTAACATCAGAAAGAGTCTATGATGACATCATGTAGCTTTTAGACCTTCTGGGGACCCTCTGAGGAGAAAAAAAGTTCAAAAGGTCCCATATGGACCACTGTCTGGAGGTCCTGACTTGACTTTTTAACATCAGAAAGAGTCTATGAGGACTGTTAGCTTTTACATGTAGCTTTTGTAGCTTTTAACATGTAGCTTTTAGACCTTTTGGGGACTCTCTGAGCAGAAAAAAAGTTCAAAAGGTCCCATATGGACTACTGTGAGGAGGACCTGACTTGACTTTTTAACATCAGAAAGAGTCTATAAGGACATCATGTAGCTTTTAGATCTTCTGGGGACCCTCTGACCAGAAAAAAGTTCAAAAGGTCCCATTTGGACTACTGTCTGGCGGACATGACTTGACTAGATTTGCTTATTAACTTCAGAAAGAGTCTGTAAGGACATCATGTAGCTATGAGACCTTCTGGGGACCATCTGAGCAGAAAAAAAGTTCAAAAGGTCCCATATGGACTACTGTCTGGAGGACCTTACTTGACTTTTTAACATCTTTAAGAGTCTTTGATGACATCATATAGCTTTTAGACCTTCTGGGGACCCTCTGAGGAGAAAAAAAGTTCAAAAGGTCAAGTCAAGTCAAGTCATCCTCATTTATATAGCGCTTTTAACAATGTAGATTGTTTCAAAGCAGCTTTACAGAGATAAAGATATCATTTAAGGTAACAGAGATTGGTTTGGTTTTATAGTGGCTTTTGAAAAATGTTTTTTCCAGCTAAAGTTAGTTTTGATTGATTCACTTCCGTCTAAATGATCATTTGTTATTAAATTAGGGGCCCCTAAGACGACACCGTTCTCTCTAAACAGACTTTAAACGTGAACCTGTGATAGACGCTGATGGCGTTCACATGCGCATTAAGAATTGATTCTATAGTTATGTGCGTTTGAATATATGTGCGCAGGTTTTTAATTCCTTACAGACCATGCCTAAACAAACTACTTGTCTATAAATTTTGATGCAGAATTTTTATTTTATCTTATCACTTTGGGTAGGTACGCGAACCGAAAAATTCCACAACGCTTTATCTGTAGAGTGGTATAGGGATCCTCCACAGGGAGAGGCTAGTTGGCACTTCAGCACTGCATTTTCATCAGGTCCAGGCGAAAGTCCTTCGTCAGATCTGGAAAAGGCCTGGATCCAGCAGGCTGCGGGAAAACCTCGGGATAAACAAAGACACTGAAATTAGCGTAGATGCCATTCTTCTTATGATGTAACGAGTACAAAAGGTCCCATATGGACCACTGTCTGGTGGACTTGACTTGACTTTTTAACATCAGAAAGAGTCTATGAGGACATCATGTAGCTTTTAGACCTTCTGTGGACCCTCTGAGCAGAAAAAAAGTTCAAAAGGTCCCATATGAACTACTGTCTGGCGGACCTGCCTTGACTTTTTAACATCGGAAAGAGTCTAGGAGCACATCATGTAGCATTTAGACCTTCTGGGGACCCTCTGAGCAGAAAAAAAGTTCAAAAGGTCCCATAGGGACTATGGGAGGACAGGTCTGGAGGACCTGACTTGACTTTTTAACATCAGAAAGAGTCTATGAGGACATCAAGTAGCTTTTAGACCTTCTGGAGACCCTCTGAGAAGAAAAAAAGTTCAAAAGGTCCCATATGGACCACTGTCTGGAGGTCCTGACTTGACTTTTTAACATCAGAAAGAGTCTATGAGGACATCATGTAGCTTTTAGACCTTTTGGGGACCCTCTGAGCAGAAAAAAAGTTCAAAAGGTCCCATATGGACCACTGTCTTGAGGTCCTGATTTGACTTTTTAACATCAGAAAGAGTATATGAGGATATCATGTAGCTTTTAGACCATCTGTGGACCCTCTGAGCAGAAAAAAAGTTCAAAAGGTCCCATATGAACTACTGTCTGGCGGACCTGACTTGACTTTTTAACATCAGAAAGAGTCTATGAGGACATCAAGTAGCTTTTAGACCTTCTGGTGACCCTCTGAGGAGAAAAAAAGTTCAAAAGGTCCCATATGGACCACTGTCTGGAGGTCCTGACTTGACTTTTTAACATCAGAAAGAGTCTATGAGGACATCATGTAGCTTTTAGACCTTCTGGGGACCCTCTGAGCAGAAAAAAAGTTCAAAAGGTCCCATATGAACTACTGTCTGGCGGACCTGACTTGACTTTTTAACATCAGAAAAAGTCTAGGAGGACATCAAGTAGCTTTTAGACCTTCTGGGGACCCTCTGAGGAGAAAAAAAGTTCAAAAGGTCCCATATGGACCACTGTCGGGAGGTCCTGACTTGACTTTTTAACATCTTAAAGAGTCTATGATGACATCATGTAGCTTTTAGACCTTCTGGGGACCCTCTGAGGAGAAAAAAAGTTCAAAAGGTCCCATATGGACCACTGTCTGGAGGTCCTGATTTGACTTTTTAACATCAGAAAGAGTCTATGAGGACATCATGTAGCTTTTAGACCTTCTGGGGACCCTCTGTGCAGAAAAAAAGTTCAAAAGGTCCCATATGGACTACTGTCTGGTGGACTTGACTTGACTTTTTAACATCAGAAAGAGTCTATGAGGACATCATGTAGCTTTTAGACCTTCTGTGGACACTCTGAGCAGAAAAAAAGTTCAAAAGGTCCCATATGAACTACTGTCTGGCGGACCTGACTTGACTTTTTAACATCAGAAAAAGTCTAGGAGGACATCAAGTAGCTTTTAGACCTTCTGGTGACCCTCTGAGGAGAAAAAAATTTCAAAAGGTCCCATATGGACTACTGTCACGCGGACCTGACTTGACTTGATTTGCTTATTAACATCAGAAAGAGTCTGTAAGGACATCATGTAGCTATGAGACCTTCTGGGGACCCTCTGAGCAGAAAAAAAGTTCAAAAGGTCCCATATGGACTACTGTCTGGAGGGCCTTGCTTGACTTTTTAACATCAGAAAGATTCTATGAGGACATTATGTAGCTTTTAGACCTTCTGGAGGCCCTCTGAGGAGAAAAAAAGTTTCAAAAGGTCCCATATGGACCACTGTCTGGAGGTCCTGACTTGAATTTTTAACATCAGAAAGAGTCTATGAGGACATCATGTAGCTTTTAGACCTTCTGGGGAGAAAAAAAGTTCAAAAGGTCCCATATGGACTACTGTCTGGTGGACTTGACTTGACTTTTTAACATCAGAAAGAGTCTATGAGGACATCATGTAGCTTCTAGACCTTCTGTGGACCCTCTGAGCAGAAAAAAAGTTCAAAAGGTCCCATATGAACTACTGTCTGGCGGACCTGACTTGACTTTTTAACATCAGAAAAAGTCTAGGAGGACATCAAGTAGCTTTTAGACCTTCTGGTGACCCTCTGAGGAGAAAAAAAATTTAAAAGGTCCCATATGGACCACTGTCTGGAGGTCCTGACTTGACTTTTTAACATCCGAAAGAGTCTATGAGGACATCATGTACCTTTTAGACCTTCTGGAGGCCCTCTGAGGAGAAAAAAAGTTTCAAAAGGTCCCATATGGACCACTGTCTGGAGGACCTGACTTGACTTTTTAACATCAGAAAGAGTCTCTGAGGACATCATGTAGCTTTTAGACCTTCTGGGGACTCTCTGAGCAGAAAAAAAGTTCAAAAGGTCCCATATGGACTACTGTCTGGAGGAGCTGACTTGACTATTTAACATCAGAAAGAGTCGATGAGGACATCATGTAGCTTTTAGACCTTCTGGGGACCCTCTGAGGAGAAAAAAAGTTCAAAAGGTCCCATATGGAGCACTGTCGGGAGGTCCTGACGACTTTTTTACATCAGTAAGAGTCTATGAGGACATCAAGTAGCTTTTAGACCTTCTGGTGACCCTCTGAGGAGAAAAAAAGTTCAAAAGGTCCCATATGGACCACTGTCTGGAGGACCTGACTTGACTTTTTAACATCAGAAAGAGTCTATGATGACATCATGTAGCTTTTAGACCTTCTGGGGACCCTCTGAGGAGAAAAAAAGTTCAAAAGGTCCCATATGGACCACTGTCTGGAGGTCCTGACTTGACTTTTTAACATCAGAAAGAGTCTATGAGGACTGTTAGCTTTTACATGTAGCTTTTGTAGCTTTTAACATGTAGCTTTTAGACCTTTTGGGGACTCTCTGAGCAGAAAAAAAGTTCAAAAGGTCCCATATGGACTACTGTGAGGAGGACCTGACTTGACTTTTTAACATCAGAAAGAGTCTATAAGGACATCATGTAGCTTTTAGATCTTCTGGGGACCCTCTGACCAGAAAAAAGTTCAAAAGGTCCCATTTGGACTACTGTCTGGCGGACATGACTTGACTAGATTTGCTTATTAACTTCAGAAAGAGTCTGTAAGGACATCATGTAGCTATGAGACCTTCTGGGGACCATCTGAGCAGAAAAAAAGTTCAAAAGGTCCCATATGGACTACTGTCTGGAGGACCTTACTTGACTTTTTAACATCTTAAAGAGTCTTTGATGACATCATATAGCTTTTAGACCTTCTGGGGACCCTCTGAGGAGAAAAAAAGTTCAAAAGGTCAAGTCAAGTCAAGTCATCCTCATTTATATAGCGCTTTTAACAATGTAGATTGTTTCAAAGCAGCTTTACAGAGATAAAGATATCATTTAAGGTAACAGAGATTGGTTTGGTTTTATAGTGGCTTTTGAAAAATGTTTTTTCCAGCTAAAGTTAGTTTTGATTGATTCACTTCCGTCTAAATGATCATTTGTTATTAAATTAGGGGCCCCTAAGACGACACCGTTCTCTCTAAACAGACTTTAAACGTGAACCTGTGATAGACGCTGATGGCGTTCACATGCGCATTAAGAATTGATTCTATAGTTATGTGCGTTTGAATATATGTGCGCAGGTTTTTAATTCCTTACAGACCATGCCTAAACAAACTACTTGTCTATAAATTTTGATGCAGAATTTTTATTTTATCTTATCACTTTGGGTAGGTACGCGAACCGAAAAATTCCACAACGCTTTATCTGTAGAGTGGTATAGGGATCCTCCACAGGGAGAGGCTAGTTGGCACTTCAGCACTGCATTTTCATCAGGTCCAGGCGAAAGTCCTTCGTCAGATCTGGAAAAGGCCTGGATCCAGCAGGCTGCGGGAAAACCTCGGGATAAACAAAGACACTGAAATTAGCGTAGATGCCATTCTTCTTATGATGTAACGAGTACAAAAGGTCCCATATGGACCACTGTCTGGTGGACTTGACTTGACTTTTTAACATCAGAAAGAGTCTATGAGGACATCATGTAGCTTTTAGACCTTCTGTGGACCCTCTGAGCAGAAAAAAAGTTCAAAAGGTCCCATATGAACTACTGTCTGGCGGACCTGCCTTGACTTTTTAACATCGGAAAGAGTCTAGGAGCACATCATGTAGCATTTAGACCTTCTGGGGACCCTCTGAGCAGAAAAAAAGTTCAAAAGGTCCCATAGGGACTATGGGAGGACAGGTCTGGAGGACCTGACTTGACTTTTTAACATCAGAAAGAGTCTATGAGGACATCAAGTAGCTTTTAGACCTTCTGGAGACCCTCTGAGAAGAAAAAAAGTTCAAAAGGTCCCATATGGACCACTGTCTGGAGGTCCTGACTTGACTTTTTAACATCAGAAAGAGTCTATGAGGACATCATGTAGCTTTTAGACCTTTTGGGGACCCTCTGAGCAGAAAAAAAGTTCAAAAGGTCCCATATGGACCACTGTCTTGAGGTCCTGATTTGACTTTTTAACATCAGAAAGAGTATATGAGGATATCATGTAGCTTTTAGACCATCTGTGGACCCTCTGAGCAGAAAAAAAGTTCAAAAGGTCCCATATGAACTACTGTCTGGCGGACCTGACTTGACTTTTTAACATCAGAAAGAGTCTATGAGGACATCAAGTAGCTTTTAGACCTTCTGGTGACCCTCTGAGGAGAAAAAAAGTTCAAAAGGTCCCATATGGACCACTGTCTGGAGGTCCTGACTTGACTTTTTAACATCAGAAAGAGTCTATGAGGACATCATGTAGCTTTTAGACCTTCTGGGGACCCTCTGAGCAGAAAAAAAGTTCAAAAGGTCCCATATGAACTACTGTCTGGCGGACCTGACTTGACTTTTTAACATCAGAAAAAGTCTAGGAGGACATCAAGTAGCTTTTAGACCTTCTGGGGACCCTCTGAGGAGAAAAAAAGTTCAAAAGGTCCCATATGGACCACTGTCGGGAGGTCCTGACTTGACTTTTTAACATCTTAAAGAGTCTATGATGACATCATGTAGCTTTTAGACCTTCTGGGGACCCTCTGAGGAGAAAAAAAGTTCAAAAGGTCCCATATGGACCACTGTCTGGAGGTCCTGATTTGACTTTTTAACATCAGAAAGAGTCTATGAGGACATCATGTAGCTTTTAGACCTTCTGGGGACCCTCTGTGCAGAAAAAAAGTTCAAAAGGTCCCATATGGACTACTGTCTGGTGGACTTGACTTGACTTTTTAACATCAGAAAGAGTCTATGAGGACATCATGTAGCTTTTAGACCTTCTGTGGACACTCTGAGCAGAAAAAAAGTTCAAAAGGTCCCATATGAACTACTGTCTGGCGGACCTGACTTGACTTTTTAACATCAGAAAAAGTCTAGGAGGACATCAAGTAGCTTTTAGACCTTCTGGTGACCCTCTGAGGAGAAAAAAATTTCAAAAGGTCCCATATGGACTACTGTCACGCGGACCTGACTTGACTTGATTTGCTTATTAACATCAGAAAGAGTCTGTAAGGACATCATGTAGCTATGAGACCTTCTGGGGACCCTCTGAGCAGAAAAAAAGTTCAAAAGGTCCCATATGGACTACTGTCTGGAGGGCCTTGCTTGACTTTTTAACATCAGAAAGATTCTATGAGGACATTATGTAGCTTTTAGACCTTCTGGAGGCCCTCTGAGGAGAAAAAAAGTTTCAAAAGGTCCCATATGGACCACTGTCTGGAGGTCCTGACTTGAATTTTTAACATCAGAAAGAGTCTATGAGGACATCATGTAGCTTTTAGACCTTCTGGGGAGAAAAAAAGTTCAAAAGGTCCCATATGGACTACTGTCTGGTGGACTTGACTTGACTTTTTAACATCAGAAAGAGTCTATGAGGACATCATGTAGCTTCTAGACCTTCTGTGGACCCTCTGAGCAGAAAAAAAGTTCAAAAGGTCCCATATGAACTACTGTCTGGCGGACCTGACTTGACTTTTTAACATCAGAAAAAGTCTAGGAGGACATCAAGTAGCTTTTAGACCTTCTGGTGGCCCTCTGAGGAGAAAAAAAATTTAAAAGGTCCCATATGGACCACTGTCTGGAGGTCCTGACTTGACTTTTTAACATCCGAAAGAGTCTATGAGGACATCATGTACCTTTTAGACCTTCTGGAGGCCCTCTGAGGAGAAAAAAAGTTTCAAAAGGTCCCATATGGACCACTGTCTGGAGGACCTGACTTGACTTTTTAACATCAGAAAGAGTCTCTGAGGACATCATGTAGCTTTTAGACCTTCTGGGGACTCTCTGAGCAGAAAAAAAGTTCAAAAGGTCCCATATGGACTACTGTCTGGAGGAGCTGACTTGACTATTTAACATCAGAAAGAGTCGATGAGGACATCATGTAGCTTTTAGACCTTCTGGGGACCCTCTGAGGAGAAAAAAAGTTCAAAAGGTCCCATATGGAGCACTGTCGGGAGGTCCTGACGACTTTTTTACATCAGTAAGAGTCTATGAGGACATTATGTAGCTTTTAGACCTTCTGGGGACCCTCTGAGGAGAAAAAAAGTTCAAAAGGTCCCATATGGACTACTGTCTTGAGGACCAGACTTGACTTTTTAACATCAGAAATAGTCTATGAGGACATAATGTAGCTTTTAGACCTCCTGGGAAACCTCTGAGGAGAAAAAAAAGTTTCAAAAGGTCCCATATGGACCACTGTCTGGAGGTCCTGACTTGAATTTTTAACATCAAAAATAGTCTATGAGGACATGATGTAGCTTTTAGACCTTCTGGGGACCCTCTGAGGAGAAAAAAAGTTCAAAAGGTCCCATATGGACCACTGTCGGGAGGTCCTGACGACTTTTTTACATCAGAAAGAGTCTATGAGGACATTATGTAGCTTTTAGACCTTCTGGGGACCCTCTGAGGAGAAAAAAAGTTCAAAAGTTCCCATATGGACCACTGTCGGGAGGTCCTGACTTGACTTTTTAACATCAGAAAGAGTCTATGAGGACATCATGTAGCTTCTAGACCTTCTGTGGACCCTCTGAGCAGAAAAAAAGTTCAAAAGGTCCCATATGAACTACTGTCTGGCGGACCTGACTTGACTTTTTAACATCAGAAAAAGTCTAGGAGGACATCAAGTAGCTTTTAGACCTTCTGGTGGCCCTCTGAGGAGAAAAAAAATTTAAAAGGTCCCATATGGACCACTGTCTGGAGGTCCTGACTTGACTTTTTAACATCCGAAAGAGTCTATGAGGACATCATGTACCTTTTAGACCTTCTGGAGGCCCTCTGAGGAGAAAAAAAGTTTCAAAAGGTCCCATATGGACCACTGTCTGGAGGACCTGACTTGACTTTTTAACATCAGAAAGAGTCTCTGAGGACATCATGTAGCTTTTAGACCTTCTGGGGACTCTCTGAGCAGAAAAAAAGTTCAAAAGGTCCCATATGGACTACTGTCTGGAGGAGCTGACTTGACTATTTAACATCAGAAAGAGTCGATGAGGACATCATGTAGCTTTTAGACCTTCTGGGGACCCTCTGAGGAGAAAAAAAGTTCAAAAGGTCCCATATGGAGCACTGTCGGGAGGTCCTGACGACTTTTTTACATCAGTAAGAGTCTATGAGGACATTATGTAGCTTTTAGACCTTCTGGGGACCCTCTGAGGAGAAAAAAAGTTCAAAAGGTCCCATATGGACTACTGTCTTGAGGACCAGACTTGACTTTTTAACATCAGAAATAGTCTATGAGGACATAATGTAGCTTTTAGACCTCCTGGGAAACCTCTGAGGAGAAAAAAAAGTTTCAAAAGGTCCCATATGGACCACTGTCTGGAGGTCCTGACTTGAATTTTTAACATCAAAAATAGTCTATGAGGACATGATGTAGCTTTTAGACCTTCTGGGGACCCTCTGAGGAGAAAAAAAGTTCAAAAGGTCCCATATGGACCACTGTCGGGAGGTCCTGACGACTTTTTTACATCAGAAAGAGTCTATGAGGACATTATGTAGCTTTTAGACCTTCTGGGGACCCTCTGAGGAGAAAAAAAGTTCAAAAGTTCCCATATGGACCACTGTCGGGAGGTCCTGACTTGACTTTTTAACATCAGAAAGAGTCTATGAGGACATTATGTAGCTTTTAGACCTTCTGGAGACCCTCTGAGGAGAAAAAAAGTTTCAAAAGGTCCCAGCAGCAGCTGGCCAGGTGCAAAGTTGGTAAGGCACCTGGGCCAGAGGGCATCCCGGCAAAGGTGCTGAAATGCTGCACAATGGAGCTCTCTCCCATCTTCCACTCCATCTTCTGGGAATCCTACAGGACAGCAACAATACCCACCCTCTGGAAAACATCAACTATTATACCTGTACCCAAGAAACCACGCCCCTCAGAGCCCAACCACTTCCGTCCGGTCGCACTCACCCCAATAATTATGAAATGCATGGAGAAAATCATACTACAACTCATCTTACCTGCTGTCAGCACACAATTGGACCCATACCAATTTGCATACCGGCTGAAAAGGGGGACAGAGGACGCAGTTGCATGCCTTCTCCACTCCCTCCTTCACCATCTCCAGATTTCCCATAACTTTGCCTCAGTTCTGTTTGTTGACTTCAGCTCCGCATTCAATACAATCCAGCGCCATCAACTCATTAAGAAACTACAGCACCTGAACGTCACCCCTCTCCTCATTCACTGGATAAATAACTTTCTCAGCAACAGGCCACAGACAGTGAAAATAGGGACTACAACATCATCAACCATTATCACCAACACTGGAAGCCCCCAAGGTTGCGTACTCAGTCCTTTCCTGTACACACTTTACACAAATGACTGCCAGAGTTCACTACCCAACACCACTTACTACAAATATGCAGATGACACAGCCATAGTAGGACTACTTACAGACAACAGTTCTATTACAGCCTAACACCAGTCCATCACAGATTTTGCACTGTGGTGCTCTGATAACTACCTCCTACTCAACCTTGACAAGACAAAATAATTGGTTATTCATGCATCAAAATCACCCCCTGGACTCACTCACATCACTATACATGGCCAACCAGTGGCACAGGTCAGCACTTTTAAATATCTTGGTCTCACCATTGACAATAAGCTTAACTTCAATGAACATGTCACTATTACACAGAAACGTGCACAACAGAGACTGTATGGAATACGCAAACTAAGATCACTGTATGTTGCCCCCCATCTTCTTCTGCTACTCTACAAAAGCATCATCCAACCCCTTCTACTCTACTGCTCCCCCTGTTTCTTCACCATACTAAATGTCATCAGCAAGAACAAACTCATTAAAATCTCACACTTAGCATTCAAGATAATACAGCTTCCCACCCCCAGTCTCACTGATGCAAATGACACAGCCATCATACGCCTTGCACGCACCATAGTAAGTAGCCCTGACCATCCCCTGAACCGGTTCTTCACCCTACTCCCATCTGGCCGCAGATACAGAGCCCTGGACTGGAAAAAAGCGCACTTTAAGAAAAGTTTTATACCCTCAGCAATCACTGCACTTAACAAACTCCCGTGACACTACCCATGGGGGGGTGTTATATGTTATATGTTATATGTTATACGTTATATGTATGAGGCTGTGTACATCCTGCATGGAATGTAAAAAATGGCATGTGTGAAAAAGAATATCCTTATAGGAAAATAAAGATTAAAGATATGGACCACTGTCTGGAGGTCCTGACTTTAATTTTTAACATCAGAAAGAGTCTATGAGGACATCATGTAGCTTTTAGACCTTCTGGGGAGAAAAAAAGTTCAAAAGGTCCCATATGGACTACTGTCTGGAGGACCTGACTTGACTTTTTAACATCAGAAAGAGTCTATGAGGACATCATGTAGCTTTTAGACCTTCTGGGGACTCTCTGAGCAGAAAAAAAGTTCAAAAGGTCCCATATGGACTACTGTCTGGAGGAGCTGACTTGACTATTTAACATCAGAAAGAGTCGATGAGGACATCATGTAGCATTTAGACCTTCTGGGGACCCTCTGAGGGGAAAAAAAAGTTCAAAAGGTCCCATATGGAGCACTGTCGGGAGGTCCTGACGACTTTTTTACATCAGAAAGAGTCTATGAGGACATTATGTAGCTTTTAGACCTTCTGGGGACCCTCTGAGGAGAAAAAAAGTTCAAAAGGTCCCATATGGACCACTGTCGGGAGGTCCTGACTTGACTTTTTAACATCAGAAAGAGTCTATGAGGACATTTTGTATCTTTTAGACCTTCTGGAGACCCTCTGAGGAGAAAAAAAGTTCAATGGGTCCCATATGGACTACTGTCTTGAGGACCAGACTTGACTTTTTAACATCAGAAATAGTCTATGAGGACATAATGTAGCTTTTAGACCTTCTGGGAAACCTCTGAGGAGAAAAAAAGTTTCAAAAGGTCCCATATGGACCACTGTCTGGAGGTCCTGACTTGAATTTTTAACATCAAAAAGAGTCTATGAGGACATTATGTAGCTTTTAGACCTTCTGGGGACCCTCTGAGGAGAAAAAAAGTTCAATGGGTCCCATATGGACTTCTGTCTTGAGGACCAGACTTGACTTTTTAACATCAGAAAGAGTCTATGAGGACATCATGTAGCTTTTAGACCTTCTGGGGAGAAAAAAAGTTCAAAAGGTCCCATATGGACTACTGTCTGGAGGACCTGACTTGACTTTTTAACATCAGAAAGAGTCTATGAGGACATCATGTAGCTTTTAGACCTTCTGGGGACTCTCTGAGCAGAAAAAAAGTTCAAAAGGTCCCATATGGACTACTGTCTGGAGGAGCTGACTTGACTATTTAACATCAGAAAGAGTCGATGAGGACATCATGTAGCATTTAGACCTTCTGGGGACCCTCTGAGGGGAAAAAAAGTTCAAAAGGTCCCATATGGAGCACTGTCGGGAGGTCCTGACGACTTTTTTACATCAGAAAGAGTCTATGAGGACATTATGTAACTTTTAGACCTTCTGGGGACCCTCTGAGGAGAAAAAAAGTTCAAAAGGTCCCATATGGACCACTGTCGGGAGGTCCTGACTTGACTTTTTAACATCAGAAAGAGTCTATGAGGACATTTTGTATCTTTTAGACCTTCTGGAGACCCTCTGAGGAGAAAAAAAGTTCAATGGGTCCCATATGGACTACTGTCTTGAGGACCAGACTTGACTTTTTAACATCAGAAATAGTCTATGAGGACATAATGTAGCTTTTAGACCTTCTGGGAAACCTCTGAGGAGAAAAAAAGTTTCAAAAGGTCCCATATGGACCACTGTCTGGAGGTCCTGACTTGAATTTTTAACATCAAAAAGAGTCTATGAGGACATTATGTAGCTTTTAGACCTTCTGGGGACCCTCTGAGGAGAAAAAAAGTTCAAACGATCCCATATGGACTACTGTCTTGAGGACCAGACTTGACTTTTTAACATTAGAAATAGTCTATGAGGACATCATGTAGCTTTTAGACCTTCTGGGAACCTCTGAGGAAAAAAAACGTTTCAAAAGGTCCCATATGGACCACTGTCTGGAGGTCCTGACTTGAATTTTTAACATCAGAAAGAGTCGATGAGGACATCATGTAGCTTTTAGACCTTCTGGGGAGAAAAAAAGTTCAAAAGGTCCCATATGGACTACTGTCTGGAGGACCTGACTTGACTTTTTAACATCAGAAAGAGTCTATGAGGACATCATGTAGCTTTTAGACCTTCTGGGGACTCTCTGAGCAGAAAAAAAGTTCAGAAGGTCCCATATGGACTACTGTCTGGAGGAGCTGACTGGACTATTTAACATCAGAAAGAGTCTATGAGGACATCATGTAGCTTTTAGACCTTCTGGGGACCCTCTGAGGATAAAAACAGTTCAAAAGGTCCATTATGGACCACTGTCGGGAGGTCCTGACGACTTTTTTACATCAGAAAGAGTCTATGAGGACATTATGTAGCTTTTAGACCTTCTGGAGACCCTCTGAGGAGAAAAAAAGTTCAAAAGGTCCCATATGAACTACTGTCTGGCGGACCTGACTTGACTTTTTAACATCAGAAAGAGTCTATGAGGACATCAAGTAGCTTTTAGACCTTCTGGTGACCCTCTGAGGAGAAAAAAAGTTCAAAAGGTCCCATATGGACCACTGTCTGGAGGTCCTGACTTGACTTTTTAACATCAGAAAGAGTCTATGAGGACATCATGTAGCTTTTAGACCTTCTGGGGACCCTCTGAGCAGAAAAAAAGTTCAAAAGGTCCCATATGAACTACTGTCTGGCGGACCTGACTTGACTTTTTAACATCAGAAAAAGTCTAGGAGGACATCAAGTAGCTTTTAGACCTTCTGGTGACCCTCTGAGGAGAAAAAAAGTTCAAAAGGTCCCAAATGGACCACTGTCTGGAGGTCCTGACTTGACTTTTTAACATCAGAAAGAGTCTATGAGGACATCATGTAGCTTTTAGACTTTCTAGGGACCCTCTGAGCAGAAAAAAGTTGAAAAGGTCCCATATGGACTACTCTGAGGAGGAGCTGACTTGATTTTTTAACATCAGAAAGATAAGGACATCATGTAGCTTTTAGACCTTCTGGGGACCCTCTGACCAGAAAATAGTTCAAAAGGTCCCATATGGATTACTGTTTGGCGGACCTGACTTGACTTGATTTGCTTATTAACATCAGAAAGAGTCGGTAAGGACATCATGTAGCTATGAGACCTTCTGGGGACCCTCTGAGCAGAAAAAAAGTTCAAAAGGTCCCATATGGGCTACTGTCTGGAGGACCTTACTTGACTTTTTAACATCTTAAAGAGTTTATGATGACATCATGTAGCTTTTAGACCTTCTGGGGACCCTCTGAGGAGAAATAAAGTTTAAAAGGGCCCATATGGACCACTGTCTGGAGGTCCTGACTTGACTTTTTAACATCAGAAAGAGTCTATGAGGACATCATGTAGCTTTTAGACCTTCTGGGGACCCTCGGAGCAGAAAAAAAGTTCAAAAGGTCCTATATGGACTACTGTGAGGAGGACCTGACTTGACTTTTTAACATCAGAAAGAGTCTATAAGGACATCAAGTAGCTTTTAGACCTTCTGGGGACCCTCTGACCAGAAAAAAGTTCAAAAGGTCCCATATGGACTACTGTCTGGCGGACCTGACTTGACTGGATTTGCTTATTAACATCAGAAAGAGTCTGTAAGGACATCATGTAGCTATGAGACCTTCTGGGGACCCTCTGAGGATAAAAAAAGTTCAAAAGGTTCCATATGGACTACTGTCTGGAGGACCTTACTTGACTTTTTAACATCTTAAAGAGTCTATGATGACATCATGTAGCTTGTAGACCTTCTGGGGACCCTCTGAGGAGAAAAAAAGTTCAAAAGGTCCCATATGGACCACTGTCGGGAGGTCCTGACTTGACTTTTTAACATCAGAAAGTGTCTATGAGGGCAGCATGTAGCTTTTAGACCCTCTGTGGACCCTCTGAGCAGAAAAAAAGTTGAAAAAGGTCCCATATGAACTACTGTCTGGCGGACCTGACTTGACTTTTTAACATCGGAAAGAGTCTAGGAGCACATCATGTAGCTTTTAGACCTTCTGGGGACCCTCTGAGCAGAAAAAAAGTTCAAAATGTCCCATATGGACAACTGTCTGGAGGACCTTACTTGACTTTTTAACATCTTAAAGAGTCTATGATGACATCATGTAGCTTTTAGACCTTCTGGGGACCCTCTGAGGAGAAAAAAAGTTCAAAAGGTCCCATATGGACCACTGTCTGGAGGTCCTGATTTGACTTTTTAACATCAGAAAGAGTCTATGAGGACATCATGTAGCTTTTAGACCTTCTGGGGACCCTCTGTGCAGAAAAAAAGTTCAAAAGGTCCCATATGGACTACTGTCTGGTGGACTTGACTTGACTTTTTAACATCAGAAAGAGTCTATGAGGACATCATGTAGCTTTTAGACCTTCTGTGGACACTCTGAGCAGAAAAAAAGTTCAAAAGGTCCCATATGAACTACTGTCTGGCGGACCTGACTTGACTTTTTAACATCAGAAAAAGTCTAGGAGGACATCAAGTAGCTTTTAGACCTTCTGGTGACCCTCTGAGGAGAAAAAAATTTCAAAAGGTCCCATATGGACTACTGTCACGCGGACCTGACGTGACTTGATTTGCTTATTAACATCAGAAAGAGTCTGTAAGGACATCATGTAGCTATGAGACCTTCTGGGGACCCTCTGAGCAGAAAAAAAGTTCAAAAGGTCCCATATGGACTACTGTCTGGAGGGCCTTGCTTGACTTTTTAACATCAGAAAGATTCTATGAGGACATTATGTAGCTTTTAGACCTTCTGGAGGCCCTCTGAGGAGAAAAAAAGTTTCAAAAGGTCCCATATGGACCACTGTCTGGAGGTCCTGACTTGAATTTTTAACATCAGAAAGAGTCTATGAGGACATCATGTAGCTTTTAGACCTTCTGGGGTGAAAAAAAGTTCAAAAGGTCCCATATGGACTACTGTCTGGTGGACTTGACTTGACTTTTTAACATCAGAAAGAGTCTATGAGGACATCATGTAGCTTCTAGACCTTCTGTGGACCCTCTGAGCAGATAAAAAGTTCAAAAGGTCCCATATGAACTACTGTCTGGCGGACCTGACTTGACTTTTTAACATCAGAAAAAGTCTAGGAGGACATCAAGTAGCTTTTAGACCTTCTGGTGACCCTCTGAGGAGAAAAAAAATTTAAAAGGTCCCATATGGACCACTGTCTGGAGGTCCTGACTTGACTTTTTAACATCCGAAAGAGTCTATGAGGACATCATGTAGCTTTTAGACCTTCTGGAGGCCCTCTGAGGAGAAAAAAAGTTTCAAAAGGTCCCATATGGACCACTGTCTGGAGGACCTGACTTGACTTTTTAACATCAGAAAGAGTCTCTGAGGACATCATGTAGCTTTTAGACCTTCTGGGGACTCTCTGAGCAGAAAAAAAGTTTAAAAGGTCCCATATGGACTACTGTCTGGAGGAGCTGACTTGACTATTTAACATCAGAAAGAGTCGATGAGGACATCATGTAGCTTTTAGACCTTCTGGGGACCCTCTGAGGAGAAAAAAAGTTCAAAAGGTCCCATATGGACCACTGTCGGGAGGTCCTGACTTGACTTTTTAACATCAGAAAGTGTCTATGAGGGCAGCATGTAGCTTTTAGACCCTCTGTGGACCCTCTGAGCAGAAAAAAAGTTGAAAAAGGTCCCATATGAACTACTGTCTGGCGGACCTGACTTGACTTTTTAACATCGGAAAGAGTCTAGGAGCACATCATGTAGCTTTTAGACCTTCTGGGGACCCTCTGAGCAGAAAAAAAGTTCAAAATGTCCCATATGGACAACTGTCTGGAGGACCTTACTTGACTTTTTAACATCTTAAAGAGTCTATGATGACATCATGTAGCTTTTAGACCTTCTGGGGACCCTCTGAGGAGAAAAAAAGTTCAAAAGGTCCCATATGGACCACTGTCTGGAGGTCCTGATTTGACTTTTTAACATCAGAAAGAGTCTATGAGGACATCATGTAGCTTTTAGACCTTCTGGGGACCCTCTGTGCAGAAAAAAAGTTCAAAAGGTCCCATATGGACTACTGTCTGGTGGACTTGACTTGACTTTTTAACATCAGAAAGAGTCTATGAGGACATCATGTAGCTTTTAGACCTTCTGTGGACACTCTGAGCAGAAAAAAAGTTCAAAAGGTCCCATATGAACTACTGTCTGGCGGACCTGACTTGACTTTTTAACATCAGAAAAAGTCTAGGAGGACATCAAGTAGCTTTTAGACCTTCTGGTGACCCTCTGAGGAGAAAAAAATTTCAAAAGGTCCCATATGGACTACTGTCACGCGGACCTGACGTGACTTGATTTGCTTATTAACATCAGAAAGAGTCTGTAAGGACATCATGTAGCTATGAGACCTTCTGGGGACCCTCTGAGCAGAAAAAAAGTTCAAAAGGTCCCATATGGACTACTGTCTGGAGGGCCTTGCTTGACTTTTTAACATCAGAAAGATTCTATGAGGACATTATGTAGCTTTTAGACCTTCTGGAGGCCCTCTGAGGAGAAAAAAAGTTTCAAAAGGTCCCATATGGACCACTGTCTGGAGGT
The DNA here is from genome assembly GCF_051911475.1 of Siphateles boraxobius. Classification (NCBI taxonomy): domain Eukaryota; kingdom Metazoa; phylum Chordata; class Actinopteri; order Cypriniformes; family Leuciscidae; genus Siphateles; species Siphateles boraxobius. Next base: position 4,359,491 of record NW_027508920.1, on the reverse strand, counting down.
CCTGACTTGAATTTTTAACATCAGAAAGAGTCTATGAGGACATCATGTAGCTTTTAGACCTTCTGGGGTGAAAAAAAGTTCAAAAGGTCCCATATGGACTACTGTCTGGTGGACTTGACTTGACTTTTTAACATCAGAAAGAGTCTATGAGGACATCATGTAGCTTCTAGACCTTCTGTGGACCCTCTGAGCAGATAAAAAGTTCAAAAGGTCCCATATGAACTACTGTCTGGCGGACCTGACTTGACTTTTTAACATCAGAAAAAGTCTAGGAGGACATCAAGTAGCTTTTAGACCTTCTGGTGACCCTCTGAGGAGAAAAAAAATTTAAAAGGTCCCATATGGACCACTGTCTGGAGGTCCTGACTTGACTTTTTAACATCCGAAAGAGTCTATGAGGACATCATGTAGCTTTTAGACCTTCTGGAGGCCCTCTGAGGAGAAAAAAAGTTTCAAAAGGTCCCATATGGACCACTGTCTGGAGGACCTGACTTGACTTTTTAACATCAGAAAGAGTCTCTGAGGACATCATGTAGCTTTTAGACCTTCTGGGGACTCTCTGAGCAGAAAAAAAGTTTAAAAGGTCCCATATGGACTACTGTCTGGAGGAGCTGACTTGACTATTTAACATCAGAAAGAGTCGATGAGGACATCATGTAGCTTTTAGACCTTCTGGGGACCCTCTGAGGAGAAAAAAAGTTCAAAAGGTCCCATACGGAGCACTGTCTGGAGGTCCTGACTTGACTTTTTAACATCAGAAAGAGTCTATGAGGACATCATGTAGCTTTTAGACTTTCTAGGGACCCTCTGAGCAGAAAAAAGTTGAAAAGGTCCCATATGGACTACTCTGAGGAGGAGCTGACTTGATTTTTTAACATCAGAAAGATAAGGACATCATGTAGCTTTTAGACCTTCTGGGGACCCTCTGACCAGAAAATAGTTCAAAAGGTCCCATATGGATTACTGTTTGGCGGACCTGACTTGACTTGATTTGCTTATTAACATCAGAAAGAGTCGGTAAGGACATCATGTAGCTATGAGACCTTCTGGGGACCCTCTGAGCAGAAAAAAAGTTCAAAAGGTCCCATATGGGCTACTGTCTGGAGGACCTTACTTGACTTTTTAACATCTTAAAGAGTTTATGATGACATCATGTAGCTTTTAGACCTTCTGGGGACCCTCTGAGGAGAAATAAAGTTTAAAAGGGCCCATATGGACCACTGTCTGGAGGTCCTGACTTGACTTTTTAACATCAGAAAGAGTCTATGAGGACATCATGTAGCTTTTAGACCTTCTGGGGACCCTCGGAGCAGAAAAAAAGTTCAAAAGGTCCTATATGGACTACTGTGAGGAGGACCTGACTTGACTTTTTAACATCAGAAAGAGTCTATAAGGACATCAAGTAGCTTTTAGACCTTCTGGGGACCCTCTGACCAGAAAAAAGTTCAAAAGGTCCCATATGGACTACTGTCTGGCGGACCTGACTTGACTGGATTTGCTTATTAACATCAGAAAGAGTCTGTAAGGACATCATGTAGCTATGAGACCTTCTGGGGACCCTCTGAGGATAAAAAAAGTTCAAAAGGTTCCATATGGACTACTGTCTGGAGGACCTTACTTGACTTTTTAACATCTTAAAGAGTCTATGATGACATCATGTAGCTTGTAGACCTTCTGGGGACCCTCTGAGGAGAAAAAAAGTTCAAAAGGTCCCATATGGACCACTGTCGGGAGGTCCTGACTTGACTTTTTAACATCAGAAAGTGTCTATGAGGGCAGCATGTAGCTTTTAGACCCTCTGTGGACCCTCTGAGCAGAAAAAAAGTTGAAAAAGGTCCCATATGAACTACTGTCTGGCGGACCTGACTTGACTTTTTAACATCGGAAAGAGTCTAGGAGCACATCATGTAGCTTTTAGACCTTCTGGGGACCCTCTGAGCAGAAAAAAAGTTCAAAATGTCCCATATGGACAACTGTCTGGAGGACCTTACTTGACTTTTTAACATCTTAAAGAGTCTATGATGACATCATGTAGCTTTTAGACCTTCTGGGGACCCTCTGAGGAGAAAAAAAGTTCAAAAGGTCCCATATGGACCACTGTCTGGAGGTCCTGATTTGACTTTTTAACATCAGAAAGAGTCTATGAGGACATCATGTAGCTTTTAGACCTTCTGGGGACCCTCTGTGCAGAAAAAAAGTTCAAAAGGTCCCATATGGACTACTGTCTGGTGGACTTGACTTGACTTTTTAACATCAGAAAGAGTCTATGAGGACATCATGTAGCTTTTAGACCTTCTGTGGACACTCTGAGCAGAAAAAAAGTTCAAAAGGTCCCATATGAACTACTGTCTGGCGGACCTGACTTGACTTTTTAACATCAGAAAAAGTCTAGGAGGACATCAAGTAGCTTTTAGACCTTCTGGTGACCCTCTGAGGAGAAAAAAATTTCAAAAGGTCCCATATGGACTACTGTCACGCGGACCTGACGTGACTTGATTTGCTTATTAACATCAGAAAGAGTCTGTAAGGACATCATGTAGCTATGAGACCTTCTGGGGACCCTCTGAGCAGAAAAAAAGTTCAAAAGGTCCCATATGGACTACTGTCTGGAGGGCCTTGCTTGACTTTTTAACATCAGAAAGATTCTATGAGGACATTATGTAGCTTTTAGACCTTCTGGAGGCCCTCTGAGGAGAAAAAAAGTTTCAAAAGGTCCCATATGGACCACTGTCTGGAGGTCCTGACTTGAATTTTTAACATCAGAAAGAGTCTATGAGGACATCATGTAGCTTTTAGACCTTCTGGGGAGAAAAAAAGTTCAAAAGGTCCCATATGGACTACTGTCTGGTGGACTTGACTTGACTTTTTAACATCAGAAAGAGTCTATGAGGACATCATGTAGCTTCTAGACCTTCTGTGGACCCTCTGAGCAGATAAAAAGTTCAAAAGGTCCCATATGAACTACTGTCTGGCGGACCTGACTTGACTTTTTAACATCAGAAAAAGTCTAGGAGGACATCAAGTAGCTTTTAGACCTTCTGGTGACCCTCTGAGGAGAAAAAAAATTTAAAAGGTCCCATATGGACCACTGTCTGGAGGTCCTGACTTGACTTTTTAACATCCGAAAGAGTCTATGAGGACATCATGTAGCTTTTAGACCTTCTGGAGGCCCTCTGAGGAGAAAAAAAGTTTCAAAAGGTCCCATATGGACCACTGTCTGGAGGACCTGACTTGACTTTTTAACATCAGAAAGAGTCTCTGAGGACATCATGTAGCTTTTAGACCTTCTGGGGACTCTCTGAGCAGAAAAAAAGTTTAAAAGGTCCCATATGGACTACTGTCTGGAGGAGCTGACTTGACTATTTAACATCAGAAAGAGTCGATGAGGACATCATGTAGCTTTTAGACCTTCTGGGGACCCTCTGAGGAGAAAAAAAGTTCAAAAGGTCCCATACGGAGCACTGTCGGGAGGTCTTGACGACTTTTTTACATCAGTAAGAGTCTATGAGGACATTATGTAGCTTTTAGACCTTCTGGGGACCCTCTGAGGAGAAAAAAAGTTCAAAAGGTCCCATATGGACTACTGTCTTGAGGACCAGACTTGACTTTTTAACATCAGAAATAGTCTATGAGGACATAATGTAGCTTTTAGACCTCCTGGGAAACCTCTGAGGAGAAAAAAAAGTTTCAAAAGGTCCCATATGGACCACTGTCTGGAGGTCCTGACTTGAATTTTTAACATCAAAAAGAGTCTATGAGGACATTATGTAGCTTTTAGACCTTCTGGGGACCCTCTGAGGAGAAATAAAGTTCAAAAGGTCCCATATGGACCACTGTCGGGAGGTCCTGACGACTTTTTTACATCAGAAAGAGTCTATGAGGACATTATGTAGCTTTTAGACCTTCTGGGGACCCTCTGAGGAGAAAAAAAGTTCAAAAGTTCCCATATGGACCACTGTCGGGAGGTCCTGACTTGACTTTTTAACATCAGAAAGAGTCTATGAGGACATTATGTAGCTTTTAGACCTTCTGGAGACCCTCTGAGGAGAAAAAAAGTTTCAAAAGGTCCCAGCAGCAGCTGGCCAGGTGCAAAGTTGGTAAGGCACCTGGGCCAGAGGGCATCCCGGCAAAGGTGCTGAAATGCTGCACAATGGAGCTCTCTCCCATCTTCCACTCCATCTTCTGGGAATCCTACAGGACAGCAACAATACCCACCCTCTGGAAAACATCAACTATTATACCTGTACCCAAGAAACCACGCCCCTCAGAGCCCAACCACTTCCGTCCGGTCGCACTCACCCCAATAATTATGAAATGCATGGAGAAAATCATACTACAACTCATCTTACCTGCTGTCAGCACACAATTGGACCCATACCAATTTGCATACCGGCTGAAAAGGGGGACAGAGGACGCAGTTGCATGCCTTCTCCACTCCCTCCTTCACCATCTCCAGATTTCCCATAACTTTGCCTCAGTTCTGTTTGTTGACTTCAGCTCCGCATTCAATACAATCCAGCGCCATCAACTCATTAAGAAACTACAGCACCTGAACGTCACCCCTCTCCTCATTCACTGGATAAATAACTTTCTCAGCAACAGGCCACAGACAGTGAAAATAGGGACTACAACATCATCAACCATTATCACCAACACTGGAAGCCCCCAAGGTTGCATACTCAGTCCTTTCCTGTACACACTTTACACAAATGACTGCCAGAGTTCACTACCCAACACCACTTACTACAAATATGCAGATGACACAGCCATAGTAGGACTACTTACAGACAACAGTTCTATTACAGCCTAACACCAGTCCATCACAGATTTTGCACTGTGGTGCTCTGATAACTACCTCCTACTCAACCTTGACAAGACAAAAGAATTGGTTATTCATGCATCAAAATCACCCCCTGGACTCACTCACATCACTATACATGGCCAACCAGTGGCACAGGTCAGCACTTTTAAATATCTTGGTCTCACCATTGACAATAAGCTTAACTTCAATGAACATGTCACTATTACACAGAAACGTGCACAACAGAGACTGTATGCAATACGCAAACTAAGATCACTGTATGTTGCCCCCCATCTTCTTCTGCTACTCTACAAAAGCATCATCCAACCCCTTCTACTCTACTGCTCCCCCTGTTTCTTCACCATACTAAATGTCATCAGCAAGAACAAACTCATTAAAATCTCACACTTAGCATTCAAGATAATACAGCTTCCCACCCCCAGTCTCACTGATGCAAATGACACAGCCATCATACGCCTTGCACGCACCATAGTAAGTAGCCCTGACCATCCCCTGAACCGGTTCTTCACCCTACTCCCATCTGGCCGCAGATACAGAGCCCTGGACTGGAAAAAAGCGCACTTTAAGAAAAGTTTTATACCCTCAGCAATCACTGCACTTAACAAACTCCCGTGACACTACCCATGGGGGGGTGTTATATGTTATATGTTATATGTTATACGTTATATGTATGAGGCTGTGTACATCCTGCATGGAATGTAAAAAATGGCATGTGTGAAAAAGAATATCCTTATAGGAAAATAAAGATTAAAGATATGGACCACTGTCTGGAGGTCCTGACTTGAATTTTTAACATCAGAAAGAGTCTATTAGGACATCATATAGCTTTTAGACCTTCTGGGGAGAAAAAAAGTTCAAAAGGTCCCATATGGACTACTGTCTGGAGGACCTGACTTGACTTTTTAACATCAGAAAGAGTCTATGAGGACATCATGTAGCTTTTAGACCTTCTGGGGACTCTCTGAGCAGAAAAAAAGTTCAAAAGGTAAAATATGGACTACTGTCTGGAGGAGCTGACTTGACTATTTAACATCAGAAAGAGTCGATGAGGACATCATGTAGCATTTAGACCTTCTGGGGACCCTCTGAGGGGAAAAAAAGTTCAAAAGGTCCCATATGGAGCACTGTCGGGAGGTCCTGACGACTTTTTTACATCAGAAAGAGTCTATGAGGACATTATGTAGCTTTTAGACCTTCTGGGGACCCTCTGAGGAGAAAAAAAGTTCAAAAGGTCCCATATGGACCACTGTCGGGAGGTCCTGACTTGACTTTTTAACATCAGAAAGAGTCTATGAGGACATTTTGTATCTTTTAGACCTTCTGGAGACCCTCTGAGGAGAAAAAAAGTTCAATGGGTCCCATATGGACTACTGTCTTGAGGACCTGACTTGACTTTTTAACATCAGAAATAGTCTATGAGGACATAATGTAGCTTTTAGACCTTCTGGGAAACCTCTGAGGAGAAAAAAAGTTTCAAAAGGTCCCATATGGACCACTGTCTGGAGGTCCTGACTTGAATTTTTAACATCAAAAAGAGTCTATGAGGACATTATGTAGCTTTTAGACCTTCTGGGGACCCTCTGAGGAGAAAAAAAGTTCAATGGGTCCCATATGGACTTCTGTCTTGAGGACCAGACTTGACTTTTTAACATCAGAAAGAGTCTATGAGGACATCATGTAGCTTTTAGACCTTCTGGGGAGAAAAAAAGTTCAAAAGGTCCCATATGGACTACTGTCTGGAGGACCTGACTTGACTTTTTAACATCAGAAAGAGTCTATGAGGACATCAGTTAGCTTTTAGACCTTCTGGGGACTCTCTGAGCAGAAAAAAAGTTCAAAAGGTCCCATATGGACTACTGTCTGGAGGAGCTGACTTGACTATTTAACATCAGAAAGAGTCGATGAGGACATCATGTAGCATTTAGACCTTCTGGGGACCCTCTGAGGGGGAAAAAAGTTCAAAAGGTCCCATATGGAGCACTGTCGGGAGGTCCTGACGACTTTTTTACATCAGAAAGAGTCTATGAGGACATTATGTAACTTTTAGACCTTCTGGGGACCCTCTGAGGAGAAAAAAAGTTCAAAAGGTCCCATATGGACCACTGTCGGGAGGTCCTGACTTGACTTTTTAACATCAGAAAGAGTCTATGAGGACATTTTGTATCTTTTAGACCTTCTGGAGACCCTCTGAGGAGAAAAAAAGTTCAATGGGTCCCATATGGACTACTGTCTTGAGGACCAGACTTGACTTTTTAACATCAGAAATAGTCTATGAGGACATAATGTAGCTTTTAGACCTTCTGGGAAACCTCTGAGGAGAAAAAAAGTTTCAAAAGGTCCCATATGGACCACTGTCTGGAGGTCCTGACTTGAATTTTTAACATCAAAAAGAGTCTATGAGGACATTATGCAGCTTTTAGACCTTCTGGGGACCCTCTGAGGAGAAAAAAAGTTCAAACGATCCCATATGGACTACTGTCTTGAGGACCAGACTTGACTTTTTAACATTAGAAATAGTCTATGAGGACATCATGTAGCTTTTAGACCTTCTGGGAACCTCTGAGGAGAAAAAACGTTTCAAAAGGTCCCATATGGACCACTGTCTGGAGGTCCTGACTTGAATTTTTAACATCAGAAAGAGTCGATGAGGACATCATGTAGCTTTTAGACCTTCTGGGGAGAAAAAAAGTTCAAAAGGTCCCATATGGACTACTGTCTGGAGGACCTGACTTGACTTTTTAACATCAGAAAGAGTCTATGAGGACATCATGTAGCTTTTAGACCTTCTGGGGACTCTCTGAGCAGAAAAAAAGTTCAGAAGGTCCCATATGGACTACTGTCTGGAGGAGCTGACTGGACTATTTAACATCAGAAAGAGTCTATGAGGACATCATGTAGCTTTTAGACCTTCTGGGGACCCTCTGAGCAGAAAAAAAGTTCAAAATGTCCCATATGGACAACTGTCTGGAGGACCTTACTTGACTTTTTAACATCTTAAAGAGTCTATGATGACATCATGTAGCTTTTAGACCTTCTGGGGACCCTCTGAGGAGAAAAAAAGTTCAAAAGGTCCCATATGGACCACTGTCTGGAGGTCCTGATTTGACTTTTTAACATCAGAAAGAGTCTATGAGGACATCATGTAGCTTTTAGACCTTCTGGGGACCCTCTGTGCAGAAAAAAAGTTCAAAAGGTCCCATATGGACTACTGTCTGGTGGACTTGACTTGACTTTTTAACATCAGAAAGAGTCTATGAGGACATCATGTAGCTTTTAGACCTTCTGTGGACACTCTGAGCAGAAAAAAAGTTCAAAAGGTCCCATATGAACTACTGTCTGGCGGACCTGACTTGACTTTTTAACATCAGAAAAAGTCTAGGAGGACATCAAGTAGCTTTTAGACCTTCTGGTGACCCTCTGAGGAGAAAAAAATTTCAAAAGGTCCCATATGGACTACTGTCACGCGGACCTGACGTGACTTGATTTGCTTATTAACATCAGAAAGAGTCTGTAAGGACATCATGTAGCTATGAGACCTTCTGGGGACCCTCTGAGCAGAAAAAAAGTTCAAAAGGTCCCATATGGACTACTGTCTGGAGGGCCTTGCTTGACTTTTTAACATCAGAAAGATTCTATGAGGACATTATGTAGCTTTTAGACCTTCTGGAGGCCCTCTGAGGAGAAAAAAAGTTTCAAAAGGTCCCATATGGACCACGATCTGGAGGTCCTGACTTGAATTTTTAACATCAGAAAGAGTCTATGAGGACATCATGTAGCTTTTAGACCTTCTGGGGAGAAAAAAAGTTCAAAAGGTCCCATATGGACTACTGTCTGGTGGACTTGACTTGACTTTTTAACATCAGAAAGAGTCTATGAGGACATCATGTAGCTTCTAGACCTTCTGTGGACCCTCTGAGCAGAAAAAAAGTTCAAAAGGTCCCATATGAACTACTGTCTGGCGGACCTGACTTGACTTTTTAACATCAGAAAAAGTCTAGGAGGACATCAAGTAGCTTTTAGACCTTCTGGTGACCCTCTGAGGAGAAAAAAAATTTAAAAGGTCCCATATGGACCACTGTCTGGAGGTCCTGACTTGACTTTTTAACATCCGAAAGAGTCTATGAGGACATCATGTAGCTTTTAGACCTTCTGGAGGCCCTCTGAGGAGAAAAAAAGTTTCAAAAGGTCCCATATGGACCACTGTCTGGAGGACCTGACTTGACTTTTTAACATCAGAAAGAGTCTCTGAGGACATCATGTAGCTTTTAGACCTTCTGGGGACTCTCTGAGCAGAAAAAAAGTTCAAAAGGTCCCATATGGACTACTGTCTGGAGGAGCTGACTTGACTATTTAACATCAGAAAGAGTCGATGAGGACATCATGTAGCTTTTAGACCTTCTGGGGACCCTCTGAGGAGAAAAAAAGTTCAAAAGGTCCCATACGGAGCACTGTCGGGAGGTCCTGACGACTTTTTTACATCAGTAAGAGTCTATGAGGACATTATGTAGCTTTTAGACCTTCTGGGGACCCTCTGAGGAGAAAAAAAGTTCAAAAGGTCCCATATGGACTACTGTCTTGAGGACCAGACTTGACTTTTTAACATCAGAAATAGTCTATGAGGACATAATGTAGCTTTTAGACCTCCTGGGAAACCTCTGAGGAGAAAAAAAAGTTTCAAAAGGTCCCATATGGACCACTGTCTGGAGGTCCTGACTTGAATTTTTAACATCAAAAAGAGTCTATGAGGACATTATGTAGCATTTAGACCTTCTGGGGACCCTCTGAGGAGAAAAAAAGTTCAAAAGGTCCCATATGGACCACTGTCGGGAGGTCCTGACGACTTTTTTACATCAGAAAGAGTCTATGAGGACATTATGTAGCTTTTAGACCTTCTGGGGACCCTCTGAGGAGAAAAAAAGTTCAAAAGTTCCCATATGGACCACTGTCGGGAGGTCCTGACTTGACTTTTTAACATCAGAAAGAGTCTATGAGGACATTATGTAGCTTTTAGACCTTCTGGAGACCCTCTGAGGAGAAAAAAAGTTTCAAAAGGTCCCAGCAGCAGCTGGCCAGGTGCAAAGTTGGTAAGGCACCTGGGCCAGAGGGCATCCCGGCAAAGGTGCTGAAATGCTGCACAATGGAGCTCTCTCCCATCTTCCACTCCATCTTCTGGGAATCCTACAGGACAGCAACAATACCCACCCTCTGGAAAACATCAACTATTATACCTGTACCCAAGAAACCACGCCCCTCAGAGCCCAACCACTTCCGTCCGGTCGCACTCACCCCAATAATTATGAAATGCATGGAGAAAATCATACTACAACTCATCTTACCTGCTGTCAGCACACAATTGGACCCATACCAATTTGCATACCGGCTGAAAAGGGGGACAGAGGACGCAGTTGCATGCCTTCTCCACTCCCTCCTTCACCATCTCCAGATTTCCCATAACTTTGCCTCAGTTCTGTTTGTTGACTTCAGCTCCGCATTCAATACAATCCAGCGCCATCAACTCATTAAGAAACTACAGCACCTGAACGTCACCCCTCTCCTCATTCACTGGATAAATAACTTTCTCAGCAACAGGCCACAGACAGTGAAAATAGGGACTACAACATCATCAACCATTATCACCAACACTGGAAGCCCCCAAGGTTGCATACTCAGTCCTTTCCTGTACACACTTTACACAAATGACTGCCAGAGTTCACTACCCAACACCACTTACTACAAATATGCAGATGACACAGCCATAGTAGGACTACTTACAGACAACAGTTCTATTACAGCCTAACACCAGTCCATCACAGATTTTGCACTGTGGTGCTCTGATAACTACCTCCTACTCAACCTTGACAAGACAAAAGAATTGGTTATTCATGCATCAAAATCACCCCCTGGACTCACTCACATCACTATACATGGCCAACCAGTGGCACAGGTCAGCACTTTTAAATATCTTGGTCTCACCATTGACAATAAGCTTAACTTCAATGAACATGTCACTATTACACAGAAACGTGCACAACAGAGACTGTATGCAATACGCAAACTAAGATCACTGTATGTTGCCCCCCATCTTCTTCTGCTACTCTACAAAAGCATCATCCAACCCCTTCTACTCTACTGCTCCCCCTGTTTCTTCACCATACTAAATGTCATCAGCAAGAACAAACTCATTAAAATCTCACACTTAGCATTCAAGATAATACAGCTTCCCACCCCCAGTCTCACTGATGCAAATGACACAGCCATCATACGCCTTGCACGCACCATAGTAAGTAGCCCTGACCATCCCCTGAACCGGTTCTTCACCCTACTCCCATCTGGCCGCAGATACAGAGCCCTGGACTGGAAAAAAGCGCACTTTAAGAAAAGTTTTATACCCTCAGCAATCACTGCACTTAACAAACTCCCGTGACACTACCCATGGGGGGGTGTTATATGTTATATGTTATATGTTATACGTTATATGTATGAGGCTGTGTACATCCTGCATGGAATGTAAAAAATGGCATGTGTGAAAAAGAATATCCTTATAGGAAAATAAAGATTAAAGATATGGACCACTGTCTGGAGGTCCTGACTTGAATTTTTAACATCAGAAAGAGTCTATGAGGACATCATATAGCTTTTAGACCTTCTGGGGAGAAAAAAAGTTCAAAAGGTCCCATATGGACTACTGTCTGGAGGACCTGACTTGACTTTTTAACATCAGAAAGAGTCTATGAGGACATCATGTAGCTTTTAGACCTTCTGGGGACTCTCTGAGCAGAAAAAAAGTTCAAAAGGTCCCATATGGACTACTGTCTGGAGGAGCTGACTTGACTATTTAACATCAGAAAGAGTCGATGAGGACATCATGTAGCATTTAGACCTTCTGGGGACCCTCTGAGGGGGAAAAAAGTTCAAAAGATCCCATATGGAGCACTGTCGGGAGGTCCTGACGACTTTTTTACATCAGAAAGAGTCTATGAGGACATTATGTAGCTTTTAGACCTTCTGGGGACCCTCTGAGGAGAAAAAAAGTTCAAAAGGTCCCATATGGACCACTGTCGGGAGGTCCTGACTTGACTTTTTAACATCAGAAAGAGTCTATGAGGACATTTTGTATCTTTTAGACCTTCTGGAGACCCTCTGAGGAGAAAAAAAGTTCAATGGGTCCCATATGGACTACTGTCTTGAGGACCAGACTTGACTTTTTAACATCAGAAATAGTCTATGAGGACATAATGTAGCTTTTAGACCTTCTGGGAAACCTCTGAGGAGAAAAAAAGTTTCAAAAGGTCCCATATGGACCACTGTCTGGAGGTCCTGACTTGAATTTTTAACATCAAAAAGAGTCTATGAGGACATTATGTAGCTTTTAGACCTTCTGGGGACCCTCTGAGGAGAAAAAAAGTTCAATGGGTCCCATATGGACTTCTGTCTTGAGGACCAGACTTGACTTTTTAACATCAGAAAGAGTCTATGAGGACATCATGTAGCTTTTAGACCTTCTGGGGAGAAAAAAAGTTCAAAAGGTCCCAAATGGACTACTGTCTGGAGGACCTGACTTGACTTTTTAACATCAGAAAGAGTCTATGAGGACATCATGTAGCTTTTAGACCTTCTGGGGACTCTCTGAGCAGAAAAAAAGTTCAAAAGGTCCCATATGGACTACTGTCTGGAGGAGCTGACTTGACTATTTAACATCAGAAAGAGTCGATGAGGACATCATGTAGCATTTAGACCTTCTGGGGACCCTCTGAGGGGAAAAAAAGTTCAAAAGGTCCCATATGGAGCACTGTCGGGAGGTCCTGACGACTTTTTTACATCAGAAAGAGTCTATGAGGACATTATGTAACTTTTAGACCTTCTGGGGACCCTCTGAGGAGAAAAAAAGTTCAAAAGGTCCCATATGGACCACTGTCGGGAGGTCCTGACTTGACTTTTTAACATCAGAAAGAGTCTATGAGGACATTTTGTATCTTTTAGACCTTCTGGAGACCCTCTGAGGAGAAAAAAAGTTCAATGGGTCCCATATGGACTACTGTCTTGAGGACCAGACTTGACTTTTTAACATCAGAAATAGTCTATGAGGACATAATGTAGCTTTTAGACCTTCTGGGAAACCTCTGAGGAGAAAAAAAGTTTCAAAAGGTCCCATATGGACCACTGTCTGGAGGTCCTGACTTGAATTTTTAACATCAAAAAGAGTCTATGAGGACATTATGTAGCTTTTAGACCTTCTGGGGACCCTCTGAGGAGAAAAAAAGTTCAAACGATCCCATATGGACTACTGTCTTGAGGACCAGACTTGACTTTTTAACATTAGAAATAGTCTATGAGGACATCATGTAGCTTTTAGACCTTCTGGGAACCTCTGAGGAGAAAAAACGTTTCAAAAGGTCCCATATGGACCACTGTCTGGAGGTCCTGACTTGAATTTTTAACATCAGAAAGAGTCGATGAGGACATCATGTAGCTTTTAGACCTTCTGGGGAGAAAAAAAGTTCAAAAGGTCCCATATGGACTACTGTCTGGAGGACCTGACTTGACTTTTTAACATCAGAAAGAGTCTATGAGGACATCATGTAGCTTTTAGACCTTCTGGGGACTCTCTGAGCAGAAAAAAAGTTCAGAAGGTCCCATATGGACTACTGTCTGGAGGAGCTGACTGGACTATTTAACATCAGAAAGAGTCTATGAGGACATCATGTAGCTTTTAGACCTTCTGGGGACCCTCTGAGGATAAAAACAGTTCAAAAGGTCCATTATGGACCACTGTCGGGAGGTCCTGACGACTTTTTTACATCAGAAAGAGTCTATGAGGACATTATGTGCTTTTAGACCTTCTGGAGACCCTCTGAGGAGAAAAAAAGTTCAAAAGGTCCCATATGGACCACTGTCTGGAGGTCCTGACTTGACTTTTTAACATCAGAAAGAGTCTATGAGGACCCCATGTAGCATTTAGACCTTCTGGGGACCCTCTGAGCAGAAAAAAAGTTCAAAAGGTCTCATATTGACCACTTTCTGGAGGTCCTGACTTGACCTTTTAACATCAGAAAGAGTCTATTCGGACATCATGTAGCTTTTAGACCTTCTGGGGACCCTCTGACCAGAAAAAAGTTCAAACGGTCCCATATGGACTACTGTCTGGCGGACTTGACTTGACTTTTTAATATCAGAAAGGGTCTATGAGGACATCATGTAGCTTTTAGAACTTCTGGGGATCCTCTGAGCAGAAAAAAAGTTCAATAGGTCCCATATTGACTACTGTCTGGCGGACTTGACTTGACATGATTTGCTTATTAACATCAGAAAGAGTCTATAAGGATATCATGTAGCTATTAGACCTTCTGGGGACCCTCTGAATAGAAAAAAAGTTCAAAAGTCCCATATGGACTACTGTCTGGAGGAGCTGACTGGACTATTTAACATCAGAAAGAGTCTATGAGGACATCATGTAGCTTTTAGACCTTCTGGGGACCCTCTGAGGATAAAAACAGTTCAAAAGGTCCATTATGGACCACTGTCGGGAGGTTCTGATGACTTTTTTACATCAGAAAGAGTCTATGAGGACATTATGTAGCTTTTAGACCTTCTGGAGACCCTCTGAGGAGAAAAAAAGTTCAAAAGGTCCCATATGGACCACTGTCTGGAGGTCCTGACTTGACTTTTTAACATCAGAAAGAGTCTATGAGGACCCCATGTAGCATTTAGACCTTCTGGGGACCCTCTGAGCAGAAAAAAAGTTCAAAAGGTCTCGTATTGACCACTTTCTGGAGGTCCTGACTTGACCTTTTAACATCAGAAAAAGTCTATTCGGACATCATGTAGCTTTTAGACCTTCTGGGGACCCTCTGACCAGAAAAAAGTTCAAACGGTCCCATATGGACTACTGTCTGGCGGACTTGACTTGACATGATTTGCTTATTAACATCAGAAAGAGTCTGTAAGGACATCATGTAGCTATTAGACCTTCTGGGGACCCTCTGAATAGAAAAAAAGTTCAAAAGGTCCCATATGGACTACTGTCTGGGGGACTTGACTTGACTTTTTAATATCAGAAAGGGTCTATGAGGACATCAAGTAGCTTTTAGAACTTCTGGGGATCCTCTGAGCAGAAAAAAAGTTCAATAGGTCCCATATTGACTACTGTCTGGCGGACATCACTTGACTTGATTTGATTATTAACATCAGAAAGAGTCTATAAGGATATCATGGATCTTTTAGACATTCTGGGGACCTTCTGACCAGAAAAAAAGTTCAAAAGGTCCCAAATGGACTACTGTCTGGCTGATTTGTTCTGACTTTTTAACATCAGAAAGAGTCTATGAGGACATCATGTAGCTTTTAGGTCTTCTGAGGACCCTCTGAGCAGAAAAAAAGTTCAATGTGTCCCATATGGACTACTGTCTGGAGGACCAGACTTGACTTTTTAACATCAGAAAGAGTCTATGAGGGCATCATGTAGCTTTTAGACCTTCTGGGGAGAAAAAAAGTTCAAAAGGACTACTGACTGGAGGACCTGACTTGACTTTTTAACATCAGAAAGAGTCTATGAGGACATCATGTCGCTTTTAGACCTTTTGGGGAACTTCTGAGAAGAAAAAAAGTTCAAAAGGTCCCATACGGGCCACTGTCTGGTGGTCCTGACTTGACTTTTTAACATCAGAAAGAGTCTATGAGTACATCATGTAGCTCTTAGACCTTTTGGGGACCCTCTGAGGAGAAAAAAAGTTTCAAAAGGTCCCATATGGACCACTGTCTGGAGGTCTTGACTTGACTTTTTAACATCAGAAAGAGTCTATGAGGACCTCATGTAGCTTTTAGACCTTCTGGGGAGAAAAAAAGTTCAAAAGGTCCCATATGGACCACTGTCTGGAGGTCCTGACTTGACTTTTTAACATCAGAAAGAGTCTATGAGGACCCCATGTAGCATTTAGACCTTCTGGGGACCCTCTGAGCAGAAAAAAAGTTCAAAAGGTCTCATATTGACCACTTTCTGGAGGTCCTGACTTGACCTTTTAACATCAGAAAGAGTCTATTCGGACATCATGTAGCTTTTAGACCTTCTGGGGACCCTCTGACCAGAAAAAAGTTCAAACGGTCCCATATGGACTACTGTCTGGCGGACTTGACTTGACATGATTTGCTTATTAACATCAGAAAGAGTCTGTAAGGACATCATGTAGCTATTAGACCTTCTGGGGACCCTCTGAATAGAAAAAAAGTTCAAAAGGTCCCATATGGACTACTGTCTGGCGGACTTGACTTGACTTTTTAATATCAGAAAGGGTCTATGAGGACATCATGTAGCTTTTAGAACTTCTGGGGATCCTCTGAGCAGAAAAAAAGTTCAATAGGTCCCATATTGACTACTGTCTGGCGGACTTGACTTGACATGAATTGCTTATTAACATCAGAAAGGGTCTATAAGGATATCATGTAGCTATTAGACCTTCTGGGGACCCCCTGAATAGAAAAAAAGTTCAAAAGTCCCATATGGACTACTGTCTGGAGGAGCTGACTGGGCTATTTAACATCAGAAAGAGTCTATGAGGACATCATGTAGCTTTTAGACCTTCTGAGGACCCTCTGAGGATAAAAACAGTTCAAAAGGTCCATTATGGACCACTGTCGGGAGGTCCTGGCGACTTTTTTACATCAGAAAGAGTCTATGAGGACATTATGTAGCTTTTAGACCTTCTGGAGACCCTCTGAGGAGAAAAAAAGTTCAAAAGGTCCCATATGGAACACTGTCTGGAGGTCCTGACTTGACTTTTTAACATCAGAAAGAGTCTATGAGGACCCCATGTAGCATTTAGACCTTCTGGGGACCCTCTGAGCAGAAAAAAAGTTCAAAAGGTCTCATATTGACCACTTTCTGGAGGTCCTGACTTGACCTTTTAACATCGGAAAGAGTCTATTCGGACATCATGTAGCTTTTAGACCTTCTGGGGACCCTCTGACCAGAAAAAAGTTCAAACGGTCCCATATGGACTACTGTCTGGCAGACTTGACTTGACATGATTTGCTTATTAACATCAGAAAGAGTCTGTAAGGACATCATGTAGCTATTAGACCTTCTGGGGACCCTCTGAATAGAAAAAAAGTTCAAAAGGTCCCATATGGACTACTGTCTGGGGGACTTGACTTGACTTTTTAATATCAGAAAGGGTCTATGAGGACATCAAGTAGCTTTTAGAACTTCTGGGGATCCTCTGAGCAGAAAAAAAGTTCAATAGGTCCCATATTGACTACTGTCTGGCGTACGTCACTTGACTTGATTTGCTTATTAACATCAGAAAGAGTCTATAAGGATATCATGGATCTTTTAGACATTCTGGGGACCTTCTGACCAGAAAAAAAGTTCAAAAGGTCCCATATGGACTACTGTCTGGCTGATTTGTTCTGACTTTTTAACATCAGAAAGAGTCTATGAGGACATCATGTAGCTTTTAGGTCTTCTGAGGACCCTCTGAGCAGAAAAAAAGTTCAATGTGTCCCATATGGACTACTGTCTGGAGGACCAGACTTGACTTTTTAACATCAGAAAGAGTCTATGAGGGCATCATGTAGCTTTTAGACCTTCTGGGGAGAAAAAAAGTTCAAAAGGACTACTGACTTGTAGGGTCTGGACCAATCAGACACACACTAATTATTCATATTCACTATATTTAATGAATATAAAGGTCTATGAAACTCTCCCCCAAAACTAACCTCACAAATGAAGTTACTTTGTCAGCCGGGTGTCCGGTTACAGAACACTTTAAGACTGATAACAGACTTTACGACCTCAAAGGAATGTGGCCACATGCGCCACATGCTTAAGAGAGAGAGACCATCTTTAATTAAATAAACTTTGCGGTGTTACTCTGATCTATGAAGGAACATGCCTCACAGAAACTGTGATGATTTACTGTCTCGTGTACTATTAGGTATAACAACATGGTATGTTTGATTGGGGTGTATGTGGTTGAACAACCACCCAACGGTCAATATAACCTCACCTGTATCATGCTTCCTAGCAAATTAATCCGCATTTAATGACACACACTTTGATGTACATCACCTTCTCTTAGAATGCAATGTGAATTTGTTATGTCTATTTGAGCTTGAATGAACAGTCTAAGCATGCTGGGGACAAAGACCATAAATCAACTAAGAGCCGCTTCCCCTCTCGGACATGTCACCTTACTCATAGGTCCATTCAAACCTTAGGGGTTGGTTCTTTTCTCAGGGTATATCAGAGGCAGGCAACAGTGACCGCCCTCTCTTAGTTTTTTCATCCAGCCGCAACACTGTTCTGGTGAGACTGGGGAGCCCCCTCCCCCTCCACGGGGGCCCCAGGGCCCAGCAGGCCTCGATTCCAACCAGATCCGGCCTCATGGAAAAGAGAGAAGACTCTCTCACAAAGAACCAAGGACAATCTCAGGAGTTTTGGAACAAAGACTCCAACCAACAAAGACTCCAACCAACAACGACTCCAATCACCCATCCTTCCGACTTCCTCACTTCTCCTGGGTGCTCGGCGTGGCCTCAACAGAGTCCCAGGCCTTCACCAAACCAGTCATGCGTTCCTGGAGAAAGAGAACGCTCAACCAACTTCCACTTGACACTGCCGGAACCATCAACGACTCCAATTTTCAACAACTTCGAGAATTGTTCCCATTACAAATGCAAGTATTCAATTCAATGAAATGTGAAAATGAAATTCTGATGGTTCTTCTCATAGACCCTCTTCCGGTTTCCAATTTCATCCTATCACTAACCTATTTATGTATTCATGTGTGTATGTTGTTTAGTTTATTTATATTCATATAAATATCTATATTTAGTTAATAAAACTTGTACATAATATGTATTTGGTTCTGTTTTGTTTGCAATACAAGTCACTTTACGATCACGGTTTTTGCTACTGGCTCAAAGTACTGTACAGGCGAAGAAATAATTATTCTTCGGTGGCTATGGAAGATACCCTTTATTAGAATAAATTAATAATCAAAATAGTTCGTTGGAAGAACTGATTAATTGATTGTAATATTAATTCAGCCACATCAAGTTAATCCAATTAACTGACCCAAATATTTATAATTAATAATAACAAGATATTATTGATTATTAATATTTCCAAAAAGCTGAGTTCCTTACATAATGGTGGAGAATTTTAAGGCATCGTATTAAACATTGTATGCAAGCAGACAGTAATCAATCATATGTTGTCCCATAAGTTTTATTAACATCTCATACATGCACGTACAAGTTTCTGAGTAAATCAGCAAAACTATAGCTTGAATATGCCTTCCTACGAATGGCAGAAAGTTCACAAATGCTATAATGCATATTTAAATCGTACGATAAGAAACTCCTGATATTAGTGAAGAAAGCCTAATTTCAGATATAAATCGAGCATAAGCCTTCTCTGACGAAGAAATCTCAGATTAGCTGCGCGCATAAATGGTACCAGAACTAATTAACCTGATATGGACGAAGAAATCTCCATTTTCAGCATTTTTGAATGTGATCTGAGCGATGTTCCTCAATCACCGATTAAGGCCTTATTATGCGTTACGTCATTGTATTCATATTAAACCGCTGAAGCGCTCATATGAAACAATCGCGTCGAATTAGTGGTATAAATTCTAGCTTAGCTAACTAGTAATTTGCCATTGTCTGTGAAAGAACTGTGCTGTTTTGATTTGTTAAAAAGAGTCACTCACACGCAACGTCGTGTCTAAGCGAGAGACTCAGTGCAAACTGTCAGCACAGCTCGATCGCTGCTCCGAACGATCTGTGTTGTTGGTTGGCATTGCGTCCGGAACGCGAGCAGGCGTTCCTATCTAGTTTCTCTGACAACAGCACCAATTTGCTTAGTCAAGTTCCCCTCTAGTTACCAGAGCTATGAGAACACACAATGTTTACATACATTTTTTTATTTTTTTTATTTTATTTCAATTTAGTTATTTACGTTTGTTTCAGCCTGAATTCTTATATTCAGCTAAAGAAAAAAGAAGGGCTTAACTAAATTTGAAATTTAATTAAATTACTTGATACGCTTCCCTTTCCTTTTAGTTTTCTTAGAGCTATAAGGACGTTCTAACTTTACCTTTACCTTATTTTAGATCACTAGTCACTATCCTCATCTTCTCTCTCTCTATAGGATTACAATATCTAGCGACTGTTGTTTCCATAGCGAGTTACACAGGTCATTAATATCCTACTTCCTGTCTGTGTTTTACCCATCCTCACTCCTTAGCACCAAGCTAAGTACATGAAGTACGGCTAAACACAAACGCACAGTAGGCCCCAGACAGAACTGGAAACACTTCCCATTGTTTCGTCTTCTTCTTTTGGACCTTGAGATGTCTGATGTGTCCCTGGTAGCTTAGTCTAACAGCAGCATAACCCATAAGTGACTCCTGTTTACCTATGTCTCCTAGCTAGACCTAAATAGGTAAAACACTCCTTTCTTCCTCTTCTTTTCTGGTTTCATCCCATTGTTTTATTTTGGTTTTGCTCTATCTGTTACTCTCGTAGCACAACATGTGAGAAGAACCATCAGCATTTTTGAGTAATAGGTTATGACATGTAAGAGCCCAGTCATCAGTCGATGCTGCTTAAAGCACGTCAACTAAGATACTCAAAACTTTTTTTTGTTGTTGTGTGTGCTCACCAACACTAAATTTTAGCTGCTCCACATAGCCATTCTCCCACACAGATAGCTCACCACCTCTGTAGAAACTTGCATTTGCCTTTGCCATTTCTCTCTCGTGTTCCCACAAGTGTTCCAGTAGGCCTCAGACACCCAGCCCTGCCACCAGGACCACCTGAAGACCCGGCAGAGCAGTGTCATGGACATCCTTCAGCCTGAAGCAGGCAACGACCTGCCACGGCAGAGGAAGGAACAGTTAGGCAACAATGAAAGCAGACGTCTGACACCCAGCCTGAGCCACCAAGAGCTGACCAGCATTATCTTCTCCTTGGCCATGCTCCCGCAGGCCTCAAACAGGAGGTAAATGAACTAACGCTGCCAGCCACAGGACTCCACAGAGAACGAACCCTGCTCAACGGGAGAAGGCACAGGACAGATGCAAGGACCCTGACAGAGCAGAGCAACTGAAAGAGATCATCAGTTTTCAGGCGGACGACAGCTGCTGAGCACCTGCAAACCAACGGGTAAAGAACTGTTTCACTCAAAGAACTTAAAGAAATGGTTGAACTCAAAGAGAGCTAAAGCCATCAATGTGCAGCGGAAGTCCGAACACTGACTTAGCGATGCTGTAACATTATTGACGCACTCCATGTGGTCCAAAGAGAGCTGCAACAGTCCAACCCACTACAAATGGACCACACAAGAAAGATGGACCCTGCTGACCTTCACATTAGCAGCGTAAGCTTCCCCAGCCCTGCACAAAGGGGGGAGGAGCCAAAGCCCTCGGCTTAACACTTCACCAGACAGTGCCCTGAGAGCCCCTGCAGCTGCAGGAGGAAAAGGTAAATCAGACAAACCCTGAAATGGCACATGAAGTGACACTCAACAATCTCAAGTGAAAGGTCAGAAACATCCCTGCCAATCTACGAGACATTGATTTTCACCTGCAGTCTCCAACCGGTATGGCACACCGAGACAGACTCCATCTGATCTGGACACATCCAGCCCAGCTGGGCCCTGCCCAAACACCAAGCAGGACAGACCTAGAAGGCCCTGTGCTACCACCACCAACTCCGAACGAGTTGTCTGTGGAACTTACAACGAACCTGTGACGGAGGAGGACACCAGCTTCAAGAAACTTTTCCTCCAAAACCAGTTAGTCACCATATTTTCACCTGCCCCCACGCAATGCCCACTCAACGATGTGTGACCTGATGCGGAAGGCCTCTAACACAGAAGGCCTCCCCAGAAAGGGTTCCTAAGACCCCATTGATCCTGAACTGCAAAACCAGAAGCCACACAGCATGAACACAATGCAAGACTCTGCTAAAAAGTCCCTGGTCAGCATAGGACATAAAACTTTTAAAGTAGATGAAAATGGGTGCTCAAAGAGCAGCAAGACTCTGCATTAGTAAAAATAGAATTTTACTGATATAAAGAAAATCTTGAATGGACGTGTAAGCCTCACCTGCCAACAGACTATGCACAACTCTTTTGAAACAAACATTTGCTACATGCTGGTTGAATTGGCACTGCTACATTAGTTTCCATGACAATGAAGGGTTACAGGAAACACTAGCTCCAAATAGGGCATACCTTGACGCCATAGTGTAGGAAAACCACCTGAGTTTTAAACTACTGTTAACCTACAGGCGTATATTTGACCATTGCGGTCCAACTGGAACACAACATGCGATACGCATTTTATCACTGGTTGCTGGCTTGTCTAAATGCAGATAAAACGATAGCGGGAATTGACATCTCTACTGTAAGTGAAAGAGTCTTAGATTTCCAACTGGTATCAGTAAGTTCGGCATTAAAGCGTAAGTCTGTTTGACAAAGGAATCTCATCTCAGCAGCTTGTAAACTGTACCGATATCTATCCTGCTGTGGTTAAAGAAATCCAAATTGCAGTATTGCTAAACCTGTTTCTGAAAAAGAAAGCTCAGGACAGTGTTATATATACGTAGACCTGGGTGATGCTCCCCTTTCTACAATGTAAAGGCCTTACAAATTATTGTTAGATTGATGTAATTCACCTAAATTTTTAGCTGCATCCACAAGCAGAGAGCTACCTAGCGATCAAAACTGTTCACTCGCTGAAAAGTCAGCATTTATGCATGAGAGGGACGTAACTATATAGGCTTAGACAAGCTTTGACTTACAGCAAATCTATTTCCTTACTTTGTGAACGAATAGAATAAGTTGTGTAAAGTAAAGAGAAGAGTTCCATGAGTAAAATTAGCAAATGCCAAAACACATTAGCATTTTACTGAATGTAACATCAAGTTCTTGAAAGACTTAAAGTATAGGCGCCCCCTTTTAACCCGTTTAAACATGCATAACTCAGTAAAATGTGTAGACATTCTTCAGGTACTGTTGAATTGTTCTGACATGCACTGGTTCCCATGACAACGACTTGTCACAGGAAGTGCTAACTCGTGACGTCATTTTGTAATCAAACCAGCCTAGGTGGCTAAGCTAACTTAACCTAGCGTCCATCCAGCTTAGGCTAAGCTAAGCTAACCTAGCATCCATCCAGCTTAGGCTAAGCTACATAATAACTTCTACAGTTAGCGGTTAGCATCATTTACTTGAAGCCTTAATTACAGCTTTTATGTATACAGCGCAAAGTATTCTAAAATACTTTCTTTAACCCCATTTAGGGTTTCTAATTTTTCTCTTTCCTTACTTTCAATTCTTCTCAGCTGAATTTCACCTTCACTAGTTTAGGCATAGTCCTTGCTGAGCGCTGTAGGCTAAATTTGCAGATGCCCTGGCAATTAAACCCAAGTTTAATTACATGTAAGCTGTGTAGCTAGAGAAGAATTATTATAGTTATGAGAATTTTCATCAGCATATTGACTAAACCTTTGGAGGGACACACACGGTGTGGTCTTAAACACGCAACAGCTGTGACCCACTAGGGAGTGTTGGTCCAGGCAAATCTAAAGGTTAGTCACTAGTGCTATTGATTATTCTCAATTTCAGATCATTACCGCTGTTTTGATTACCTACTTTATTTTTTTATTTTATTCTTTTATTTCCACTTTGATAATAATAGCAGTCAGCTATTCCCTTGTCTATTCGGTCATCTATATGATTTAATTCCATTTCCTCTCTTGTTCGAATGTGGTTCTATTTCCCATTGGGCCCAGAAAGGAAACAGAGACACCTTTATTTGTGATTGTGTTTATTTTCAACAAGTGCACTCATTTTTGTGACCATTTTGTGCAACAATTACTAGGGCATAACTATAGTCCTGAGGATTGATAATAAGCATAATTTGAATAGGAAAGCTGTCCCTTTTCCTCCTATCCTTCACTTCGTCAAGCCGCAGTGAACCACCATTTAAGTCCAGAGAAATAATTTAGTCATAAGAACCATCTTAAGTCATTTATTTCATCTCGGCTATGCCCTTTCCAGGAAATACTCTAGGAACCACACAAGTCTTAGCCTCCTAACATCCACAGCTAAGATGATAAAGATACAAGAGACACATCACTAGCTAGATACACATGAAACACCTAACTTTATGCTACATATCTAGCGAACCCATTAAACAGTGGTTCTGAACTTTTAGGGTCATGAATTAGTCTCTCACCACAAGTGTGCCAAAATGTCACAGAGCCTCTGCTTAACCTGACCCCAACCTTCCAGCTTACCAAAGACTATGACAAACCAATGGACACTATGAGAAACCACCTCTAACCCCTCCAACCACCCACGAACGCCGTCTGCACCCACCGACAACCGGTGCCCTAGACAACTAAAATCAACAAGCACACGCTGCGTGCACAGGACAACACTCTGTGTTATGCACCTGATGACATCGCTGCGCCAAAGCTTGTGGTGCCACAGTGCAAAAGGGGGGTTCATGCCAGTGTATGCCCATGACGCAGCATGTGCTGCACACCGCAGCACCAGAACACCGAAGCAATTGGCATACCGGCGTCCTCGAAGCGGAAAGACTGTCCTAGCCAACAAAGGACGACAGTCGCTGAGATCTTTCCTCCCTTTCTCTCTCCCTCTCCCCTTTGTCTGTTCCAGGATGCTGCTGTGGTTAGTCTTCCTGTGCCTCCAGCCAACCAGAGGACAGCCGCAGTCGGTCATCTCACCAGGTCCGGTATCAGGCAGCGTCCCGAAGGAACAACCGGGACTCCTTATCACCAACTGCATGTCCAGTGTCAACGCACTGAACCTAGCCACCGTGAGACAACGTGTGGCTGAAATTCAAACTGAAATCCCACAGCTAAAAGGGCAACTCACAACACAGAGTGCCTCCCTGCCGTCCATCGGCAAGACATCGAAGGGAACTGTGGTAATTCTCAACACCCACAGCGTTCGGCTGAACCAGACAGTGAACTCCATGAAACAGCTGTTTACTGTCTTCCAGAATGACTTTACTCAAACTCAGCTGGTCTGCAGTCTCTGATCCAAGACACACGCTGCCCTGCTGAGGCCAAACCTGAATCAAAGCTGGAAACCTCATCCTTCTTCAAGAACCACAATTTCACCCTAACTCCAGAATGACAGGTGATACCCAGTCAAGGCACCTTCTGCCCCAACACCTGCTGCAGAGACCTGTACTGGGCTACTGTCCACATCAACCGCCGTGGAACGACCACCACTCCAGAAGACGCGAGCAACCAGAGGCCACCGTGGCCTTCCAGCCTTCTATGACAAAGGTGTGTCTGATCTGTCGACACTTTCAACTTCGATCATGGTTGTCCTTGAGGGGGACAACAACGGTCGAAAGGGGGGGATGTAGGGTCTGGACCAATCAGACACACACTAATTATTCATATTCACTATATTTAATGAATATAAAGGTCTATGAAACTCTCCCCCAAAACTAACCTCACAAATGAAGTTACTTTGTCAGCCGGGTGTCCGGTTACAGAACACTTTAAGACTGATAACAGACTTTACGACCTCAAAGGAATGTGGCCACATGCGCCACATGCTTAAGAGAGAGAGACCATCTTTAATTAAATAAACTTTGCGGTGTTACTCTGATCTATGAAGGAACATGCCTCACAGAAACTGTGATGATTTACTGTCTCGTGTACTATTAGGTATAACAACATGGTATGTTTGATTGGGGTGTATGTGGTTGAACAACCACCCAACGGTCAATATAACCTCACCTGTATCATGCTTCCTAGCAAATTAATCCTCATTTAATGACACACACTTTGATGTACATCACCTTCTCTTAGAATGCAATGTGAATTTGTTATGTCTATTTGAGCTTGAATGAACAGTCTAAGCATGCTGGGGACAAAGACCATAAATCAACTAAGAGCCGCTTCCCCTCTCGGACATGTCACCTTACTCATAGGTCCATTCAAACCTTAGGGGTTGGTTCTTTTCTCAGGGTATATCAGAGGCAGGCAACAGTGACCGCCCTCTCTTAGTTTTTTCATCCAGCCGCAACACTGTTCTGGTGAGACTGGGGAGCCCCCTCCCCCTCCACGGGGGCCCCAGGGCCCAGCAGGCCTCGATTCCAACCAGATCCGGCCTCATGGAAAAGAGAGAAGACTCTCTCACAAAGAACCAAGGACAATCTCAGGAGTTTTGGAACAAAGACTCCAACCAACAAAGACTCCAACCAACAGACTGGAGGACCTGACTTGACTTTTTAACATCAGAAAGAGTCTATGAGGACATCATGTCGCTTTTAGACCTTTTGGGGAACTTCTGAGGAGAAAAAAAGTTCAAAAGGTCCCATACGGGCCACTGTCTGGTGGTCCTGACTTGACTTTTTAACATCAGAAAGAGTCTATGAGTACATCATGTAGCTCTTAGACCTTCTGGGGACCCTCTGAGGAGAAAAAAAGTTTCAAAAGGTCCAATATGGACCACTGTCTGGAGGTTCTGACTTGACTTTTTAACATCAGAAAGAGTCTATGAGGACCTCATGTAGCTTTTAGACCTTCTGGGGACCCTCTGAGCAGAAAAAAAGTTCAAAAGGTCTCATATTGACCACTTTCTGGAGGTCCTGACTTGACCTTTTAACATCGGAAAGAGTCTATTCGGACATCATGTAGCTTTTAGACCTTCTGGGGACCCTCTGACCAGAAAAAAGTTCAAACGGTCCCATATGGACTACTGTCTGGCAGACTTGACTTGACATGATTTGCTTATTAACATCAGAAAGAGTCTGTAAGGACATCATGTAGCTATTAGACCTTCTGGGGACCCTCTGAATAGAAAAAAAGTTCAAAAGGTCCCATATGGACTACTGTCTGGGGGACTTGACTTGACTTTTTAATATCAGAAAGGGTCTATGAGGACATCAAGTAGCTTTTAGAACTTCTGGGGATCCTCTGAGCAGAAAAAAAGTTCAATAGGTCCCATATTGACTACTGTCTGGCGGACGTCACTTGACTTGATTTGCTTATTAACATCAGAAAGAGTCTATAAGGATATCATGGATCTTTTAGACATTCTGGGGACCTTCTGACCAGAAAAAAAGTTCAAAAGGTCCCATATGGACTACTGTCTGGCTGATTTGTTCTGACTTTTTAACATCAGAAAGAGTCTATGAGGACATCATGTAGCTTTTAGGTCTTCTGAGGACCCTCTGAGCAGAAAAAAAGTTCAATGTGTCCCATATGGACTACTGTCTGGAGGACCAGACTTGACTTTTTAACATCAGAAAGAGTCTATGAGGGCATCATGTAGCTTTTAGACCTTCTGGGGAGAAAAAAAGTTCAAAAGGACTACTGACTTGTAGGGTCTGGACCAATCAGACACACACTAATTATTCATATTCACTATATTTAATGAATATAAAGGTCTATGAAACTCTCCCCCAAAACTAACCTCACAAATGAAGTTACTTTGTCAGCCGGGTGTCCGGTTACAGAACACTTTAAGACTGATAACAGACTTTACGACCTCAAAGGAATGTGGCCACATGCGCCACATGCTTAAGAGAGAGAGACCATCTTTAATTAAATAAATAGGTAAAACACTCCTTTCTTCCTCTTCTTTTCTGGTTTCATCCCATTGTTTTATTTTGGTTTTGCTCTATCTGTTACTCTCGTAGCACAACATGTGAGAAGAACCATCAGCATTTTTGAGTAATAGGTTATGACATGTAAGAGCCCAGTCATCAGTCGATGCTGCTTAAAGCACGTCAACTAAGATACTCAAAACTTTTTTTTGTTGTTGTGTGTGCTCACCAACACTAAATTTTAGCTGCTCCACATAGCCATTCTCCCACACAGATAGCTCACCACCTCTGTAGAAACTTGCATTTGCCTTTGCCATTTCTCTCTCGTGTTCCCACAAGTGTTCCAGTAGGCCTCAGACACCCAGCCCTGCCACCAGGACCACCTGAAGACCCGGCAGAGCAGTGTCATGGACATCCTTCAGCCTGAAGCAGGCAACGACCTGCCACGGCAGAGGAAGGAACAGTTAGGCAACAATGAAAGCAGACGTCTGACACCCAGCCTGAGCCACCAAGAGCTGACCAGCATTATCTTCTCCTTGGCCATGCTCCCGCAGGCCTCAAACAGGAGGTAAATGAACTAACGCTGCCAGCCACAGGACTCCACAGAGAACGAACCCTGCTCAACGGGAGAAGGCACAGGACAGATGCAAGGACCCTGACAGAGCAGAGCAACTGAAAGAGATCATCAGTTTTCAGGCGGACGACAGCTGCTGAGCACCTGCAAACCAACGGGTAAAGAACTGTTTCACTCAAAGAACTTAAAGAAATGGTTGAACTCAAAGAGAGCTAAAGCCATCAATGTGCAGCGGAAGTCCGAACACTGACTTAGCGATGCTGTAACATTATTGACGCACTCCATGTGGTCCAAAGAGAGCTGCAACAGTCCAACCCACTGCAAATGGACCACACAAGAAAGATGGACCCTGCTGACCTTCACATTAGCAGCGTAAGCTTCCCCAGCCCTGCACAAAGGGGGGAGGAGCCAAAGCCCTCGGCTTAACACTTCACCAGACAGTGCCCTGAGAGCCCCTGCAGCTGCAGGAGGAAAAGGTAAATCAGACAAACCCTGAAATGGCACATGAAGTGACACTCAACAATCTCAAGTGAAAGGTCAGAAACATCCCTGCCAATCTACGAGACATTGATTTTCACCTGCAGTCTCCAACCGGTATGGCACACCGAGACAGACTCCATCTGATCTGGACACATCCAGCCCAGCTGGGCCCTGCCCAAACACCAAGCAGGACAGACCTAGAAGGCCCTGTGCTACCACCACCAACTCCGAACGAGTTGTCTGTGGAACTTACAACGAACCTGTGACGGAGGAGGACACCAGCTTCAAGAAACTTTTCCTCCAAAACCAGTTAGTCACCATATTTTCACCTGCCCCCACGCAATGCCCACTCAACGATGTGTGACCTGATGCGGAAGGCCTCTAACACAGAAGGCCTCCCCAGAAAGGGTTCCTAAGACCCCATTGATCCTGAACTGCAAAACCAGAAGCCACACAGCATGAACACAATGCAAGACTCTGCTAAAAAGTCCCTGGTCAGCATAGGACATAAAACTTTTAAAGTAGATGAAAATGGGTGCTCAAAGAGCAGCAAGACTCTGCATTAGTAAAAATAGAATTTTACTGATATAAAGAAAATCTTGAATGGACGTGTAAGCCTCACCTGCCAACAGACTATGCACAACTCTTTTGAAACAAACATTTGCTACATGCTGGTTGAATTGGCACTGCTACATTAGTTTCCATGACAATGAAGGGTTACAGGAAACACTAGCTCCAAATAGGGCATACCTTGACGCCATAGTGTAGGAAAACCACCTGAGTTTTAAACTACTGTTAACCTACAGGCGTATATTTGACCATTGCGGTCCAACTGGAACACAACATGCGATACGCATTTTATCACTGGTTGCTGGCTTGTCTAAATGCAGATAAAACGATAGCGGGAATTGACATCTCTACTGTAAGTGAAAGAGTCTTAGATTTCCAACTGGTATCAGTAAGTTCGGCATTAAAGCGTAAGTCTGTTTGACAAAGGAATCTCATCTCAGCAGCTTGTAAACTGTACCGATATCTATCCTGCTGTGGTTAAAGAAATCCAAATTGCAGTATTGCTAAACCTGTTTCTGAAAAAGAAAGCTCAGGACAGTGTTATATATACGTAGACCTGGGTGATGCTCCCCTTTCTACAATGTAAAGGCCTTACAAATTATTGTTAGATTGATGTAATTCACCTAAATTTTTAGCTGCATCCACAAGCAGAGAGCTACCTAGCGATCAAAACTGTTCACTCGCTGAAAAGTCAGCATTTATGCATGAGAGGGACGTAACTATATAGGCTTAGACAAGCTTTGACTTACAGCAAATCTATTTCCTTACTTTGTGAACGAATAGAATAAGTTGTGTAAAGTAAAGAGAAGAGTTCCATGAGTAAAATTAGCAAATGCCAAAACACATTAGCATTTTACTGAATGTAACATCAAGTTCTTGAAAGACTTAAAGTATAGGCGCCCCCTTTTAACCCGTTTAAACATGCATAACTCAGTAAAATGTGTAGACATTCTTCAGGTACTGTTGAATTGTTCTGACATGCACTGGTTCCCATGACAACGACTTGTCACAGGAAGTGCTAACTCGTGACGTCATTTTGTAATCAAACCAGCCTAGGTGGCTAAGCTAACTTAACCTAGCGTCCATCCAGCTTAGGCTAAGCTAAGCTAACCTAGCATCCATCCAGCTTAGGCTAAGCTACATAATAACTTCTACAGTTAGCGGTTAGCATCATTTACTTGAAGCCTTAATTACAGCTTTTATGTATACAGCGCAAAGTATTCTAAAATACTTTCTTTAACCCCATTTAGGGTTTCTAATTTTTCTCTTTCCTTACTTTCAATTCTTCTCAGCTGAATTTCACCTTCACTAGTTTAGGCATAGTCCTTGCTGAGCGCTGTAGGCTAAATTTGCAGATGCCCTGGCAATTAAACCCAAGTTTAATTACATGTAAGCTGTGTAGCTAGAGAAGAATTATTATAGTTATGAGAATTTTCATCAGCATATTGACTAAACCTTTGGAGGGACACACACGGTGTGGTCTTAAACACGCAACAGCTGTGACCCACTAGGGAGTGTTGGTCCAGGCAAATCTAAAGGTTAGTCACTAGTGCTATTGATTATTCTCAATTTCAGATCATTACCGCTGTTTTGATTACCTACTTTATTTTTTTATTTTATTCTTTTATTTCCACTTTGATAATAATAGCAGTCAGCTATTCCCTTGTCTATTCGGTCATCTATATGATTTAATTCCATTTCCTCTCTTGTTCGAATGTGGTTCTATTTCCCATTGGGCCCAGAAAGGAAACAGAGACACCTTTATTTGTGATTGTGTTTATTTTCAACAAGTGCACTCATTTTTGTGACCATTTTGTGCAACAATTACTAGGGCATAACTATAGTCCTGAGGATTGATAATAAGCATAATTTGAATAGGAAAGCTGTCCCTTTTCCTCCTATCCTTCACTTCGTCAAGCCGCAGTGAACCACCATTTAAGTCCAGAGAAATAATTTAGTCATAAGAACCATCTTAAGTCATTTATTTCATCTCGGCTATGCCCTTTCCAGGAAATACTCTAGGAACCACACAAGTCTTAGCCTCCTAACATCCACAGCTAAGATGATAAAGATACAAGAGACACATCACTAGCTAGATACACATGAAACACCTAACTTTATGCTACATATCTAGCGAACCCATTAAACAGTGGTTCTGAACTTTTAGGGTCATGAATTAGTCTCTCACCACAAGTGTGCCAAAATGTCACAGAGCCTCTGCTTAACCTGACCCCAACCTTCCAGCTTACCAAAGACTATGACAAACCAATGGACACTATGAGAAACCACCTCTAACCCCTCCAACCACCCACGAACGCCGTCTGCACCCACCGACAACCGGTGCCCTAGACAACTAAAATCAACAAGCACACGCTGCGTGCACAGGACAACACTCTGTGTTATGCACCTGATGACATCGCTGCGCCAAAGCTTGTGGTGCCACAGTGCAAAAGGGGGGTTCATGCCAGTGTATGCCCATGACGCAGCATGTGCTGCACACCGCAGCACCAGAACACCGAAGCAATTGGCATACCGGCGTCCTCGAAGCGGAAAGACTGTCCTAGCCAACAAAGGACGACAGTCGCTGAGATCTTTCCTCCCTTTCTCTCTCCCTCTCCCCTTTGTCTGTTCCAGGATGCTGCTGTGGTTAGTCTTCCTGTGCCTCCAGCCAACCAGAGGACAGCCGCAGTCGGTCATCTCACCAGGTCCGGTATCAGGCAGCGTCCCGAAGGAACAACCGGGACTCCTTATCACCAACTGCATGTCCAGTGTCAACGCACTGAACCTAGCCACCGTGAGACAACGTGTGGCTGAAATTCAAACTGAAATCCCACAGCTAAAAGGGCAACTCACAACACAGAGTGCCTCCCTGCCGTCCATCGGCAAGACATCGAAGGGAACTGTGGTAATTCTCAACACCCACAGCGTTCGGCTGAACCAGACAGTGAACTCCATGAAACAGCTGTTTACTGTCTTCCAGAATGACTTTACTCAAACTCAGCTGGTCTGCAGTCTCTGATCCAAGACACACGCTGCCCTGCTGAGGCCAAACCTGAATCAAAGCTGGAAACCTCATCCTTCTTCAAGAACCACAATTTCACCCTAACTCCAGAATGACAGGTGATACCCAGTCAAGGCACCTTCTGCCCCAACACCTGCTGCAGAGACCTGTACTGGGCTACTGTCCACATCAACCGCCGTGGAACGACCACCACTCCAGAAGACGCGAGCAACCAGAGGCCACCGTGGCCTTCCAGCCTTCTATGACAAAGGTGTGTCTGATCTGTCGACACTTTCAACTTCGATCATGGTTGTCCTTGAGGGGGACAACAACGGTCGAAAGGGGGGGATGTAGGGTCTGGACCAATCAGACACACACTAATTATTCATATTCACTATATTTAATGAATATAAAGGTCTATGAAACTCTCCCCCAAAACTAACCTCACAAATGAAGTTACTTTGTCAGCCGGGTGTCCGGTTACAGAACACTTTAAGACTGATAACAGACTTTACGACCTCAAAGGAATGTGGCCACATGCGCCACATGCTTAAGAGAGAGAGACCATCTTTAATTAAATAAACTTTGCGGTGTTACTCTGATCTATGAAGGAACATGCCTCACAGAAACTGTGATGATTTACTGTCTCGTGTACTATTAGGTATAACAACATGGTATGTTTGATTGGGGTGTATGTGGTTGAACAACCACCCAACGGTCAATATAACCTCACCTGTATCATGCTTCCTAGCAAATTAATCCTCATTTAATGACACACACTTTGATGTACATCACCTTCTCTTAGAATGCAATGTGAATTTGTTATGTCTATTTGAGCTTGAATGAACAGTCTAAGCATGCTGGGGACAAAGACCATAAATCAACTAAGAGCCGCTTCCCCTCTCGGACATGTCACCTTACTCATAGGTCCATTCAAACCTTAGGGCTTGGTTCTTTTCTCAGGGTATATCAGAGGCAGGCAACAGTGACCGCCCTCTCTTAGTTTTTTCATCCAGCCGCAACACTGTTCTGGTGAGACTGGGGAGCCCCCTCCCCCTCCACGGGGGCCCCAGGGCCCAGCAGGCCTCGATTCCAACCAGATCCGGCCTCATGGAAAAGAGAGAAGACTCTCTCACAAAGAACCAAGGACAATCTCAGGAGTTTTGGAACAAAGACTCCAACCAACAAAGACTCCAACCAACAGACTGGAGGACCTGACTTGACTTTTTAACATCAGAAAGAGTCTATGAGGACATCATGTCGCTTTTAGACCTTTTGGGGAACTTCTGAGGAGAAAAAAAGTTCAAAAGGTCCCATACGGGCCACTGTCTGGTGGTCCTGACTTGACTTTTTAACATCAGAAAGAGTCTATGAGTACATCATGTAGCTCTTAGACCTTCTGGGGACCCTCTGAGGAGAAAAAAAGTTTCAAAAGGTCCAATATGGACCACTGTCTGGAGGTTCTGACTTGACTTTTTAACATCAGAAAGAGTCTATGAGGACCTCATGTAGCTTTTAGACCTTCTGGGGAGAAAAAAAGTTCAAAAGGTCCCATATGGACCACTGTCTGGAGGTCCTGACTTGACTTTTTAACATCAGAAAGAGTCTATGAGGACCCCATGTAGCATTTAGACCTTCTGGGGACCCTCTGAGCAGAAAAAAAGTTCAAAAGGTCTCATATTGACCACTTTCTGGAGGTCCTGACTTGACCTTTTAACATCAGAAAGAGTCTATTCGGACATCATGTAGCTTTTAGACCTTCTGGGGACCCTCTGACCAGAAAAAAGTTCAAACGGTCCCATATGGACTACTGTCTGGCGGACTTGACTTGACATGATTTGCTTATTAACATCAGAAAGAGTCTGTAAGGACACCATGTAGCTATTAGACCTTCTGGGGACCCTCTGAATAGAAAAAAAGTTCAAAAGGTCCCATATGGACTACTGTCTGGCGGACTTGACTTGACTTTTTAATATCAGAAAGGGTCTATGAGGACATCATGTAGCTTTTAGAACTTCTGGGGAACCTCTGAGCAGAAAAAAAGTTCAATAGGTCCCATATTGACTACTGTCTGGCGGACTTGACTTGACATGATTTGCTTATTAACATCAGAAAGAGTCTATAAGGATATCATGTAGCTATTAGACCTTCTGGGGACCCTCTGAATAGAAAAAAAGTTCAAAAGGTCCCATATGGACTACTGTCTGGAGGAGCTGACTGGACTATTTAACATCAGAAAGAGTCTATGAGGACATCATGTAGCTTTTAGACCTTCTGGGGACCCTCTGAGGATAAAAACAGTTCAAAAGGTCCATTATGGACCACTGTCGGGAGGTCCTGACGACTTTTTTACATCAGAAAGAGTCTATGAGGACATTATGTAGCTTTTAGACCTTCTGGAGACCCTCTGAGGAGAAAAAAAGTTCAAAAGGTCCCATATGGACCACTGTCTGGAGGTCCTGACTTGACTTTTTAACATCAGAAAGAGTCTATGAGGACCCCATGTAGCATTTAGACCTTCTGGGGACCCTCTGAGCAGAAAAAAAGTTCAAAAGGTCTGATATTGACCTCATTCTGGAGGTCCTGACTTGACCTTTTAACATCGGAAAGAGTCTATTCGGACATCATGTAGCTTTTAGACCTTCTGGGGACCCTCTGACCAGAAAAAAGTTCAAACGGTCCCATATGGACTACTGTCTGGCGGACTTGACTTGACATGATTTGCTTATTAACATCAGAAAGAGTCTGTAAGGACATCATGTAGCTATTAGACCTTCTGGGGACCCTCTGAACAGAAAAAAAGTTCAAAAGGTCCCATATGGACTACTGTCTGGGGGACTTGACTTGACTTTTTAATATCAGAAAGGGTCTATGAGGACATCAAGTAGCTTTTAGAACTTCTGGGGATCCTCTGAGCAGAAAAAAAGTTCAATAGGTCCCATATTGACTACTGTCTGGCGGACGTCACTTGACTTGATTTGCTTATTAACATCAGAAAGAGTCTATAAGGATATCATGGATCTTTTAGACATTCTGGGGACCTTCTGACCAGAAAAAAAGTTCAAAAGGTCCCATATGGACTACTGTCTGGCTGATTTGTTCTGACTTTTTAACATCAGAAAGAGTCTATGAGGACATCATGTAGCTTTTAGGTCTTCTGAGGACCCTCTGAGCAGAAAAAAAGTTCAATGTGTCCCATATGGACTACTGTCTGGAGGACCAGACTTGACTTTTTAACATCAGAAAGAGTCTATGAGGGCATCATGTAGCTTTTAGACCTTCTGGGTAGAAAAAAAGTTCAAAAGGACTACTGACTGGAGGACCTGACTTGACTTTTTAACATCAGAAAGAGTCTATGAGGACATCATGTCGCTTTTAGACCTTTTGGGGAACTTCTGAGGAGAAAAAAAGTTCAAAAGGTCCCATACGGGCCACTGTCTGGTGGTCCTGACTTGACTTTTTAACATCAGAAAGAGTCTATGAGTACATCATGTAGCTCTTAGACCTTCTGGGGACCCTCTGAGGAGAAAAAAAGTTTCAAAAGGTCCCATATGGACCACTGTCTGGAGGTCCTGACTTGACTTTTTAACATCAGAAAGAGTCTATGAGGACCTCATGTAGCTTTTAGACCTTCTGGGGAGAAAAAAAGTTCAAAAGGTCCCATATGGACCACTGTCTGGAGGTCCTGACTTGACCTTTTAACATCAGAAAGAGTCTATGATGACATCATGTAGCTTTTAGACCTTCTGTGGACCCTCTGAGGAGAAAAAAAGTTCTAAAAGGTCCTATATGGACCACTGTCTGGCGGACTTGACTTGACTTTTTAACATCAGAAATAGTCTATGAGGACATCATGTAGCTTTTAAAGCTTCTGGGAAACTTCTGAGGAGAAAAAAAGTTTCAAAAGGGCCCATATGGACCACTGTCTGGAGGTCCTGACTTGACTTTTTAACATTAGAAAGAGTCTATGAGGTCATCATGTAGCTTTTAGACCTTCTGGGGACTCTCTGAGGAGAAAAAAAGTTCAAAAGGTCCCATATGGACTACTGTCTGGAGGAGCTGACTGGACTATTTAACATCAGAAAGAGTCTATGAGGACATCATGTAGCTTTTAGACCTTCTGGGGACCATCTGAGGAGAAAAAAAGTTCAAAAGGTCCCATATGAACCACTGTCGGGAGGTCCTGACGACTTTTTTACATCAGAAAGAGTCTATGAGGACATTATGTAGCTGTTAGACCTTCTGGGGACCCTCTGAAGAGAAAAAAAGTTCAAAAGGTCCCATATGGACCACTGTCGGGAGGTCCTGACTTGACTTTTTAACATCAGAAAGAGTCTATGAGGACATTATGTAGCTTTTAGACCTTCTGGTGACCCTCTGAGGAGAAAAAAAAGTTCAAAGGGTCCCATATGGACCACTGTCTGGAGGTCCTGACTTGACTTTTTAACATCAGAAAGAGTCTATGAGGATCATTTTGTAGCTTTTAGACCTTCTGGAGACCCTCTGAGGAGAAAAAAAGTTCAATGGGCCCATATGGACTACTGTCTGGAGGACCAGACTTGACTTTTTAACATCAGAAATAGTCTATGAGGACATCATGTAGCTTTTAGACCTTCTGGGGAGAAAAAAAGTTCAAAGGTCCCATATGGACCACTGTCTGGAGGTCCTGACTTGACCTTTTAACATCAGAAAGAGTCTATGATGACATCATGTAGCTCTTAGACCTTCTGGGGACCCTCTGAGGAGAAAAAAAGTTTCAAAAGGTCCCATATGGACCACTGTCTGGAGGTCCTGACTTGACTTTTTAACATCAGAAAGAGTCTATGAGGACCTCATGTAGCTTTTAGACCTTCTGGGGAGAAAAAAAATTCAAAAGGTCCCATATGGACCACTGTCTGGAGGTCCTGACTTTACCTTTTAACATCAGAAAGAGTCTATGATGACATCTTGTAGCTTTTAGACCTTCTGTGGACCCTCTGAGCAGAAAAAAAGTTCTAAAAGGTCCCATATGGACCACTGTCTGGCGGACTTCACTTGACTTTTTAACATCAGAAAGAGTCTATGAGGAAATCATGTAGCTTTTAGACCGTCTGGGGACTTTCTGAGCAGAAAAAAAGTTCAAAAGGTCAAATATGGACTACTGTCTGGCGGACCTGACTTGACTTTTTAACATCAGAAAGAGTCTATGAGGACATTATGTAGCTTTTAGACCTTCTGGAGACCCTCTGAGGAGAAAAAAAGTTTCAAAAGGTCCCATATGGACCACTGTCTGGAGGTCCTGACTTGAATTTTTAACATCAGAAAGAGTCTATGAGGAAATCATGTAGCTTTTAGACCTTCTGAGGAGAAAAAAAGTTCAAAAGGTCCCATATGGACTACTGTCTGGAGGACCTGACTTGACTTTTTAACATCAGAAAGAGTCTATGAGGACATCATGTAGCTTTTAGACCTTCTGGGGACTCTCTGAGGAGAAAAAAAGTTCAAAAGGTCCCAAATGGACTACTGTCTGGAGGAGCTGACTTGACTATTTAACATCAAAAAAAGTCGATGAGGACATCATGTAGCTTTTAGACCTTCTGGGGACCCTCTGAGGAGAAAAAAAGTTCAAAAGGTCCCATATGGAGCACTGTCGGGAGGTCTTGACGACTTTTTTACGTCAGAAAGAGTCTATGAGGACATTATGTAGCTTTTAGACCTTCTGGGGACCCTCTGAGGAGAAGAAAAGTTCAAAAGGTCCCATATGGACCACTGTCTGGAGGTCCGGACTTGACTTTTTAACATCAGAGAGAGTCTATGAGGATCATTTTGTAGCTTTTAGACCTTCTGGAGACCCTCTGAGGAGAAAAAAAGTTCAATGGGTCCCATATGGACTATTGTCTGGAGGACCAGACTTGACTTTTTAACATCAGAAATAGTCTATGAGGACATCATGTAGCTTTTAGACCTTCTGGGAAACCTCTGAGGAGAAAAAAAGTTTCAAAAGGTCCCATATGGACCACTGTCTGGAGGTCCTGACTTGAATTTTTAACATCAGAAAGAGTATATGAGGACATCATGTAGCTTTTAGACCTTCTGGGGACCCTCTGAGTAGAAACAAAGTTCAAAAGATCCCATATGGACTACTGTCTGGAGGACCTGACTTGACTTTTTAACATCAGAAAGAGTCTATGAGGACATCAAGTAGCTTTTAGACCTTCTGGTGACCCTCTGAGGAGAAAAAAAGTTCAAAAGGTCCCATATGGACCACTGTCTGGAGGACCTGACTTGACTTTTTAACATCAGAAAGAGTCTATGAGGACATTATGTAGCTGTTAGACCTTCTGGGGACTCTCTGAGGAGAAAAAAAGTTTAAAAGGTCCCATATGGACTACTGTCTGGAGGAGCTGACTTGACTATTTAACATCAAAAAAAGTCGATGAGGACATCATGTAGCTTTTAGACCTTCTGGGGATCCTCTGAGGAGAAAAAAACTTCAAAAGGTCCCATATGGAGCACTGTTGGGAGGTCCTGACGACTTTTTTACGTCAGAAAGAGTCTATGAGGACATTATGTAGCTTTTAGACCTTCTGGGGACCCTCTGGGGAGAAAAAAAGTTCAAAAGGTCCCATATGGACCACTGTCTGGAGGTCCGGACTTGACTTTTTAACATCAGAAAGAGTCTATGAGGATCATTATGTAGCTTTTAGACCTTCTGGAGACCCTCTGAGGAGAAAAAAAGTTCAATGGGTCCCATATGGACTACTCTCTGGAGGACCAGACTTGACTTTTTAACATCAGAAATAGTCTATGAGGACATCATGTAGCTTTTAGACCTTCTGGGAAACCTCTGAGGAGAAAAAAAGTTTCAAAAGGTCCCATATGGACCACTGTCTGGAGGTCCTGACTTGAATTTTTAACATCAGAAAGAGTATATGAGGATGTTGCGCCCCTGTAAAAAGGGAAATAGAAAGTACGACACGGACACAATGTGGCTTCAGTCAAGTCCAATGTTGTAATGCATTTACCATGAACAGCATAATAACATGTTTACTCAGTATCACAATTGAACATGTTATTTTCCCTTTACATGACATAATAATGTCCCTCTAAAACTACACAATTAGGAAAAATATCAGCTAGTCAGTTATAACTCCATATTACAAAATATCTGAGTTAACTTTTAAAGTGAGTTACCAAAAATATATATCAAAATATATTTACTGCATCTTAAAACAACACTGGCAAATAACCTTGAAAATGTACATTAATAAAACAGACTATTTAAACAAAAGAGATTTAACTTTACCCTGTAAATTGTTTAGAAAAATATAAACAGCACAATATAGAATACTCTGTAATGCTAAATACTGCTGTTTTATAGTTATTCATTCAGAATACACTTAACATTTTAACCTCAGTAGTAGCGTTGCACTTAAACAGAAAGTACATTGCCTCTTCACATTAAACACTATTTTTTTTAATAAACTTTAACAATAGCGCTTTTACCTTTTCCCTACGATATAAAACAAATACACAGAGAAAACGGCCGCGCCGGCGGTATTACATTACCACCACGCTTTAACCTCGTTCCACATGACATAGCTAGCATACAGGCTACACTGGAGCAACACTTCACGGTTAGCCTACTAAATGTGCATATATCAATTACTATAATCACTAACATTTACTCCCTGCATGTTCCTTATGGTATTAAACACATATATAAATAGTTCAAACATACTACAGCCCACTTTCTTACCTGTAAAAAGGGAAATAGAAAGTACGACACGGACACAATGTGGCTTCAGTCAAGTCCAATGTTGTAATGGACGAACGTAAGCCGCACGTTCCGTACACAGGCTGAACGAGGCATTAGCAATCGTTAGTAGATCCTCCGATCACAAACCGGTATTTAAAGTTGCGGCAAAAGAAAGTGAAACTTATATAAACAAGCAAACACTGCATATTGTAATTTAAGGTGCATTTCCCCAAAATGTTATAGAAGTTAAATAAGACAGCATTTTAAACACATATCATCTTTTTATCCTATTAATCTCTTTAGCCTCCTTTACCCAAAAAGCAATGGATTACTGATCTACCGACCATAAGTGTATTTTCTTTCTCCTGTTTTATAAAGAAATGAATTAAATATTTCTTAACCAAACAGTGCAGCAATGCAATGACTTTTGAAGCATTTTAACTTTTTAAAATTAAGATATAAAATAAAGATTATTAACTTACCCCTTTTTATGAACCACATTAAGTATCTTTTAACTTGTATCAGTATTTAAGTATCTTTTAACTTGTATCAACCCATTCAATGTATAAGTATTACATCATTTTTATCATCCTTACATACTCCCCTTCAACACAGATGTCGTCCTCGACATCCCAACCAACAGATGGGTAATGATGAATGCAGTTAAACAGTACATATGATGTCACCAGATAACCTTTGCAACAGTTCGTATACAAGCGCTTAGCTTATTCAAAAGTCCAGGAGTGTGTGTAGTGTATATGTTAGCACTCGGCTTGTCCATCAGTCCATCATTGAGTAATGAATGAATGTGTGTGTGTATTGTTAACACTCAGTTCATTCAACAGTCCATCCGTGAGTGAAAAATGAATGTGTGTATGTTCAACAGTCCATCCGTGAGTGTATGATGTATGTGCATAAGTGTGTTAACAGTCAGATTGTCCAAAAGTCCACCAATGAGTGTATAATGAGTGTGTGGGTGAGTGCGTTAACACTCAGATTGTCCAAAGTCCACCAATGAATGTATAGTGAATGTGTGTGTGTGTGTGTTCCACATTCAGTACCCTGGTACAACAACAGGCTGGTAGTCAAAGCGCTGTACTGGAACCATCCATGCACTTGCCGCTTGCATGGCTCTATAAGGTGCTGGTGGGTACCACTGCATGGTGTCACTTGTGAGTCCAGTGCTGTAACAACAAGGATTGCCCAACTGATCATATGTGAAGACTCTTGGAGGTCGTCTCTCTCTTACTGGTCGCTGGTATCGCTGTTCATGTCCACCGTGGGTTCCACTCTGAACAGGTGACTGCACTACAAACGTTCTCTCCTCCAGAGCAATGTCCTCTTGAGCAGTAATCTCCTGTTGTCCTGATGTGTCCCTCTCTGTCAGTGTGTCTCCACTATCCTGCTCGAGCTGGCAAATGTCCTGTTGCTGAGGCTCAGAATCCTGTGACAGTTGTTCAACTTCCCTGTCGGCATTTTGACTGTCTGTGTCTACTTCGGGCTGTATCACAGAGAGAGGCTGATCCCTGGGCGGATAGTATCCATAGTCATCTTCATCACTATCCTCAACGTCTGCTTCTTTGTGTTGTTGCTCCCTTCCTTTGCGGGTCCATGCTGTGATTTGTCTTTTT
This sequence comes from Siphateles boraxobius, assembly GCF_051911475.1. Taxonomy (NCBI): domain Eukaryota; kingdom Metazoa; phylum Chordata; class Actinopteri; order Cypriniformes; family Leuciscidae; genus Siphateles; species Siphateles boraxobius. Next base: position 4,318,068 of record NW_027508920.1, on the reverse strand, counting down.
GGTTTAGCTGATTTCAATTGTATTTCCAGTGGCAAATGGTCACACGGCAACAGCAGGTTACGATGCAGTATCCTACGTCCTCTCGCTTTGCCTTGTTCTGGTATCACTTCATATATAGGCATGTCTTTTCCCACCCGACGGATAACTTTGTGAATGCAATCTTCCCAGTGGTTTCGGAGCTTCCCTGTTCCACCCCTGGGAGTCAAATTCCTGACGAGAACCCGGTCACCCTCGTGCAATACAGAACTCCTCACATTGCTGTCATAATTTCTCTTACTCTTTTCAGCACTTTTTTTTGCGTTTGCCGTTGTGATCTCATATGCCTCTTGCATCTGTTCTTTCCACCTTCTCATATACTCCTGATGATCAGCAGTCCCAGCCTCTGGTGTCAAGCCAAACAATAAATCCACCGGTAATCTCGGTGATCTTCCAAACAGGAGGTAGAAGGGGGAGAAACCTGTGACCTCACATCGAGTGCTGTTGTATGCGTAGATAAGCTTGGGCAACGACTCTCTCCAATCTGACTTCTGCCTCTCTGTGAGCGTTCTCAGCATTTGCAGTAGTGTTCTGTTTAGGCGCTCCACCTGCCCGTTACCTTGGGGGTGGTACGGCGTTGTTCTGGAACCCATCACTCCACAGTTCTTCTTCAGCTGTGCAAACAACTGGTTTTCGAATTCCCCTCCCTGATCATGATGGATCCTCAGGGGGAACCCAAATTTCAGCGCATAATCATTAAATATCTTATCAGCTACAGTTTTGGCAGATTTCGATGTGGTGGGGTAGGCTTGTGCAAAGCGTGTGTAATGATCTACGATTACCAATATGTATTCATATCCCCCTTTACACTTGTCTAGATGCAGGAAGTCAATGGATACAAGCTCGAATGGCTGAGTGGTGACAATCGATGTAAGTGGAGCTTTTGTTTCTCGACAGGGTTTTTTCTGTTTAAGGCAGGTACAGGTCTGAGTGACATAGTGTTCAATCTCTCTCTGCATGTGTGGCCAGAAGAAGCGATCCCGAACAAGTGATGTTGTGCGTTCCACACCTTGGTGTCCCATGTCATTGTGGAGCTGTCTCATAACTGTTGACTTGTATATTTCAGGGAGAACAAGTTGTGTCCTAGTTGCAGTCTTCCTGTGAAGTATCCCATCTCCATCAAAGCTGAGCTTCTCCCAGTCACGGAGGAGACACCTGCTTCGTGCACCGAATGATTTTAACTGCTGTCCTACAGGTCTCTCATTTGACTGTTTACCGGTAAAGATGGGGCCAATATCTTGATCATCTTTTTGAGCTTGACGGAGAGCTGCTCTTGAAAGGGGTGTAGGCATGTCCTCATCCGTTTCCGCACATCCAGTAGCCATAATGGACCACACAGTGGGTGAAACAATTTCCACAGCTTGTACTGTAGTTTGCACAGAAGGGGAGGACATTTCCTCTGAACATTCTTCAATCATGGTCTCTATGTCACAGGGTATTCTTGAAAGGCCATCAGCATCACAGTTCTCTCTGCCCGGGCGATATTTTATTGTTATGTCGAAGTCTGCTAATTCAGCAACCCACCTATGTCCTGTTGCGTTCAGCTTGGCCGTCGACAACACGTAGGTCAGTGGATTATTGTCCGTATATACAGTACAGGATGAGCTAATTAGATAGTCTCGAAAGCGCTCGGTAACGGCCCACTTCAAAGCCAGAAATTCAAGTTTCCCTGAATGCAGATGGTAGTTTTTTTCTGCTTTGGTCAGTGTGCGGGATGCATAGGCTATTACACGAGGCTTCCCCTCCTGCTCTTGATATAGCACTGCACCCAGGCCTTGCTGTGAAGCGTCTGTGTGTAGGATGAACGATTTGTTGAAATCTGGGAATCCAAGTATTGGCGGCTCAACCAGACAGTCAATCAATCCCTCCAATATGTGTTGATGTTTTTCAGCCCACTTGATTGGCTTGTTTGATGGTGTCCCTTTATACTTCCCTTTCACTCTTTTTGTCCTTACATTCCGGTCCTTCTGCTTATCTGGGCCAGGGTCTAATTCCATTAGGGCATAAAGAGGGTTGGCAATGCGGGAGAAGTCCCTAATGTACTGTCGGTAATAGCTCAGTAGCCCCATCACTGCTCTCAATTCTCCCACAGTCCGTGGCCTCTTCTCCTTTAAAGCCCTAACAGCCGCAGTATCAGCTGGATCCATCTTGCTGCCCTCAGCAGACACGATGCGCCCCAAGTAGCGAACCTCACGTTTGAACACTTCACACTTACTTGGTTTCAACTTTATCCCGTACTGCCGTAGCCGCTGTAGCACTGTCCTCACATTCTCAACGTGATCCTCGAAGGTTCTACTAAAGACCAGGGTGTCGTCTAAATATGGGATACAGATCTCATCCCTCAGCCCCTCCAAGCATTCTTCCATACAGCGCTGGAAGGCGGCTGGAGCGTTCATCAGGCCAAAGGGGATTCTGATCCACTCGTAGAGGCCCCATGGTGTGACGAAAGCGGTTATGGGTCTGCTCTCCTTCGCCATAAAACCCTGATGGTACGCTTTCCCTTGATCCAAAAGAGAGAACCACGAATTTCCTCCTAGGCCATCCATTATCTCTTGCACTCTGGGGATAGGCTGGCGGTCAGGGAGGGTCTTTCTGTTCACTTCACGAAAATCTATACAGAGTCGGAGACTCCCATCTTTTTTTCGAACGCACACGACTGGTGATGCGTACGGTGAGTTAGACTTCTCCACCCAACCCTGAGCAATGAGGTCACTCAAGTAGTCCTTCATTTCCCGATAAAGTGGCTTAGGCACAGAGAGGTATGCTTTTGCTACAGGCTCGGTGTCTTTCAAGGAGATGCTGAGTTGAAGTTTTTCTATACAACCAATATCATCATCTGTTCTTGAAAAGGAGGCACACTCCTCTCGTAACATCTTATGAACTACCTCTCGTTCTGGCTCATTGAGGTGGCCCAGATCCACAGGTGGATCCCAAACATTTCCTGTAGTCTGATCCTTTACCGCCCTGATGTGATTTGTTGTAGCTGAAGGTGGAGGGCGGGACCCCTCTAGCATGGAGGCTGGGTAGACTGCTTGGATCTGCTGAACAGTTCCCATTACAGTTTTCCTTGCTAACACTATGTCATGATCTGTAATATTCTCCACGCTTACAGTAATGGAGGGTTTTTTTCTGCCCTTATTTACTTTTACGAGCATGTCACATAGTTCAAGTCCCTCTGTCCAGCGGGGGTTCACATCCGGCTCAAAGAGAAGTGTGTTGTCTTCATGTGGGGAATCCATATTTACATAACACTCAACTCTGACTGATGTACGTTTTGGTATGTTAACCCTCTCCCTTTTTGTCTTGACTATATACTCATCCACTGGTGTGGTGCCAACTTGCTCTACCACAGCCGTTACCTGCTCTACAAAAGCCGCCGCTTGGCCTGGAAATGCTGCCCTTACTGTTCTACTTAACTCTTCCCTGTCAGTAGTGTTTGACTGTTTCAGTTCATTGTCTATAATAATCCCAATCACATTAGACCCAATGATAGGTTGAACAAGCTTACCACCCTTCATCACAAGTGTGGGGACAATTACTTCGGTGTTGGATGCAGCCCCTGAAGCTAATCTAAAAGTTACCTCGACCCAACCTGTGTATGGCATGCTCTCCCCATTTGCTGCCTGTATGTCAAAAGTCTGTGTTATATCCAGAAGTTCTATTATGTCTCTTAGTTTTGCGTCTGGCAGGTTTTCTTCTTTCCATAGTTCATCAATTATGGTCACTTGGGAGCCTGAGTCCCACAAAGCCCGAACACTTTGGCCTTGGATGAAGCAATCAACCATGTGCTTTTCCCCTACCAATGGCGCCCTTCTAGCCCTTTTTGGAGTGGTGTTTGTAGTCATACACGAGAGTGCTTCACATTCTCTTTTCTGTGCTGCCCAATTATCAACTTGACATGCTCTAGAACAGTAAAATGCTTTCTTACAGGATGCACATTGCTTCAGGATTGGTCCTTTACCATTCTGTCCACAATGCACACATTTCTGGGACATTGCTGTGTTACTAGTCACTCCCTGTCCCGTGCGAGTGACCTTCCCCCGTTTAAAGACTCGCCTCCAAACTGTCTCTGTCCTCTTGCTCGACAACCCGCCAGAAAGTGCTCGCTACTGCCACACCTATAACAGTGTGTGCAATAATCTTCAGCTCCACTCTGTTGACAACCAAAACATTTTCTTCTTTGGCCACGATTTGATTGGGGGAAGCTGTACTGTGGGACAAACCTTTGCTGATACTGAGCAGTTCCCCCTCTGGGTCTGGGGTCCGTATTAAACCAGTATCCCTGTGCCGGATCCTGCACCTGCTGACCTGAGAATTGCAATGCTGATGCGCCATCGCCCCCCCCTGCTGGCAGTGGCTGTCTAGGCATGTGCTGGGGCTGTTGCATGGACTCCCTAATGTGAGACACTTCTGCTTTAAGATCTTTCAACAGAGCCATCTCAGATTTAATTTCCTCAAGCTGGGAAAGAACAGCTGGGGCAACTTTAGACTTTTGTTGAGTCGGTGGGTTTTCATTCTTTTCGGTAGGAGCATCGTTGGACTGGGCTGAATGGATGGTAACAGGTCTTTGTTGTCCTGACAATTTTTTCTTGTTCTGCCTCTCTGTCTCATAAGCAAATGCTGTATTCATTCGCTCAAGCAACAATTCATCAGAGATGTCAGCTTGCTCCAGATAAGGCTGAAGATCCCGCCTGATGTTGTCATTCTGCAGGCCAGTCAACACAGTATGTAGAAACATCCTCTGCACCAATCCAGGGTCATATTGGAGACCTGAATCCGATTCCTGCGAAGCGAACAAAATCTTTTGTCTCAGGTCAAAAGTGCGAATAAGGAAGTTCTGTGGGGTTTCTTTGATGCCTTGCACCTCTGATGTCAACTGCTTATACAGTTCGGTAGCACTTTTCTCTTGATAATGACATCGGAGTATTCGCCTCAGTGTCGGTAAGGTCAAGTTGGTCTTGCCCTTTAAATAGCTGCGAAGTTGCATGCCTGGGGATATCGCTCTTACCACTGCGTCTACTATCTCAAGTTCAGGAAACCCCTTGCTTAAGCCATGTTCAATTTGACGTGCTAAACTTGAAAAAGTCAGCTTGTCTTTCTGACCAAGCTCACCGATTTGGCCAGCTATCTTAAAGTCCTTGTGCCATGGGTGAGGTGCAAGACTGTGAACTACACTCTGTGGTGACTGCCTGGTGGTTTTAGTTTCTCTTCTCTCTGGCTTACTGTTCTCATTCTGTTTCTGTGCGCTTGCTACCTGAAGCTGCAAGGCCTCAATTCCCTCCAGTATTTTTTTTTCCTCCCCGTCTTGATGTTCGCCTACTTGTATTGATGTGCCAGCTTTACCAGCTATCTGGAGCTCAGACATTTTGTCTTGAAGATGGAGTAAGTCCGCCATACCTTTATCCTCAAGCTCTTCTAGCTCCTCTCTCTGTATGTGATTTGAAATTAGTGTGATGAGAGCAGTTCGGCCCTTGTTGATAACATGTTCAAACTCTGCTCCGGCTATGATTAGATAGTCACACAACTCCACCAAACTTTCTCGGGGCAACAGACACAATGCCCTTATTATTTCAAGCTGTAACTCCTCTAACCCTGTCGACTCCATCTTTCCAGCTGAGTGTGTGGGCTAGCAGTGAAGTGGTACCTTTCAATCTTTGGGTAGTAGTAGCAGCTCCCCTGGTATGCAGAAATACCTCAGATCACATGCAAGCTGCCCAAGACGATCGGAATCCCACTGTCGCTGATTCGCCACCTGCTTCTGATGTTCTGGGTTATTTAAAAGGGATGTGTGACGGCTGGGGACATCTCTTGTAGACGCTGAACCACGCTGCACACTATCCCAGCGGTGCCTCCAAATGTTGCGCCCCTGTAAAAAGGGAAATAGAAAGTACGACACGGACACAATGTGGCTTCAGTCAAGTCCAATGTTGTAATGCATTTACCATGAACAGCATAATAACATGTTTACTCAGTATCACAATTGAACATGTTATTTTCCCTTTACATGACATAATAATGTCCCTCTAAAACTACACAATTAGGAAAAATATCAGCTAGTCAGTTATAACTCCATATTACAAAATATCTGAGTTAACTTTTAAAGTGAGTTACCAAAAATATATATCAAAATATATTTACTGCATCTTAAAACAACACTGGCAAATAACCTTGAAAATGTACATTAATAAAACAGACTATTTAAACAAAAGAGATTTAACTTTACCCTGTAAATTGTTTAGAAAAATATAAACAGCACAATATAGAATACTCTGTAATGCTAAATACTGCTGTTTTATAGTTATTCATTCAGAATACACTTAACATTTTAACCTCAGTAGTAGCGTTGCACTTAAACAGAAAGTACATTGCCTCTTCACATTAAACACTATTTTTTTTAATAAACTTTAACAATAGCGCTTTTACCTTTTCCCTACGATATAAAACAAATACACAGAGAAAACGGCCGCGCCGGCGGTATTACATTACCACCACGCTTTAACCTCGTTCCACATGACATAGCTAGCATACAGGCTACACTGGAGCAACACTTCACGGTTAGCCTACTAAATGTGCATATATCAATTACTATAATCACTAACATTTACTCCCTGCATGTTCCTTATGGTATTAAACACATATATAAATAGTTCAAACATACTACAGCCCACTTTCTTACCTGTAAAAAGGGAAATAGAAAGTACGACACGGACACAATGTGGCTTCAGTCAAGTCCAATGTTGTAATGGACGAACGTAAGCCGCACGTTCCGTACACAGGCTGAACGAGGCATTAGCAATCGTTAGTAGATCCTCCGATCACAAACCGGTATTTAAAGTTGCGGCAAAAGAAAGTGAAACTTATATAAACAAGCAAACACTGCATATTGTAATTTAAGGTGCATTTCCCCAAAATGTTATAGAAGTTAAATAAGACAGCATTTTAAACACATATCATCTTTTTATCCTATTAATCTCTTTAGCCTCCTTTACCCAAAAAGCAATGGATTACTGATCTACCGACCATAAGTGTATTTTCTTTCTCCTGTTTTATAAAGAAATGAATTAAATATTTCTTAACCAAACAGTGCAGCAATGCAATGACTTTTGAAGCATTTTAACTTTTTAAAATTAAGATATAAAATAAAGATTATTAACTTACCCCTTTTTATGAACCACATTAAGTATCTTTTAACTTGTATCAGTATTTAAGTATCTTTTAACTTGTATCAACCCATTCAATGTATAAGTATTACATCATTTTTATCATCCTTACAAGGACATCATGTAGCTTTTAGACCTTCTGGGGACCCTCTGAGTAGAAACAAAGTTCAAAAGGTCCCATATGAACCACTTTCGGGAGGTCCTGACGACTTTTTTACATCAGAAAGAGTCTATGAGGACATTATGTAGCTGTTAGACCTTCTGAGGACCATCTGAGGAGAAAAAAAGTTCAAAAGGTCCCATATGGACCACTGTCGGGAGGTCCTGACTTGACTTTTTAACATCAGAAAGAGTCTATGAGGACATTATGTAGCTTTTAGATCTTCTGGAGACCCTCTGAGGAGAAAAAAAGTTCAAAAGGTCCCATATGGACCACTGTCTGGAGGTCCTGACTTGACTTTTTAACATCAGAAAGAGTCTATGAGAACCTCATGTAGCATTTAGACCTTCTGTGGACCCTCTGAGCAGAAAAAAAAGTTCAAAAGGTCCCATATGGACTACTGTCTGGAGGAGCTGACTTGAATTTTTAACATCAGAAAGAGTATATGAGGACATCATGTAGCTTTTAGACCTTCTGGGGACCCTCTGAGTAGAAACAAAGTTCAAAAGGTCCCATATGAACCACTGTCGGGAGGTCCTGACGACTTTTTTACATCAGAAAGAGTCTATGAGGACATTATGTAGCTGTTAGACCTTCTGAGGACCATCTGAGGAGAACAAAAGTTCAAAAGGTCCCATATGGACCACTGTCGGGAGGTCCTGACTTGACTTTTTAACATCAGAAAGAGTCTATGAGGACATTATGTAGCTTTTAGACCTTCTAGAGACCCTCTGAGGAGAAAAAAAGTTCAAAAGGTCCCATATGGACCACTGTCTGGAGGTCCTGACTTGACTTTTTAACATCAGAAAGAGTCTATGAGAACCTCATGTAGCATTTAGACCTTCTGTGGACCCTCTGAGCAGAAAAAAAAGTTCAAAAGGTCCCATATGGACTACTGTCTGGAGGAGCTGACTGGACTATTTAACATCAGAAAGAGTCTATGAGGACATCATGTAGCTTTTAGACCTTCTGGGGACCCTCTGAGGAGAAAAAAAGTTCAAAAGGTACCATATGGACCACTGTCGGGAGGTCCTGATGACTTTTTTACATCAGAAAGAGTCTATGAGGACATTATGTAGCTTTTAGACCTTCTGGGGACCCTCTGAGGAGAAAAAAAGTTCAAAAGGTCCTATATGGACCACTGTCGGGAGGTCCTGACTTGACTTTTTAACATCAGAAAGAGTCTATGAGGACATTATGTAGCTTTTAGACCTTCTGGATACCCCCTGAGGAGAAAAAAACTTCAAAAGGTCCCATATGGACCACTGTCTGGAGGTCCTGACTTGACTTTTTAACATCAGAAAGAGTCTATGAGGACCTCATGTAGCATTTAGACCTACTGGGGACCCTCTGAGCAGAAAAAAAGTTCAAAAGGTCTCATATTGACAACTGTGTGGAGGTCCTGACTTGACCTTTTAACATCAGAAAGAGTCTATTAGGACATCATGTAGCTTTTAGACCTTCTGGGGACCCTCTGACCAGAAAAAAGTTCAAACGGTCCAATATGAACTACTGTCTGGCGGACTTGACTTGACATGATTTGCTTATTAACATCAGAAAGAGTTTGTAAGGACATCATGTAGCTATTAGATCTTCTGGGGACCCTCTGAATAGAAAAAAAGTTCAAAAGGACCCATATGGACTTCTGTCTGGAGGTCCTGACTTGACTTTTTAACATCAGAAAGAGTCTATGAGGACATCATGTACCTTTTAGACCTTCTGTGGACACTCTGAGCAGAAAAAAAGTTCAAAAAGTCCCATTTGGACTACTGTCTGGAGGACCTGACTTGACTATTTAACATCAGAAAGAGAATATGAGGACATCATGTAGCTTTTAGTCCTTCTGGGGACCCTCTGACCAGAAAAAAGTTCAAACTGTCCCATATGGACTACTGTCTGGCGGACTTGACTTGACTTTTTAACATCAGAAAGAGTCTTTGAGGACATCATCTAGCTTTTAGACCATCTCTGGACCCTCTGAGCAGAAAAAAAGTTCAAAAGGTTCCATATGGACTACTGTCTGGCGGACTTGACTTTGTAACATCAGAAAGAGTCTATGAGGACATCATGTAGCTTTTAGACCTTCTGGGGACCCTCTGAGCAGAAAAAAAGTTCAAAAGGTCCCATATGGACTACTGTCTGGCGGACCTGACTTGACTTTTTAACATCAGAAAGGGTCTATGAGGACATCATGTAGCTTCCAGACCTTCTGGGGCCCCTCTGAGGAGAAAAGAAGTTCAAAGGGTCCCATATGGACTACTGTCTGGCGCACTTGACTTGACTTTTTAACATCAGAGAGAGTCTATTAGGACATCATGTAGCTTTTAGACCTTTTGGGGACCCTCTGAGCAGAAAAAAGTTCAAAAAGTCCCATATGGACTACTGTCTGGAGGACCTGACTTGAGTTTTTAACATCAGAAAGAGAATATGAGGACATCATGTAGCTTTTAGACCTTCTGGGGACCCTCTGACCAGAAAAAAGTTCAAACTTTCCCATATGGACTACTGTCTGGCGGACTTGACTTGACTTTTTAACATCAGAAAGAGTCTTTGAGGACATCATGTAGCTTTTAGACCATCTCTGGACCCTCTGAGCAGAAAAAAAGTTCAAAATATTCCATATGGACTACTGTCTGGCAGACTTCACTTTGTAACATCAGAAAGAGTCTATGAGGACATCATGTAGCTTTTAGACCTTCTGGGGACCCTCTGAGCAGAAAAAAAGTTCAAAAGGTCCCATATAGACTACTGTCTGGCGGACCTGACTTGACTTTTTAACATCAGAAAGAGTCTATGAGGACATCATGTAGCTTTCAGACCTTCTGGGGCCCCTTTGAGCAGAAATGAAGTTCTAAGGGTCCCATATGGACTACTGTCTGGCAGACTTGATGACTTTTTAACATCAGAAAGAGTCTATGAGGACATCATGTAGCTTTTAGACCTTCTGGGGACCCTCTGAGCAGAAAAAAAGTTCAAAAGGTCCCATATGGACCACTGTCTGGAGGTTCTGACTTGACTTTTTATCATCAGAAGAGTCTATGAGGACATCAAGTAGCTTTTAGACCTTCTGGGGACCCTCTGAGCAGAAAAAAAGTTCAAAAGGTCCCATATGGACCACTGTCTGGAGGTTCTGACTTGAATTTTTAACATCAGAAAGAGTCTATGAGGACATCATGTAGCTTTTAGACCTTCTAGGGACCCTCTGAGCAGAATTTTTTTTCAAAAAGTCCCATATGGACTACTGTCTGGAGGACCTGACTTGACTTTTTAACATCAGAAAGAGAATATGAGGACATCATGTAGCTTTTAGACCTTCTGGGGACCCTCTGACCAGAAAAAAAGTTCAAACAGTCCCATATGGACTACTGTCTGGCGGACTTGACTTGACTTGACTTGAATTGCTTATTAACATCAGAAAGAGTCTGTAAGGACATCATGTAGCTATTAGACCTTCTGGGGACCCTCTGAGCAGAAAAACAGTTCAAAAGGTCCCATATGGACTTCTGTCTGGTGGACCTGACTTGACTTTTTTAACATCAGAAAGAGTCTATGAGGACATAATGTAGCTCATAGACCTTCTGGGGACCCTCTGAGCAGAAAAAAAGTTCAAAAGGTCCGATATGGACTTCTGTCTGGAGGTCCTGACTTGACTTTTTAACATAAGAAAGAGTCTATGAGGACATCATGTACCTTTTAAACCTTCTGTGCACACTCTGAGCAGAAAAAAAGTTCAAAAGGTCCTATATGGACTACTGTCTGGCGGACTTGACTTGACTTTTTAACATTAGAAAGAGAATATGAGGGCATCATTTAGCTTTTAGACCTTCTGTGGACCCTCTGAGCTGAAAAAAAGTTCAAAAGGTCCCATATGGATTACTGTCTGGCAGACTTGACGACTTTATAACATCAGAAAGAGTCTATGAGGACATCATGTAGCTTTTAGACCTTCTGTGGACCCTCTGGGCAGGAAAAAAGTTCAAAAGGTCCCATATGGACTACTGTCTGGCGGACTTGACTTGACTTGATTTGCTTATTAACATCAGAAAGAGTCTGTAAGGACATCATGTAGCTATTAGACCTTCTGGGGACCCTCTGAGGAGAAAAAAGTTCAAAAGGTCCCATATGGACTACTGTCTGGCGGACTTGACTTGACTTTTTAACATCAGAAAGAGTCTATGAGGACATCATGTAGCTTTTAGACCTTCTGTGGACCCTCTGAGCAGAAAAAAAGTTCAAAAGGTCCTATATGGACTACTGTCTGGCGGACTTGACTTGACTTTTTAACATTAGAAAGAGAATATGAGGACATCATTTAGCTTTTAGACCTTCTGTGGACCCTCTGAGCTGAAAAAAAGTTCAAAAGGTCCCATATGGACTACTGTCTGGCAGACTTGACGACTTTATAACATCAGAAAGAGTCTATGAGGACATCATGTAGCTTTTAGACCTTCTGGGGACCCTCTGAGGAGAAAAAAGTTCAAAAGGTCCCATATGGACTACTGTCTGGCGGACTTGACTTGACTTTTTAACATCAGAAAGAGTCTTTGAGGACATCATGTAGCTTTCAGACCTTCTGTGGACCCTCTGAGCAGAAACAAAGTTCAAAAGGTCCCATATGGACTACTGTCTGGCGGACTTGACTTTTTAACATCAGAAAGAGTCTGTGAGGACATCATGTAGCTTTTAGACCTTCTGGGGACCCTCTGAGCAGAAAAAAAGTTCAAAAGGTCCCATATGGACTACTGTCTGGCGGACCTGACTTGACTTTTTAACATCAGAAAGAGTCTATGAGGACATCATGTAGCTTTTAGACCTTCTGTGGACCCTCTGAGCAGAAACGAAGTTCAAAAGGTCCCATATGGACTAGTGTCTGGCAGACTTGACGACTTTTTAACATCAGAAAGAGTCTATGATGACATCATGTAGCTTTTAGAGCTTCTGGGGACCCTCTGAGCAGAAAAAAAGTTCAAAAGGTCCCATATGGACCACTGTCTGGAGGTTCTGACTTGACTTTTTAACATCAGAAAGAGTCTATGAGGACATCATGTAGCTTTTAGACCTTCTGGGGACCCTCTGAGCAGAAAAAAAAGTTCAAAAAGTCCCATATGGACTACTGTCTGGAGGACCTGACTTGACTTTTTAACATCAGAAAGAGAATATGAGGACATCATGTAGCTTTTAGACCTTCTGGGGACCCTCTGACCAGAAAAAAGTTCAAATGGTCCCATATGGACTACTGTCTGGCGGACTTGACTTGACTTGAATTGCTTATTAACATCAGAAAGAGTCTGTAAGGACATCATGTAGCTATTAGACCTTCTGTGGACCCTCTGAGCAGAAAAAAAGTTCAAAAGGTCCCATATGGACTACTGTCTGGCGGACTTGACTTTGTAACATCAGAAAGAGTCAAGAGGACATCATGTAGCTTTTAGACCTTCTGGGGACCCTCTGAGTGGACCTGACTTGACTTTTTAAAGGCACACCATGCAGGAATTCTGTTTTCGTCAAACAGCGACCCCTAGAGTCGCTGTGGAATACTTGCACTGTCGTAAATACCCCCCACCCCATCCCACCCCCCACACTGGTACCTGTTCGGTAGGAAATAGAAGCGTCGGGCATGCAACAGGCACAGATAGACTCAGAAGATATTGACCAGGTAATGTTTCACGATTTCATACAAATATTAGGCTACTGCATAGTCTACTGAACTACTGATGATGGTAAAAGGATAATAATAACTATATGTCAAGTGTTAGACTACTTTATAATAATAAAGTAGCCTACCTAGTTTGCTGGCTTATAACGTTTTTACATGATTGCTGCTAAATCACAAGTAAATAGCCTATAGTCTAGGACAACTGTATAATTTCATTTGTGTTTTTTGATTGTAATGTAAACATTACAAAATGCCAGATGACATCAATAAAGTTAAATGTACGTCGCATTATTTCATAACATTCGCCGTTGTGATGTCATTAGACATGATTATTGCAATTTATCATAATAGTTTGCAAATTGTGCTAGTTTACACTTTTTACAACCTTCTAGGCTTAACTTTATTTGTGTCCTGATAACTTTGTGAGATATTGAAAACGTCTCGGGTTATGACTATAACCCTTGTTCCCTGAGAAGGGAACGAGACACTGCGTCGAGAATCGACACTTTGGGGACGCTCCCTTAGCGTGCGCCTCTGAAGTAAGAATGAAACTAATCCAATCCTGATTGGTGTTGCGTCGTGATGTAACATGTGACGGCATAACCGGATTCATAAAAGTGATGCTGACACACACACACATCAGCTCCGCGATGAAGCAAGACGCTCTAAGGCCTCGAGGGGCGTGGCAGGACGACGCAGTGTCTCGTTCCCTTCTCAGGGAACAAGGGTTATAGTCATAACCCGAGACGTTCCCTTTCGAGGGAACTCAACACTGCGTCGAGAATCGACACTTTGGGGAACGAATGCCCACTAAGCCACGCACCGAAAACAGGCCTGCCCCGGAGTGAAACTGATTCAGGCACTCAGCTAGGACAAGAGCACGTGTGCGCCAAGCGTACTAGGGAGGTGCAGACTATAGAACCTAACAAAAGTGTGTGGGGTAGCCCAACCGACTGCCTCACAGATCTCCTTGATGGGAACTCCCGAAAGGAGGGCCCTAGAGGACGCCATGCCTCTAGTAGAATGAGCCCTAACGGCCAAAGGTGAAGGGAAATTCCGCACCTTGTAGGCCTACTTATGGTTTGTATAGCCGGGAGCCCCTAATAGGTGATCCAAAACACACTACAGTAGGTCCGACCTCCTCCAAGAAGAGGACCTCTCAAGGTAATACTCGGAACTCTGACTGGCAGAGCAAGGAACCTCTCCTTTTCTGCCGACACATGAGGTGGAGGATGAAATACTTGCAGGACCATATACCTAACCATGATAAATTGCACTTAAGGCACATAGCTGGGTCTCGGATGCAGGATGGCCTTAACTCCGCCGGGGGCACACCCCAAGCAAACTGGCGATAATGCCAGGGCTTGGAGATCTCCCAGTCTCTTTAAAGAAATAGCTAAGAGAAAGGCTATCTTGAACGTGAGGTCCTAGGCGAAGCCGACTGGAGGTATTCGAAGGGAGCCAGGGATAGCCCTTCGAGAACCACCGCCAGGTCCCAGGAAGGAACCCTGGACCTGACTGTCGGTCTCATCCTCCAATACCATGGAGAAATAGTATGACCAGTTGGTGCCTCCCTAAAGGCCCAACATTTAGTGGTGCATGGAACGCCGCAATGGCAGCCACGTACACCCTACGTGTGGAAGGGGAGAGATTCGCAGAGAAACAATCTTGAAGAAACTCCAGAACTGAAGCCATTGGGCAGTTAACTGGGTCTAACTCAAGTTCTCTACACCAAGTAGAAAAATATTTCACTTGAGGCCATATAATCTCCTAGTAGACGGAGCCCTAGAGATAAGTATGGTTTCGACCACCCCAGATGATAGACCAGCATCTAGGTACTGAGCCCCCTCAGATGCCAGACCCACAATTTCCACAGCTCTGGATGAGGATGGAATATAGTGCCCTCCGCCTGAGACAACAGACCCCTCCTCAGAGGAATCTGCCATGGCGGAGCTATCAGGGGTTAAATTAAGTCTGAAAACCATACTCGGGCTGGCCAAAACAGGGCTATCAGAAGAAGACTGATGCCCTCCTGACGGACCCTCTCCAGGACCCCCGGGAGCAGAGCGATCGGGGGGAAAAGCGTACAGGCGAAGCCTCGGCCAGGCCTGTACCATGGCATCCGACCCCAGCTGGGCTGGATGAGTGAGGGAGAACCAAATTGGACAGTGGGATGGACGTCCCTCGAGACGCAAACAGATCCACTTCCACTGGTCCAAACCTCTGCCATATGAACTCCACCACCTCTGGATGGAGTCTCCATTCCCCGGGCCTCAGCCCCTGCCTCGACAGGATGTCCGCTCCCTGATTCAGATCCCCCGGGACATATATTGCTCTTGTAGATAATATTTTCCCTTGGGGCCATAAAATGATCTGATGCGGCAATCTGGATAGAAGGCGCGATCTGAGTGTTCTTTGTCGGTTTAGATAAGCTACCACTGAGACGTGGTAACCTTTGATGTCTGTGAGGAAGCTCCTCAGAGCCCTGAACACAGCCAACATCTCTAGGCAATTTATATGCCAAGAATGATGATGGTCCTGCCACAGACCCCTGGCAAAGCGGCCGTCCGAGACCGCGCCCCAGCCAGCGAGGGAAGCGTCTGTCGAAACAGTTTCCCGGCGACATGACGCCCCTACCACTAGCCCTTGGGACAAGAACCAAGGTTTCTTCCATATTAATAGGGAACGAAGGCATCTGCGCGTAACCTTTATTATATGGAACGGATTCCCCTTGGGGAAAAAACCCTTGGCTTTGAGCCACCACTGAAGGGGCCTCATGTGAAACAGGCCCAAAGGAATTATGTTGGATGCCGCTGTTATGAGGCCCAGCAGTCTTTGAAATTGCTTTACAGTGATGGCCTGGCCTAGCTTTATCCCGGACACCATGGCCAGGATGGATTCGATACGAGCGGGAGACATACGTGCCCGCATCGTAACCGAATTCTATACCACGCCCAGAAGAGTAGTCTTCTGAGCTGGGTCCAACACATTTTTCTTAGTGTTGAGCCTCAACCCCCGGTTCTGAATGTGGCCAAAGACGACATCTCGATGCCGAACTGCCATTTCTCGAGACTGGGCCAATATGACCCAGTCGCCGATGTAATTCAGTATACGGATGCCCTGAAGCCTCAGTGGAGCCAGAGCCGCATCCATACACTTTGTGAACGTGCGGGGAGAGAGTGCTAGGCCGAACGGAAGAACCCGATATTGGTATGCTTCGCCCCCGAAAGCAACCTCAGGAACCTCCTGTGACATGGAAGGATGGAGACATGAAATAAGAGTCTTTTAGATCCATCGTGACAAACCAGTCCTCGGATCTGATATGGCTCACGATAATGGGAATAGTAAGCATTTTGAACCTGAATCTCCTCAAAGAACGATTCAAAAGCCCTAGATCTAAAATTGGCCTCAGTCCGCCATCCTTCTTTGGAACTATAAAGTACCGGCTGTAAGACCCGGACTCCCTGTCTGGTAGGGGAACACATTCTATGGCCCCTAAATTCCAGTAGAGTCTGTACCTCTTGTTCCATAACCCGAGCCCGTTCTGGAATCACTGCAGTCGGTACCACCCCAGCAAACTAGGGAGGTCGGGCACCGAACTGCAATCTGTACCCATAGAGATATATTCGGAAGGCGTTGCCATTCTTCTACAAAATCTACTAAGGGAACCAGCCCCTCAAGACTGGCCTCGGGTGTTTTCCGAGCACTATTCTCGACTTCCTGAAGCGGAGGACCGGCAGGATAAAAGTCGATACAGATTTTGTGCCCATAGTCGGTGCCCTGTTGCAAGCTTTTGGGGCGAACGCCACGGAGTGCGTTCGCTGGAAATCGATGTGGCCCGAAGCGTCAAAGACGGCGTGACAACATCTTCTACCCTGAGGGCACCTGCTGCTAGAACAACCTCTATTGTTCCACAGCGAGGGGGGGGGGGGGGGCAGCCCTCAGAGGTCCTACAATTAGGACCTCTTCGCCTGAAGGACGGCCCTCAGGTCACCCTTCTTGTTGACCTTCGGTTGAGAGTGCTTCCTCTGTTTGCCAAACTCCCGCAGGAGGGCCTCTAGAGGCAACGCTCTCTTTTTTTTTTTTTTTTGCTTCCTGAAACCTGTCAACGACTGTAGTGACAGCGTTGGAAAACAGGCCAGAAGGAGATAGCGGAGCGGCCAACAGGAAATATTTGCCTCACTTAGATCTTTAAGAAGATCGGCCTGGTACGCCTGCAAAATCGTCCTAGAGTGCAGGCACGCACCAGCCTGACCTTTTCTTTTCTAAATATTTTACCAAAGGAACCAGGCTCTCGAGCTTGGCTTCGGGTATAAATCGGGATTCGTTCTCGACCCCCTGAAGCGGGTTTCCGGAAGGGCTGGACCGAAAAAGATCCTCGATTGGCGAACGCGAATGCTGCCTGGCCGCAAAAATGTGGGGCGGACAGTGCAGCCTGCGTTCGCTGGAAACCGCTGTGTCCCGAAACGTTTTTAACGGCGGAAGAGCAACATCGATTTCCTGCACCATATAAGCCCAGCCAACAAGTGCAGAGGTGTCCCTGCACGGTTTGTTGGGCAGCGCCGGGGCTTAAAGTGAAGATGCTGGATCAGGAGAAAGATAGCACGCTAAAGCTTCCTCCATCTGCGGCAACTTGCCATAACCCGACTCTCTCGCACCCACCACATTCGAATAAACATATAATGAATGTGGTGAGATACCTAAAGAATGGGTTTTTTTCCCAGGATCTACACATATATATTTATATTTTTATAAAGATCTGGGAAAAACAGTAAGCCCCGGCTCTGAGGTTGTGAACGGTGCTGCAGGAATCTCTCGTCTAGTTCATTTTGACGGGGATCATCCTGCTTATTTTGTGGCCAGCTCATATATTTTATATATATAAATATATTTATTTATATATTTATTTAGTCTGGCCACTGCACGCATCACAACCTCCACGAGCTCTACATAAGCAGAAACATAAGCCGGCGAGTGTGACTCATGTTGCTCGTTCCCGATGCTGAGCACATCTACTTCCTTATAAACAGATAGCTCGAGCACTGGGCACTCGTCACGGGCAGAAGAAGCCCCATCGTGGGCTTCTGCGTCGTGAACGAGTGTCATAGAATCTGCGGATGATGAGAGAAAAGGTGCCTCAGCAGTCTCGTTCTCATCCGCGAGATCCTTCTGCGATCTCCATGATCTAAGCCGTCGCGCCGCCTCAATGGACGCGGGACCCGAACCGCGGGGATCGTGAGCCTGGCCATCATCAGGAAATAATATAGCCAAGCGGGAGCGCAGCACTCTAATAGGAAGTGCTTCACAGTGTGCACAGGCAGCCCTCTCGAGAGCTGACAGTGCGTGCTGCGCCCCTAAACAATACACACACACACAGCTGATGCGTGTCCCCACCCGTGGCATATATATTATCTTGGGCAGGGGTGCACACACTTAGTGTATTGTTCACTCGCCATAATACAGAGCTTTGCACAGACAAACAACACCAAATAAGACAGACAGTTTCACAGAGAGCGCTTGCTGAAGAGCTAAAGCTGATGTGTGTGTGTGTCAGCGTCACTTTTATGCATCCGGTTATGCCGTCACATGTTACATCACGACGCAACACCAATCAGGATTGGATTAGTTTCATTCTTACTTCAGAGGCGCACGCTAAGGGAGCGTCCCCAAAGTGTCGATTCTCGACGCAGTGTTGAGTTCCCACGAAAGGGAACTGTTCTCATGATAATCTCATGATAAATTATTGGACTGGTCTAATTATCAACAATGGATGAATGAACAGCATCGTAAAAAATGACATACTACAAGCAAGCGCAACAACATACAATATAGAACGCAAACAAGTTTACAAATAAGATATTTACTTACTAGTCCATCAACAAGATCGCCAGGTCAGCATTGATGTTGCATCCAGTGCTGCTTTTTAGCTCGCGCCAACGAGTAAATGCCCGACCGAGTGGGACTCTTGTCTGGTTCCTCACGCGGTCAGATTCTCTTTTCCTTTTTAAACTTCCGACCGCTTTTTCTTTGCTCGTTCCATCGTCTGAAATGCGCGCAAGTGTCTGCGTGCTTCATATGTTGTTGTTGTGTGTGACGTAGTTGCCGTAAAGCAAGTCGTGATTCTCGCAAGATATGTCGGGGGCGCTCCTCTCAAACTTACATAGCCGGTTTTTCCAGCGACGACCCCACCAAGCTTTACTACCAGGATGATTCGTCCTACTATGAGTTTATTTACCACCGAAATTACTTTGAAGCTGTTATATTAAGGTGCAATTGTTACATAGTGTGCCTTTAACATCAGAAAGAGTCTATGAGGACATCATATAGCTCTTAGACCTTCTGGGGACCCTCTGAGCAGAAACGAAGTTCAAAAGGTCCCATATGGACTACTGTCTGGCAGACTTGACGACTTTTTAACATCAGAAAGAGTCTATGAGGACATCATGTAGCTTTTAGACCTTCTGGGGACCCTCTGAGCAGAAAAAAAGTTCAAAAGGTCCCATATGGACCACTGTCTGGAGGTTCTGACTTGACTTTTTATCATCAGAAGAGTCTATGAGGACATCATGTAGCTTTTAGACCTTCTAGAGACCCTCTTAACAGAAAATTTTTTCAAAAAGTCCCATATGGAATACTGTCTGGAGGACCTGACTTGACTTTTTAACATCAGAAAGAGAATATGAGGACATCATGTAGCTTTTAGACCTTCTGGGGACCCTCTGACCAGAAAAAAAGTTCAAACAGTCCCATATGGACTACTGTCTGGCGGACTTGACTTGACTTTTTAACATCAGAAAGAGTCTATGAGGACATCATGTAGCTTTTAGACCATCTCTGGACCCTCTGACCAGAAAAAAGGTTCACACAGTCCCATATGGACTACTGTCTGGCGGACTTGACTTGACTTGACTTGAATTGCTTATTAACATCAGAAAGAGTCTGTAAGGACATCATGTAGCTATTAGACCTTCTGGGGACCCTCTGAGCAGAAAAACAGTTCAAAAGGTCCCATATGGACTACTGTCTGGCGGACTTGACTTGACTTTTTAACATCAGAAAGAGTCTATGAGGACATCAATGTATCTTTTAGACCTTCTGGGGACCCTCTGAGCAGAAAAAAAGTTCAAAAGGTCCCATATGGACTACTGTCTGGAGGACCTGACTTGACTTTTTAACATCAGAAAGAGTCTATGAGGACATCATGTAGGTCATAGACCTTCTGGGGACCCTCTGAGCAGAAAAAAAGTTCAAAAGGTCCCATATGGACTTCTGTCTGGAGGTCCTGACTTGACTTTTTAACATCAGAAAGAGTCTATGAGGACATCATGTACCTTTTAGACCTTCTGTGGACACTCTGAGCAGAAAAAAAGTTCAAAAAGTCCCATATGGACTACTGTCTGGAGGACCTGACTTGACTTTTTAACATCAGAAAGAGAATATGAGAACATCATGTAGCTTTTAGACCTTCTGGGGACCCTCTGACCAGAAAAAAGTTCAAACTGTCCCATATGGACTACTGTCTGGCGGACTTGACTTGACTTTTTAACATCAGAAAGAGTCTTTGAGGACATCATGTAGCTTTTAGACCATCTCTGGACCCTCTGAGCAGAAAAAAAGTTCAAAAGGTTCCATATGGACTACTGTCTGGCGGACTTGACTTTGTAACATCAGAAAGAGTCTATGAGGACATCATGTAGCTTTTAGACCTTCTGGGGACCCTCTGAGCAGAAAAAAAGTTCAAAAGGTCCCATATGGACTACTGTCTGGCAGACCTGACTTGACTTTTTAACATCAGAAAGAGTCTATGAGGACATCATGTCGCTTTCAGACCTTCTGGGGCCCCTCTGAGCAGAAACGAAGTTCAAAGGGTCCCATATGGACTACTGTCTGGCGCACTTGACTTGACTTTTTAACATCAGAGAGAGTCTATTAGGACATCATGTAGCTTTTAGACCTTTTGGGGACCCTCTGAGCAGAAAAAAAGTTCAAAAAGTCCCATATGGACTACTGTCTGGAGGACCTGACTTGACTTTTTAACATCAGAAAGAGAATATGAGGACATCATGTAGCTTTTAGACCTTCTGGGGACCCTCTGACCAGAAAAAAGTTCAAACAGTCCCAAATGCACTACTGTCTGGCGGACTTGACTTGACTTTTTAACATCAGAAAGTGTCTTTGAGGATCTCATGTAGCTTTTAGACCTTCTGGGGAAAAAAAAGTTCTAAAAGGTCCCATATGGACCACTGTCTGGCGGACTTCACTTGACTTTTTAACATCAGAAAGAGTCTATGAGGAAATCATGTAGCTTTTAGACCTTCTGGGGACTTTCTGAGAAGAAAAAAAGTTCAAAAGGTCAAATGTGGACTACTGTCTGGCGGACCTGACTTGACTTTTTAACATCATAAAGAGTCTATGAGGACATCATGTAGCTTTTAGACCTTCTGGAGACCCTCTGAGGAGAAAAAAAGTTTCAAAAGGTCCCATATGGACCACTGTGTGGAGGTCCTGACTTGAATTTTTAACATCAGAAAGAGTATATGAGGACATCATGTAGCTTTTATACCTTCTGGGGAGAAAAAAGGTTCAAAAGGTCCCATATGGACTACTGTCTGGAGGACCTGACTTGACTTTTTAACATCAGAAAGAGTCTATGAGGACATCATGTAGCTTTTAGACCTTCTGAGGAGAAAAAAAGTTCAAAAGGTCCCATATGGACTACTGTCTGGAGGACCTGACTTGACTTTTTAACATCAGAAAGAGTCTATGAGGACATCATGTAGCTTTTGATCTTCTGGGGACTCTCTGAGGAGAAAAAAAATTCAAAAGGTCCCATATATGGACTACTGTCTGGAGGAGCTGACTTGACTATTTAACATCAGAAAAAGTGGATGAGTACATCAAGTAGCTTTTAGATCTGGGGACCCTCTGAGGAGAAAAAAGTTCAAAAGGTCCCATATGGAGCACTGTCGGGAGGTCCTGACGACTTTTTTACGTCAGAAAGAGTCTATGAGGACATAATGTAGCTTTTAGACCTTCTGGGGACCCTCTGAGGAGAAAAAAGTTCAAAAGTTCCCATATGGACCACTGTCTGGAGGTCCTGACTTGACTTTTTAACATCAGAAAGAGTCTATGAGGATCATTATGTAGCTTTTAGACCTTCTGGAGACCCTCTGAGGAGAAAAAAAAGTTCAATGGGTCCCATATGGACTACTGTCTGGAGGACCAGACTTGACTTTTTAACATCAGAAATAGTCTATGAAGACATCATGTAGCTTTTAGACCTTCTGTGGACCCTCTGAGCAGAAAAAAAGTTCAATAGGTCCCATATGGACTACTGTCTGGCGGACTTGACTTGACTTTTTAACATCAGAAAGAGTCTTTGAGGACATCATGTAGCTTTTAGACCTTCTGTGGACCCTCTGAGCAGAAACAAAGTTCAAAAGGTCCCATATGGACTACTGTCTGGCGGACTTGACTTTGTAACATCAGAAAGAGTTTATGAGGACATCATGTAGCTTTTAGACCTTCTGGGGACCCTCTGAGCAGAAAAAAAGTTCAAAAGGTCCCATATGTACTACTATCTGGCGGACCTGACTTGACTTTTTAACATCAGAAAGAGTCTATGAGGACATCATGTAGCTTTTAGACCTTCTGTGGACCCTCTGAGCAGAAACGAAGTTCAAAAGGTCCCATATGGACTAGTGTCTGGCAGACTTGACGACGTTTTAACATCAGAAAGAGTATATGATGACATCATGTAGCTTTTAGACCTTCTGGGGACCCTCTGAGCAGAAAAAAAGTTCAAAAGGTCCCATATGGACCACTGTCTGGAGGTTCTGACTTGACTTTTTAACATCAGAAAGAGTCTATGAGGACATCATGCAGCTTTTAGACCTTCTGGGGACCCTCTGAGGAGAAAAAAGTTCAAAAGGTCCCATATGGACTACTGTCTGGCGGACTTGACTTGACTTTTTAACATCAGAAAGAGTCTAAGAGGACATCATGTAGCTTTTAGACCTTCTGGAGACCCTCTGAGGAGAAAAAAAAGTTCAATGGGTCCCATATGGACTACTGTCTGGAGGACCAGACTTGACTTTTTAACATCAGAAAGAGTCTATGAGGACATCATGTAGCTTTTAGACCTTCTTGGGAACCTCTGAGGAGAAAAAAAGTTTCAAAAGGTCCCATATGGACCACTGTCTGGAGGTCCTCACTTGAATTTTTAACATCATATAGAGTATATGAGGACATCATGTAGCTTTTATACCTTCTGGGGAGAAAAAAAGTTCAAAAGGTCCCATATGGACTACTGTCTGGAGGACCTGACTTGAATTTTTAACATCAGAAAGAGTCTATGAGGACATCATGTAGCTTTTAGACCTTCTGGGGACTCTCTGAGGAGAAAAAAAGTTCAAAAGGTCCCATATGGACTACTGTCTGGAGGACCTAACTTGACTTTTAACACCAGAAAGAGTCTATGAGGACATCATGTAGAGACCTTCTTCGGACTCTCTGAGGAGAAAAAAAGTTAAAAAGGTCCCATATGGACGACTGTCTGGAGGTCCTGACTTGACTTTTTAACATCAGAAAGAGTCTATGAGTACATCAAGTAGCTTTTAGACATTCTGGGGACCTTCTGAGGAGAACAAAAGTTTCAAAAGGTCTCATATGGACCACTGTCTGGAGGTCCTGACTTGACTTTTTAACATCTGAAAGAGTCTATGAGGACATCATGTAGCTTTTAGACCTTCTGGGGAGAAAAAAAGTTCAAAAGGTCCCATATGGACTACTTTCTGAAGCAATTGACTTGACTTTTTAACATCAGAAAGAGTCTATGAGGACATCGTGTAGCTTTAAGACCTTCTGGGAACCCTCTGAGCAGAAAAAAAGTTCAAAAAGTCCCATATGGACTACTGTCTGGCGGACTTTACTTGACTTTTTAACATCAGAATGAGTCTATAAGGACATCATGGAACTTTAAGACCTCCTGGGGACCCTCTGAGCAGAAAAAAATTTCAAAAGGTCCCATATGGACTACTGTCTGGCGGACTTGACTTGACTTTTTAACATCAGAAAGAGTCTATGAGTACATCAAGTAGCTTTTAGACATTCTGGGGACCTTCTGAGGAGAACAAAAGTTTCAAAAGGTCTCATATGGACCACTGTCTGGAGGTCCTGACTTGACTTTTTAACATCTGAAAGAGTCTATGAGGACATCATGTAGCTTTTAGACCTTCTGGGGAGAAAAAAAGTTCAAAAGGTCCCATATGGACTACTTTCTGGAGGACCTGACTTGACTTTTTAACATCAGAAAGAGGCTAAGAGGACATCGTGTAGCTTTAAGACCTTCTGGGAACCCTCTGAGCAGAAAAAAATTTCAAAAAGTCCCATATGGACTACTGTCTGTTGGACTTTACTTGACTTTTTAACATCAGAACGAGTCTATAAGGACATCATGGAACTTTAAGACCTCCTGGGGACCCTCTGAGCAGAAAAAAATTTCAAAAGGTCCCATATGGACTACTGTCTGGTGGACTTGAAGACTTTTTACATCAGAAAGAGTCTATGAGGACATCTTGTCACTTTTAGACCTTCTGGGGACCTTCTGAGTAGAAAAAAAGTTCAAAAGGTCCCATATGGACTACTGTCTGGAGGACCTGACGACTTTTTAACATCAGAAAGAGTCTATGAGGACATCATGTAGCTTTTAGACCTTCTGGGGACCCTCTGAGTAGAAAAAAAGTTCAAAAGGTCCAATATGGACTACTGTTTGGAGGACCTGACTTGACTTTTTATCATCAGAAAGAGTCTATGAGGACATCATGTAGCTTTTAGACCTTCTGGGGACCCTCTGAGGAGAAAAAAAGTTCAAAAGGTCCCATATGGACCACTGTCTGGAGGTCCTGACTTGACGTTTTAACATCAGAAAGAGTCTATGAGGACATCATGTAGCTTTTAGACCTTCTGGGGTGAAAAAAAGTTCAAAAGTTCCCATATGGACCACTGTCTGGAGGACCTGACTTGACTTTTTAACATCAGAAAGAGTCTATGTGGACCACATGTAGCTTTTAGACCCTCTGGGGACCCTCTGAGTAGAAAAAAAGTTCAAAAGGTCCCATATGGACTACTGTCTGGAGGACCTGACTTGACTTTTTAACATCAGAAAGAGTCTATGAGGACATCATCTAGCTTTTAGACCTTCTGGGGAGAAAAAAAGTTCAAAAGGTCCCATATGGACTACTGTCTGGAGGACCTGACTTGACTTTTTAACATCTGAAAGAGTCTATGAGGACATCATGTAGCTTTGAGACCTTCTGGGGACCCTCTGAGTAGAAAAAAAGTTCAAAAGGTCCCATATGGACCACGGTCTGGAGGTCCTGACTTGACTTTTTAACATCAGAAAGAGTCTATGAGTACATCAAGTAGCTTTTAGACATTCTGGGGACCCTCTGAGGAGAAAAAAAGTTTCAAAAGGTCTCATATGGACCACTTGTCTGGAGGTCCAGCTTGACTTTTTAACATCTGAAAGAGTCTATGAGGACATCATGTAGCTTTTAGACCTTCTGAGGACTCTCTGAGGAGAAAAAAAGTTTCAAAAGGTCTCATATGGACCACTGTCTGGAGGTCCAACTTGACTTTTTAACATCTGAAAGAGTCTATGAGGACATCATGTAGCTTTTAGACCTTCTGGGGAGAAAAAAAGTTCAAAAGGTCCCATATGGACTACTTTCTGGAGGACCTGACTTGACTTTTTAACATCAGAAAGAGTCTATGAGGACATCGTGTAGCTTTAAGACCTTCTGGGAACCCTCTGAGCAGAAATAAATTTCAAAAAGTCCCATATGGACTACTGTCTGTTGGACTTTACTTGACTTTTTAACATCAGAACGAGTCTATAAGGACATCATGGAACTTTAAGACCTCCTGGGGACCCTCTGAGCAGAAAAAAATTTCAAAAGGTCCCATATGGACTACTGTCTGGCGGACTTGAAGACTTTTTACATCAGAAAGAGTCTATGAGGACATCATGTCACTTTTAGACCTTCTGGGGACCTTCTGAGTAGAAAAAAAGTTCAAAAGGTCCCATATGGACTACTGTCTGGAGGACCTGACGACTTTTTAACATCAGAAAGAGTCTATGAGGACATCATGTAGCTTTTAGACCTTCTGGGGACCCTCTGAGTAGAAAAAAAGTTCAAAAGGTCCAATATGGACTACTGTTTGGAGGACCTGACTTGACTTTTTATCATCAGAAAGAGTCTATGAGGACATCATGTAGCTTTTAGACCTTCTGGGGACCCTCTGAGGAGAAAAAAAGTTCAAAAGGTCCCATATGGACCACTGTCTGGAGGTCCTGACTTGACTTTTTAACATCAGAATGAGTCTATGAGGACATCATGTAGCTTTTAGACCTTCTGGGGTGAAAAAAAAGTTCAAAAGTTCCCATATGGACCACTGTCTGGAGGACCTGACTTGACTTTTTAACATCAGAAAGAGTCTATGTGGACCACATGTAGCTTTTAGACCCTCTGGGGACCCTCTGAGTAGAAAAAAAGTTCAAAAGGTCCGATATGGACTACTGTCTGGAGGACCTGACTTGACTTTTTAACATCAGAAAGAGTCTATGAGGACATCATCTAGCTTTTAGACCTTCTGGGGAGAAAAAAAGTTCAAAAGGTCCCATATGGACTACTGTCTGGAGGACCTGACTTGACTTTTTAACATCTGAAAGAGTCTATGAGGACATCATGTAGCTTTGAGACCTTCTGGGGACCCTCTGAGTAGAAAAAAAGTTAAAAAGGTCCCATATGGACCACTGTCTGGAGGTCCTGACTTGACTTTTTAACATCAGAAAGAGTCTATGAGTACATCAAGTAGCTTTTAGACATTCTGGGGACCCTCTGAGGAGAAAGAAAGTTTCAAAAGGTCTCATATGGACCACTGTCTGGAGGTCCAACTTGACTTTTTAACATCTGAAAGAGTCTATGAGGACATCATGTAGCTTTTAGACCTTCTGGGGACTCTCTGAGGAGAAAAAAAGTTTCAAAAGGTCTCATATGGACCACTGTCTGGAGGTCCAACTTGACTTTTTAACATCTGAAAGAGTCTATGAGGACATCATGTAGCTTTTAGACCTTCTGGGGAGAAAAAAAGTTCAAAAGGTCCCATATGGACTACTTTCTGGAGGACCTGACTTGACTTTTTAACATCAGAAAGAGTCTATGAGGACATTGTGTAGCTTTAAAACCTTCTGGGAACCCTCTGAGCAGAAAAAAAGTTCAAAAAGTCCCATATGGACTACTGTCTGTTGGACTTTACTTGACTTTTTAACATCAGAACGAGTCTATAAGGACATCATGGAACTTTTAGACCTCCTGGGGACCCTCTGAGCAGAAAAACATTTCAAAAGGTCCCATATGGACTACTGTCTGGCGGACTTGATCTGACTTTTTAACATCAGAAAGAGTCTATAAGGACATCATCTAGCTTTTAGATCTTCTGGGGACCCGCTGAGCAGAAAAAAAGTTCAAAAGGTCCCATATGGACTACTGTCTGGAGGACCTGACGACTTTTTAACATCAGAAAGAGTCTATGAGGACATCATGTAGCTTTTAGACCTTCTGGGGACCCTTTGAGGAGAAAAAAAGTTCAAAAGGTCGCATATGGACCACTGTCTGGAGGTCCTGACTTGACTTTTTAACATCAGAAAGAGTCTATGAGGACATCATTTCGCTTTTAGACCTTCTGGGTCTCTGAGCAGAAAAAATATCAAAAGCTCCCATATTGACTATTGTCTGGCGGACTTGACGACTTTTTTACATCAGAAAGAGTCTATGAGGACATCATGTCGCTTTTAGACCTTCTGGGGACCTTCTGAGTAGAAAAAAAGTTCAAAAGGTCCCATATGGACTACTGTCTGGAGGTCCTGACGACTTTTTAACATCAGAAAGAGTCTATGAGGACATCATGTTGCTTTTAGACCTTCTGGGGACCCTCTGAGTAGAAAAAAAGTTCAAAAGGTCCAATATGGACTACTGTTTGGAGGACCTGACTTTACTTTTTATCATCAGAAAGAGTCTATGAGGACATCATGTAGCTTTTAGACCTTCTGGGGACCCTTTGAGGAGTAAAAAAGTTCAAAAGGTCCCATATGGACCACTGTCTGGAGGTCCTGACTTGACTTTTTAACATCAGAAAGAGTCTATGAGGACATCATGTAGCTTTTAGACCTTCTGGGGAGAAAAAAAGTTCAAAAGGTCCCATATGGACCACTGTCTGGAGGACCTGACTTGACTTTTTAACATCAGAAAGAGTCCATGTGGACCAATTGTAGCTTTTCGACCTTCTGGGGACCCTCTGAGTAGAAAAAAAGTTCAAAAGGTCCCATATGGACTACTGTCTGGAGGACCTGACTTGACTTTTTAACATCAGAAAGAGTCTATGAGGACATCATCTAGCTTTTAGACCTTCTGGGGAGAAAAAAAGTTCAAAAGGTCCCATATGGACTACTGTCTGGAGGACCTGACTTGACTTTTTGACATCTGAAAGAGTCTATGAGGACATCATGTAGCTTTGAGACCTTCTGGGGACCCTCTGACCAGAAAAAAAGTTCAAAAGCTCCCATATGGACAACAGTCTGGCAAACTTGACTTGACTGTTTTTACATCAGAAAAGAGTCTATGAGGACATCATGTAGCTTTTAGACCTTCTGGGGAGAAAAAAAGTTTAAAAGGTCCCATATGGACTACTGTCTGGAGGACCTGACGACGTTTTAACATCAGAAAAAGTCTATGATGAAATCATGTAGCTTTTAGACCTTCTGGGGACCCTCTGAGTAGAAAAAAGTTAAAAAGGTCCCATATGGACTACTGTCTGGAGGACCTGACTTGACTTTTTAACATCAGAAAGAGTCTATGAGGACATCATGTAGCTTTTAGACCTTCTGGGGATCCTCTTAGGAGAAAAAAAGTTCAAAAAGTCCTATATGGACCACTGTCTGGCGGTCCTGACTTGACTTTTTAACATCAGAAAGAGTCTATGAGGACATCATGTAGCTTTTAGACCTTCTGGGGACCCTCTGAGTAGAAAAAAAGTTCTAAAGGTCCCATATGGACTACTGTCTGGAGGACCTGACTTGACTTTTTAACATCAGAAAGAGCCTATGAGGACATCTTGTAGCTTTTAGACCTTCTGGGGACCCTCTGAGTAGAAAAAAAGTTCAAAAGGTCCCATTTGGACCACTGTCTGGTGGTCCTGACTTGACCTTTTAACATCAGAAAGAGTCTATTAGGACATCATGTAGCTTTTAGACCTTCTGGGGACCCTTTGAGGAGAAAAAAAGTTCAAAAGGTCCCTTATGGAATACTGTGTGGCGGACCTGACTTGACTTTTTAACATCAGAAAGAGTCTATGAGGACATCATGTAGCTTTTAGACCTTCTGGGGACCCTCTGAGCAGAAAAAAAGTTCAATAGGTCCCATATGGACTACTGTCTGGCAGACGTCACTTGACTTGATTTGCTTATTAACATTAGAAAGAGTCTATAAGGATATCATGGATCTTTTAGACATTCTGGGGACCTTCTGACCAGAAAAAAAGTTCAAAAGGTCCCATATGGACTACTGTCTGGCTGATTTGTTCTGACTTTTTAACATCAGAAAGAGTCTATGAGGACATCTTGTAGCTTTTAGATCTTCTGGGGACCCTCTGAACAGAAAAAAAGTTCAAAAGGTCCCATATGGACTACTGTCTGGCGGACTTGACTTGACTTTTTAACATTAGAAAGAGAATATGAGGACATCATGTAGCTTTTAGACCTTTCTGTGGACCCTCTGAGCTGAAAAAAAGTTCAAAAGGTCCCATATGGACTACTGTCTGGCAGACTTGACGACTTTATAACATCAGAAAGAGTCTATGAGGACATCATGTAGCTTTTAGACCTTCTGTGGACCCTCTGGGCAGGAAAAAAGTTCAAAAGGTCCCATATGGACTACTGTCTGGCGGACTTGACTTGACTTGATTTGCTTATTAACATCAGAAAGAGTCTGTAAGGACATCATGTAGCTATTAGACATTCTGGGGACCCTCTGAGGAGAAAAAAGTTCAAAGCTCCCATATGGACTACTGTCTGGCGGACTTGACTTGACTTTTTAACATCAGAAAGAGTCTATGAGGACATCATGTAGCTTTTAGACCTTCTGTGGACCCTCTGAGCAGAAAAAAAGTTCAATAGGTCCCATATGGACTACTGTCTCGCGGACTTGACTTGACTTTTTAACATCTGAAAGAGTCTTTGAGGACATCATGTAGCTTTTAGACCTTCTGTGGACCCTCTGAGCAGAAACAAAGTTCAAAAGGTCCCATATGGACTACTGTCTGGCGAACTTGACTTTGTAACATCAGAAAGAGTTTATGAGGACATCATGTAGCTTTTAGACCTTCTGGGGACCCTCTGAGCAGAAAAAAAGTTCAAAAGGTCCCATATGTACTACTATCTGGCGGACCTGACTTGACTTTTTAACATCATAAAGAGTCTATGAGGACATCATGTAGCTTTTAGACCTTCTGTGGACCCTCTGAGCAGAAAAAAAGTTCAAAAGCTCCCAAATGGACTACTGTCTGGTGGACTTGACTTGACTTGATTTGCTTATTAACATCAGAAAGAGTCTATGAGGACATCATGTAGCTTTTAGACCTTCTGTGGACCCTCTGAGCAGAAAAAAAGTTCAAAAGGTCCCATATGTACTACTGTCTGGCGGATTTGACTTGACTTTTTAACATCAGAAAGAGTCTATGAGGACATCTTGTAGCTTTTAGATCTTCTGGGGACCCTCTGAGCAGAAAAAAAGTTCAAAAGCTCCCAAATGGACTACTGTCTGGCGGACTTGACTTCACTTTTAAACATCAGAAGGAGCCTATGAGGACATCATGTAGCTTTTAGACCTTTTGGGGACCCTCTGAGCAGAAAAAAAGTTCAAAAGCTCCCATATGGACTACTGTCTGTTGGACTTTACTTGTCTTTTTAATATCAGAACGAGTCTATAAGGACATCATGGATCTTTAAGACTTCCTTGGGACCCTCTGACGGGAAAAAAAGTTCAAAAGCTCCCATATGGACAACAGTCTGGCAAACTTGACTTGACTGTTTTTACATCAGAAAAGAGTCTATGAGGACATCATGTAGCTTTTAGATCTTCTGGGGAGAAAAAAAGTTTAAAAGGTCCCATATGGACTACTGTCTGGAGGACCTGACGACGTTTTAACATCAGAAAAAGTCTATGATGAAATCATGTAGCTTTTAGACCTTCTGGGGACCCTCTGAGTAGAAAAAAGTTAAAAAGGTCCCATATGGACTACTGTCTGGAGGACCTGACTTGACTTTTTAACATCAGAAAGAGTCTATGAGGACATCATGTAGCTTTTAGACCTTCTGTGGACCCTCTGAGCAGAAAAAAAGTTCAAAAGGTCCCATATGTACTACTGTCTGGCGGATTTGACTTGACTTTTTAACATCAGAAAGAGTCTATGAGGACATCATGTAGCTTTTAGACCTTCTGGGGACCCTCTGAGTAGAAAAAAAGTTCTAAAGGTCCCATATGGACTACTGTCTGGAGGACCTGACTTGACTTTTTAACATCAGAAAGAGCCTATGAGGACATCTTGTAGCTTTTAGACCTTCTGGGGACCCTCTGAGTAGAAAAAAAGTTCAAAAGGTCCCATATGTACTACTATCTGGCGGACCTGACTTGACTTTTTAACATCAGAAAGAGTCTATGAGGACATCATGTAGCTTTTAGACCTTCTGTGGACCCTCTGAGCAGAAACGAAGTTCAAAAGGTCCCATATGGACTACTGTCTGGCAGACTTGACGACTTTGTAACATCAGAAAGAGTTTATGAGGACATCATGTAGCTTTTAGACCTTCTGGGGACCCTCTGAGCAGAAAAAAAGTTCAAAAGGTCCCATATGTACTACTATCTGGCGGACCTGACT
Source organism: Siphateles boraxobius (assembly GCF_051911475.1). Lineage (NCBI taxonomy): Eukaryota > Metazoa > Chordata > Actinopteri > Cypriniformes > Leuciscidae > Siphateles > Siphateles boraxobius. The sequence continues at coordinate 4,286,063 of NW_027508920.1, read as the reverse complement.
TGACTTTTTAACATCAGAAAGAGTCTATGAGGACATCATGTAGCTTTTAGACCTTCTGTGGACCCTCTGAGCAGAAACGAAGTTCAAAAGGTCCCATATGGACTAGTGTCTGGCAGACTTGACGACTTTTTAACATCAGAAAGAGTCTATGAGGACATCATGTAGCTTTTAGGTCCCATATGGACTACTGTCTGGCGGACTTGACTTGACTTTTTAACATCAGAAAGAGTCTATGAGGACATCATGTAGATTTTAGACCTTCTGGAGACCCTCTGAGGAGAAAAAAAAGTTCAATGGGTCCCATATGGACTACTGTCTGGAGGACCAGACTTGACTTTTTAACATCAGAAATAGTCTATGAAGACATCATGTAGCTTTTAGACCTTCTGGGAAACCTCTGAGGAGAAAAAAAGTTTCAAAAGGTCCCATATGGACCACTGTCTGGAGGTCCTCACTTGAATTTTTAACATCAGAAAGAGTATATGAGGACATCATGTAGCTTTTATACCTTCTGGGGAGAAAAAAAGTTCAAAAGGTCCCATATGGACTACTGTCTGGAGGACCTGACTTGACTTTTTAACATCAGAAAGAGTCTATGAGGACATCATGTAGCTTTTAGACCTTCTGGGGACTCTCTGAGGAGAAAAAAAGTTCAAAAGGTCCCATATGGACTACTGTCTGGAGGACCTAACTTGACTTTTAACACCAGAAAGAGTCTATGAGGACATCATGTAGCTTATAGACCTTCTTCGGACTCTCTGAGGAGAAAAAAAGTTAAAAAGGTCCCATATGGACGACTGTCTGGAGGTCCTGACTTGACTTTTTAACATCAGAAAGAGTCTATGAGTACATCAAGTAGCTTTTAGACATTCTGGGGACCTTCTGAGGAGAACAAAAGTTTCAAAAGGTCTCATATGGACTACTGTCTGGAGGTCCTGACTTGACTATTTAACATCTGAAAGAGTCTATGAGGACATCATGTAGCTTTTAGACCTTCTGGGGAGAAAAAAAAGTTCAAAAGGTCCCATATGGACTACTTTCTGGAGGAATTGACTTGACTTTTTAACATCAGAAAGAGTCTATGAGGACATCGTGTAGCTTTAAGACCTTCTGGGAACCCTCTGAGCAGAAAAAAAGTTCAAAAAGTCCCATATGGACTACTGTCTGTTGGACTTTACTTGACTTTTTAACATCAGAATGAGTCTATAAGGACATCATGGAACTTTAAGACCTCCTGGGGACCCTCTGAGCAGAAAAAAATTTCAAAAGGTCCCATATGGACTACTGTCTGGCGGACTTGACTTGACTTTTTAACATCAGAAAGAGTCTATGAGTACATCAAGTAGCTTTTAGACATTCTGGGGACCTTCTGAGGAGAACAAAAGTTTCAAAAGTTCTCATATGGACCACTGTCTGGAGGTCCTGACTTGACTTTTTAACATCTGAAAGAGTCTATGAGGACATCATGTAGCTTTTAGACCTTCTGGGGAGAAAAAAAGTTCAAAAGGTCCCATATGGACTACTTTCTGGAGGACCTGACTTGACTTTTTAACATCAGAAAGAGTCTATGAGGACATCGTGTAGCTTTAAGACCTTCTGGGAACCCTCTGAGCAGAAAAAAAATTCAAAAAGTCCCATATGGACTACTGTCTGTTGGACTTTACTTGACTTTTTAACATCAGAACGAGTCTATAAGGACATCATGGAACTTTAAGACCTCCTGGGGACCCTCTGAGCAGAAAAAAAATTTCAAAAGGTCCCATATGGACTACTGTCTGGCGGACTTGAAGACTTTTTACATCAGAAAGAGTCTATGAGGACATCATGTCACTTTTAGACCTTCTGGGGACCTTCTGAGTAGAAAAAAAGTTCAAAAGGTCCCATATGGACTACTGTCTGGAGGACCTGGCGACTTTTTAACATCAGAAAGAGTCTATGAGGACATCATGTAGCTTTTAGACCTTCTGGGGACCCTCTGAGTAGAAAAAAAGTTCAAAAGGTCCAATATGGACTACTGTTTGGAGGACCTGACTTAACTTTTTATCATCAGAAAGAGTCTATGAGGACATCATGTAGCTTTTAGACCTTCTGGGGACCCTCTGAGGAGAAAAAAAGTTCAAAAGGTCCCATATGGACCACTGTCTGGAGGTCCTGACTTGACTTTTTAACATCAGAAAGAGTCTATGAGGACATCATGTAGCTTTTAGACCTTCTGGGGTGAAAAAAAGTTCAAAAGTTCCCATATGGACCACTGTCTGGAGGACCTGACTTGACTTTTTAACATCAGAAAGAGTCTATGTGGACCACATGTAGCTTTTAGACCCTCTGGGGACCCTCTGAGTAGAAAAAAAGTTCAAAAGGTCCATTATGGACTACTGTCTGGAGGACCTGACTTGACTTTTTAACATCAGAAAGAGTCTATGAGGACATCATCTAGCTTTTAGACCTTCTGGGGAGAAAAAAAGTTCAAAAGGTCCCATATGGACTACTGTCTGGAGGACCTGACTTGACTTTTTAACATCTGAAAGAGTCTATGAGGACATCATGTAGCTTTGAGACCTTCTGGGGACCCTCTGAGTAGAAAAAAAGTTCAAAAGGTCCCATATGGACCACTGTCTGGAGGACCTGACTTGACTTTTTAACATCTGAAAAAGTCTATGAGGACATCATGTAGCTTTTCGACCTTCTGGGGACCCTCTGAGGAGAAAAAAAGTTAAAAAGGTCCCATATGGACCACTGTCTGGAGGTCCTGACTTGACTTTTTAACATCAGAAAGAGTCTATGAGTACATCAAGTAGCTTTTAGACATTCTGGGGACCCTCTGAGGAGAAAAAAAGTTCAAAAGGTCCAATATGGACTACTGTTTGGAGGACCTGACTTGACTTTTTATCATCAGAAAGAGTCTATGAGGACATCATGTAGCTTTTAGACCTTCTGGGGACCCTCTGAGGAGAAAAAAAGTTCAAAAGGTCCCATATGGACCACTGTCTGGAGGTCCTGACTTGACTTTTTAACATCAGAAAGAGTCTATGAGGACATCATGTAGCTTTTAGACCTTCTGGGGTGAAAAAAAGTTCAAAAGTTCCCATATGGACCACTGTCTGGAGGACCTGACTTGACTTTTTAACATCAGAAAGAGTCTATGTGGACCACATGTAGCTTTTAGACCCTCTGGGGACCCTCTGAGTAGAAAAAAAGTTCAAAAGGTCCATTATGGACTACTGTCTGGAGGACCTGACTTGACTTTTTAACATCAGAAAGAGTCTATGAGGACATCATCTAGCTTTTAGACCTTCTGGGGAGAAAAAAAGTTCAAAAGGTCCCATATGGACTACTGTCTGGAGGACCTGACTTGACTTTTTAACATCTGAAAGAGTCTATGAGGACATCATGTAGCTTTGAGACCTTCTGGGGACCCTCTGAGTAGAAAAAAAGTTCAAAAGGTCCCATATGGACCACTGTCTGGTGGACCTGACTTGACTTTTTAACATCTGAAAGAGTCTATGAGGACATCATGTAGCTTTTCGACCTTCTGGGGACCCTCTGAGGAGAAAAAAAGTTAAAAAGGTCCCATATGGACCACTGTCTGGAGGTCCTGACTTGACTTTTTAACATCAGAAAGAGTCTATGAGTACATCAAGTAGCTTTTAGACATTCTGGGGACCCTCTGAGGAGAAAAAACGTTTCAAAAGGTCTCATATGGACCACTGTCTGGAGGTCCAACTTGACTTTTTAACATCTGAAAGAGTCTATGAGGACATCATGTAGCTTTTAGACCTTCTGGGGAGAAACGAAGTTCAAAAGGTACCATATGGACTACTTTCTGGAGGACCTGACTTGACTTTTTAACATCAGAAAGAGTCTATGAGGACATTGTGTAGCTTTAAAACCTTCTGGGAACCCTCTGAGCAGAAAAAAAGTTCAAAAAGTCCCATATGGACTACTGTCTGTTGGACTTTACTTGACTTTTTAACATCAGAATGAGTCTATAAGGACATCATGGAACTTTAAGACCTCCTGGGGACCCTCTGAGCAGAAAAAAATTTCAAAAGGTCCCATATGGACTACTGTCTGGCGGACTTGACTTGACTTTTTAACATCAGAAAGAGTCTATGAGTACATCAAGTAGCTTTTAGACATTCTGGGGACCTTCTGAGGAGAACAAAAGTTTCAAAAGTTCTCATATGGACCACTGTCTGGAGGTCCTGACTTGACTTTTTAACATCTGAAAGAGTCTACGAGGACATCATGTAGCTTTTAGACCTTCTGGGGAGAAAAAAAGTTCAAAAGGTCCCATATGGACTACTTTCTGGAGGACCTTACTTGACTTTTTAACATCAGAAAGAGTCTATGAGGACATCGTGTAGCTTTAAGACCTTCTGGGAACCCTCTGAGCAGAAAAAAATTTCAAAAAGTCCCATATGGACTACTGTCTGTTGGACTTTACTTGACTTTTTAACATCAGAACGAGTCTATAAGGACATCATGGAACTTTAAGACCTCCTGGGGACCCTCTGAGCAGAAAAAAAAATTCAAAAGGTCCCATAAGGACTACTGTCTGGCGGACTTGAAGACTTTTTACATCAGAAAGAGTCTATGAGGACATCATGTCACTTTTAGACCTTCTGGGGACCTTCTGAGTAGAAAAAAAGTTCAAAAGGTCCCATATGGACTACTGTCTGGAGGACCTGGCGACTTTTTAACATCAGAAAGAGTCTATGAGGACATCATGTAGCTTTTAGACCTTCTGGGGACCCTCTGAGTAGAAAAAAAGTTCAAAAGGTCCAATATGGACTACTGTTTGGAGGACCTGACTTGACTTTTTATCAGAAAGAGTCTATGAGGACATCATGTAGCTTTTAGACCTTCTGGGGACCCTCTGAGGAGAAAAAAAGTTCAAAAGGTCCCATATGGACCACTGTCTGGAGGTCCTGACTTGACTTTTTAACATCAGAAAGAGTCTATGAGGACATCATGTAGCTTTTAGACCTTCTGGGGTGAAAAAAAGTTCAAAAGTTCCCATATGGACCACTGTGTGGAGGACCTGACTTGACTTTTTAACATCAGAAAGAGTCTATGTGGACCACATGTAGCTTTTAGACCCTCTGGGGACCCTCTGAGTAGAAAAAAAGTTCAAAAGGTCCATTATGGACTACTGTCTGGAGGACCTGACTTGACTTTTTAACATCAGAAAGAGTCTATGAGGACATCATCTAGCTTTTAGACCTTCTGGGGAGAAAAAAAGTTCAAAAGGTCCCATATGGACTACTGTCTGGAGGACCTGACTTGACTTTTTAACATCTGAAAGAGTCTATGAGGACATCATGTAGCTTTGAGACCTTCTGGGGACCCTCTGAGTAGAAAAAAAGTTCAAAAGGTCCCATATGGACCACTGTCTGGAGGACCTGACTTGACTTTTTAACATCTGAAAGAGTCTATGAGGACATCATGTAGCTTTTCGACCTTCTGGGGACCCTCTGAGGAGAAAAAAAGTTAAAAAGGTCCCATATGGACCACTGTCTGGAGGTCCTGACTTGACTTTTTAACATCAGAAAGAGTCTATGAGTACATCAAGTAGCTTTTAGACATTCTGGGGACCCTCTGAGGAGAAAAAAAGTTTCAAAAGGTCTCATATGGACCACTGTCTGGAGGTCCAACTTGACTTTTTAACATCTGAAAGAGTCTATGAGGACATCATGTAGCTTTTAGACCTTCTGGGGAGAAACGAAGTTCAAAAGGTACCATATGGACTACTTTCTGGAGGACCTGACTTGACTTTTTAATCTGTTAACCTTCAAGGCCACTTTTGAAAAATCCCCAGAAATGGCATACCCAAACTTAAACAGATACAGTTCATGAACCCTTTGCACTAAAAGCACAAGTATGATCTCATCTGAAAGCTGACACCTAGTAGTTTATTGTAAATGTAGAATTAATTATTGTCATAATGAAAAAAAATGTTTAAATAGCTTCAAAGTTTTGTAAAGTTATTAGAAATTTATTTTTATGAAACATCTTCATAAAAATAAAATTGAAGTTGGCCCTGGAGCAATCTAGAAATGCACTGCAGCTAAAGCCATATGTGTGACCATTTTATATTTAAAATCTGAAAATGATAAGTCTAAAACTCTGTATTTAGTTAAATGATTTTCAAGATCATGTCAAATTACTTTATTTTGATTAGACTCTAAAATGCAAACTGATGTTTAGTCATCTTCTGAGTCATCTATTCAGTCTATTGTCTCTATTATTTTGTGGTGTCAACGAGCCCCATTCAGAGTCAGTCTCCCCTGCACACATTTACACCTCTCCAGACTGGTTATGGCTCTAAATATGCATTTCTTTTGTCTGCATTAGCTACTAACGACTGGCTATTCACAGGCTATTCATAGGGTTAATTAATTTTATCAAAGTTCTCACTAAATATTTGAAACTGGTATCAAATATACTGAAACATTTCAGTAAGCATTCCTATTTAGAAAAAAAATCATAAATCAATAACTGCTGGTGGCAGGTGCACCTGGGCTAGCTAGCATGTTAGCTTAGCACACCATCAATACACGACCATTTATGAGATTAAAACCATGTTTGTGCTCCAAACTTACTTTATAACGCAAGTCGAGTGTTTTAAATAATCTTATGTGATCTAATTTGGCTTCAGATAAAAAAAATCCGACAGAAAATGTATTATTTATAGTGTTCTACACGATGATGAAATCTATATCGATTAGCATTACATTATAAATATAATCTATTATTATGAAATACCTGACATGGCTTGAAGAACACAGGTAACTCAAATATCATTGCAATCATGTTTATTGTCTTCAAAACATCTTTATCTGCATGTTACAGCGATCTCTGTCAGCTACTTTCTGTATCGAGGTGACGTCTGGATTGTCACATAACTATGGGTCTTCTTCGTGATCCATATATGGACTGTTATTGTGCATATAGCGCCCTCAGGCTATTGGTATGAATTGAAAACACAGCACATCTCAGTAAGAAGCGATCATAATGATTACATCGACGCATGTGGGTATAAATTCAATAAATATTATTCCTGTCTATAGAAATATGATGTGAATCAATGAGAATATATCAATATTTCTCCAAGTCTGCACATTTTTGAGCTAAAGCCCTGAGGGACGTTGTTTTGTGAATCGCTGTCATGACGACAGCACGGAGTGTTTTTTATGAATGGACCAGCTGACGCTCATAATTCATATTAAAGGTATCGAATCATTTTTTCATTTCATAACTCCTGACACAAATTAAGACATAACTGTCACTATAAGTTTCTCAGAATACAATAGTGGTCAAATACTGAATCTTGAGTCTTATATCTTTTTAATGATGTATAGTTTGTCAAGGTATAACATTAAATCTGATAGTAAATTTGAACTAAATAAAAAAAAAACGCTTCAGTGCGCCGACGCTCTGGCAACGGTTAACAGGTTAACATCAGAAAGAGTCTATGAGGATATTGTGTAGCTTTAAAACCTTCTGGGAACCCTCTGAGCAGAAAAAAAGTTCAAAAAGTCCCATATGGACTACTGTCTGTTGGACTTTACTTGACTTTTTAACATCAGAACGAGTCTATAAGGACATCATGGAACTTTTAGACCTCCTGGGGACCCTCTGAGCAGAAAAACATTTCAAAAGGTCCCATATGGACTACTGTCTGGCGGACTTGATCTGACTTTTTAACATCAGAAAGAGTCTATAAGGACATCATCTAGCTTTTAGATCTTCTGGGGACCCGCTGAGCAGAAAAAAAGTTCAAAAGGTCCCATATGGACTACTGTCTGGAGGACCTGACGACTTTTTAACATCAGAAAGAGTCTATGAGGACATCATGTAGCTTTTAGACCTTCTGGGGACCCTTTGAGGAGAAAAAAAGTTCAAAAGGTCCCATATGGACCACTGTCTGGAGGTCCTGACTTGACTTTTTAACATCAGAAAGAGTCTATGAGGACATCATGTAGCTTTTAGACCTTCTGGGTCTCTGAGCAGAAAAAAGATCAAAAGCTCCCATATTGACTACTGTCTGGCGGACTTGACGACTTTTTTACATCAGAAAGAGTCTATGAGGACATCATGTCGCTTTTAGACCTTCTGGGGACCTTCTGAGTAGAAAAAAAGTTCAAAAGGTCCCATATGGACTACTGTCTGGAGGTCCTGACGACTTTTTAACATCAGAAAGAGTCTATGAGGACATCATGTAGCTTTTAGACCTTCTGGGGACCCTCTGAGTAGAAAAAAAGTTCAAAAGGTCCAATATGGACTACTGTTTGGAGGACCTGACTTTACTTTTTATCATCAGAAAGAGTCTATGAGGACATCATGTAGCTTTTAGACCTTCTGGGGACCCTTTGAGGAGTAAAAAAGTTCAAAAGGTCCCATATGGACCACTGTCTGGAGGTCCTGACTTGACTTTTTAACATCAGAAAGAGTCTATGAGGACATCATGTAGCTTTTAGACCTTCTGGGGAGAAAAAAAGTTCAAAAGGTCCCATATGGACCACTGTCTGGAGGACCTGACTTGACTTTTTAACATCAGAAAGAGTCCATGTGGACCAATTGTAGCTTTTAGACCTTCTGGGGACCCTCTGAGTAGAAAAAAAGTTCAAAAGGTCCCATATGGACTACTGTCTGGAGGACCTGACTTGACTTTTTAACATCAGAAAGAGTCTATGAGGACATCATCTAGCTTTTAGACCTTCTGGGGAGAAAAAAAGTTCAAAAGGTCCCATATGGACTACTGTCTGGAGGACCTGACTTGACTTTTTAACATCTGAAAGAGTCTATGAGGACATCATGTAGCTTTGAGACCTTCTGGGGACCCTCTGAGTAGAAAAAAAGTTCAAAAGGTCCCATATGGACTACTGTCTGGCGGACTTGACTTGACTTTTTCACATCAGAAAGAGTCTATGCGGATATCATGTAGCTTTTAGACCTTCTGGGGACCCTCTGAGCAGAAAAAAAGTTCAAAGGTCCCATATGGATTACTGTCTGGCGGACTTGACTTGAATTTTTAACATCAAAAAGAGTCTATGAGGATATCCTGTAGCTTTTAGATCTTCTGGGGACCCTCTGAGCAGAAAAAAAGTTCAAAAGATCCCATATGGACTACTGTCTGGCGGATTTGACTTGACTTTTTAACATCAGAAAGAGTCTATGAGGACATCTTGTAGCTTTTAGATCTTCTGGGGACCCTCTGAGCAGAAAAAAAGTTCAAAAGCTCCCAAATGGACTACTGTCTGGCGGACTTGACTTCACTTTTAAACATCAGAAGGAGCCTATTAGGACATCATGTAGCTTTTAGACCTTTTGGGGACCCTCTGAGCAGAAAAAAAGTTCAAAAGCTCCCATATGGACTACTGTCTGTTGGACTTTACTTGTCTTTTTAATATCAGAACGAGTCTATAAGGACATCATGGATCTTTTAGACATCCTGGGGACCCTCTGACCAGAAAAAAAGTTCAAAAGCTCCCATATGGACAACAGTCTGACAAACTTGACTTGACTGTTTTTACATCAGAAAAGAGTCTATGAGGACATCATGTAGCTTTTAGACCTTCTGGGGAGAAAAAAAGTTTAAAAGGTCCCATATGGACTACTGTCTGGAGGTCCTGACGACGTTTTAACATCAGAAAAAGTCTATGATGAAATCATGTAGCTTTTAGATCTTCTGGGGACCCTCTGAGTAGAAAAAAGTTAAAAAGGTCCCATATGGACTACTGTCTGGAGGACCTGACTTGACTTTTTAACATCAGAAAGAGTCTATGAGAACATCATGTAGCTTTTAGACCTTCTGGGGATCCTCTGAGGAGAAAAAAAGTTCAAAAAGTCCTATATGGACCACTGTCTGGCGGTCCTGACTTGACTTTTTAACATCAGAAAGAGTCTATGAGGACATCATGTAGCTTTTAGACCTTCTGGGGACCCTCTGAGTAGAAAAAAAGTTCTAAAGGTCCCATATGGACTACTGTCTGGAGGACCTGACTTGACTTTTTAACATCAGAAAGAGCCTGTGAGGACATCTTGTAGCTTTTAGACCTTCTGGGGACCCTCTGAGTAGAAAAAAAGTTCAAAAGGTCCCATTTGGACCACTGTCTGGAGGTCCTGACTTGACCTTTTAACATCAGAAAGTCTATGAGGACATCATGGAACTTTTAGACCTTCTGGGGAGAAAAAAAGTTCAAAAGGTCCCATATGGACTACTTTCTGGAGGACCTGACTTGACTTTTTAACATCAGAAAGACTCTATGAGGACCTCATGTAGGTTTTAGACCTTCTGGGGACCCTCTGAGCAGATAAAAGATCAAAAGCTCCCATATTGAGTACTGTCTGGCGGACTTGACGACTTTTTAACATCAGAAAGAGTCTATGAGGACATCATGTCTCTTTTAGACCTTCTGGGGACCTTCTTAGGAGAAAAAAAGTTCAAAAGGTCCCATCTGGACTACTGTCTGGAGGTCCTGACTTGACTTTTTAACATCAGAAAGAGTCTATGAGGACATCATGTAGCTTTTAGACCTTCTGGGGACCCTCTGAGGAGAAAAAAAGTTCAAAATCTCCCAAATGGACTACTGTCTGGCGGACTTGACGACTTTTTAACATCAGAAAGAGTCTATGAGGACATCATGTAGCTTTTAGACCTTCTGGGGACCCTCTGAGCAGAAAAAAAGTTCAAAAGGTCCCATATGGACTACTGTCTGGAGGACCTGACAACTTTTTAACATCAGAAAGAGTCTATGAGGACATCATGTAGCTTTTAGTCCTTCTGGGGACCCTCTGAGCAGATAAAAAGTTCAAAAGGTCCCATATGGACTACTGTCTGGCGGACTTGACTTGACTTTTTAACATCAAAAAGAGTCAATGAGGACATCATGTAGCTTTTAGACCTCTTGGGGACCGTCTGAGCAGAAAAAAAGTTCAAAAGCTCCCAAATGGACTACTGTCTGGCGGACTTGACTTCACTTTTTGACATCAGAAAGAGTCTATGAGGACATCATGTAGCTTTTAGACCTTTTGGGGACCCTCTGGGCAGAAAAAAGTTCAAAAGCTCCCATATGGACTACTGTCTGTTGGACTTTACTTGACTTTTTAATATCAGAACGAGTCTATAAGGACATCATGGATCTTTTAGACCTCCTGGGGACCCTCTGACCAGAAAAAAAGTTCAAAAGCTCCCATATGGACAACAGTCTGGCAAACTTGACTTGACTGTTTTTACATCAGAAAGAGTCTATGAGGACATCATGTAGCTTTTAGACCTTCTGGGGAGAAAAAAAGTTTAAAAGGTCCCATATGGACTACTGTTTGGAGGACCTGACGACGTTTTAACATCAGAAAGAGTCTATGATGAAATCATGTAGCTTTTAGACCTTCAGGGGACCCTCTGAGTAGAAAAAAGTTCAAAAGGTCCCATTTGGACTACTGTCTAGAGGACCTGACTTGACTTTTTAACATCAGAAAGAGTCTATGAGGACATCATGTAGCTTTTAGACCTTCTGGGGACCATCTGAGGAGAAAAAAAGTTCAAAAGGTCCCATATAGACCACTGTCTGGAGGTCCTGACTTGACTTTTTAACATCAGAAAGAGTCTATGAGGACATCATGTAGCTTTTAGACATTCTGGGGACCCTCTGAGGAGAAAAAAAGTTCAAAAGGTCCAATATGGACTACTGTTTGGAGGACCTGACTTGACTTTTTATCATCAGAAAGAGTCTATGAGGACATCATGTAGCTTTTAGACCTTCTGGGGACCCTCTGAGCAGAAAAAAGTTCAAAAACTCCCATATGGATTACTGTCTGGCGGACTTGACTTGACTTTTTAACATCAGAACGAGTCTATAAGGACATCATGGAACTTTTAGACCTCCTGGGGACCCTCTTACCAGAAAAAAAATTCAAAACGTCCCATATGGACTACTGTCTGGCGGACTTGAATTGACTTTTTAACATCAGAAAGAGTCTATGAGGACATCATGTAGCTTTTAGACATTCTGGGGACCCTCTGAGGAGAAAAAAAGTTCAAAAGGTCCAATATGGACTACTGTTTGGAGGACCTGACTTGACTTTTTATCATCAGAAAGAGTCTATGAGGACATCATGTAGCTTTTAGACCTTCTGGGGACCCTCTGAGGAGAAAAAAAGTTCAAAAGGTCCCATATGGACCACTGTCTGGAGGTCCTGACTTGACTTTTTAACATCAGAAAGAGTCTATGAGGACATCATGTAGCTTTTAGACCTTCTGGGGTGAAAAAAAGTTCAAAAGTTCCCATATGGACCACTGTCTGGAGGACCTGACTTGACTTTTTAACATCAGAAAGAGTCTATGTGGACCACATGTAGCTTTTAGACCCTCTGGGGACCCTCTGAGTAGAAAAAAAGTTCAAAAGGTCCATTATGGACTACTGTCTGGAGGACCTGACTTGACTTTTTAACATCAGAAAGAGTCTATGAGGACATCATCTAGCTTTTAGACCTTCTGGGGAGAAAAAAAGTTCAAAAGGTCCCATATGGACTACTGTCTGGAGGACCTGACTTGACTTTTTAACATCTGAAAGAGTCTATGAGGACATCATGTAGCTTTGAGACCTTCTGGGGACCCTCTGAGTAGAAAAAAAGTTCAAAAGGTCCCATATGGACCACTGTCTGGAGGACCTGACTTGACTTTTTAACATCTGAAAGAGTCTATGAGGACATCATGTAGCTTTTCGACCTTCTGGGGACCCTCTGAGGAGAAAAAAAGTTAAAAAGGTCCCATATGGACCACTGTCTGGAGGTCCTGACTTGACTTTTTAACATCAGAAAGAGTCTATGAGTACATCAAGTAGCTTTTAGACATTCTGGGGACCCTCTGAGGAGAAAAAACGTTTCAAAAGGTCTCATATGGACCACTGTCTGGAGGTCCAACTTGACTTTTTAACATCTGAAAGAGTCTATAAGGACATCATGTAGCTTTTAGACCTTCTGGGGAGAAACGAAGTTCAAAAGGTACCATATGGACTACTTTCTGGAGGACCTGACTTGACTTTTTAACATCAGAAAGAGTCTATGAGGACATTGTGTAGCTTTAAAACCTTCTGGGAACCCTCTGAGCAGAAAAAAAGTTCAAAAAGTCCCATATGGACTACTGTCTGTTGGACTTTACTTGACTTTTTAACATCAGAATGAGTCTATAAGGACATCATGGAACTTTAAGACCTCCTGGGGACCCTCTGAGCAGAAAAAAATTTCAAAAGGTCCCATATGGACTACTGTCTGGCGGACTTGACTTGACTTTTTAACATCAGAAAGAGTCTATGAGTACATCAAGTAGCTTTTAGACATTCTGGGGACCTTCTGAGGAGAACAAAAGTTTCAAAAGTTCTCATATGGACCACTGTCTGGAGGTCCTGACTTGACTTTTTAACATCTGAAAGAGTCTACGAGGACATCATGTAGCTTTTAGACCTTCTGGGGAGAAAAAAAGTTCAAAAGGTCCCATATGGACTACTTTCTGGAGGACCTTACTTGACTTTTTAACATCAGAAAGAGTCTATGAGGACATCGTGTAGCTTTAAGACCTTCTGGGAACCCTCTGAGCAGAAAAAAATTTCAAAAAGTCCCATATGGACTACTGTCTGTTGGACTTTACTTGACTTTTTAACATCAGAACGAGTCTATAAGGACATCATGGAACTTTAAGACCTCCTGGGGACCCTCTGAGCAGAAAAAAAAATTCAAAAGGTCCCATAAGGACTACTGTCTGGCGGACTTGAAGACTTTTTACATCAGAAAGAGTCTATGAGGACATCATGTCACTTTTAGACCTTCTGGGGACCTTCTGAGTAGAAAAAAAGTTCAAAAGGTCCCATATGGACTACTGTCTGGAGGACCTGGCGACTTTTTAACATCAGAAAGAGTCTATGAGGACATCATGTAGCTTTTAGACCTTCTGGGGACCCTCTGAGTAGAAAAAAAGTTCAAAAGGTCCAATATGGACTACTGTTTGGAGGACCTGACTTGACTTTTTATCATCAGAAAGAGTCTATGAGGACATCATGTAGCTTTTAGACCTTCTGGGGACCCTCTGAGGAGAAAAAAAGTTCAAAAGGTCCCATATGGACCACTGTCTGGAGGTCCTGACTTGACTTTTTAACATCAGAAAGAGTCTATGAGGACATCATGTAGCTTTTAGACCTTCTGGGGTGAAAAAAAGTTCAAAAGTTCCCATATGGACCACTGTCTGGAGGACCTGACTTGACTTTTTAACATCAGAAAGAGTCTATGTGGACCACATGTAGCTTTTAGACCCTCTGGGGACCCTCTGAGTAGAAAAAAAGTTCAAAAGGTCCATTATGGACTACTGTCTGGAGGACCTGACTTGACTTTTTAACATCAGAAAGAGTCTATGAGGACATCATCTAGCTTTTAGACCTTCTGGGGAGAAAAAAAGTTCAAAAGGTCCCATATGGACTACTGTCTGGAGGACCTGACTTGACTTTTTAACATCTGAAAGAGTCTATGAGGACATCATGTAGCTTTGAGACCTTCTGGGGACCCTCTGAGTAGAAAAAAAGTTCAAAAGGTCCCATATGGACCACTGTCTGGAGGACCTGACTTGACTTTTTAACATCTGAAAGAGTCTATGAGGACATCATGTAGCTTTTCGACCTTCTGGGGACCCTCTGAGGAGAAAAAAAGTTAAAAAGGTCCCATATGGACCACTGTCTGGAGGTCCTGACTTGACTTTTTAACATCAGAAAGAGTCTATGAGTACATCAAGTAGCTTTTAGACATTCTGGGGACCCTCTGAGGAGAAAAAAAGTTTCAAAAGGTCTCATATGGACCACTGTGTGGAGGTCCAACTTGACTTTTTAACATCTGAAAGAGTCTATGAGGACATCATGTAGCTTTTAGACCTTCTGGGGAGAAACGAAGTTCAAAAGGTACCATATGGACTACTTTCTGGAGGACCTGACTTGACTTTTTAATCTGTTAACCTTCAAGGCCACTTTTGAAAAATCCCCAGAAATGGCATACCCAAACTTAAACAGATACAGTTCATGAACCCTTTGCACTAAAAGCACAAGTATGATCTCATCTGAAAGCTGACACCTAGTAGTTTATTGTAAATGTAGAATTAATTATTGTCATAATGAAAAAAAATGTTTAAATAGCTTCAAAGTTTTGTAAAGTTATTAGAAATTTATTTTTATGAAACATCTTCATAAAAATAAAATTGAAGTTGGCCCTGGAGCAATCTAGAAATGCACTGCAGCTAAAGCCATATGTGTGACCATTTTATATTTAAAATCTGAAAATGATAAGTCTAAAACTCTGTATTTAGTTAAATGATTTTCAAGATCATGTCAAATTACTTTATTTTGATTAGACTCTAAAATGCAAACTGATGTTTAGTCATCTTCTGAGTCATCTATTCAGTCTATTGTCTCTATTATTTTGTGGTGTAAACGAGCCCCATTCAGAGTCAGTCTCCCCTGCACACATTTACACCTCTCCAGACTGGTTATGGCTCTAAATATGCATTTCTTTTGTCTGCATTAGCTACTAACGACTGGCTATTCACAGGCTATTCATAGGGTTAATTAATTTTATCAAAGTTCTCACTAAATATTTGAAACTGGTATCAAATATACTGAAACATTTCAGTAAGCATTCCTATTTAGAAAAAAAATCATAAATCAATAACTGCTGGTGGCAGGTGCACCTGGGCTAGCTAGCATGTTAGCTTAGCACACCATCAATACACGACCATTTATGAGATTAAAACCATGTTTGTGCTCCAAACTTACTTTATAACGCAAGTCGAGTGTTTTAAATAATCTTATGTGATCTAATTTGGCTTCAGATAAAAAAAATCCGACAGAAAATGTATTATTTATAGTGTTCTACACGATGATGAAATCTATATCGATTAGCATTACATTATAAATATAATCTATTATTATGAAATACCTGACATGGCTTGAAGAACACAGGTAACTCAAATATCATTGCAATCATGTTTATTGTCTTCAAAACATCTTTATCTGCATGTTACAGCGATCTCTGTCAGCTACTTTCTGTATCGAGGTGACGTCTGGATTGTCACATAACTATGGGTCTTCTTCGTGATCCATATATGGACTGTTATTGTGCATATAGCGCCCTCAGGCTATTGGTATGAATTGAAAACACAGCACATCTCAGTAAGAAGCGATCATAATGATTACATCGACGCATGTGGGTATAAATTCAATAAATATTATTCCTGTCTATAGAAATATGATGTGAATCAATGAGAATATATCAATATTTCTCCAAGTCTGCACATTTTTGAGCTAAAGCCCTGAGGGACGTTGTTTTGTGAATCGCTGTCATGACGACAGCACGGAGTGTTTTTTATGAATGGACCAGCTGACGCTCATAATTCATATTAAAGGTATCGAATCATTTTTTCATTTCATAACTCCTGACACAAATTAAGACATAACTGTCACTATAAGTTTCTCAGAATACAATAGTGGTCAAATACTGAATCTTGAGTCTTATATCTTTTTAATGATGTATAGTTTGTCAAGGTATAACATTAAATCTGATAGTAAATTTGAACTAAATAAAAAAAAACGCTTCAGTGCGCCGACGCTCTGGCAACGGTTAACAGGTTAACATCAGAAAGAGTCTATGAGGATATTGTGTAGCTTTAAAACCTTCTGGGAACCCTCTGAGCAGAAAAAAAGTTCAAAAAGTCCCATATGGACTACTGTCTGTTGGACTTTACTTGACTTTTTAACATCAGAACGAGTCTATAAGGACATCATGGAACTTTTAGACCTCCTGGGGACCCTCTGAGCAGAAAAACATTTCAAAAGGTCCCATATGGACTACTGTCTGGCGGACTTGATCTGACTTTTTAACATCAGAAAGAGTCTATAAGGACATCATCTAGCTTTTAGATCTTCTGGGGACCCGCTGAGCAGAAAAAAAGTTCAAAAGGTCCCATATGGACTACTGTCTGGAGGACCTGACGACTTTTTAACATCAGAAAGAGTCTATGAGGACATCATGTAGCTTTTAGACCTTCTGGGGACCCTTTGAGGAGAAAAAAAGTTCAAAAGGTCCCATATGGACCACTGTCTGGAGGTCCTGACTTGACTTTTTAACATCAGAAAGAGTCTATGAGGACATCATGTAGCTTTTAGACCTTCTGGGTCTCTGAGCAGAAAAAAGATCAAAAGCTCCCATATTGACTACTGTCTGGCGGACTTGACGACTTTTTTACATCAGAAAGAGTCTATGAGGACATCATGTCGCTTTTAGACCTTCTGGGGACCTTCTGAGTAGAAAAAAAGTTCAAAAGGTCCCATATGGACTACTGTCTGGAGGTCCTGACGACTTTTTAACATCAGAAAGAGTCTATGAGGACATCATGTAGCTTTTAGACCTTCTGGGGACCCTCTGAGTAGAAAAAAAGTTCAAAAGGTCCAATATGGACTACTGTTTGGAGGACCTGACTTTACTTTTTATCATCAGAAAGAGTCTATGAGGACATCATGTAGCTTTTAGACCTTCTGGGGACCCTTTGAGGAGTAAAAAAGTTCAAAAGGTCCCATATGGACCACTGTCTGGAGGTCCTGACTTGACTTTTTAACATCAGAAAGAGTCTATGAGGACATCATGTAGCTTTTAGACCTTCTGGGGAGAAAAAAAGTTCAAAAGGTCCCATATGGACCACTGTCTGGAGGACCTGACTTGACTTTTTAACATCAGAAAGAGTCCATGTGGACCAATTGTAGCTTTTAGACCTTCTGGGGACCCTCTGAGTAGAAAAAAAGTTCAAAAGGTCCCATATGGACTACTGTCTGGAGGACCTGACTTGACTTTTTAACATCAGAAAGAGTCTATGAGGACATCATCTAGCTTTTAGACCTTCTGGGGAGAAAAAAAGTTCAAAAGGTCCCATATGGACTACTGTCTGGAGGACCTGACTTGACTTTTTAACATCTGAAAGAGTCTATGAGGACATCATGTAGCTTTGAGACCTTCTGGGGACCCTCTGAGTAGAAAAAAAGTTCAAAAGGTCCCATATGGACTACTGTCTGGCGGACTTGACTTGACTTTTTCACATCAGAAAGAGTCTATGCGGATATCATGTAGCTTTTAGACCTTCTGGGGACCCTCTGAGCAGAAAAAAAGTTCAAAGGTCCCATATGGATTACTGTCTGGCGGACTTGACTTGAATTTTTAACATCAAAAAGAGTCTATGAGGATATCCTGTAGCTTTTAGATCTTCTGGGGACCCTCTGAGCAGAAAAAAAGTTCAAAAGATCCCATATGGACTACTGTCTGGCGGATTTGACTTGACTTTTTAACATCAGAAAGAGTCTATGAGGACATCTTGTAGCTTTTAGATCTTCTGGGGACCCTCTGAGCAGAAAAAAAGTTCAAAAGCTCCCAAATGGACTACTGTCTGGCGGACTTGACTTCACTTTTAAACATCAGAAGGAGCCTATTAGGACATCATGTAGCTTTTAGACCTTTTGGGGACCCTCTGAGCAGAAAAAAAGTTCAAAAGCTCCCATATGGACTACTGTCTGTTGGACTTTACTTGTCTTTTTAATATCAGAACGAGTCTATAAGGACATCATGGATCTTTTAGACATCCTGGGGACCCTCTGACCAGAAAAAAAGTTCAAAAGCTCCCATATGGACAACAGTCTGACAAACTTGACTTGACTGTTTTTACATCAGAAAAGAGTCTATGAGGACATCATGTAGCTTTTAGACCTTCTGGGGAGAAAAAAAGTTTAAAAGGTCCCATATGGACTACTGTCTGGAGGTCCTGACGACGTTTTAACATCAGAAAAAGTCTATGATGAAATCATGTAGCTTTTAGATCTTCTGGGGACCCTCTGAGTAGAAAAAAGTTAAAAAGGTCCCATATGGACTACTGTCTGGAGGACCTGACTTGACTTTTTAACATCAGAAAGAGTCTATGAGAACATCATGTAGCTTTTAGACCTTCTGGGGATCCTCTGAGGAGAAAAAAAGTTCAAAAAGTCCTATATGGACCACTGTCTGGCGGTCCTGACTTGACTTTTTAACATCAGAAAGAGTCTATGAGGACATCATGTAGCTTTTAGACCTTCTGGGGACCCTCTGAGTAGAAAAAAAGTTCTAAAGGTCCCATATGGACTACTGTCTGGAGGACCTGACTTGACTTTTTAACATCAGAAAGAGCCTGTGAGGACATCTTGTAGCTTTTAGACCTTCTGGGGACCCTCTGAGTAGAAAAAAAGTTCAAAAGGTCCCATTTGGACCACTGTCTGGAGGTCCTGACTTGACCTTTTAACATCAGAAAGAGTCTATTAGGACATCATGTAGCTTTTAGACCTTCTGGGGACCCATTGAGGAGAAAAAAAGTTCAAAAGGTCCCATAAGGAATACTGTGTGGCGGACCTGACTTGACTTTTTAACATCAGAAAGAGTCTATGAGGACATCATGTAGCTTTTAGACCTTCTGGGGACCCTCTGAGCAGAAAAAAGATCAAAAGCTCCCATATTGACTACTGTCTGGAGGACCTGACTTGACTTTTTAACATCAGAAAGTCTATGAGGACATCATGGAACTTTTAGACCTTCTGGGGAGAAAAAAAGTTCAAAAGGTCCCATATGGACTACTTTCTGGAGGACCTGACTTGACTTTTTAACATCAGAAAGACTCTATGAGGACCTCATGTAGGTTTTAGACCTTCTGGGGACCCTCTGAGCAGATAAAAGATCAAAAGCTCCCATATTGAGTACTGTCTGGCGGACTTGACGACTTTTTAACATCAGAAAGAGTCTATGAGGACATCATGTCTCTTTTAGACCTTCTGGGGACCTTCTTAGGAGAAAAAAAGTTCAAAAGGTCCCATCTGGACTACTGTCTGGAGGTCCTGACTTGACTTTTTAACATCAGAAAGAGTCTATGAGGACATCATGTAGCTTTTAGACCTTCTGGGGACCCTCTGAGGAGAAAAAAAGTTCAAAATCTCCCAAATGGACTACTGTCTGGCGGACTTGACGACTTTTTAACATCAGAAAGAGTCTATGAGGACATCATGTAGCTTTTAGACCTTCTGGGGACCCTCTGAGCAGAAAAAAAGTTCAAAAGGTCCCATATGGACTACTGTCTGGAGGACCTGACAACTTTTTAACATCAGAAAGAGTCTATGAGGACATCATGTAGCTTTTAGTCCTTCTGGGGACCCTCTGAGCAGATAAAAAGTTCAAAAGGTCCCATATGGACTACTGTCTGGCGGACTTGACTTGACTTTTTAACATCAAAAAGAGTCAATGAGGACATCATGTAGCTTTTAGACCTCTTGGGGACCGTCTGAGCAGAAAAAAAGTTCAAAAGCTCCCAAATGGACTACTGTCTGGCGGACTTGACTTCACTTTTTGACATCAGAAAGAGTCTATGAGGACATCATGTAGCTTTTAGACCTTTTGGGGACCCTCTGGGCAGAAAAAAGTTCAAAAGCTCCCATATGGACTACTGTCTGTTGGACTTTACTTGACTTTTTAATATCAGAACGAGTCTATAAGGACATCATGGATCTTTTAGACCTCCTGGGGACCCTCTGACCAGAAAAAAAGTTCAAAAGCTCCCATATGGACAACAGTCTGGCAAACTTGACTTGACTGTTTTTACATCAGAAAGAGTCTATGAGGACATCATGTAGCTTTTAGACCTTCTGGGGAGAAAAAAAGTTTAAAAGGTCCCATATGGACTACTGTTTGGAGGACCTGACGACGTTTTAACATCAGAAAGAGTCTATGATGAAATCATGTAGCTTTTAGACCTTCAGGGGACCCTCTGAGTAGAAAAAAGTTCAAAAGGTCCCATTTGGACTACTGTCTAGAGGACCTGACTTGACTTTTTAACATCAGAAAGAGTCTATGAGGACATCATGTAGCTTTTAGACCTTCTGGGGACCATCTGAGGAGAAAAAAAGTTCAAAAGGTCCCATATAGACCACTGTCTGGAGGTCCTGACTTGACTTTTTAACATCAGAAAGAGTCTATGAGGACATCATGTAGCTTTTAGACATTCTGGGGACCCTCTGAGGAGAAAAAAAGTTCAAAAGGTCCAATATGGACTACTGTTTGGAGGACCTGACTTGACTTTTTATCATCAGAAAGAGTCTATGAGGACATCATGTAGCTTTTAGACCTTCTGGGGACCCTCTGAGCAGAAAAAAGTTCAAAAACTCCCATATGGATTACTGTCTGGCGGACTTGACTTGACTTTTTAACATCAGAACGAGTCTATAAGGACATCATGGAACTTTTAGACCTCCTGGGGACCCTCTTACCAGAAAAAAAATTCAAAACGTCCCATATGGACTACTGTCTGGCGGACTTGAATTGACTTTTTAACATCAGAAAGAGTCTATGAGGACATCATGTAGCTTTTAGACATTCTGGGGACCCTCTGAGGAGAAAAAAAGTTCAAAAGGTCCAATATGGACTACTGTTTGGAGGACCTGACTTGACTTTTTATCATCAGAAAGAGTCTATGAGGACATCATGTAGCTTTTAGACCTTCTGGGGACCCTCTGAGGAGAAAAAAAGTTCAAAAGGTCCCATATGGACCACTGTCTGGAGGTCCTGACTTGACTTTTTAACATCAGAAAGAGTCTATGAGGACATCATGTAGCTTTTAGACCTTCTGGGGTGAAAAAAAGTTCAAAAGTTCCCATATGGACCACTGTCTGGAGGACCTGACTTGACTTTTTAACATCAGAAAGAGTCTATGTGGACCACATGTAGCTTTTAGACCCTCTGGGGACCCTCTGAGTAGAAAAAAAGTTCAAAAGGTCCATTATGGACTACTGTCTGGAGGACCTGACTTGACTTTTTAACATCAGAAAGAGTCTATGAGGACATCATCTAGCTTTTAGACCTTCTGGGGAGAAAAAAAGTTCAAAAGGTCCCATATGGACTACTGTCTGGAGGACCTGACTTGACTTTTTAACATCTGAAAGAGTCTATGAGGACATCATGTAGCTTTGAGACCTTCTGGGGACCCTCTGAGTAGAAAAAAAGTTCAAAAGGTCCCATATGGACCACTGTCTGGAGGACCTGACTTGACTTTTTAACATCTGAAAGAGTCTATGAGGACATCATGTAGCTTTTCGACCTTCTGGGGACCCTCTGAGGAGAAAAAAAGTTAAAAAGGTCCCATATGGACCACTGTCTGGAGGTCCTGACTTGACTTTTTAACATCAGAAAGAGTCTATGAGTACATCAAGTAGCTTTTAGACATTCTGGGGACCCTCTGAGGAGAAAAAACGTTTCAAAAGGTCTCATATGGACCACTGTCTGGAGGTCCAACTTGACTTTTTAACATCTGAAAGAGTCTATAAGGACATCATGTAGCTTTTAGACCTTCTGGGGAGAAACGAAGTTCAAAAGGTACCATATGGACTACTTTCTGGAGGACCTGACTTGACTTTTTAACATCAGAAAGAGTCTATGAGGACATTGTGTAGCTTTAAAACCTTCTGGGAACCCTCTGAGCAGAAAAAAAGTTCAAAAAGTCCCATATGGACTACTGTCTGTTGGACTTTACTTGACTTTTTAACATCAGAATGAGTCTATAAGGACATCATGGAACTTTAAGACCTCCTGGGGACCCTCTGAGCAGAAAAAAATTTCAAAAGGTCCCATATGGACTACTGTCTGGCGGACTTGACTTGACTTTTTAACATCAGAAAGAGTCTATGAGTACATCAAGTAGCTTTTAGACATTCTGGGGACCTTCTGAGGAGAACAAAAGTTTCAAAAGTTCTCATATGGACCACTGTCTGGAGGTCCTGACTTGACTTTTTAACATCTGAAAGAGTCTACGAGGACATCATGTAGCTTTTAGACCTTCTGGGGAGAAAAAAAGTTCAAAAGGTCCCATATGGACTACTTTCTGGAGGACCTTACTTGACTTTTTAACATCAGAAAGAGTCTATGAGGACATCGTGTAGCTTTAAGACCTTCTGGGAACCCTCTGAGCAGAAAAAAATTTCAAAAAGTCCCATATGGACTACTGTCTGTTGGACTTTACTTGACTTTTTAACATCAGAACGAGTCTATAAGGACATCATGGAACTTTAAGACCTCCTGGGGACCCTCTGAGCAGAAAAAAAAATTCAAAAGGTCCCATAAGGACTACTGTCTGGCGGACTTGAAGACTTTTTACATCAGAAAGAGTCTATGAGGACATCATGTCACTTTTAGACCTTCTGGGGACCTTCTGAGTAGAAAAAAAGTTCAAAAGGTCCCATATGGACTACTGTCTGGAGGACCTGGCGACTTTTTAACATCAGAAAGAGTCTATGAGGACATCATGTAGCTTTTAGACCTTCTGGGGACCCTCTGAGTAGAAAAAAAGTTCAAAAGGTCCAATATGGACTACTGTTTGGAGGACCTGACTTGACTTTTTATCATCAGAAAGAGTCTATGAGGACATCATGTAGCTTTTAGACCTTCTGGGGACCCTCTGAGGAGAAAAAAAGTTCAAAAGGTCCCATATGGACCACTGTCTGGAGGTCCTGACTTGACTTTTTAACATCAGAAAGAGTCTATGAGGACATCATGTAGCTTTTAGACCTTCTGGGGTGAAAAAAAGTTCAAAAGTTCCCATATGGACCACTGTCTGGAGGACCTGACTTGACTTTTTAACATCAGAAAGAGTCTATGTGGACCACATGTAGCTTTTAGACCCTCTGGGGACCCTCTGAGTAGAAAAAAAGTTCAAAAGGTCCATTATGGACTACTGTCTGGAGGACCTGACTTGACTTTTTAACATCAGAAAGAGTCTATGAGGACATCATCTAGCTTTTAGACCTTCTGGGGAGAAAAAAAGTTCAAAAGGTCCCATATGGACTACTGTCTGGAGGACCTGACTTGACTTTTTAACATCTGAAAGAGTCTATGAGGACATCATGTAGCTTTGAGACCTTCTGGGGACCCTCTGAGTAGAAAAAAAGTTCAAAAGGTCCCATATGGACCACTGTCTGGAGGACCTGACTTGACTTTTTAACATCTGAAAGAGTCTATGAGGACATCATGTAGCTTTTCGACCTTCTGGGGACCCTCTGAGGAGAAAAAAAGTTAAAAAGGTCCCATATGGACCACTGTCTGGAGGTCCTGACTTGACTTTTTAACATCAGAAAGAGTCTATGAGTACATCAAGTAGCTTTTAGACATTCTGGGGACCCTCTGAGGAGAAAAAAAGTTTCAAAAGGTCTCATATGGACCACTGTGTGGAGGTCCAACTTGACTTTTTAACATCTGAAAGAGTCTATGAGGACATCATGTAGCTTTTAGACCTTCTGGGGAGAAACGAAGTTCAAAAGGTACCATATGGACTACTTTCTGGAGGACCTGACTTGACTTTTTAATCTGTTAACCTTCAAGGCCACTTTTGAAAAATCCCCAGAAATGGCATACCCAAACTTAAACAGATACAGTTCATGAACCCTTTGCACTAAAAGCACAAGTATGATCTCATCTGAAAGCTGACACCTAGTAGTTTATTGTAAATGTAGAATTAATTATTGTCATAATGAAAAAAAATGTTTAAATAGCTTCAAAGTTTTGTAAAGTTATTAGAAATTTATTTTTATGAAACATCTTCATAAAAATAAAATTGAAGTTGGCCCTGGAGCAATCTAGAAATGCACTGCAGCTAAAGCCATATGTGTGACCATTTTATATTTAAAATCTGAAAATGATAAGTCTAAAACTCTGTATTTAGTTAAATGATTTTCAAGATCATGTCAAATTACTTTATTTTGATTAGACTCTAAAATGCAAACTGATGTTTAGTCATCTTCTGAGTCATCTATTCAGTCTATTGTCTCTATTATTTTGTGGTGTAAACGAGCCCCATTCAGAGTCAGTCTCCCCTGCACACATTTACACCTCTCCAGACTGGTTATGGCTCTAAATATGCATTTCTTTTGTCTGCATTAGCTACTAACGACTGGCTATTCACAGGCTATTCATAGGGTTAATTAATTTTATCAAAGTTCTCACTAAATATTTGAAACTGGTATCAAATATACTGAAACATTTCAGTAAGCATTCCTATTTAGAAAAAAAATCATAAATCAATAACTGCTGGTGGCAGGTGCACCTGGGCTAGCTAGCATGTTAGCTTAGCACACCATCAATACACGACCATTTATGAGATTAAAACCATGTTTGTGCTCCAAACTTACTTTATAACGCAAGTCGAGTGTTTTAAATAATCTTATGTGATCTAATTTGGCTTCAGATAAAAAAAATCCGACAGAAAATGTATTATTTATAGTGTTCTACACGATGATGAAATCTATATCGATTAGCATTACATTATAAATATAATCTATTATTATGAAATACCTGACATGGCTTGAAGAACACAGGTAACTCAAATATCATTGCAATCATGTTTATTGTCTTCAAAACATCTTTATCTGCATGTTACAGCGATCTCTGTCAGCTACTTTCTGTATCGAGGTGACGTCTGGATTGTCACATAACTATGGGTCTTCTTCGTGATCCATATATGGACTGTTATTGTGCATATAGCGCCCTCAGGCTATTGGTATGAATTGAAAACACAGCACATCTCAGTAAGAAGCGATCATAATGATTACATCGACGCATGTGGGTATAAATTCAATAAATATTATTCCTGTCTATAGAAATATGATGTGAATCAATGAGAATATATCAATATTTCTCCAAGTCTGCACATTTTTGAGCTAAAGCCCTGAGGGACGTTGTTTTGTGAATCGCTGTCATGACGACAGCACGGAGTGTTTTTTATGAATGGACCAGCTGACGCTCATAATTCATATTAAAGGTATCGACTCATTTTTTCATTTCATAACTCCTGACACAAATTAAGACATAACTGTCACTATAAGTTTCTCAGAATACAATAGTGGTCAAATACTGAATCTTGAGTCTTATATCTTTTTAATGATGTATAGTTTGTCAAGGTATAACATTAAATCTGATAGTAAATTTGAACTAAATAAAAAAAAAACGCTTCAGTGCGCCGACGCTCTGGCAACGGTTAACAGGTTAACATCAGAAAGAGTCTATGAGGATATTGTGTAGCTTTAAAACCTTCTGGGAACCCTCTGAGCAGAAAAAAAGTTCAAAAAGTCCCATATGGACTACTGTCTGTTGGACTTTACTTGACTTTTTAACATCAGAACGAGTCTATAAGGACATCATGGAACTTTTAGACCTCCTGGGGACCCTCTGAGCAGAAAAACATTTCAAAAGGTCCCATATGGACTACTGTCTGGCGGACTTGATCTGACTTTTTAACATCAGAAAGAGTCTATAAGGACATCATCTAGCTTTTAGATCTTCTGGGGACCCGCTGAGCAGAAAAAAAGTTCAAAAGGTCCCATATGGACTACTGTCTGGAGGACCTGACGACTTTTTAACATCAGAAAGAGTCTATGAGGACATCATGTAGCTTTTAGACCTTCTGGGGACCCTTTGAGGAGAAAAAAAGTTCAAAAGGTCCCATATGGACCACTGTCTGGAGGTCCTGACTTGACTTTTTAACATCAGAAAGAGTCTATGAGGACATCATGTAGCTTTTAGACCTTCTGGGTCTCTGAGCAGAAAAAAGATCAAAAGCTCCCATATTGACTACTGTCTGGCGGACTTGACGACTTTTTTACATCAGAAAGAGTCTATGAGGACATCATGTCGCTTTTAGACCTTCTGGGGACCTTCTGAGTAGAAAAAAAGTTCAAAAGGTCCCATATGGACTACTGTCTGGAGGTCCTGACGACTTTTTAACATCAGAAAGAGTCTATGAGGACATCATGTAGCTTTTAGACCTTCTGGGGACCCTCTGAGTAGAAAAAAAGTTCAAAAGGTCCAATATGGACTACTGTTTGGAGGACCTGACTTTACTTTTTATCATCAGAAAGAGTCTATGAGGACATCATGTAGCTTTTAGACCTTCTGGGGACCCTTTGAGGAGTAAAAAAGTTCAAAAGGTCCCATATGGACCACTGTCTGGAGGTCCTGACTTGACTTTTTAACATCAGAAAGAGTCTATGAGGACATCATGTAGCTTTTAGACCTTCTGGGGAGAAAAAAAGTTCAAAAGGTCCCATATGGACCACTGTCTGGAGGACCTGACTTGACTTTTTAACATCAGAAAGAGTCCATGTGGACCAATTGTAGCTTTTAGACCTTCTGGGGACCCTCTGAGTAGAAAAAAAGTTCAAAAGGTCCCATATGGACTACTGTCTGGAGGACCTGACTTGACTTTTTAACATCAGAAAGAGTCTATGAGGACATCATCTAGCTTTTAGACCTTCTGGGGAGAAAAAAAGTTCAAAAGGTCCCATATGGACTACTGTCTGGAGGACCTGACTTGACTTTTTAACATCTGAAAGAGTCTATGAGGACATCATGTAGCTTTGAGACCTTCTGGGGACCCTCTGAGTAGAAAAAAAGTTCAAAAGGTCCCATATGGACTACTGTCTGGCGGACTTGACTTGACTTTTTCACATCAGAAAGAGTCTATGCGGATATCATGTAGCTTTTAGACCTTCTGGGGACCCTCTGAGCAGAAAAAAAGTTCAAAGGTCCCATATGGATTACTGTCTGGCGGACTTGACTTGAATTTTTAACATCAAAAAGAGTCTATGAGGATATCCTGTAGCTTTTAGATCTTCTGGGGACCCTCTGAGCAGAAAAAAAGTTCAAAAGATCCCATATGGACTACTGTCTGGCGGATTTGACTTGACTTTTTAACATCAGAAAGAGTCTATGAGGACATCTTGTAGCTTTTAGATCTTCTGGGGACCCTCTGAGCAGAAAAAAAGTTCAAAAGCTCCCAAATGGACTACTGTCTGGCGGACTTGACTTCACTTTTAAACATCAGAAGGAGCCTATTAGGACATCATGTAGCTTTTAGACCTTTTGGGGACCCTCTGAGCAGAAAAAAAGTTCAAAAGCTCCCATATGGACTACTGTCTGTTGGACTTTACTTGTCTTTTTAATATCAGAACGAGTCTATAAGGACATCATGGATCTTTTAGACATCCTGGGGACCCTCTGACCAGAAAAAAAGTTCAAAAGCTCCCATATGGACAACAGTCTGACAAACTTGACTTGACTGTTTTTACATCAGAAAAGAGTCTATGAGGACATCATGTAGCTTTTAGACCTTCTGGGGAGAAAAAAAGTTTAAAAGGTCCCATATGGACTACTGTCTGGAGGTCCTGACGACATTTTAACATCAGAAAAAGTCTATGATGAAATCATGTAGCTTTTAGATCTTCTGGGGACCCTCTGAGTAGAAAAAAGTTAAAAAGGTCCCATATGGACTACTGTCTGGAGGACCTGACTTGACTTTTTAACATCAGAAAGAGTCTATGAGAACATCATGTAGCTTTTAGACCTTCTGGGGATCCTCTGAGGAGAAAAAAAGTTCAAAAAGTCCTATATGGACCACTGTCTGGCGGTCCTGACTTGACTTTTTAACATCAGAAAGAGTCTATGAGGACATCATGTAGCTTTTAGACCTTCTGGGGACCCTCTGAGTAGAAAAAAAGTTCTAAAGGTCCCATATGGACTACTGTCTGGAGGACCTGACTTGACTTTTTAACATCAGAAAGAGCCTATGAGGACATCTTGTAGCTTTTAGACCTTCTGGGGACCCTCTGAGTAGAAAAAAAGTTCAAAAGGTCCCATTTGGACCACTGTCTGGAGGTCCTGACTTGACCTTTTAACATCAGAAAGAGTCTATTAGGACATCATGTAGCTTTTAGACCTTCTGGGGACCCATTGAGGAGAAAAAAAGTTCAAAAGGTCCCATAAGGAATACTGTGTGGCGGACCTGACTTGACTTTTTAACATCAGAAAGAGTCTATGAGGACATCATGTAGCTTTTAGACCTTCTGGGGACCCTCTGAGCAGAAAAAAGATCAAAAGCTCCCATATGGACCACTGTCTGGCGGTCCTGACTTGACTTTTTAACATCAGAAAGAGTCTATGAGGACATCATGTAGCTTTTAGACCTTCTGGGGACCCTCTGAGTAGAAAAAAAGTTCTAAAGGTCCCATATGGACTACTGTCTGGAGGACCTGACTTGACTTTTTAACATCAGAAAGAGCCTATGAGGACATCTTGTAGCTTTTAGACCTTCTGGGGACCCTCTGAGTAGAAAAAAAGTTCAAAAGGTCCCATTTGGACCACTGTCTGGAGGTCCTGACTTGACCTTTTAACATCAGAAAGAGTCTATTAGGACATCATGTAGCTTTTAGACCTTCTGGGGACCCATTGAGGAGAAAAAAAGTTCAAAAGGTCCCATAAGGAATACTGTGTGGCGGACCTGACTTGACTTTTTAACATCAGAAAGAGTCTATGAGGACATCATGTAGCTTTTAGACCTTCTGGGGACCCTCTGAGCAGAAAAAAGATCAAAAGCTCCCATATTGACTACTGTCTGGAGGACCTGACTTGACTTTTTAACATCAGAAAGTCTATGAGGACATCATGGAACTTTTAGACCTTCTGGGGAGAAAAAAAGTTCAAAAGGTCCCATATGGACTACTTTCTGGAGGACCTGACTTGACTTTTTAACATCAGAAAGACTCTATGAGGACCTCATGTAGGTTTTAGACCTTCTGGGGACCCTCTGAGCAGATAAAAGATCAAAAGCTCCCATATTGAGTACTGTCTGGCGGACTTGACGACTTTTTAACATCAGAAAGAGTCTATGAGGACATCATGTCTCTTTTAGACCTTCTGGGGACCTTCTTAGGAGAAAAAAAGTTCAAAAGGTCCCATCTGGACTACTGTCTGGAGGTCCTGACTTGACTTTTTAACATCAGAAAGAGTCTATGAGGACATCATGTAGCTTTTAGACCTTCTGGGGACCCTCTGAGGAGAAAAAAAGTTCAAAATCTCCCAAATGGACTACTGTCTGGCGGAATTGACGACTTTTTAACATCAGAAAGAGTCTATGAGGACATCATGTAGCTTTTAGACCTTCTGGGGACCCTCTGAGCAGAAAAAAAGTTCAAAAGGTCCCATATGGACTACTGTCTGGAGGACCTGACAACTTTTTAACATCAGAAAGAGTCTATGAGGACATCATGTAGCTTTTAGTCCTTCTGGGGACCCTCTGAGCAGATAAAAAGTTCAAAAGGTCCCATATGGACTACTGTCTGGCGGACTTGACTTGACTTTTTAACATCAAAAAGAGTCAATGAGGACATCATGTAGCTTTTAGACCTCTTGGGGACCGTCTGAGCAGAAAAAAAGTTCAAAAGCTCCCAAATGGACTACTGTCTGGCGGACTTGACTTCACTTTTTGACATCAGAAAGAGTCTATGAGGACATCATGTAGCTTTTAGACCTTTTGGGGACCCTCTGGGCAGAAAAAAGTTCAAAAGCTCCCATATGGACTACTGTCTGTTGGACTTTACTTGACTTTTTAATATCAGAACGAGTCTATAAGGACATCATGGATCTTTTAGACCTCCTGGGGACCCTCTGACCAGAAAAAAAGTTCAAAAGCTCCCATATGGACAACAGTCTGGCAAACTTGACTTGACTGTTTTTACATCAGAAAGAGTCTATGAGGACATCATGTAGCTTTTAGACCTTCTGGGGAGAAAAAAAGTTTAAAAGGTCCCATATGGACTACTGTTTGGAGGACCTGACGACGTTTTAACATCAGAAAGAGTCTATGATGAAATCATGTAGCTTTTAGACCTTCAGGGGACCCTCTGAGTAGAAAAAAGTTCAAAAGGTCCCATTTGGACTACTGTCTAGAGGACCTGACTTGACTTTTTAACATCAGAAAGAGTCTATGAGGACATCATGTAGCTTTTAGACCTTCTGGGGACCATCTGAGGAGAAAAAAAGTTCAAAAGGTCCCATATAGACCACTGTCTGGAGGTCCTGACTTGACTTTTTAACATCAGAAAGAGTCTATGAGGACATCATGTAGCTTTTAGACCTTCTGGGGACCCTCTGAGTAGAAAAAAAGTTCAAAAGGTCCCATATGGACTACTGTCTGGAGCACCTGACTTGACTTTTTAACATCAGAAAGAGTCTATGAGGACATCATATAGCTTTTAGACCTTCTGGGGACCCTCTGAGTAGAAAAAAAGTTCAAAAGGTCCCATTTGGACCACTGTCTGGAGGTCCTGACTTGACCTTTTAACATCAGAAAGAGTCTATTAGGACATCATGTAGCTTTTAGACCTTCTGGGGACCCTCTGAGGAGAAAAAAAGTTCAAAAGGTCCCATATGAAATACTGTGTGGCGGACCTGACTTGACTTTTTAACATCAGAAAGAGTCTATGAGGACATCATGTAGCTTTTAGACCTTCTGGGGACCCTCTGAGCAGAAAAAACATCAAAAGCTCCCATATTGACTACTGTCTGGAGGACCTGACTTGACTTTTTAACATCAGAAAGTCTATGAGGACATCATGGAACTTGTAGACCTTCTGGGGAGAAAAAAAGTTCAAAAGGTCCCATATGGACTACTTTCTGGAGGACCTGACTTGACTTTTTAACATCAGAAAGAGTCTATGAGGACCTCATGTAGCTTTTAAACCTTCTGGGGACCCTCTGAGCAGAAAAAAGATCAAAAGCTCCCATATTGACTACTGTCTGGCGGACTTGACGACTTTTTAACATCAGAAAGAGTCTATGAGGACATCATGTCTCTTTTAGACCTTCTGGGGACCTTCTTAGGAGAAAAAAAGTTCAAAAGGTCCCATATGGACCACTGTCTGGAGGTCCTGACTTGACTTTTTAACATCAGAAAGAGTCTATGAGGACATCATGTAGCTTTTAGACTTTCTGGGGACCCTCTGAGTAGAAAAAAAGTTCAAAAAGTCCCATATGGACTACTGTCTGGAGGACCTGACTTGACTTTTTAACATCAGAAAGAGTCTATGAGGACATCATGTAGCTTTTAGACCTTCTGGGGAGAAAAAAAGTTCAAAAGGTCCCATATGGACTACTTTCTGGAGGACCTGACTTGACTTTTTAACATCAGACAGAGTCTATGAGGACCTCATGTAGCATTTAGACCTTCTGGGGACCCTCTGAGCAGAAAAGAAGTTCAAAAGGTCCCATTTGGACCACTGTCTGGAGGTCCTGACTTGACCTTTTAACATCAGAAAGAGTCTATTAGGACATCATGTAGCTTTTAGACCTTCTGGGGACCTTCTGAGGAGAAAAAAAGTTCAAAAGGTCCCATATGGAATACTGTGTGGCGGACCTGACTTGACTTTTTAACATCTGAAAGAGTCTATGAGGACATCATGTAGCTTTTAGACCTTCTGGGGACCCTCTGAGCAGAAAAAAGATCAAAAGCTCCCATATTGACTACTGTCAGGAGGACCTGACTTGACTTTTTAACATCAGAAAGTCTATGAGGACATCATGGAACTTTTAGACCTTCTGGGGAGAAAAAGAGTTCAAAAGGTCCCGTATGGACTACTTTCTGGAGGACCTGACTTGACTTCTTAACATCAGAAAGAGTCTATGAGGACCTCATGTAGCTTTTAGACCTTCTGGGGACCCTCTGAGCAGATAAAAAGATCAAAAGCTCCCATATTGACTACTGTCTGGCGGACTTGACGACTTTTTAACATCAGAAAGAGTCTATGAGGACATCATGTAGCTTTTAGACCTTCTGGGGACCCTCTGAGCAGAAAAAAAGTTAAAAATCTCCCAAATGGACTACTGTCTGGCGGACTTGACTTCACTTTTTAACATCAGAAAGAGTCTATGAGGACATCATGTAGCTTTTAGACCTTTTGGGGACCCTCTGAGCAGAAAAATAGTTCAAAAGGTCCCATATGGACTACTGTGTGGCGGACCTGACTTGACTTTTTAACATCAGAAAGAGTCTATGAGGACATCATGTAGCTTTTAGTCCTTCTGGGGACACTCTGAGCAGAAAAAAAGTTCAAAAGGTCCCATATGGACTACTGTCTGGCGGACTTGACTTGACTTTTTAACATCAGAAAGTCTATGAGGACATCATGGAACTTTTAGACCTTCTGGGGAGAAAAAAAGTTCAAAAGGTCCCATATGGACTACTTTCTGGAGGACCTGACTTGACTTTTTAACATCAGAAAGATTCTATGAGGACATCATGTAGCTTTTAGACCTTCTGGGGACCCTCTGAGCAGAAAAAAAGTTCAAAATCTCCCAAATGGACTACTGTCTGGAGGACCTGACTTGAATTTTTAACATCTGAAAGAGTCTATGAGGACATCATGTAGATTTTAGACCTTCTGGGGAGAAAAAAGTTCAAAAGGTCCCATATGGACTACTGTCTGAAAGTCCTGATTTGAATTTTTAACATCAGAAAGAGTCTATGAGTACATCATGTAGCTTTTAGACCTTCTGGGGAGAAAAAAAGTTCAAAAGGTCCCATATGGACTACTGTCTGGAGGACCAGATGACTTTTTAACATCTGAAAGTCTCTGAGGACATCATGTAGCTTTTAGACCTGCTGGGGAGAAAAAAAGTTCAAAAGGTCCCATATGGACTACTTTCTGGAGGACCTGACTTGACTTTTTAACATCAGAAAGAGTCTATGAGGACCTCATGTAGCTTTTAGACCTTCTGGGGAGAAAAAAAGTTCAAAAGTTCCCATATTGACTACTGTCTGGCGGACTTGACGACTTTTTAACATCAGAAAGAGTCTATGAGGACATCATGTCGCATTTAGACCTTCTGGGGACCTTATTAGGAGAAAAAAAGTTCAAAAGGTCCCATATGGACCACTGTCTGGAGGTCCTGATTTGACTTTTTAACATCAGAAAGAGTCAATGAGTACATCCTGTAGCTTTTAGACCTTCTGGGGACCCTCTGAGGAGAAAAAAGTTTCGAAAGGTCCCATATGGACCACTGTCTGGAGGTCCTGACTTGACTTTTTAACATCAGAAAGAGTCTATGAGGACCTCATGTAGCTTTTAGACCTTCTGGGGAGAAAAAAAGTTCAAAAGGTCCCATATGGACTACTGTCTGGAGGACCAGACGACTTTTTAACATCAGAAAGAGTCTATGAGGACATCATGTAGCTTTTAGACCTTCTGGGGACCCTCTGAGGAGAAAAAAAGTTCAAAAGGTCCTAAATGGACCACTGTCTGGAGGTCCTGACTTGACTTTTTAACATCAGAAAGAGTCTATGAGGACATCATGTAGCTTTTAGACCTTCTGGGGACCCTCTGAGTAGAAAAAAAGTTCAAAAGGTCCCATATGGACTACTGTCTGGAGGACCTGACTTGACTTTTTAACATCAGAAAGAGTCTATGAGGACATCATGTAGCTTTTAGACCTTCTGGGGACCCTCTGAGTAGAAAAAAAGTTCAAAAGGTCCCATATGGACCACTGTCTGGAGGTCCTGACTTGACTTTTTAACATCAGAAAGAGTCTATGAGGACCTCATGTAGCTTTTAGACCTTCTGGGGAGAAAAAAAGTTCAAAAGGTCCCATATGGACTACTGTCTGGAGGACCAGACGACTTTTTAACATCAGAAAGAGTCTATGAGGACATCATGTAGCTTTTAGACCTTCTGGGGAGCCTCTGAGGAGAAAAAAAGTTCAAAAGGTCCTAAATGGACCACTGTCTGGAGGTCCTGACTTGACTTTTTAACATCAGAAAGAGTCTATGAGGGCCACATGTAGCTTTTAGACCTTCTGGGGAGAAAAAAAGTTCAAAAGGTCCCATATGGACTACTGTCTGGAGGACCAGACGACTTTTTAACATCAGAATCAAGAATCAGAATCAAGAATTTTTATTGCCAAGTAGTGTTGTGCACATACAAGGAATTTGCTTTGGTAATAAGGTGTTACCGAGGCTGCTATATTCAGCGCCAACTTGAGAAAAACAAAAAAAACAGCATGACATGAGGAGAGGTGAGGAGAAAAAAAAGGCGACCCCCAGACTATGCTCCTGTAAGGAGAACAGTCTGGGAACAGGAAAAAACACCTCAGCAACATTAGCACATAAACAGTGTAAAGACTCTGGGCGGATCTAATCCGTGGGGAATTTGCATATCATAATTAATAATTGGTAATTAATAATTATTCATACATGTTTGGACTAGATCAGTCTTACATGTTAATAAAACTCCCGATAAGGGATGATATGTAATTTTACCTGCATGCATGCTTGTGTATCCTTGCACT
The DNA here is from genome assembly GCF_051911475.1 of Siphateles boraxobius. Classification (NCBI taxonomy): domain Eukaryota; kingdom Metazoa; phylum Chordata; class Actinopteri; order Cypriniformes; family Leuciscidae; genus Siphateles; species Siphateles boraxobius. The sequence goes on along the minus strand of NW_027508920.1, from coordinate 4,250,816 downwards.
TAACCACAAGTTGATTGCAGTTACCTGCACGGACCACGTTTTACAAACCAGGCAAAATTAATTAGCTCAATTGTCAGACTAATATCTGTGGGAATCCACAATATCATCTTACTTTATAGGATTTCAGGAAAAGCAATTCTGTGGCCACAAGAATTGGGTTTCCTGCCCTATAAACACATACTCTTTAAAGTATCTTTAATTTGTAAGCTTGTTGCTATAAGATCTTTTGGCACTTAAGGGACTTAAATGAGCAAAAAGGCAGTACATCAATCAGATGAATATAATGAATTTAATAAGGCAGAACTACTTATGTATTTACTACGGTTACATGGGATATATGTATTTACAAACATAATAAACAACAATACACGATAAGGCATCGATGAATGAGAAATGCATAGAGTGTGGACAATGGAAACACGTGTGAGAGGGGAAGGGACAGAGAGAGAGAGAGAGAGAGAGAGAGAGAGAGAGAGAGAGAGAGAGAGAGCATTGGCAACATTCCCCTGACAGTCCCCTGCCTGTGACAACACGAAAACATCATCTTAATGCTTCTTAGAAGCTCTATAAAGAGATATACTTAAGTTTCTGGGTCTCTCTGTGTCGTGGCATTCCTGCGCGTGCGTGAGCGGAGTCCTTTAGGAAGCGTCACTGGATGCTGCTTGGCGCGCGTTGAACGGAGTTTCCAAGTCTTTGGGGTAACATTACCAAAGGAAAATAGTTCGGCTAAGTTTGTTTCACTTTGTGGAAGTGAACAGAGTCGACTACGGAAAACAAAACTTTGACTAACAAAGGAAAGAAATAAAGATCTCTACGGGGAAATCACGCGGAGTTAACGTCACATCTTCGCATGGCTGGTGAAGACGCGTGTGTGCGTCTCTCGCCACGTGGTCACGTGCGCGTGTTTCTCCTTCAAAACGAGCGCGCGCTCGTTTAAAGGTCCCTTGTAGATGGATTTGCTGAAGAGATATGTCACGCGGTGTTCTTTTCACTCGTCGATTGGAATTAAACACGGAGACTTATCTAAGACTGAAAAACACAAACTAAACTAGAAACAAATAAAAGAAAGGCGAAGAGCTCGCCCGGAGTCGAGACCCTACATTTTTGACAGTCAAAAGTAACAGAGAGACGAGCGGAGGGGGGAAGCGTCATTTATCACCTTGGAGAAATCCGGCCTCTTCCTGTTGACTTGGCCAATTAGAGGGTTGGAATTTCACAGGCGGGACTTTGGTTTTTATTGCTCTTTGTCTAAGAGAGAGACATTTAAAACCGACGAAATTAGGGTGTTTAAGAGCAGAATCTTCACAATTCTTATAATACTAATGCGTCACAAGTTTAGCAAAATGTAATGTCAATTAACAACTGGGGAATGAAGATTGGAGTTTATCAAGACCAAACTTGCCACAAATGGATTTGGTTAAACATTAGTTGGCCGAGTTTAAAACATTATCGCATTAGAGTTGTCGAGAAACATAGACCAAACCACAAAAAGGCAACTCATGAAATAGGGAACTTAGATACATTGTTCATACAATTCTCAAGTGGACATATAATAGCATATACTGTATATATATGAATACAGGATTCATTTCTCCTCCTTGGTTAGAATTCAGAGAGGGTGGCAGTTCTGTGAACATTCCTTTGGGTCGTAAACGCCGTTATCTAAGAACACCAGTGATGTTAGTTTTGGTCTCTTTTCACTCCAAAGATGGAAAACATAGTAAACTATATTTTTCATTAACTTCTTACATATATTTGGCTCGAGCAAGTTGAGCGATTTCGTTTAATACCAATCACTCCGTGTTTGTTACGCATACAAGGATATATATAAACTCTTAGACCTTTGTAGAAGTCCGCAAGGTTCAACTACATAACTAACAGTCCTAGATAGACAGGATACAGTATAAACTTCAAACATACAGGAATACATCATGTATACATTTCATAATCACTCATTTCTGGGTTTTAATGTTATAGATGCATATATGTGTGTGTGTGTGAGTGTGTGTTGTCCATTTGCGCATCTGGCATTCCTTCCTCGCTGGGAGGGGGGGTTTGGAGATAACGGTCTTCTTGGATGTTGGCTCGCGAACAAATCAGGATCGCGCGAGGATCTCTGTGGGGACTCATTACGCTGTAAAGGTGTCACAAACTAATCTACCCTCCAGACTGGCTGGCGCTAACGGAAGATTTAGAATTGGAAGAGTCATGGGTTGGGGCTTTAGAAACCCCTGTTAACGTGTGTTTATTGTGTTAAGGAATGCTGACTCCATGATTCTGCGCTCATACCCTACATTCCCCCTTTTCGTCGGATGACGTCTCTGTGGAGACATCATCGGACGACAATCATCACAATGGCGGATGGCAGGTGAATCATGAGGGTTTTGTAGCAGGTGGTTATTGAGGCTGAGGGCTCAGCTCGATGAGATTCAAAGCGGTGTCTGGTGTGATCCCCTCTTTCCGGGGGTTCCGTCGGAAACCTCCAGACACGGCTTTCGTGAGCTTGGCTGTCGATGTTCGCATCTCGTTGAGCCTCCTATACAGGATGAAGGCCAGGCCTAGTGACAGAATGTGGCTGACTACCATAGAGATACACAGCGCGGTGTCGGCTGCGGTCCAGGCTTGGACAACAGGTGAGGTGTATTTGAAGAGGGTCAGTTGGCGTGGTGACGGCGGAAGCCAGCACCGTTTGGACAAGGCTTAAGGGTATCAGGTACGGTGGAATCCTTCCCATGGCTAGGCTGTCAATGGAAGAGCTCACCTCCCACAGCATGTCTGCCATCAGGGCTGTGACCAGCTGAGTTTGAGCAAAGTCATTCTGGAAAACCGTAAACAGCTGTTTCATAGAGTTCACGGTCTGGTTCAGCAGGACGCTGTGAGTGTTGAGAACCACCACAGTTCCCCTCAAAGTCTTGCCGATGGTCTGAAGGGAGGCACTTTGTGTGTTGAGTTGCTCTTTTATCTGTGGGATTTCAGTCCGGATTTCGGTCACGTGCCGTCTCACGGTGGCTAAGTTCACTGAGTTGACACTAGACATACCGATGTTAAACAGAGTTCCGACGGCAGCGGCGGCTCCGAGCAAAGCTCCAAGGAACCGTTTGGAGCGGCGGTTGTGTCCACTTAGCTCCGCTTGTGTGACAGTCATTTTCTCAAGTTGGTTGAGCATGTGCCTGACATCGGCCTCAGCGTGAGTGAGGGAGTCCTCTGTCCATCGGGCACCGGCCCAACTGTATTTGGGCCACTCGCTGGGGTAATGTGCTCTGTAAACATTACGCGGGTCTAGTCGAACATATACTTTCTGGGTGTGGGTCCGGCAGTTGGTGATCAGGAGTCCCGGTTGTTCCCTCAGGACGATGCCTGATGCCGGACCTGGAGAGATGATCTCCGATTGCGGCTGGCCTCTGGTCGACTGAAGGCACAGGATGGCAAACCACAGCAGCATCCTGGTAAAAGTGAAAGGGAGAGAGAAAGAGAAAGGGTGGAAAAATTTCAGCGAGTGTCGTCCTTGGTTGGCTAGGACAGTCTTTCCGCTTTTGAGGACGCCGGTATGCCACTTGGTTCGGTGTCTTGCAAGTGTCTCTGGTGCTGCGGTGTGCAGCACATGGTGCGTCATGGGCATACATTGGCATGACCCCCCTTTTGCACTGTGGCACCACAAGCTGTGGCGCAGTGATGGCATCAGGTGCAGAACGCTGAATGTTGTCTTGTGCACGCAGCATGTGCCGGTAGACGTCGGTTGTCTGGGGCATTGGTTGTCGGTGGGTGCAGACGGCGTTCGTGGGTGGTTGGAGGGGTATGAGAGGTGGTTTCTCATAGTGTCCATTGTTTGTCATAGTCTTTGGTAAGCTGGAACGTTAAGGTCAGGTTAAGCAGAGGCTCTGTGACATTTTGTCGCACTTGGGGTGAGACTAATGCATGACCCTAAAAGTTCAGAACCAAGGTTTAATGGGTTCGCTAGGAATGTAGCATAAAGCTATGCGTTTCACGTGTATCTAGCTAGTGAAGTGTGTCTTGTATCCTTATCATCTTAGCTGTGGATGTTAGGAGGCTAAGACTTATGTGGTTCCGAGAGTATTTCCCGGAAAGGGCATAGCCGAGATGAAATAACTGACTTAAGATGGTTCTTATGACTAAATTATTTCTCAGGACTTAACTAGTGGTTCACTACGGCTTGACGAAGTGAATGATAGGGGGAAAAAGGACAGCTTTCCTATTCAAATTAGGCTTATTATCAATCCTCAGGACTATAGTTATGCCCTAGTAATCGTTGAAATTACTTGTGTTGCAGGGTCATAAAAATTAGTGCACTTGTTGAAAATAAACAAAATCACAAATAAAGGTGTCTCTGTTTCCTTTCTGGGCCCTATGGGAAATGGAACCACATTCCAACAAGAGAGGAAATGGAATTGAATCATATAGATGACCGAAAAGACAAGGTAATAGCTGAATGCTATTATTATTAAAGTAAAAATAAAAATAAAACGTGGGTGAGTGGTCACAACAGCGGGAATGATCTGAATGTGAGAATAGTCAGTAGCACTAGTGACTAAACTTTGAATTCGCTTGGACCAACACTCGATGGTGGGTTACAGCGGTTGCGTGTTCAAGACCACTTTGTGTGTCCCTTCAAATGTTTAGTCAACATGCTGATGAAAATTCTCATTACTATACAGATTCTTCTCTAGCTACACATTTTACATGTACTTAAGCTTAAGTTTAATTGGCGATTTAGCCTACAGTGCTCAGCAAGGCCTATGCCTAAACTAGTGAAGGTGAACTTTAGCTGAGCAGAATTGAAAGTACGGAAAGTGAAGAATTACAAACCCTAACTGGGGTTAAAGAAAGTATTCTAGAATACTTTGGGCTGTATAAACAGCAGCTGTAATTAAGGCTTAAAGTAAATGATGCTAACTGCTAACTGTAGAAGTTATTATTTAGCTTAGCCTAAGCGGGATGGATGTTAGGTTAGCCTAGCCTAAGCTAGATGGATGCTAGGTTAGGTTAGCTTAGCCTAAGCTGGATGGATGGATGCTAGGTTAGGTTAGCTTAGCCTAAGCTGGATGGACGCTAGGCTAGGTTAGCTTAGCCACCTAGGCTGGTTTGTTTACAACGTGACATCACGAGTTAGCACTTCCTGTGACAAGTCATTGTCATGGGAACTAGAGCATGTCAGAACAATTCGACAGTACCTGAAGAATGTCTGCACCTTTTAACGGGTTAAAAGGGTTATAAGGGGGCGCCTATACTTTAACGTCTTTTGAGAACTTGACGTTACATTAAGTAAAATGCGACTGTGTTTTGGCATTTGCTAGTTTTACTCATGTAACTCTTCTCTTTACTTTACACAACTTATTCTATTTGTTTACCGAGTAAGGAAATAGATTTGCTGTAAGTCAAAGGTTGTCTAAGCATCTATAGTTACGTCCCTCTCATGCACAAATGCTGGCTCTTCAGCGAGTGAACAGTTTTGATCGCTAGGTAGCTCTCTGCTTGTAGATGCAGCTAAAATTTTTAGGTGAATTACATCAATCTAACAATAATTTGTAAGGCCTTTACATTGTAGAAAGGGGAGCATCACCCAGGTCTACGTATATATAACACTGTCCTGAGCTTCCTTTGTCAGAAACAGGTTTAGCAATACTGCAATTTGGATTTCTTTAACCAAAGCAGGATAGATATCGGTACAGTTTACAAGCTGCTGAGATGAGATTTTTTTTTTTTTTGTCAAACAGACTTACGCTTTACTGCTGAACTTACTTATATTAGTTGGAAATCTAAGACTCTTTCACTTACAGTAGAGATGTCAATTCCAGCTATTGTTTTATCTGCATTTAGACAAGCCAGCAACCAGTGATCAAAATGCTTATCGCATGTTGTGTTCCGTTTGGATTGCAATGATCAAATTAAACCTGTAGGTTAACAGTAGTTTCAACTCAGGTGGTTTTCCTACACTATGGCGTCAAGGTGACGTATGCCTTATTTGGAGCTAGGGTTTCCTGTAACCCTTTATTGTCATGGAAACTAATGTTTAGCAGTGTCATTTCAACCAGCATGTAGCAAATGTTTGTTTCGAAAAAGTTGTGCATAGTGTGTTGGCAGGTGAGGCATACACGTCCATTCAAGATTTTCTTTAAATCAGTTAAATTCTAAATTGTCTAATGCAGAGTCTTGCTTCTCTTCGAGCACACATTTTCATCTACTTTAAAAGTTTTATGTTTTATGCTGACCAGGGACCCTTTTACAGAGTCTTGCATTATGTTCATTCTGTGTGCCTTCTGGGTTTGCAGTTCGGAAACAATGGGATCTTAGGCGACCCTTTCTGAGGAGGCCTTATGTGTTAGAGGCCTTCTGTATCAGTTCACGCATCGTTGAGCAGCATTTCTTGGTCTCTGGCGAGCTGGAAGGTGCAGGGTAGTGAACTTGAATCTTGACTTGGTGCTGAGGCTGTGTACCCATGGATGGCTGCTGGAGTTCCTGGGAACTACTTGTTCGAGCCGGATGTTGTTCTGGCTGTACGACTGCACGTTCAGCTGTCACGTCTGGGGTATAAGAGTTCGATCTTTGCTCTTAGCTTTAGTGCCGAGTCTTTCAAAGGGCTGAGCTGACATTAAAGTGAGGTCTGAGCTGGTGTCTACCAGGGCTTCCAAGCTCACCTCATTTTCCAAAGTGATGGCTAGGTAGAGTTTCCGGGCCACCCCCTTTTTCGATCAGGTTCCCCAGGAGTCTTAGCGTAGGGGCTGGTGTGGTGATCGATGGGCGGTTAGGGCCGGTCTTGTGTAGTTCTCTGCGGAGACAGACAGACAAGCAGCATTTCTAGGTATTTTGGGCTTTTGGACCCAGCTGTGGGAAACTGTGCTGTGTCGCTCAGGCTGTGCAGCTGTCAGCTGTGGTGGCTGGGTGATGCTGTCATTTTGTGATGTGACAGTTAGCTCTGTGCTCTGAGGCTGACGAGCAGTGTTCTGGTTGCCTGGTTCAGGTCTTACGCTTAGACATAGGATGTCTGTCTTGTCCCTCTTGTCTCCTTTGGAAAGTCTTTTGTGAAGAAGCTCTTTCAGCGACTTCAGGGTCTCAGCTGTCTCAGATGTGGCGGCACTGTTTTTTTTTTTGATGTGGGTTCAGACTTGTGCTTACCAGTGGCATGTCGAGAGGGGTTCCGCTCTGGGCTGTCTCTGGTTGACGGTTGAGGAAGCTGCGCGCATCACGACTGGACGTGATTCTGAGCAGGTACAATCTGTCCCACGCGGTGACGTTGGTAACAGTTTGTAAGTGAAAGTCAATGTCCTGCGGATGGCGTGCATGTTGTGGCCTCCTGCATGGTTCGGAGTGAACATAGGGATGTTTCTGGCCAGCTTGTTAAGTCTTTTGGGAGCCATGCCGTGGTAAGTGGCCGGGGCTCTCCTGGAAAGGCTCTTCCCCCCCTCGCTGCTGACGGGGGTTCTTGTGGGCTGGCTGGTGATGTTTTGAACAGTGGGCTTTCACCCCCCTGTACAGCTCTGGGTTCTTGGCTGAAAGGTGCGGACTGGCTGGTCAGGGAAACTTTGTGATGTGCGTTTCCCCTTCCCGGTCCTTCTGCAGTCTATAAGAGGGTTTCAACTCTGTGTGAACGGTGTCAAGTTCGTGTTCGAGATCTTGTCTCTGCTGAACGTGCTTGTGGATGGTAGCACGGGCCTCTTGCGAGTTTTTTTCGCAGGCCGTGGCTTTCGAGTCTCTTTAAGTTCAGTCTCTGCTCTTTGCAAGGGGCTTCACTTTTGTCGGAGTTTCTCGTTGAGTTCCTCTCTGGTTCTTTTCTCTGACTGCACTCTTTGGTCTATGTGCAGATGAAGATCAGATAGGGCAGTTTGAAGTCTTTCCACTTCCTTCTGTAGCTCGGGGTCGTTGTCATGTGGAGACGTGCTTGTACGATGAGCTGGCAAGTGAGGTTGACGTGTCTGACCGGTCTTTGTCGTGGGAGCTTTGGCTTGGTTTGTGCGCCATCAGCCTGTCCACGTCTGCGATGCTCTTGGCTCGGGGCTCTGAGTCACTGGCGACCTTGGTCAGGAATGGAGGTTTCATGAATCTCAGCCATGTCTCCAGGTTGTCCCAGCGGGTTGTGGGACTGTAGGACCGGAACATACTGGCTTCACTGTGGGCGAGAGGAACACAACACACACACAGAGAGACCAATGGAACTAAATTGCCCCTTGGGGATTAATAAAGCTATCTGTATGCAGGTTCGTTCTACGTTTAACAAGCTATAATACGGGCTATGCCGCGTATGAAAATTTTGGTTAACTGATGCCGACAGTTAAATCATTTGGTAGGACAATTTGGGTAGGTCAGCATGGCCTGAATAAAGATTTTTAACGGGGCGGTAGCTTAGGGGTCACCTGTTGATGCTAACGGCTTGGTTGTCAAACTATTATTCAGCGTTCCTTGTTGTCTCAGATAGGTTCTGTCTCTAAGTGAACTGAAAGGAGCAGAGCACAACAGAAAAGAGCAATGGCAAGATAGCAAAGTTTTAAGTAACATGCAACCATCCAAGATGGAAAGGTCTGTAATGAAATGGCGTTAATAGTACACAGGAAGTGTTACAGGGGAAGAGGAGGCCTAAGCCTGCGATTTGTGGCTAGGAGAGTAGGAGGGAGCCAAACACTTCAATGACCGGGGGAATCTCTAGATTCTGTGGCCAATACTAAGTGATGGATTTAATACCTTTTCTAGTTTCCCTGGGGTGAACTGAGGTCATTCGGGTTGGAGTCAGCATTTTGGTTGGTCTCTCTGTCGTCCCCAAACACTTGACAGCAGTGTCCCGGGCCCTTCCGCATATCTGTACCGATGTGTGCCCTCACGCAACCCGACCTTGAACACAACCGGCAGTGCCAAATTGGTGATGTCGTGTTGCGGGCTGCACCAACGGAGAAATACAGGAAAGTCCGAGACCCGTGCTCAGTCAGCGCTGGTGACGCAGGTCAGACGAACCAGCCAGCTGGACCCCAAGCAGAGATGACTGTCAAATCACCACAGCACGAGAGAAATTTCTACCTACAAACACAAAACAGGATGAAGGACAAGTGAACCTCAACGTGAATTAAAGCTCTCTCTATCTAAATCAAATTGAGTGTCTATTTTTTTGTAGAAAAATCAAAGGCAACGGTTTTACTAAAATTATGGTACAAACAAAAAGGGAATTATGACAATGTTAATTATCAGAACAACCTAGCCTCCATTCAGAGAAGAGATTAAGTGCAGCAGGAAGAGCACAGGAGGAAGCAAGCTGTAGTGGCGCGTTTGGGCCACTAAGGGTTTGGGCCACTTCCTCCTAGTGGTCAACCTGGCTGACAGAGAACTTGATTTAAATTGCATTCAAACTGGTTTAAATACAATTCAAATCAAGCGTATGCATAGATGTTAAGTAACTTCTAGAATAGTAAGGATACAGTTGTCATAACGTATCAAATACATAACGTAACGTATCAAATCAAAATTATTAAAAATAATTTGAAAAAGGAAATATAGTAATAAAGCCATAAAACCATTCCCAACAGGAAAGGAGACTTAATTCAAATTGATCTTGAAATTTGTTTGTTTCAAACCAAATTTGATTAAGTGTAGGAAATTAAAGGTTGGCATTATATTTGATGATGATCACGACTACGGTGAGGTATCAATGATAATAACCAAAATAAAACCAACTGGGAGAAAGCCACTTCAGAAAAGAATGATTGTTAGGAACTAAGTGATGAGCTGACGTAGAGGGGGGAGGCCACAAGGGGCGCATTCCTCCTAAGTGGTCATCAGAAACTGTAACTGCTTACTTTTAAATTTTAAATTCAACTGTGGTTTGAACCAAATTCAAAATAAGTGTACACAGTCGGGAGTGAAATCATGTTAGTAAAACTGGAACTTGCACATGCATTGAAAGTTAGAAACACAATTTCAGAAATTCACTGGAAAAATCTGAAATTGTGATGAGAGAGATTGTTTAGGAAAAGACGGCCTCGTTACTAGTGTCCACGAGATGGCGCCATTTCGCTCATGGAGGGTAAAGTCAGGGGGCGGTGCGTAATTCGAGAACTGTCAAGCACTTAGGCCTCAGTGCTGCCCTCTAGTGTTTGTCAGCGGAATAACAACCACCCTGCTTCCATGTGTGATTCAAATTTGAGCGTGCAGACGCTTTGTTTTCTGTAAGATCACACTTATCCAAAATAAAATCTCAGCGTTTTTTTTTTTTCAGCTATATTTCACAAAACGGCGTGGCAGGAATTTTTTCTACACACACACATAGGGACAACCGGAATTAGGCATCGGTTTTTCAATTCCCACATAAACAATTAGCGCTATTATTCACACGTGTTCGCTTATGAATTTTAAACCTCGGCGGGTTTTTTCTATTCGACACACGTGTGCACGGAAGGATTTCTTCGCTTCCACACACTAATATGGACAACAGGAATTATACGTCTGTCGTTCGGATCCAAATAACATTTATCAAATATCACTTATGATTAAAAATGTTTTTCGGTTTTGGATTTTTTGGTGCTATATTTTAACAAACACGTCTGGCAGGATTGCTTCGCTGCGTCGTGCAAAAATAAAACAGGAAATATTCGTCTGTTTTTCGACTCCCATGACATATTATCAAATAGCACTTATGATTAAATATGCTTTAGGTTTTTTACAATTGAGTAGCTACGTCAATGTTTAACCAGGAGTTCATCGTTAATCTAACGATTATAATATCAGGCCTTTCTTAAGAATAGTGAAAGAGCATCGTTTCACTAAATCTAGTCTTCACCCTGACAGAAGAATCTCGTTCGGACAGGGGAGTTTAACATTAAAATGTCACAATTCAAAAGAGGTTTCTTCGTCTTTTGTTGGACAAATTTAATACTATGAAACTGCAGTTTTACTTTTAGTTATTAACAATGGCAAAAGGAATGTTAGACATTATTTTGCAGCTGTTAATGTGCTGAACTGGACTCGGCTTTGTGCCTTTAATCAGTCAGCCAGTGAGTTCGCGTTGCGTTCGCTCACTCGAGGCGCGCGTACAATATTAAATCACAATATAGACATCGATTGAAACTGAATTGCTCAAAAACAAGTTTAAAATGTGCCCGCATTATTCTCCACCATTATGTAAAGACTCTGGGCGGATCTAATCCGTGGGGAATTTGCATATCATAATTAATAATTGGTAATTAATAATTATTCATACATGTTTGGACTAGATCAGTCTTACATGTTAATAAAACTCCCGATAAGGGATGATATGTAATTTTACCTGCATGCATGCTTGTGTATCCTTGCACTTAACCACAAGTTGATTGCAGTTACCTGCACGGACCACGTTTTACAAACCAGGCAAAATTAATTAGCTCAATTGTCAGACTAATATCTGTGGGAATCCACAATATCATCTTACTTTATAGGATTTCAGGAAAAGCAATTCTGTGGCCACAAGAATTGGGTTTCCTGCCCTATAAACACATACTCTTTAAAGTATCTTTAATTTGTAAGCTTGTTGCTATAAGATCTTTTGGCACTTAAGGGACTTAAATGAGCAAAAAGGCAGTACATCAATCAGATGAATATAATGAATTTAATAAGGCAGAACTACTTATGTATTTACTACGGTTACATGGGATATATGTATTTACAAACATAATAAACAACAATACACGATAAGGCATCGATGAATGAGAAATGCATAGAGTGTGGACAATGGAAACACGTGTGAGAGGGGAAGGGACAGAGAGAGAGAGAGAGAGAGAGAGAGAGAGAGAGAGAGAGAGAGAGAGCATTGGCAACATTCCCCTGACAGTCCCCTGCCTGTGACAACACGAAAACATCATCTTAATGCTTCTTAGAAGCTCTATAAAGAGATATACTTAAGTTTCTGGGTCTCTCTGTGTCGTGGCATTCCTGCGCGTGCGTGAGCGGAGTCCTTTAGGAAGCGTCACTGGATGCTGCTTGGCGCGCGTTGAACGGAGTTTCCAAGTCTTTGGGGTAACATTACCAAAGGAAAATAGTTCGGCTAAGTTTGTTTCACTTTGTGGAAGTGAACAGAGTCGACTACGGAAAACAAAACTTTGACTAACAAAGGAAAGAAATAAAGATCTCTACGGGGAAATCACGCGGAGTTAACGTCACATCTTCGCATGGCTGGTGAAGACGCGTGTGTGCGTCTCTCGCCACGTGGTCACGTGCGCGTGTTTCTCCTTCAAAACGAGCGCGCGCTCGTTTAAAGGTCCCTTGTAGATGGATTTGCTGAAGAGATATGTCACGCGGTGTTCTTTTCACTCGTCGATTGGAATTAAACACGGAGACTTATCTAAGACTGAAAAACACAAACTAAACTAGAAACAAATAAAAGAAAGGCGAAGAGCTCGCCCGGAGTCGAGACCCTACATTTTTGACAGTCAAAAGTAACAGAGAGACGAGCGGAGGGGGGAAGCGTCATTTATCACCTTGGAGAAATCCGGCCTCTTCCTGTTGACTTGGCCAATTAGAGGGTTGGAATTTCACAGGCGGGACTTTGGTTTTTATTGCTCTTTGTCTAAGAGAGAGACATTTAAAACCGACGAAATTAGGGTGTTTAAGAGCAGAATCTTCACAATTCTTATAATACTAATGCGTCACAAGTTTAGCAAAATGTAATGTCAATTAACAACTGGGGAATGAAGATTGGAGTTTATCAAGACCAAACTTGCCACAAATGGATTTGGTTAAACATTAGTTGGCCGAGTTTAAAACATTATCGCATTAGAGTTGTCGAGAAACATAGACCAAACCACAAAAAGGCAACTCATGAAATAGGGAACTTAGATACATTGTTCATACAATTCTCAAGTGGACATATAATAGCATATACTGTATATATATGAATACAGGATTCATTTCTCCTCCTTGGTTAGAATTCAGAGAGGGTGGCAGTTCTGTGAACATTCCTTTGGGTCGTAAACGCCGTTATCTAAGAACACCAGTGATGTTAGTTTTGGTCTCTTTTCACTCCAAAGATGGAAAACATAGTAAACTATATTTTTCATTAACTTCTTACATATATTTGGCTCGAGCAAGTTGAGCGATTTCGTTTAATACCAATCACTCCGTGTTTGTTACGCATACAAGGATATATATAAACTCTTAGACCTTTGTAGAAGTCCGCAAGGTTCAACTACATAACTAACAGTCCTAGATAGACAGGATACAGTATAAACTTCAAACATACAGGAATACATCATGTATACATTTCATAATCACTCATTTCTGGGTTTTAATGTTATAGATGCATATATGTGTGTGTGTGTGAGTGTGTGTTGTCCATTTGCGCATCTGGCATTCCTTCCTCGCTGGGAGGGGGGGTTTGGAGATAACGGTCTTCTTGGATGTTGGCTCGCGAACAAATCAGGATCGCGCGAGGATCTCTGTGGGGACTCATTACGCTGTAAAGGTGTCACAAACTAATCTACCCTCCAGACTGGCTGGCGCTAACGGAAGATTTAGAATTGGAAGAGTCATGGGTTGGGGCTTTAGAAACCCCTGTTAACGTGTGTTTATTGTGTTAAGGAATGCTGACTCCATGATTCTGCGCTCATACCCTACAACAGTACACTCTACAAACAAGACATTGCAACATGGTGGGGAGTGGGGGATGGAGGTAGTCCAGCCCAGGCAAGCAGCATCCGGTCCTGCAGCCATTATGGCGCTGGTCACAGACCCGCCTGTCAGACTGGGGGTACGAAGCGGCGAAGGCGTGGGATGGGGTGTGGGTTAGGTGCATATCTGTGTATGTGTAAGTTCATGTGTGTGTAGGCCTGGAGAGAGTCGCTAAGCCAGCACCATAATCTAGGAGCCTCAGTCCGCAGGATTGTCATAGCGATACACAGCAAGTTGCCATGGAGACAACCTTGATCATGTCCCAGGCAGAGTCAACAATCAGCAGGTGTCTGAGGAGTCGGGGAAGGAATGCAAGAGCGGCTCACTGCAGTGCTCTTCCGGGAGAGTTGTTGTTCCAACAGCGGCCTTGGCCAAGGCCAGTGCTGGTAGGGGGGTGCCGAAACAGATAAGATTGGGATTGTTTGGTCTTCGGGCGAGTAGCCGCATTCAATTTATGCAGGCTATTCTCCTGGTCCGTTTTGGTCTCTGAAACGATCCATTTGCCTTTGCAAAGCTGTGAGCTTCTCCATGATGTTATCCATATTGTGGTTCATAGACCCAGTCTGAGTGCAGACAGCTCTGCCCACCGCTTCAATCATCACGGGCAGCCTTGCGGGGCTTTTGACAGCTGTCACCGTCTCCTTAGTTCCTCGGTAAACCAGGGCAATGCCTAATCCAATCAGCAGAAGACCTGTTATCATGGTGCCGAATAGGTAGATATCTTCAACGTCCTCCACGGAAAGAGCCGCCAGACACACGACCCGCCACCTCTCCCACGCGTCCATCGTGTAGCCAGCTGCGAACGTCCCGGCAGGGCAGTCAGGTTCCCCCGAACCCAAGCTTCTCGTCGAGAAGATGGTGTCAATTGCGTTGAGAGACCAGTTGATCAAATCCATAATTTCTTGGTTTTGGAGAGCAGTGTAGCGAGGGTCTATCAAAGTACAAGACAGTAGACGTGACGAGAGAAGCAAAGCAGGAGAGGCGAGGGGAGGGAGAGGGAGAGAAAATGCGACCGCCTTCGTTGAGAGCCAAGAGGGAAATGACGTCTAAGACCACTGTCTGGAGGACCTGACTTGACTTTTTAACATCAGAAAGAGTCTATGAGGACCCTATGTAGCATTTAGACCTTCTGGGGACCCTCTGAGCAGAAAAGAAGTTCAAAAGGTCCCATATGGAATACTGTGTGGCGGACCTGACTTGACTTTTTAACATCAGAAAGAGTCTATGAGGGCATCATGTAGCTTTTAGACCTTCTGGGGACCCTCTGAGGAGAAAAAAGTTTCAAAATGTCCCATATGGACCACTGTCTGGAGGTCCTGACTTCACTTTTTAACATCAGAAAGAGTCTATGAGGACATCATGTAGCTTGTAGACCTTCTGGGGAGAAAAAAGTTCAAAAGGTACATATGGACTACTGTCTGGAGGACCTGACGACTTTTTAACATCAGAAAGAGTCTATGAGGACATCATGTAGCTTTTAGACCTTCTGAGGACCCTCTGAGTAGAGAAAAAGTTCAAAAGGTCCCATATGGACTACGGTCTGGAGGACCTGACTTGACTTTTAAAATCAGAAAGAGTCTATGAGGACATCATGTAGATTTTAGACCTTCTGGGGACCCTCTGAGTAGAAAAAAAGTTAAAAAAGGTCCCATATGGACCACTGTCTGGAGGTCCTGACTTGACTTTTTAACATCAGAAAGAGTCTCTGAGGACATCATGTAGCTTTTAGACCTTCCGGGGACCCTCTGAGGTGAAAAAAAAGTTCAAAAGGTCCCATATGGACCACTGTCTGGAGTTCCTGACTTGATTTTTAACATCAGAAAGAGTCTATGAGGACCTCATGTAGCGTTCAGACCTTCTGGGGACCCTCTGAGCAGAAAAAAAGTTCAACAGGTCCCATATGGACCACTGTCTGGAGGTCCTGACTTGACTTTTTAACATCAGAAAGAGTCTATGAGGACATCATGTAGCTTTTAGACCTTCTGGGGAGAAACAAAGTTCAAAAGGTCCCATATGGACTACTTTCTGGAGGACCTGACGACTTTTTAACATCAGAAAGAGTCTATGAGGACATCATGTAGCTTTTAGACGTTCTGGGGACCCTCTGAGTAGAAAAAAAGTTCAAAAGTTCCCATATGGACTACTGTCTGGAGGACCTAACTTGACTTTTTAACAACTGAAAGAGTCTATGAGGACATCATGTAGATTTTAGACCTTCTGGGGAGAAAAAAGTTCAAAAGGTCCCATATGGACTACTGTCTGGAGGACCTGACTTGATTTTTTAACATCAGAAAGAGTCTATGAGGACATCATGTAGCTTTTAGACCTTCTGGGGACCCTCTGAATAGAAAAAAAGTCAAAAGGTCCCATATGGACTACTGTCTGGAGGACCTGACTTGACTTTTTAACATCTGAAAGTCTCTGAGGACATCATCTAGCTTTTAGACCTTCTGGGGAGAATAAAAGTTCAAAAGGTCCCATATAGACTACTTTCTGGAGGACCTGACTTGATTTTTTAACATCAGAAAGAGTCCATGAGGACATCATGTAGCTTTTAGACCTTCTGGGGACCCTCTGAGTAGAAAAAAAGTTCAAAAGGTCCCATATGGACTACTGTCTGGAGGACCTGACTTGACTTTTTAACATCTGAAAGTCTCTGAGGACATCATCTAGCTTTTAGACCTTCTGGGGAGAATAAAAGTTCAAAAGGTCCCATATAGACTACTTTCTGGAGGACCTGACTTGACTTTTTAACATCAGAAAGAGTCTAATAGGACCTCATGTAGCATTTAGACCTTCTGGGGACAATCTGAGCAGAAAAGAATTTCAAAAAGTCCCATTTGGACCACTGTCTGGAGGTCCTGACTTAATTTTTAACACCAGAAAGAGTCTATGAGTACCTCATGTAGCTTTTAGACTTTCTGGGGACCCTCTGATGAGAAAAAAAGTTCAAAAGGTCCCATATGGAATACTGTGTGGCGGACCTGACTTGACTCTTTAACATCAGAAAGAGTCTATGAGTACATCATGTAGCTTTTAGACCTTCTGGGGACCCTCTGAGGAAAAAAAAGTTTCGAAAGGTCCCATATGGACCACTGTCTGGAGGTCCTGACTTGACTTTTTAACATCAGAGAGAGTCTATGAGGACATCATGTAGCTTTTAGACCTTCTGGGGACCCTCTGAGGAGAAAAAAAGTTCAAAAACTCCCAAATGGACTACTGTCTGGAGGACCTGACTTGACTTTTTAACATCAGAAAGAGTCTATGTGGACCACATGTAGCTTTTAGACCCTCTGGGGACCCTCTGAGTAGAAAAAAAGTTCAAAAGGTCCATTATGGACTACTGTCTGGAGGACCTGACTAGACCTTTTAACATCAGAAAGAGTCTATTAGGACATCATGTAGCTTTTAGACCTTCTGAGGAGAAAATAAGTTCAAAAGGTCCTATATGGACCACTGTTTGGAGGTCCTGACTTGACTTTTTAACATCAGAAAGAGTCTATGAGGACATCATGTAGCTTTTAGACCTTCTGGGGACCCTCTGAGTAGAAAAAAAGTACAAAAGGTCCCATATGGACTACTGTCTGGAGGACCTGACTTGACTTTTTAACATCAGAAAGAGTCTATGAGGACACCATGTAGCTTTTAGACCTTCTGGAGACCCTCTGAGTAGAAAAAAAAGTTCAAAAGGTCCCATATGGACTACTGTCTGGAGGTCCTGACTTGAATTTTTAACATCTGAAAGTCTATGAGGACATCATGTAGCTTTTAGAACTTCTGGGGAGAAAAAAAGTTCAAAAGGTCCCATATGGATTACTTTCTGGAGGACCTGACTTGACTTTTTAACATCAGAAAGAGTCTATGAGGACCTCATGTAGCATTTAGACCTTCTGGAGACCCTCTGAGCAGAGAAAGAAGTTCAAAAGGTCCCATTTGGACCACTGTTTGGCGGACCTGACTTGACTTTTTAACATCAGAAAGAGTCTATGAGGACATCATGTAGCTTTTAGACCTTCTGGGGACCCTCTGAGCCGAAAAAAGATCAAAAGCTCCCATATTGACTACAGTCTGGCGGACTTGACGACTTTTTAACATCAGAAAGAGTCTATGAGGACATCATGTAGCTTTTAGACCTTCTGGGGAGAAAAAAAGTTCAAAAGGTCCCATATGGACTACTCTCTGGAGGACCAGACGACTTTTTAACATCAGACAGAGTCTATGAGGACATCTTGTAGCTTTTAGATCTTCTGGGGACCCTCTGAGCAGAAAAAAAAGTTCAAAAGATCCCATATGGACTACTGACTGGCGGATTTGACTTGACTTTTTAACATCAGAAAGAGTCTATGAGGACATCATGTAGCTTTTGGACCTTCTGGGGACCCTCTGAGCAGAAAAAAAGTTCAAAAGCTCCCATATGGACTACTGTCTGGCGGACTTGACTTGACTTTTTAGCATCAAAAATAGTCTATGAGGACATCATGTAGCTTTTAGACCTTCTGGGGACCCTCTGAGCAGAAAAAAGTTCAAAAGCTCCCATATGGACTACTGTCTGGCGGACTTGACTTTTTAACAAAAAAAAAAAGAGTCTATGAGGACATCATGTAGCTTTTAGACCTTCTGGGGACCCTCTGAGCAGAAAAAAGTTCAAGAGCTCCCATATGGACTACTGTCTGGCAGACGTGACTTGACTTTTTAACATCAGAAAGAGTCTATGAGGACATCTTGTAGCTTTTAGATCTTCTGGGGACCATCTGAGCAGAAAAAAAGTTCAAAAGGTCCTATATGGACTACTGTCTGGCGGACTTGACTTGAGTTTTTAACATCAGAAAGAGTCTATGAGGACATCATGTAGCTTTTAGACCTTCTGGGGACCCTCTGAGCAGAAAAAAAGTTCAAAAGCTCCCATATGGACTACTGTCTGTTGGACTTTACTTGACTTTTTAACATCAGAACAAGTCTATAAGGACATCATGGAACTTTTAAACCTCCTGGGGACCCTCTGACCAGAAAGAAAGTTCAAAAGGTCCCATATGGATTACTGTCTGGCGGACTTGACTTGACTTTTTAACATCAAAAAGAGTCTATGAGGACATCATGTAGCTTTTAGACCTTCTGGGGACCCTCTGAGCATAAAAAAGTTCAAAAGCTCCCATATGGACTACTGTCTGGCGGACTTGACTTTTTAACAAAAAAAAAAGAGTCTATGAGGACATCATGTAGCTTTTAGACCTTCTGGGGACCCTCTGAGCAGAAAAAAAGTTCAAAAGCTCCCATATGGACTACTGTGTGGCGGACTTGACTTGACTTTTTAACATCAGAACGAGTCTATAAGGACATCATGGAACTTTTAGACCTCCTGGGGACCCTCTGACCAGAAAAAAAGTTCAAAAGGTCCCATATGGATTAATGTGTGGCGGACTTGATTTGACTTTTTAACATCAGAAAGAGTCTATGAGGACATCTTGTAGCTTTTAGATCTTCTGGGGACCCTCTGAGTAGAAAAAAAGTTCAAAAGCTCCCATATGGACTACTGTCTGTTGGA
The DNA here is from genome assembly GCF_051911475.1 of Siphateles boraxobius. NCBI lineage: Eukaryota > Metazoa > Chordata > Actinopteri > Cypriniformes > Leuciscidae > Siphateles > Siphateles boraxobius. The sequence goes on along the minus strand of NW_027508920.1, from coordinate 4,231,639 downwards.
CTTTACTTGACTTTTTAACATCAGAAAGAGTCTACGAGGACATCATATAGCTTTTAGACCTTTTGGGGACCCTCTGAGCAGAAAAAAAAAGTTCAAAAAGTCCCATATGGACTATTGTCTGTTGGACTTTACTTGACTTTTTATTATAAGAAAGAGTCTATAAGGACATCATGGATCTCTTAGAACTCCTGGGGACCCTCTGACCAGAAAAAAAGTTAAAAAGCTCCCATATGGACTACAGTCTGGCAAACTTGACTTGACTGTTTGTACATCAGAAAGAGTCTACGAGGACATCATGTAGCTTTTAGACCTTCTGGGGACACTCTGAGTAGAAAAAAAGTTCAAAAGGTCCCATATGGACCACTGTCTGGAGGACCTGACTTGACTTTTTAACATCAGAAAGAGTCTATGAGGACATCATGTAGCTTTTAGACCTTCTGGGGACCCTCTGAGTAGAAAAAAAGTTAAAAAGGTCCCATATGGACTACTGTCTGGAGGACCTGACTTGACTTTTAAACATCAGAAAGAGTCTATGAGGACCCTATGTAGCATTTAGACCTTCTGGGGACCCTCTGAGCAGAAAAGAAGTTCAAAAGGTCCCATATGGAATACTGTGTGGCGGACCTGACTTGACTTTTTAACATCAGAAAGAGTCTATGAGGGCATCATGTAGCTTTTAGACCTTCTGGGGACCCTCTGAGGAGAAAAAAGTTTCAAGTTGTCCCATATGGACCACTGTCTGGAGGTCCTGACTTCACTTTTTAACATCAGAAAGAGTCTATGAGGACATCATGTAGCTTGTAGACCTTCTGGGGAGAAAAAAGTTCAAAAGGTACATATGGACTACTGTCTGGAGGACCTGACGACTTTTTAACATCAGAAAGAGTCTATGAGGACATCATGTAGCTTTTAGACCTTCTGAGGACCCTCTGAGTAGAGAAAAAGTTCAAAAGGTCCCATATGGACTACGGTCTGGAGGACCTGACTTGACTTTTAAAATCAGAAAGAGTCTATGAGGACATCATGTAGATTTTAGACCTTCTGGGGACCCTCTGAGTAGAAAAAAAGTTAAAAAAGGTCCCATATGGACCACTGTCTGGATGTCCTGACTTGACTTTTTAACATCAGAAAGAGTCTCTGAGGACATCATGTAGCTTTTAGACCTTCCGGGGACCCTCTGAGGTGAAAAAAAGTTCAAAAGGTCCCATATGGACCACTGTCTGGAGATCCTGACTTGATTTTTAACATCAGAAAGAGTCTATGAGGACCTCATGTAGCGTTTAGACCTTCTGGGGACCCTCTGAGCAGAAAAAAAGTTCAACAGGTCCCATATGGACCACTGTCTGGAGGTCCTGACTTGACTTTTTAACATCAGAAAGAGTCTATGAGGACATCATGTAGCTTTTAGACCTTCTGGGGACCCTCTGAGTAGAAAAAAAAGTTCAAAAGGTCCCATATGGACTACTGTCTTGAGGACCTGACTTGACTTTTTAACATCTGAAAGAGTCTATGAGGACATTATGTAGCTTTTAGACCTTCTGGGGAGAAACAAAGTTCAAAAGGTCCCATATGGACTACTTTCTGGAGGACCTGACGACTTTTTAACATCAAAAAGAGTCTATGAGGACATCATGTAGCTTTTAGACCTCCTGGGGACCCTCTGAGTAGAAAAAAAGTTCAAAAGGTCCCATATGGACTACTGTCTGGAGGACCTGACTTGCCTTTTTAACATCTGAAAGAGTCTATGAGGACATCATGTAGATTTTAGACCTTCTGGGGAGAAAAAAGTTCAAAAGGTCCCATATGGACTACTGTCTGGAGGACCTGACTTGATTTTTTAACATCAGAAAGAGTCTATGAGGACATCATGTAGCTTTTAGACCTTCTGGGGACCCTCTGAATAGAAAAAAAGTCAAAAAGGTCCCATATGGACTACTGTCTGGAGGACCTGACTTGACTTTTTAACATCTGAAAGTCTCTGAGGACATCATCTAGCTTTTAGACCTTCTGGGGAGAATAAAAGTTCAAAAGGTCCCATATAGACTACTTTCTGGAGGACCTGACTTGACTTTTTAACATCAGAAAGAGTCTAATAGGACCTCATGTAGCATTTAGACCTTCTGGGGACAATCTGAGCAGAAAAGAAGTTCAAAAAGTCCCATTTGGACCACTGTCTGGAGGTCCTGACTTAATTTTTAACATCAGAAAGAGTCTATGAGTACCTCATGTAGCTTTTAGACCTTCTGGGGACCCTCTGATGAGAAAAAAAGTTCAAAAGGTCCCATATGGAATACTGTGTGGCGGACCTGACTTGACTCTTTAACATCAGAAAGAGTCTATGAGTACATCATGTAGCTTTTAGACCTTCTGGGGACCCTCTGAGGAGAAAAAAGTTTCGAAAGGTCCCATATGGACCACTGTCTGGAGGTCCTGACTTGACTTTTTAACATCAGAGAGAGTCTATGAGGACATCATGTAGCTTTTAGACCTTCTGGGGACCCTCTGAGGAGAAAAAAAGTTCAAAAACTCCCAAATGGACTACTGTCTGGCGGACTTGACTTGACTTTTTAACATCAGAAAGAGTCTATGAGGACATCATGTAGCTTTTAGACCTTCTGGGGACCCTCTGAGGAGAAAAAAGATTCGAAAGATCCCATATGGACCACTGTCTGGTGGTCCTGACTAGACCTTTTAACATCAGAAAGAGTCTATTAGGACATCATGTAGCTTTTAGACCTTCTGAGGAGAAAATAAGTTCAAAAGGTCCTATATGGACCACTGTTTGGAGGTCCTGACTTGACTTTTTAACATCAGAAAGAGTCTATGAGGACATCATGTAGCTTTTAGACCTTCTGGGGACCCTCTGAGTAGAAAAAAAGTACAAAAGGTCCCATATGGACTACTGTCTGGAGGACCTGACTTGACTTTTTAACATCAGAAAGAGTCTATGAGGACACCATGTAGCTTTTAGACCTTCTGGAGACCCTCTGAGTAGAAAAAAAAGTTCAAAAGGTCCCATATGGACTACTGTCTGGAGGTCCTGACTTGAATTTTTAACATCTGAAAGTCTATGAGGACATCATGTAGCTTTTAGAACTTCTGGGGAGAAAAAAAGTTCAAAAGGTCCCATATGGATTACTTTCTGGAGGACCTGACTTGACTTTTTAACATCAGAAAGAGTCTATGAGGACCTCATGTAGCATTTAGACCTTCTGGAGACCCTCTGAGCAGAGAAAGAAGTTCAAAAGGTCCCATTTGGACCACTGTTTGGCGGACCTGACTTGACTTTTTAACATCAGAAAGAGTCTATGAGGACATCATGTAGCTTTTAGACCTTCTGGGGACCCTCTGAGCCGAAAAAAGATCAAAAGCTCCCATATTGACTACTGTCTGGCGGACTTGACGACTTTTTAACATCAGAAAGAGTCTATGAGGACATCATGTAGCTTTTAGACCTTCTGGGGAGAAAAAAAGTTCAAAAGGTCCCATATGGACTACTCTCTGGAGGACCAGACGACTTTTTAACATCAGACAGAGTCTATGAGGACATCTTGTAGCTTTTAGATCTTCTGGGGACCCTCTGAGCAGAAAAAAAAGTTCAAAAGATCCCATATGGACTACTGACTGGCGGATTTGACTTGACTTTTTAACATCAGAAAGAGTCTATGAGGACATCATGTAGCTTTTGGACCTTCTGGGGACCCTCTGAGCAGAAAAAAAGTTCAAAAGCTCCCATATGGACTACTGTCTGGCGGACTTGACTTGACTTTTTAGCATCAAAAATAGTCTATGAGGACATCATGTAGCTTTTAGACCTTCTGGGGACCCTCTGAGCAGAAAAAAGTTCAAAAGCTCCCATATGGACTACTGTCTGGCGGACTTGACTTTTTAACAAAAAAAAAAAGAGTCTATGAGGACATCATGTAGCTTTTAGACCTTCTGGGGACCCTCTGAGCAGAAAAAAGTTCAAGAGCTCCCATATGGACTACTGTCTGGCAGACTTGACTTGACTTTTTAACATCAGAAAGAGTCTATGAGGACATCTTGTAGCTTTTAGATCTTCTGGGGACCATCTGAGCAGAAAAAAAGTTCAAAAGGTCCTATATGGACTACTGTCTGGCGGACTTGACTTGAGTTTTTAACATCAGAAAGAGTCTATGAGGACATCATGTAGCTTTTAGACCTTCTGGGGACCCTCTGAGCAGAAAAAAAGTTCAAAAGCTCCCATATGGACTACTGTCTGTTGGACTTTACTTGACTTTTTAACATCAGAACAAGTCTATAAGGACATCATGGAACTTTTAAACTTCCTGGGGACCCTCTGACCAGAAAGAAAGTTCAAAAGGTCCCATATGGATTACTGTCTGGCGGACTTGACTTGACTTTTTAACATCAAAAAGAGTCTATGAGGACATCATGTAGCTTTTAGACCTTCTGGGGACCCTCTGAGCATAAAAAAGTTCAAAAGCTCCCATATGGACTACTGTCTGGCTGACTTGACTTTTTAACAAAAAAAAAAGAGTCTATGAGGACATCATGTAGCTTTTAGACCTTCTGGGGACCCTCTGAGCAGAAAAAAAGTTCAAAAGCTCCCATATGGACTACTGTGTGGCGGACTTGACTTGACTTTTTAACATCAGAACGAGTCTATAAGGACATCATGGAACTTTTAGACCTCCTGGGGACCCTCTGACCAGAAAAAAAGTTCAAAAGGTCCCATATGGATTAATGTGTGGCGGACTTGATTTGACTTTTTAACATCAGAAAGAGTCTATGAGGACATCTTGTAGCTTTTAGATCTTCTGGGGACCCTCTGAGTAGAAAAAAAGTTCAAAAGCTCCCATATGGACTACTGTCTGTTGGACTTTACTTGACTTTTTAACATCAGAAAGAGTCTATGAGGACATCTTGTAGCTTTTAGATCTTCTGGGGACCCTCTGAGTAGAAAAAAAGTTCAAAAGCTCCCATATGGACTACTGTCTGTTGGACTTTACTTGACTTTTTAACATCAGAAAGAGTCTACGAGGACATCATATAGCTTTTAGACCTTTTGGGGACCCTCTGAGCAGAAAAAAAAAGTTCAAAAAGTCCCATATGGACTATTGTCTGTTGGACTTTACTTGACTTTTTATTATAAGAAAGAGTCTATAAGGACATCATGGATCTCTTAGAACTCCTGGGGACCCTCTGACCAGAAAAAAAGTTAAAAAGCTCCCATATGGACTACAGTCTGGCAAACTTGACTTGACTGTTTGTACATCAGAAAGAGTCTACGAGGACATCATGTAGCTTTTAGACCTTCTGGGGACACTCTGAGTAGAAAAAAAGTTCAAAAGGTCCCATATGGACCACTGTCTGGAGGACCTGACTTGACTTTTTAACATCAGAAAGAGTCTATGAGGACATCATGTAGCTTTTAGACCTTCTGGGGACCCTCTGAGTAGAAAAAAAGTTAAAAAGGTCCCATATGGACTACTGTCTGGAGGACCTGACTTGACTTTTAAACATCAGAAAGAGTCTATGAGGACCCTATGTAGCATTTAGACCTTCTGGGGACCCTCTGAGCAGAAAAGAAGTTCAAAAGGTCCCATATGGAATACTGTGTGGCGGACCTGACTTGACTTTTTAACATCAGAAAGAGTCTATGAGGGCATCATGTAGCTTTTAGACCTTCTGGGGACCCTCTGAGGAGAAAAAAGTTTCAAAATGTCCCATATGGACCACTGTCTGGAGGTCCTGACTTCACTTTTTAACATCAGAAAGAGTCTATGAGGACATCATGTAGCTTGTAGACCTTCTGGGGAGAAAAAAGTTCAAAAGGTACATATGGACTACTGTCTGGAGGACCTGACGACTTTTTAACATCAGAAAGAGTCTATGAGGACATCATGTAGCTTTTAGACCTTCTGAGGACCCTCTGAGGAGAAAAAAGTTTCAAAATGTCCCATATGGACCACTGTCTGGAGGTCCTGACTTCACTTTTTAACATCAGAAAGAGTCTATGAGGACATCATGTAGCTTGTAGACCTTCTGGGGAGAAAAAAGTTCAAAAGGTACATATGGACTACTGTCTGGAGGACCTGACGACTTTTTAACATCAGAAAGAGTCTCTGAGGACATCATGTAGCTTTTAGACCTTCCGGGGACCCTCTGAGGTGAAAAAAAGTTCAAAAGGTCCCATATGGACCACTGTCTGGAGATCCTGACTTGATTTTTAACATCAGAAAGAGTCTATGAGGACCTCATGTAGCGTTTAGACCTTCTGGGGACCCTCTGAGCAGAAAAAAAGTTCAACAGGTCCCATATGGACCACTGTCTGGAGGTCCTGACTTTACTTTTTAACATCAGAAAGAGTCTATGAGGACATCATGTAGCTTTTAGACCTTCTGGGGACCCTCTGAGTAGAAAAAAAGTTCAAAAGGTCCCATATGGACTACTGTCTTGAGGACCTGACTTGACTTTTTAACATCTGAAAGAGTCTATGAGGACATTATGTAGCTTTTAGACCTTCTGGGGAGAAACAAAGTTCAAAAGGTCCCATATGGACTACTTTCTGGAGGACCTGACGACTTTTTAACATCAAAAAGAGTCTATGAGGACATCATGTAGCTTTTAGACCTCCTGGGGACCCTCTGAGTAGAAAAAAACGTTCAAAAGGTCCCATATGGACTACTGTCTGGAGGACCTGACTTGCCTTTTTAACATCTGAAAGAGTCTATGAGGACATCATGTAGATTTTAGACCTTCTGGGGAGAAAAAAGTTCAAAAGGTCCCATATGGACTACTGTCTGGAGGACCTGACTTGATTTTTTAACATCAGAAAGAGTCTATTAGGACATCATGTAGCTTTTAGACCTTCTGGGGACCCTCTGAATAGAAAAAAAGTCAAAAGGTCCCATATGGACTACTGTCTGGAGGACCTGACTTGACTTTTTAACATCAGAAAGAGTCTATGAGGACATCATGTAGCTTTTAGACCTTCTGGGGACCCTCTGAGTAGAAAAAAAGTTCAAAAGGTCCCATATGGACTACTGTCTGGAGGACCTGACTTGACTTTTTAACATCTGAAAGTCTCTGAGGACATCATCTAGCTTTTAGACCTTCTGGGGAGAATAAAAGTTCAAAAGGTCCCATATAGACTACTTTCTGGAGGACCTGACTTGACTTTTTAACATCAGAAAGAGTCTAATAGGACCTCATGTAGCATTTAGACCTTCTGGGGACAATCTGAGCAGAAAAGAAGTTCAAAAAGTCCCATTTGGACCACTGTCTGGAGGTCCTGACTTAATTTTTAACATCAGAAAGAGTCTATGAGTACCTCATGTAGCTTTTAGACCTTCTGGGGACCCTCTGATGAGAAAAAAAGTTCAAAAGGTCCCATATGGAATACTGTGTGGCGGACCTGACTTGACTCTTTAACATCAGAAAGAGTCTATGAGTACATCATGTAGCTTTTAGACCTTCTGGGGACCCTCTGAGGAGAAAAAAGTTTCGAAAGGTCCCATATGGACCACTGTCTGGAGGTCCTGACTTGACTTTTTAACATCAGAGAGAGTCTATGAGGACATCATGTAGCTTTTAGACCTTCTGGGGACCCTCTGAGGAGATAAAAAGTTCAAAAAGTCCCATATGGACTACTGTCTGGCGGACTTGACTTGACTTTTTAACATCAGAAAGAGTCTATGAGGACATCATGTAGCTTTTAGACCTTCTGGGGACCCTCTGAGGAGAAAAAAGTTTCGAAAGATCCCATATGGACCACTGTCTGGTGGTCCTGATTAGACCTTTTAACATCAGAAAGAGTCTATTAGGACATCATGTAGCTTTTAGACCTTCTGAGGAGAAAATAAGTTCAAAAGGTCCTATATGGACCACTGTTTGGAGGTCCTGACTTGACTTTTTAACATCAGAAAGAGTCTATGAGGACATCATGTAGCTTTTAGACCTTCTGGGGACCCTCTGAGTAGAAAAAAAGTACAAAAGGTCCCATATGGACTACTGTCTGGAGGACCTGACTTGACTTTTTAACATCAGAAAGAGTCTATGAGGACACCATGTAGCTTTTAGACCTTCTGGAGACCCTCTGAGTAGAAAAAAAAGTTCAAAAGGTCCCATATGGACTACTGTCTGGAGGTCCTGACTTTAATTTTTAACATCTGAAAGTCTATGAGGACATCATGTAGCTTTTAGAACTTCTGGGGAGAAAAAAAGTTCAAAAGGTCCCATATGGATTACTGTCTGGCAGACTTGACTTGACTTTTTAACATCAGAAAGAGTCTATGAGGACATCTTGTAGCTTTTAGATCTTCTGGGGACCATCTGAGCAGAAAAAAAGTTCAAAAGGTCCTATATGGACTACTGTCTGGCGGACTTGACTTGAGTTTTTAACATCAGAAAGAGTCTATGAGGACATCTTGTAGCTTTTAGATCTTCTGGGGACCCTCTGAGTAGAAAAAAAGTTCAAAAGCTCCCATATGGATTAATGTCTGGCGGACTTGACTTGACTTTTTAACATCAAAAAGAGTCTATGAGGACATCATGTAGCTTTTAGACCTTCTGGGGACCCTCTGAGCATAAAAAAGTTCAAAAGCTCCCATATGGACTACTGTCTGGCGGACTTGACTTTTTAACAAAAAAAAAGAGTCTATGAGGACATCATGTAGCTTTTAGACCTTCTGGGGACCTTCTGAGCAGAAAAAAAGTTCAAAAGCTCCCATATGGACTACTGTGTGGCGGACTTGACTTGACTTTTTAACATCAGAAAGAGTCTATGAGGACATCATGTAGCTTTTAGACCTTCTGGGGACCCTCTGAGCAGAAAAAAAGTTCAAAAGCTCCCATATGGACTACTGTCTGTTGGACTTTACTTGACTTTTTAACATCAGAACAAGTCTATAAGGACATCATGGAACTTTTAAACCTCCTGGGGACCCTCTGACCAGAAAGAAAGTTCAAAAGGTCCCATATGGATTACTGTCTGGCGGACTTGACTTGACTTTTTAACATCAAAAAGAGTCTATGAGGACATCATGTAGCTTTTAGACCTTCTGGGGACCCTCTGAGCAGAAAAAAAGTTCAAAAGCTCCCATATGGACTACTGTGTGGCGGACTTGACTTGACTTTTTAACATCAGAACGAGTCTATAAGGACATCATGGAACTTTTAGACCTCCTGGGGACCCTCTGACCAGAAAAAAAGTTCAAAAGGTCCCATATGGATTAATGTGTGGCGGACTTGATTTGACTTTTTAACATCAGAAAGAGTCTATGAGGACATCTTGTAGCTTTTAGATCTTCTGGGGACCCTCTGAGTAGAAAAAAAGTTCAAAAGCTCCCATATGGACTACTGTCTGTTGGACTTTACTTGACTTTTTAACATCAGAAAGAGTCTATGAGGACATCTTGTAGCTTTTAGATCTTCTGGAGACCCTCTGAGTAGAAAAAAAGTTCAAAAGCTCCCATATGGACTACTGTCTGTTGGACTTTACTTGACTTTTTAATATCAGAACGAGTCTATAAGGACATCATTGATCTTAGACCTTCTGGGGACCCTCTGAGAAGAAAAAAAGGTCAAAAGCTCCCTTATGTACTAAGTTCTGGCGGACTTGACGACTTTTTAACATCAGAAAAAGTTTATGGAGACATCATGGAGCTTTTAGATCTTCTGAGGACCCTCTGAGCAGAAAAAAAGTTCAAAAGCTCCCATATGGACTACAGTCTGGCAAACTTGACTTGACTGTTTGTACATCAGAAAGAGTCTACGAGGACATCATGTAGCTTTTAGACCTTTTGGGGACCCTCTGAGCAGAAAAAAAAGTTCAAAAAGTCCCATATAGACTATTGTCTGTTGGACTTTACTTGACTTTTTAATATCAGAACGAGTCTACAAGGACATCATTGATCTCTTAGACCTCCTGGGGACCCTCTGAGCAGAAAAAAAGTTCAAAAGCTCCCTTAAAGACTACTGTCTGGCGGACCTGACGACTTTTTAACATCAGAAAAAGTTTATGGAGACATCATGGAGCTTTTAGATCTTCTGAGGACCCTCTGAGCAGAAAAAAAGTTCAAAAGCTCCCATATGGACTACTGTGTGGCGGACTTTACTTTTTAACAAAAAAAAAGAGTCTATAAGGACATCATGTAGCTTTTAGACCTTCTGCCGACCCTCTGAGCAGAAAAAAGTTCAAGAGCTCCCATATGGACTACTGTCTGGCAGACTTGACTTGACTTTTTAACATCAGAAAGAGTCCATGAGGACATGTTGTAGCTTTTAGATCTTCTGGGGACCCTCTGAGCAGAAAAAAAGTTCAACAGGTCCCATATGGACTACTGTCTGGCGGACTTGACTTGAGTTTTTAACATCAGAAAGAGTCAATGAGGACATCATGTAGCTTTTAGACCTTCTGGGGACCCTCTGAGCAGAAAAAAGTTCAAAAGCTCCCATATGGACTACTGTCTGGCGGACTTTACTTTTTAACAAAAAAAAGAGTCTATAAGGACATCATGTAGCTTTTAGACCTTCTGGCGACCCTCTGAGCAGAAAAAAGTTCAAGAGCTCCCATATGGACTACTGTCTGGCAGACTTGACTTGACTTTTTAACATCAGAAAGAGTCTATGAGGACATGTTGTAGCTTTTAGATCTTCTGGGGACCCTCTGAGCAGAAAAAAAGTTCAACAGGTCCCATATGGACTACTGTCTGGCGGACTTGACTTGAGTTTTTAACATCAGAAAGAGTCAATGAGGACATCATGTAGCTTTTAGACCTTCTGGGGACCCTCTGAGCAGAAAAAAGTTCAAAAGCTCCCATATGGACTACTGTCTGGCGGACTTTACTTTTTAACAAAAAAAAAAGAGTCTATAAGGACATCATGTAGCTTTTAGACCTTCTGGGGACCCTCTGAGCAGAAAAAAAGTTCAAGAGCTCCCATATGGACTACTGTCTGGCAGACTTGACTTGACTTTTTAACATCAGAAAGAGTCTATGAGGACATGTTGTAGCTTTTAGATCTTCTGGGGACCCTCTGAGCAGAAAAAAAGTTCAAAAGGTCCCATATGGACTACTGTCTGGCGGACTTGACTTGAGTTTTTAACATCAGAAAGAGTCTATGAGGACATCATGTAGCTTTAAGACCTTCTGGGGACCCTCTGAGCAGAAAAAAAGTTCAAAAGCTCCCATATGGACTACTGTCTGTTGGACTTTACTTGACTTTTTAACATCAGAACAAGTCTATAAGGACATCATGGAACTTTTAAACCTCCTGGGGACCCTCTGACCAGAAAGAAAGTTCAAAAGGTCCCATATGGATTACAGTCTGGCGGACTTGACTTGAGTTTTTAACATCAGAAAGAGTCTATGAGGACATCATGTAGCTTTTAGACCTTCTGGGGACCCTCTGAGCAGAAAAAAGTTCAAAAGCTCCCATATGGACTATTGTCTGGCGGACTTTACTTTTTAACAAAAAAAAAAGAGTCTATAAGGACATCATGTAGCTTTTAGACCTTCTGGGGACCCTCTGAGCAGAAAAAAGTTCAAGAGCTCCCATATGGACTACTGTCTGGCAGACTTGACTTGACTTTTTAACATCAGAACGAGTCTATAAGGACATCATGGAACTTTTAGACCTTCTGGGGACCCTCTGACCAGAAAAAAAGTTCAAAAGGTCTCATATGGATTACTGTGTGGCGGACTTGATTTGACTTTTTAACATCAGAAAGAGTCTATGAGGACATCTTGTAGCTTTTAGATCTTCTGGGGACCCTCTGAGTAGAAAAAAAGTTCAAAAGCTCCCATATGTACTACTGTCTGTTGGACTTTACTTGACTTTTTAACATCAGAAAGAGTCTACGAGGACATCATATAGCTTTTAGACCTGTTGGGGACCCTCTGAGCAGAAAAAAAAGTTCAAAAAGTCCCATATGGACTATTGTCTGTTGGACTTTACTTGACTTTTTAATATAAGAAAGAGTCTATAAGGACATCATGGATCTCTTAGAACTCCTGGGGACCCTCTGACCAGAAAAAAAGTTAAAAAGCTCCCATATGGACTACAGTCTGGCAAACTTGACTTGACTGTTTGTACATCAGAAAGAGTCTACGAGGACATCATGTAGCTTTTAGACCTTTTGGGGACCCTCTGAGCAGAAAAAAAGTTCAAAAGCTCCCTTATTGACTACTGTCTGGCGGACTTGACGACTTTTTAACATCAGAAAAAGTTTATGGAGACATCATGGATCTTTTAGATCTTCTGAGGACCCTCTGAGCAGAAAAAAAGTTCAAAAGCTCCCATATGGAATACTGTCTGTTGGACTTTACTTGACTTTTTAACATCAGAAAGAGTCTATGAGGATATCATGTAGCTTTTAGACCTTTTGGGGACCCTCTGAGCAGAAAAAAAGTTCAAAAAGTCCCATATGGACTACTGTCTTGCGGACTTGATTTGACTTTTTAATACCAAAAAGAGTCTATGAGGACAACATGTAGCTTTTAGACCTTCTGGGGACCCTCTGAGCAGAAAAAAAGTTCAAGAGCTCCCATATGGACTACTGTCTGGCAGACTTGACTTGACTTTTTAACATCAGAAAGAGTCTATGAGGACATCTTGTAGCTTTTAGATCTTCTGGGGACCATCTGAGCAGAAAAAAAGTTCAAAAGCTCCCATATGGACTACTGTCTGGTGGACTTGACTTGACTTTTTAACATCAAAAAGAGTCTACGAGGACATCATGTAGCTTTTAGACCTTTTGGGGACCCTCTGAGCAGAAAAAAAAGTTCAAAAAGTCCCATATGGACTATTATTTGCTGTTGGACTTTACTTGACTTTTTAATATCAGAACGAGTCTATAAGGACATCATGGATCTCTTAAGCCTCCTGGGGACCCTCTGACCAGAAAAAAAGTTCAAAAGCTCCCATATGGACTACAGTCTGGCAAACTTGACTTGACTGTTTGTACATCAGAAAGAGTCTACGAGGACATCATGTAGCTTTTAGACCTTTTGGGGACCCTCTGAGCAGAAAAAAAAGTTCAAAAAGTCCCATATGGACTATTGTCTGTTGGATTTTACTTGACTTTTTAATATCAGAACGAGTCTATAAGGACATCATGGATCTCTTAGACCTCCTGGGGACCCTCTGAGCAGAAAAAAAGTTCAAAAGCTCCCTTATTGACTACCGTCTGGCGGACTTGACGACTTTTTAACATCAGAAAAAGTTTATGGAGACATCATGGAGCTTTTAGATCTTCTGAGGACCCTCTGAGCAGAAAAAAAGTTCAAAAGCTCCCATATGGACTACTGTCTGTTGGACTTTACTTGACTTTTTAACATCAGAAAGAGTCTATGAGGATATCATGTAGCTTTTAGACCTTTTGGGGACCCTCTGAGCAGAAAAAAAGTTCAAAAAGTCCCATATGGACTACTGTCTGGCGGACTTGATTTGACTTTTTAACATCAAAAAGAGTCTATGAGGACATCATGTAGCTTTTAGACCTTCTGGGGACCCTCTGAGCAGAAAAAAAGTTCAAAAGGTCCCATATGGACTACTGTCTGGCGGACTTGACTTTTTAACAAAAAAAAAGAGCCTATGAGGACATCATGTAGCTGTTAGACCTTCTGGGGACCCTCTGAGCAGAAAAAAAGTTCAAAAACTCCCATATGGACTACTGTCTGGCGGACTTGACTTGACTTTTTAACATCAAAAAGAGTCTATGAGGACATCATGTAGCTTTTGGACCTTCTGGGGACCCTCTGAGCAGAACAAAAGTTCAAAAGGTCCCATATGGACTACTGTCTGGCGGACTTGACTTGAGTTTTTAACATCAGAAAGAGACTATGAGGACATCATGTAGCTTTTAGACCTTCTGGGGACCCTCTGAGCAGAAAAGAAGTTCAAAAGGTCCCATATGGACTACTGTCTGGCGGACTTGACTTGAGTTTTTAACATCAAAAAGAGTCTATGAGGACATCATTTAGCTTTTAGACCTTCTGGGACCCTCTGAGCAGAAAAAAAGTTCAAAGATCCCATATGGACTACTGTCTGTTGGACTTTACTTGATTTTTTAATATCAGAACGAGTCTACAAGGACATCATTGATCTCTTAGACCTCCTGGGGACCCTCTGAGCAGAAAAAAAGTTCAAAAGCTCCCTTAAGGACTACTGTCTGGCGGACTTGACGACTTTTTAACATCAGAAAAAGTTTATGGAGACATCATGGAGCTTTTAGATCTTCTGAGGACCCTCTGAGCAGAAAAAAAGTTCAAAAGCTCCCATATGGACTACTGTCTGTTGGACATTACTTGACTTTTTAACATCAGAAAGAGTCTATGAGGACATCATGTAGCTTGTAGACCTTTTGGGGACCCTCTGAGCAGAAAAAAAGTTCAATAGCTCCCATATGGACTACTGTCTGGCGGACTTGACTTGACTTTTTAACATCAAAAAGAGTCTATGAGGACATCATGTAGCTTTTAGACCTTCTGGGGACCCTCTGAGCAGAAAAAAAAGTTAAAAAGCTCCCATATGGACTACTGTCTGGCGGACTTGACTTTTTAACAACAAAAAAAAGAGTCTATGAGGACATCATGTAGCTTTTAGACCTTCTGGGGACCCTCTGAGCAGAAAAAAAGTTCAAAAGCTCCCTTATTGACTACTGTCTGGCGGACTTGACGACTTTTTAACATCAGAAAAATTTTATGGAGACATCATGGATCTTTTAGATCTTCTGAGGACCCTCTGAGCAGAAAAAAAGTTCAAAAGCTCCCATATGGAATACTGTCTGTTGGACTTTACTTGACTTTTTAACATCAGAAAGAGTCTATGAGGATATCATGTAGCTTTTAGACCTTTTGGGGACCCTCTGAGCAGAAAAAAAGTTCAAAAAGTCCCATATGGACTACTGTCTTGCGGACTTGATTTGACTTTTTAATACCAAAAAGAGTCTATGAGGACAACATGTAGCTTTTAGACCTTCTGGGGACCCTCTGAGCAGAAAAAAAGTTCAAAAGGTCCCATATGGACTACTGTCTTGCGGACTTCACTTTTTAACAAAAAAAAAAAGAGCCTATGAGGACATCATGTAGCTGTTAGACCTTCTGGGGACCCTCTGAGCAGAAAAAAGTTCAAAAGCTCCCATATGGACTACTTACTGGTGGACTTGACTTGACTTTTTAACATCAAAAACAGTCTACGAGGACATCATGTAGCTTTTAGACCTTTTGGGGACCCTCTGAGCAGAAAAAAAAGTTCAAAAAGTCCCATATGGACTATTATTTGCTGTTGGACTTTACTTGACTTTTTAATATCAGAACGAGTCTATAAGGACATCATGGATCTCTTAAGCCTCCTGGGGACCCTCTGACCAGAAAAAAAGTTCAAAAGCTCCCATATGGACTACAGTCTGGCAAACTTGACTTGACTGTTTGTACATCAGAAAGAGTCTACGAGGACATCATGTAGCTTTTAGACCTTTTGGGGACCCTCTGAGCAGAAAAAAAAGTTCAAAAAGTCCCATATGGACTATTGTCTGTTGGATTTTACTTGACTTTTTAATATCAGAACGAGTCTATAAGGACATCATGGATCTCTTAGACCTCCTGGGGACCCTCTGAGCAGAAAAAAAGTTCAAAAGCTCCCTTATTGACTACCGTCTGGCGGACTTGACGACTTTTTAACATCAGAAAAAGTTTATGGAGACATCATGGAGCTTTTAGATCTTCTGAGGACCCTCTGAGCAGAAAAAAAGTTCAAAAGCTCCCATATGGACTACTGTCTGTTGGACTTTACTTGACTTTTTAACATCAGAAAGAGTCTATGAGGATATCATGTAGCTTTTAGACCTTTTGGGGACACTCTGAGCAGAAAAAAAGTTCAAAAAGTCCCATATGGACTACTGTCTGGCGGACTTGATTTGACTTTTTAACATCAAAAAGAGTCTATGAGGACATCATGTAGCTTTTAGACCTTCTGGGGACCCTCTGAGCAGAAAAAAAGTTCAAAAGGTCCCATATGGACTACTGTCTGGCGGACTTGACTTTTTAACAAAAAAAAAGAGCCTATGAGGACATCATGTAGCTGTTAGACCTTCTGGGGACCCTCTGAGCAGAAAAAAAGTTCAAAAACTCCCATATGGACTACTGTCTGGCGGACTTGACTTGACTTTTTAACATCAAAAAGAGTCTATGAGGACATCATGTAGCTTTTGGACCTTCTGGGGACCCTCTGAGCAGAACAAAAGTTCAAAAGGTCCCATATGGACTACTGTCTGGCGGACTTGACTTGAGTTTTTAACATCAGAAAGAGACTATGAGGACATCATGTAGCTTTTAGACCTTCTGGGGACCCTCTGAGCAGAAAAAAAGTTCAAAAGGTCCCATATGGACTACTGTCTGGCGGACTTGACTTGAGTTTTTAACATCAAAAAGAGTCTATGAGGACATCATTTAGCTTTTAGACCTTCTGGGGACCCTCTGAGCAGAAAAAAAGTTCAAAAGCTCCCATATGGACTACTGTCTGTTGGACTTTACTTGACTTTTTATCATCAGAAAAAGTCTATAAGGACATCATGGAACTTTTAGACCTCCTGGGGAACCTCTGACCAGAAAAAAAGTTCAAAAGGTCCCATATGGATTACTGTCTGTCGGACTTGACTTGACTTTTTAACATCAGAAAGAGTCTATGAGGACATCTTGTAGCTTTTAGATCTTCTGGGGACCCTCTGAGCAGAAAAAAAGTTCAAAAGCTCCCATATGGATTACTGTTTGGTGGACTTGACTTGACTTTTTAACGTAAGAAAGAGTCTATGAGGACATCATCTAGCTTTTAGGTCTTCTGGGGACACTCTGAGCAGAAAAAAAGTTCAAAAGCTCCCGTATTAACTACTGTCTGGCGGACTTGACTTGACTTTTTAATATCAAAAAGAGTCTATGAGGACATCATGTAGCTTTTAGATCTTCTGGGGAGCCTCTGAGCAGAAAAAAAGTTCACAAGATCGCATATGGACTACTGTCTGGCGGATTTGACTTGACTTTTAACATCAGAAAGAGTCTATGAGGAAATCTTGTAGCTTTTAGATCTTCTGGGGACCCTCTGAGCAGAAAAAAAGTTCAAAAGGTCCCATATGGACTACTGTCTGGCGGACTTGACTTGACTTTTTAACATCAGAAAGAGTCTATGAGGACATCTTGTAGCTTTTAGACCTTCGGGGGACCCTCTGAGCAGAAAAAAAGTTCAAAAGCTCCCATATGGACTACTGTCTGGTGGACTTTACTTGACTTTTTAACATCAGAACGAGTCTATAAGGACATCATGGAATTTTTAGACCTTCTGGGGACCCTCTGACCAGAAAAAAGTTCAAAAGGTCCCATAATGGATTACTGTCTGGCGGACTTGACTTGACTTTTTAACATCAGAAAGAGTCTACGAGGACATCTTGGTGCTTTTAGATCTTCTGGGGACCCTCTGAGCAGAAAAAAAATTCTAAAGATCCCATATGGATTACTGTCTGGTGGATTTGACTTGACTTTTTAACATCAGAAAGAGTCTATGAGACCATCATGTAGCTTTTAGACCTTATGGGGACCCTCTGAGCAGAAAAAAAGTTCAAAAGGTCACATATGGACTACTGTCTGGCGGACTTGACTTGACTTTTTAACATCAAAAAAGTCTATGAGGACATCATCTAGCTTTTAGGTCTTCTGGGGACCCTCTGAACAGAAAAAAAGTTCAAAAGCTCCCATATGGACTACTGTCTGGTGGATTTGACTTGACTTTTTAACATCAGAAAGAGTCTATGAGACCATCATGTAGCTTTTAGACCTTCTGGGGACCCTCTGAGCAGAAAAAACTTTAATAGGTCCCATATGGACTACTGTCTGGCGGACTTGACTTGACTTTTTAACATCAAAAAGAGTCTATGAGGACATCATGGAACTTTTAGACCTCCTGGGGACCCTTTGACCAGAAAAAAGGTTCAAAAGGTCCCATATGGACTACTGTCTGGCGGATTTGACTTGACTTTTTAACATCAGAACGATTCTATAAGGACATCATGGAACTTTTAGACCTCCTGGGGACCCTCTGGCCAGAAAAAAAGTTCAAAAGCTCCCATATGGACTACTGTCTGGCGGACTTGATCTGACTTTTTAACATCAGAAAGAGTCTATGAGGACATCTTGTAGCTTTTAGATCTTCTGGGGACCCTCTGAGCAGAAAAAAAGTTCAAAAGGTCCCATATGGACTACTGTTTGGCGGACTTGACTTGACTTTTTAACATCAGAAAGAGTCCATGCGGACATCTTGTAGCTTTTAGACCTTCGGGGCACCCTCTGAGGAGAAAAAAAGTTCAAAAGCTCCCATATGGACTACTGTCTGTTGGACTTTACTTGTCTTTTTAACATCAGAACGAGTCTATAAGGACATCATGGAACATTTAGACCTCCTGGGGACCCTCTGAGCAGAAAAAAGTTCAAAAGGTCCCATAAAAGATTACTGTCTGGCGGACTTGACTTGACTTTTTAACATCAGCAAGAGTCTATGAGGACATCTTGTAGCTTTTAGATCTTCTGGGAACCCTCTGAGCAGAAAAAAAGTTCAAAAGATCCCATATGGATTACTGTCTGGCGGACTTGACTTGACTTTTTAACATCAGAAATAGTCTATGAGGACATCTTGTAGCTTTTAGATTTTCTGGGGACCCTCTGAGCAGAAAAAAAGTTCAAAAGATTCCATATGGACTACTGTCTGGCGGATTTGACTTGACTTTTTAACATCAGAAAGAGTCTATGAGACCATCATGTAGCTTTTAGACCTTATGGGGACCCTCTGAGCAGAAAAAAAGTTCAAAAGGTCCCATATGGACTACTGTCTGGCGGACTTGACTTGACTTTTTAACATCAAAAAAGTCTATGAGGACATCATCTAGCTTTTAGGTCTTCTGGGGACCCTCTGAGCAGAAAAAAAGTTCAAAAGCTCCCATATGGATTACTGTCTGGCGGACTTGACTTGACATTTTAACATCAGAACGAGTCTATAAGGACATCATGGAACTTTTAGACCTCCTGGGGACCCTCTGAGCAGAAAAAAAAGTTCAAAACGTCCCATATGGACTTCTATCTGGCGGACCTGATCTGAGTTTTTAACATCAGAAAGAGTCTATGAGGACATCTTGTAGCTTTTAGATCTTCTGGGGACCCTCTGAGCAGAAAAATTGTTCAAAAGGTCCCATATGGACTACTGTCTGGCGGACTTGATTTGACTTTTTAACATCAAAAAGAGTCTATGAGGACATCATGGAACTTTTAGACCTCCTGGGGACCCTTTGACTAGAAAAAAGGTTCAAAAGATCCCATATGGACTACTGTCTGGCGGATTTGACTTGACTTTTTAATATCAATAGAGTCTATAAGGACATCATGGAACTTTTAGACCTCCTGGGTACCCTCTGGCCAGAAAAAAAGTTCAAAAGCTCCCATATGGACTACTGTCTGGCGGACTTGATCTGACTTTTTAACATCAGAAAGAGTCTATGAGGACATTTTGTAGCTTTTAGATCTTCTGGGCACCCTCTGAGCAGAAAAAAGTTCAAAAGGTCCCATATGGACTACTGTCTGGCGGACTTGATCTGACTTTTTAACATCAGAAAGAGTCTATGAGGACATTTTGTAGCTTTTAGATCTTCTGGGGACCCTCTGAGCAGAAAAAAAGTTCTAAAGATCCCATATGGATTACTGTCTGGTGGATTTGACTTGACTTTTTAACATCAGAAAGAGTCTATGAGGACATCTTGTAGCTTTTAGATTTTCTGGGGACTCTCTGAGCAGAAAAAAGTTCAAAAGGTCCCATATGGACTACTGTTTGGCGGACTTGACTTGACTTTTTAACGTAAGAAAGAGTCTATGAGGACATCATCTAGCTTTTAGGTCTTCTGGGGACCCTCTGAGCAGAAAAAAAGTTCAAAAGCTCCCGTATTAACTACTGTCTGGCGGACTTGACTTGACTTTTTAATATCAAAAAGAATCTATGAGGACATCATGTACCTTTTAGATCTTCTGGGGAGCCTCTGAGCAGAAAAAAAGTTCACAAGATCCCATATGGACTACTGTCTGGCGGATTTGACTTGACTTTTTAACATCAGAAAGAGTCTATGAGGAAATCTTGTAGCTTTTAGATCTTCTGGGGACCCTCTGAGCAGAAAAAAAGTTAGAAAGGTCCCATATGGACTACTGTCTGGCGGACTTGACTTGACTTTTTAACATCAGAAAGAGTCTATGAGGACATCTTGTAGCTTTTAGACCTTCGGGGGACCCTCTGAGCAGAAAAAAAGTTCAAAAGCTCCCATATGGACTACTGTCTGGTGGACTTTACTTGACTTTTTAACATCAGAACGAGTCTATAAGGACATCATGGAACTTTTAGACCTTCTGGGGACCCTCTGACCTGAAAAAAGTTCAAAAGGTCCCATAATAGATTACTGTCTGGCGGACTTGACTTGACTTTTTAACATCAGAAAGAGTCTATGAGGACATCTTGTTGCTTTTAGATCTTCTGGGGACCCTCTGAGCAGAAAAAAAGTTCTAAAGATCCCATATGGATTACTGTCTGGTGGATTTGACTTGACTTTTTAACATCAGAAAGAGTCTATGAGGACATCTTGTAGCTTTTAGATTTTCTGGGGACTCTCTGAGCAGAAAAAAAGTTCAAAAGATTCCATATGGACTACTGTCTGGCGGATTTGACTTGACTTTTTAACATCAGAAAGAGTCTATGAGACCATCATGTAGCTTTTAGACCTAATGGGGACCCTCTGAGCAGAAAAAAAGTTCAAAAGGTCCCATATGGACTACTGTCTGGCGGACTTGACTTGACTTTTTAACACTAAAAAAGTCTATGAGGACATCATCTAGCTTTTAGGTCTTCTGGGGACCCTCTGAACAGAAAAAAAGTTCAAAAGCTCCCATATGGACTACTGTCTGGTGGATTTGACTTGACTTTTTAACATCAGAAAGAGTCTATGAGACCATCATGTAGCTTTTAGACCTTCTGGGGACCCTCTGAGGAGAAAAAACTTTAATAGGTCCCATATGGACTACTGTCTGGCGGACTTGACTTGACTTTTTAACATCAAAAAGAGTCTATGAGGACATCATGGAACTTTTAGACCTCCTGGGGACCCTTTGACCAGAAAAAATGTTCAAAAGGTCCCATATGGACTACTGTCTGGCGGATTTGACTTGACTTTTTAACATCAAAACGATTCTATAAGGACATCATGGAACTTTTAGACCTCCTGGGGACCCTCTGGCCAGAAAAAAAGTTCAAAAGCTCCCATATGGACTACTGTCTGGCGGACTTGATCTGACTTTTTAACATCAGAAAGAGTCTATGAGGACATCTTGTAGCTTTTAGATCTTCATGGGACCCTCTGAAGAGAAAAAAAGTTCAAAAGGTCCCATATGGACTACTGTTTGGCGGACTTGACTTGACTTTTTAACATAAGAAAGAGTCCATGAGGACATCATCTAGCTTTTAGGTCTTCTGGGGACCCTGTGAGCAAAAAAAAAGTTCAAAAGCTCCCATATGGATTACTGTCTGGCGGACTTGACTTGACTTTTTAACATAAGAACCAGTCTATAAGGACATCATGGAACTTTTAGATCTTCTGGGGACCCTCTGAGCAGAAAAAAAGTTCAAAAGGTCCCATATGGACTACTGTCTGGCGGACTTTACTTGACTTTTTAACATCAAAAAGAGTCTATGAGGACATCATGGAACTTTTAGACCTCCTGGGGACCCTTTGACCAGAAAAAAGGTTCAAAAGGTCCCATATGGACTACTATCTGGTGGATTTGACTTGACTTTTTAACATCAGAAAGAGTCTATGAGGACATCATGTAGCTTTTAGACCTTTTTGGGACCCTCTGAGCAGAAAAAAGTTCAAAAGCTCCCATATGGACTACTGTCTGTTGGACTTTACTTTACTTTTTAAAGTAACAACAGGTAGTTTTTTGCTCTCGGGCTCCCCCTACAGTTGGGAAACAGTATTGTCCTCTACTACAGTCGTAAACTGTCATCCTACATGCACGTGCATTTGTTGACAACCATGATAGCCCTGAACACTGTAGGAGGAGGTCAAATGCAGGTGTTCTCGCGTGTGTGAAATGTCTTCATCCCAGGTACAGTGGCATATATTTCAGCATGTCATATGAATATAATTTCATGTGTTTTATTTTTTTTATAACGACAAATGATCGCGATGATCACTTTTACAAGCCAGCGTCATTATAGTAGCCTAGTCTATTGGTCACCGTTTTTCTGAGTCTATATGATACTTCAATGCAATCACACAGAAGTATTGCACAAGAACAACATGAGGGTGGAAATTAGTCATCCGAAAAAATTGCGACAAGAATCCCGTTTGCCTCTGTATCTAGCAATAATCGGATATTACACAATCAAGTAACTTTACACATGTAACAAATGAGAAGCTATGAACTCAATGATAATATTATTATCGTCCTCCTTTGTTTGTACATGTTGAGTAGACTACACTTTTTAGATCAAACATTTGCTATTTGCATTTCCTCGATTGCAAAGTTCCAATCAGAACGAGAATGCTAAAAGAACGAGAATAGCGTTTACTAGCTACCAGATTGATAATTCGCTACTCTACTATCATTACTTCATTCATGAAGATAAACGGAGGATAAAATAGCTTCCATAACATAATCAGGCAGCCAAAAAAACAAAGAGATAGTATGCACGCAATATACTTACTGGTCCAAAAGCATGACAGCCAAGTCAGCATCTGTCGGGAACCCCTCCTCCTCTTTCAGCTCACGCCAGCGAGAAAAAGCTGGCCCAATGTTGATCCTCGTTCTTCCTTTTATGCGATCACTTTCTCTTTTTCTCTTTTTGCTTTCCTCCGACAAAACCTTTGCTTTCTTTTTTCTCTGTGCTGCTTCGGCCATGACTGTATAAAATTTGGCTCGCACGTCCGACTTTAAGGAAGTGGGGGTGGTGGTGGAAGTGACGTATACTGTATGCCGTAAAGCAGTCGAATTATGTAGTTCTCTTTGTTCGCGGGTTACTACCAGAAACCCGAAGTTTAAAAGTACAATTAAAAACGCTACAGACCCCGTCAGGCTATGGCAGACGTGTCATTCAAACTATTGTAAGTCGATGTACCATCACAAGAGACTTGGAAATGTATTATGAAGGTTGAAAAGTTGTTGTCTGTTGTTACTTTAACATCAGAACGAGTCTATAAGGACATCATGGAACTTTTAGACCTCCTGGGGACCCTCTGACCAGAAAAAACATTCAAAAGGTCCCATATGGATTACTGTCTGACGGACTTGAATGGACTTTTTAACATCAGAAAGAGTCTATAAGGACATTTTGTAGCTTTTAGATCTTCTGGGGACCCTCTGAGCAGAAAAAAAGTTCAAAAGGTCCCATATGTACTACTGTCTGGCGGACTTGATTTAACTTTTTAACATCAGAAAGAGTCTATGAGGATATCATGGAAATTTTAGACCTCCTGGGGACCCTTTGACCAGAAAAAAGGTTCAAAAGGTCCCATATGGACTACTGTCTGGCGGATTTGACTTGACTTTTTAACATCAGAAAGAGTCTATGAGGACATCATGTAGCTTTTAGACCTTTTGGGGACCCTCTGAGCAGAAAAAAAGTTAAAAAAGTCCCATATGGACTACTGTCTGGCGGACTTGACTTGACTTTTTAACATCAAAAAGAGTCATTGAGGACATCATTTAGCTTTTAGACCTTCGGGGGACCCTCTGAGCAGAAAAAAAGTTCAAAAGCTCCCATATGGACTATTGTCTGTTGGACTTTACTTGACTTTTTAACATCAGAACGAGTCTATAAGGACATCATGGAACTTTTAGACCTCCTGGAGACCCTCTGAGCAGAAAAAAGTTCAAAAGGTCCCATATGGATTACTGTCTGGAGGACTTGACTTGACTTTTTAACATCAAAAAGAGTCTATGAGGAATTCCTGTAGCTTTTAGACCTTCTGGGGACCCTCTGAGCAGAAAAAAGTTCAAAAGCTCCCATATGGACTACTGTCTGTTGGACTTTACTTTAGTTTTTAACATCAGAACGAGTCTATAAGGACATTTTGTAGCTTTTAGATCTCCTGGGGACCCTATGAGCAGAAAAAAAGTTCAAAAGATCCCATATGGACTACTGTCTGGCGGATTTGACTTGACTTTTTAACATCAGAACGAGTCTATGAGGACATCATGTAGCTTTTAGACCTTCTGGGGACCCTCTGAGCAGAAAAAAAATTCAAAAGCTCCCTTATGCACTACTGTCTGACGGACTTGACGACTTTTTAACATCTGAAAAAGTTTATGAGGACATCATGGAGCTTTTAGATCTTCTGAGGATTCTCTGAGCGGAAAAAAAGTTCATAAGGTCCCATATGGACTACTGTCGGGCGGACTTGACATGACTTTTTAACATCTAAAAGAGTCTATGAGGACATCATCTAGCTTTTAGGTCTCCTGGGGACCCTCTGAGCAGAAAAAAAGTTCGAAAGCTCCCATATGGACTACTGTCTGGCGGACTTGACTTGACTTTTTAACATCAAAAAGAGTCTATGAGGACATCATCTAGCTTTTAGGTCTCCTGGGGACCCTCTGAGCAGAAAAAAAGTTCAAAAGCTCCCATATTGACTTCTGTCTGGTGGACTTGATCTGACTTTTTAACATCAGAAAGAGTCTATGAGGACATCTTATAGCTTTTAGATCTTCTGGGGACCCTTTGAGCAGAAAAAAAGTTCAAAAGGTCCCATATGGACTACTGTCTGGCGGACTTGATTTGACTTTTTAACATCAATAAGAGTCTATGAGGACATCATGGAACTTTTAGACCTCCTGGGGACCCTTTGACCAGAAAAAAGGTTCAAAAGGTCCCATATGGACTACAGTCTGTTGGACTTTACTTGACTTTATAACATATGAACGAGTCTATAAGGACATCATGGAACTTTTAGACCTCCTGGGGACACTCTGAGCAGACAAAAGTTCAAAAGGTCCCATATGGATTAATGTCTGGCGGACTTGACTTGACTGTTTAACATCAGAAAGAATCTATGAGGACATCTTGTAGCTTTTAGATCTTCTGGGGACCCTCTGAGCAGAAAAAAAGTTCAAAAGCTCCCTTATGGACTACTGTCTGACGGACTTGATGACTTTTTAACATCAGAAAAAGTTTATGAGGACATCATGGATCTTTTAGATCTTCTTAGGACTCTCTGAGCGGAAAAAAAGTTCAAAAGGTCCCATATGGACTACTGTCTGGCGGACTTGACTTGACTTTTTAACATCAAAAAGAGTCTATGAGGACATCATCTAGCTTTTAAGTCTCCTGGGGACCCTCTGAGCAGAAAAAAAGTTCAAAAGCTCCCATATGGACTACTGTGTGGCGGACTTGAATTGACTTTTTAACATCAGAAAGAGTCTATGAGACCATCATGTAGCTTTTATACCTTATGGGGACCCTCTGAGCAGAAAAAAAGTTCAAAAGGTCCCATATGGACTACTGTCTGGCAGTCTTGACTTGACTTTTTAACATCAAAAAGAGTCTATGAGGACATCATCTAGCTTTTAGGTCTCCTGGGGACCCTCTGAGCAGAAAAAAAGTTCAAAAGCTCCCATATGGACTACTGTCTGGCGGACTTGAATTGACTTTTTAACATCAAAAAGAGTCTATGAGGACATCATGTAGCTTTTAGACCTTCTGGGGACCCTCTGAGCAGAAAAAAGTTCAAAAGCACCCATATGGACTACTGTCTGTTGGACTTTACTTGACTTTTTAACATCAGAACGAGTCTATAAGGACATCATGGAACTTTTAGACCTCCTGGGGACCCTCTGACCAGAAAAAAAGTTCAAAAGGTCCCATATGGATTACTGTCTGGCGTACTTGAATTGACTTTTTAACATCAGAAAGAGTCTATAAGGACATTTTGTAGCTTTTAGATCTTCTGGGGACCCTCTGAGCAGAAAAAAACTTCTAAGGATCCCATATTTACTACTGTCTGGCGGATTTGACTTGACTTTTTAACATCAGAACGAGTCTATGAGGACATCATGTAGCTTTTAGACCTTCTGGGGACCCTCTGAGCAGAAAAAAAGTTCATAAACTCCCATATGGACTACTGTCTGGCGGACTTGACTTGACTTTTTAACATCAAAACGAGTCTATGAGGACATCATGTAGCTTTTAGACCTTCTGGGGACCCTCTGAGCAGAAAAAAAGTTCAAAAGCTCCCACATAGACTACTGTCTGGCGGACTTGACTTGACTTTTTAACATCAAAAAGAGTCTATGAGGACATCATGTAGCTTTTAGACCTTCTGGGGACCCTCTGAGCAGAAAAAAAGTTCAAAAGCTCCCACATAGACTACTGTCTGGCGGACTTGACTTGACTTTTTAACATCAAAATGAGTCTATGAGGACATCATGTAGCTTTTAGACCTTCTGGGGACCCTCTGAGCAGAAAAAAGTTCAAAAACTCCCCTATGGATTACTGTCTGGCGGACTTGACGACTTTTTAACATCAAAAAGAGTCTATGAGGACATCATCTAGCTTTTAGGTCTCCTGGGGACCCTCTGAGCAGAAATAAGTTCAAAAGCTCCCATATGGACTAATGTCTGTTGGACTTTACTTGACTTTTTAACATCAGAACGAGTCTATAAGGACATCATGGAACTTTTAGACCTCCTGGGGACCCTCTGAGCAGAAAAAAAGTTCAAAAGGTCCCATATGGACTACTGTCTGGCAGACTTGATCTGACTTTTTAACATCAGAAAGAGTCTATAAGGACATCATCTAGCTTTTAGATCCTCTGGGGACCCGCTGAGCAGAAAAAAAGTTCAAAAGGTCCCATATGGACTAATGTCTGGCAGACTTGACTAGACTTTTTAATATAAAAAAGAGTCTATGAGGACATCATGTAGCTTTTAGACCTTCGGGGACCCTCTGAGCAGAAAAAAGTTCAAAAGCTCCCATATGGACTACTGTCTGTTGGACTTGATTTGACTTTTTAACATCAGAACGAGTCTATAAGGACATGATGGAAATTGTAGACCTCCTGGGGACCCTCTGACCAGAAAAAAAGTTCAAAAGGTCCCATATGGATTACTGTCTGGCGGACTTGACTTGACTTTTTAACATCAGTAAGAGTCTATAAGGACATTTTGTAACTTTTAGATCTTCTGGGGACCCTCTGAGCAGAAAAAAACTTCAAAGGATCCCATATTTACTACTGTCTGGCAGATTTGACTTGACTTTTTAACATCAGAACGAGTCTATGAGACTATCATGTAACTTTTGGACCTTATGGGGACCTTCTGAGCAGATAAAAAGGTCAAAAGGTCCCATATGGACTACTGTCTGGCGGACTTGACTTGACTTTTTAACATCAAAAAGAGTCTATGAGGACATCATGTAGCTTTTAGACCTTTTGGGGACCCTCTGAGCAGAAAAAAAGTTCAAAAAGTCCCATATGGACCACTGTCTGTTGGACTTTACTTGACTTTTTAATATCAGAACGAGTCTATAAGGACATCATGGATCTTTTAGACCTCCTGGGGACCCTCTGACCAGAAAAAAAGTTCAAAAGCTCCCATATGGACTACAGT
Source organism: Siphateles boraxobius (assembly GCF_051911475.1). NCBI lineage: Eukaryota > Metazoa > Chordata > Actinopteri > Cypriniformes > Leuciscidae > Siphateles > Siphateles boraxobius. The sequence goes on along the minus strand of NW_027508920.1, from coordinate 4,203,974 downwards.
CTGGCAAACTTGACTTGACTGTTTGTACATCAGAAAGAGTCTATGAGGACATCATGTAGCTTTTAGACCTTCTGGGGACCCTCTGAGCAGAAAAAAAGTTCAAAAGCTCCCTTATGGACTACTGTCTGACGGACTTGACGACTTTTTAATATCAGAAAAAGTTTATGAGGACATCATGGAGCTTTTAGATCTTCTGAGGACTCTCTGAGCGGAAAAAAAGTTCAAAAGGTCCCATATCGACTACTGTCTGGCAGACTTGACTTGACTTTTTAACATCAAAAAGAGTCAATGAGGACATCATCTAGCTTTTAGGTCTCCTGGGGACCCTCTGAGCAGAAAAAAAGTTCAAAAGCTCCCATATGGACTACTTTCTGATGGACTTGACTTGACTTTTTAACATCAAAAAGAGTCTATGAGGACATCAGGTAGCTTTTAGACCTTCTGGGGACCCTCTGAGCAGAAAAAAAGTTCAAAAGCTCCCACATAGACTACTGTCTGGCGGACTTGACTTGACTTTTTAACATCAAAAAGAGTCTATGAGGACATCATGTAGCTTTTAGACCTTCTGGGGACCCTCTGAGCAGAAAAAAGTTCAAAAACTCCCATATGGATTACTGTCTGGCGGACTTGACTTGACTTTTTAACATCAGAACGAGTCTATAAGGACATCATGGAACTTTTAGACCTCCTGGGGACCCTCTTACCAGAAAAAAAATTCAAAACGTCCCATATGGACTACTGTCTGGCGGACTTGAATTGACTTTTTAACATCAGAAAGAGTCTATAAGGACATTTTGTAGCTTTTAGATCTTCTGGGGACCCTCTGAGCAGAAAAAACTTCAAAGGATCCCATATTTACTACTGTCTGGCGGATTTGACTTGACTTTTTAACATCAGAACGAGTCTATGAGGACATCATGTAGCTTTTAGACCTTCTGGGGACAATCTGAGCAGAAAAAAAGTTCAAAAGATCCCATATGGACTACTGTCTGGCGGACTTGACTTGACTTTTTAACATCAAAAAGAGTCTATGAGGACATCATGTAGCTTTTAGACCTTCTGGGGACCCTCTGAGCAGAAAAAAAGTTCAAAAGATCCCGTATGGACTACTGTCTGGCGGACTTGACTTGACTTTTTAACATCAGAAAGAGTCTATGAGACCATCATGTAGCTTTTAGACCTTATGGGGACCCTCTGAGCAGAAAAAAAATTCAAAAAGTCCCATATGGACTACTGTCTGGCGGACTTGACGACTTTTTAACATCAAAAAGAGTCTATGAGGACATCATCTAGCTTTTAGGTCTTCTGGGGACCCTCTGAGCAGAAAAAAAGTTCAAAAGCTCCCATATGGACTACTGTCTGGCGGACTTGACTCTACTTTTTAACATAAAAAAAAAGAGTCTATGAGGACATCATGTAGCTTTTAGACCTTCGCGGGACCCTCTGAGCAGAAAAAAGTTCAAAAGCTCCCATATGGACTACTGTCAGTTGGACTTTACTTGACATTTTTAAATATCAGAACGAGTCTATAAGGACATCATGGATCTTTTAGACCTCCTGGGGACCCTCTGACCAGAAAAAAGTTCAAAAGCTCCCATATGGACTACTGTCTGTTGGACTTTACTTGACTTTTTAACATCAGAAAAAGTTTATGAGGACATCATGGAGCTTATAGATCTTCTGAGGACTCTCTGAGCAGAAAAAAAGTTCAAAAGGTACCATTTGGACTACTGTCTGGCGGACTTGACTTGCCTTTTTAACATCAGAAAGAGTCTATGAGGACATTGTGTAGTTTTAAGACCTTCTGGGAACCCTCTGAGCAGAAAAAAAGTTCAAAAAGTCCCATATGGACTACTGTCTGTTGGACTTTACTTGACTTTTTAACATCAGAACGAGTCTATAAGGACATCATGGAACTTTTAGACCTCCTGGGGACCCTCTGAGCAGAAAAAAATTTCAAAAGGTCCCATATGGACTACTGTCTGGCGGACTTGATCTGACTTTTTAAAATCAGAAAGAGTCTATAAGGACATCATCTAGCTTTTAGATCTTCTGGGGACCCGCTTAGCAGAAACAAGGTCAAAAGGTCCCATATGAACTACTGTCTGGCGGACTTGACTTGACTTTTTAACTTCAGAAAGAGTCTTTGCGGACATCATGTAGCTTTTAGACCTTCTTGGGACCCGCTGACCAGAAAAAAAGTTCAAAAGCTCCCATATGGACTACAGTCTGGCAAACTTGACTTGACTGTTTTTACATCAGAAAGAGTCTATGAGGACATCATGTAGCTTTTAGACCTTCTGGGGACCCTCTGAGCAGAAAAAAAGTTCAAAAGGTCCCTTATGGACTACTGTCTGGCGGACTTGACGACTTTTTAACATCAGAAAAAGTTTATGAGGACATCACGTAGCTTTTAGACCTTCTGGGGACCCTCTGAGCAGAAAAAAAGTTCAAAAGATCCCATATGGACTACTGTCTGGCGGACTTGACTTGACTTTTTAAAATCAAAAAGAGTCTATGAGGACATCATGTTGCTTTTAGATCTTCTGGGGAAAAATAAAGTTCAAAAGCTCCCATATGGACTACTGTCTGTTGGACTTTACTTTGCTTTTTAATATCAGAACGAGTCTATAAGGACATCATGGAACTTTTAGACCTCCTGGGGACCCTCTGAGCAGAAAAAAAGTTCAAAAGGTTCCATATGGACTACTGTATGGCGGACTTGATCTGAATTTTTAACATCAGAAAGAGTCTATAAGGACATCATCTAGCTTTTAGATCTTCTGGGGACCCGCTGAGCAGAAAAAAAGTTCAAAAGGTCCATATGGACTAATGTCTGGCAGACTTGACTAGACTTTTTAACATCAAAAAGAGTCTATGAGGACATCATGTTGCTTTTAGACCTTCTGGGGACCCGCTGAGCAGAAAAAAGTTCAAAAGCTCCCTTATGGACTACTGTCTGTTGGACTTTACTTGACTTTTTAACATCAGAACGAGTCTATAAGGACATAATGGAACTTTTAGACCTCCTGGGGACCCTCTGACCAGAAAAAAAGTTCAAAAACGTCCCATATGGACTACTGTCTGGCGGACTGTACTTGACTTTTTAACATCAGAACAGGTCTATAAGGACATCATGGAACTTTTAGATCTCCTGGGGACCCTCTGACCAGAAAAAAAGTTCAAAAACGTCCCATATGGACTACTGTCTGGCAGACTTGATCTGACTTTTTAACATCAGACAGAGTCTATGAGGACATCATGTAGCTTTTAGACCTTCTGGGGACCCTCTGAGCAGAAAAAAAGTTCAAAAGCTCCCTTATGGACCACTGTCTGGCTTACTTGACGACTTTTTAACATCAGAAAAAGTTTATGAGGACATCATGGAGCTTTTACATCTTCTGAGGACTCTCTGAGCAGAAAAAAAGTTCAAAAGGTCCCATATGGACTACTGTCTGGCGGATTTGACTTGCCTTTTTAACATCAGAAAGAGTCTATGAGGACATTCGGTAGCTTTAAGACCTTCTGGGAACCCTTTGAGCAGAAAAAAAGTTCAAAAAGTCCCATATGGACTACTGTCTGGCGGACTTGATCTGACTTTTTAACATCAGAAAGTGTCTATAAGGACATCAACTAGCTTTTAGATCTTTTGGGGACCCGCTGAGCAGAAAAAAAGTTCAAAAGGTCCCATATGGACTACTGTCTGGCGGACTTGACTTTTTAACATCAGAAAGAGTCTATGTGGACATCATGTAGCTTTTAGACCTTTTGCGGACCCTCTGAGCAGAAAAAAAGTTCAAAAGGTCCCATATGGACTACTGTCTGTTGGACCTTACTTGACTTTTTAACATCAGAAAGAGTCTATAAGGACATCATCTAGCTTTTAGATCTTCTGGGGACCCGCTGAGCAGAAAAAAAGTTCAAAAGGTCCCATATGGACTAATGTCTGGCAGACTTGACTAGACTTTTTAACATCAAAAAGAGTCTATGAGGACATCATGTAGCTTTTAGACCTTCTGGGGACCCTCTGAGCAGAAAAAAAGTTCAAAAGCTCCCATATGGACTACTGTCTGTTGGACCTTACTTGACTTTTTAACATCAGAACGAGTCTATAAGGACATAATGGAACTTTTAGACCTCCTGGGGACCCTCTGACCAGAAAAAAAGTTCAAAAGGTCCCATAAGGATTACTGTCTGGTGGACTTGACTTGACTTTTTAACATCAGAACGAGTCTATAAGGACATCATGGAACTTTTAGATCTCCTGGGGACCCTCTGACCAGAAAAAAAGTTCAAAAACGTCCCATATGGACTACTGTCTGGCAGACTTGATCTGACTTTTTAATATCAGAAAGAGTCTATGAGGACATCTTGTAGCTTTTAGAATTTTCTGGGGACCCTCTGAGCAGAAAAAGTTCAAAAACTCCCATATGGATTACTGTCTGGCGGACTTGACTTGACTTTTTAACATCAGAACGAGTCTATAAGGACATCATGGTACTTTCAGACCTTCTGGGGACCCTCTTACCATAAAAAAAGTTCAAAACGTCCCATATGGACTCCTGTCTGGCGGACTTGATCTGACTTTTTAACATCTGAAAGAGTCTATGAGGACATCTTGTAGCTTTTAGATCTCCTGGGGACCCTCTGAGCAGAAAAAAAGTTCAAAAGGTCCCATATGGACTACTGTCTGGCGGACTTGATTTGACTTTTTAACATCAAAAAGAGTCTATGAGGACATCATGGAACTTTTAGACCTCCTGGGGACCCTTTGACCAGAAAAAAGGTTCAAAAGGTCCCATATGGAATACTGTCTGACGGATTTGACTTGACTTTTTAACATCAGAAAGAGTCTATGAGGACATCTTGTAGCTTTTAGATCTTCTGGGGACCCTCTGAGCAGAAAAAAAAGTTCAAAAGGTCCCATATGGATTACTGTCTGGCGGACTTGACTTTTTAACATCAGAAAGAGTCTATGAGGACATCTTGTAGCTTTTAGACCTTCGGGGGACCCTCTGAGCAGAAAAAAAGTTCAAAAGCTCCCATATGGACTACTGTCTGTTGGAGTTTACTTGACTTTTTAACATCAGAACGAGTCTATAAGGACATCATGGAACTTTTAGACCTCCTGGGGACCCTGACCTCTGAGCAGAAAAAAGTTCAAAAGGTCCCATAGGGATTACTGTCTGGCGGAGTTGACTTGACTTTTTAACATCAGAAAGAGTCTATGAGGACATCTTGTAGCTTTTAGATCTAGTCAAGTCTGCCAGACATTAGTCCATATGGGACCTTTTGAACTTTTTTTCTGCTCAGCGGGTCCCCAGAAGATCTAAAAGCTAGATGATGTCCTTATAGACTCTTTCTGATGTTAAAAAGTCAGATCAAGTCCCCCAGACAGTAGTCCATATTTGACCTTTTGAACTTTTTTTCTGCTCAGAGGGTCCCCAGGAGGTCTAAAAGTTCCATGATGTCCTTATAGACTCGTTCTGATGTTAAAAAGTAAAGTAAAGTCCAACAGACAGTAGTCCATATGGGACTTTTTGAACTTTTTTTCTGCTCAGAGGGTTCCCAGAAGGTCTTAAAGCTACACGATGTCCTCATAGACTCTTTATGATGTTAAAAAGGCAAGTCAAGTTCACCAGACAGTAGTCCATATGGGACATTTTGAACTTTTTTTCTGCTCAGAGAGACCTCAGAAGATCTAAAAGCTCCATGATGTCCTCATAAACTTTTTCTGATGTTAAAAAGTCGTCAAGTCCGCCAGAGAGTAGTCCATAAGGGACCTTTTGAACTTTTTTTCTGCTCAGAGGGTCCCCAGAAGGTCTAAAAGCTACATGATGTCCTCATAGCCTCTTTCTGATGTAAAAACAGTCGAGTCAAGTTTGCCAGACTGTAGTCCATATGGGAGCTTTTGAACTTTTTTTCTGGTCAAAGGGTCCCCAGGAATTCTAAAAGATCCATGATGTCCTTATAGACTCGCTCCGATATTAAAAAGTCAAGTAAAGTCCAAAAAACAGTAGTCCATATGGGACTTTTTGAACTTTTTCTGCTCAGAGGGTCCCCAAAAGGTCTAAAAGCTACATGATGTCCTCATAGACTCTTTCTGATGTTAAAAAGTCAAGTCAAATCCGCCAGACAGTAGTCCATATGGGACCTTTTGAACCTTTTTTCTGGTCAAAGGGTCCCTAGGAGGTCTAAAAGTTCCATGATGTCCTCATAGACTCTTTTTGATGTTAAAAAGTCAAATCAAGTCTGCCAGACAGTAGTCCATATGGGACCTTTTGAACTTATTTTCTGCTCAAAGGGTCCCCAGAAGATCTAAAAGCTACAAGATGTCCTCATAGACTCTTTCTGATGTTAAAAAGTCAGATCAAGTCCGCCAGACTGAAGTCCATATGGGACGTTTTGAACTTTTTTTCTGGTAAGAGGGTCCCCAGGAGGTCTAAAAGTTCCATGATGTCCTTATAGACTCGTTCTGATGTTAAAAAGTCAAGTCAAATCCGCCAGACAGTGGTAAATATGGGATCCTTTGAAGTTTTTTTCTGCTCAGAGGGTCCCCAGAAGATCTAAAAGCTACAAAATGTCCTTATAGACTCTTTCTGATGTTAAAAAGTCAAGTCAAGTCCGCCAGACAGTAATCCATATGGGACCTTTTGAACTTTTTTTCTGGTCAGAGGGTCCCCAGGAGGTCTCAAAGTTCCATGATGTCCTTATAGACTCGTTCTGATGTTAAAAAGTCAAGTAAAGTCCAACAGACAGAAGTCCATATGGGAGCTTTTGAACTTTTTTCTGCTCAGAGGGTCCCCAAAAGGTCTAAAAGCTACATGATGTCCTCATAGACTCGTTCTGATGTTAAAAAGTCAAGTCAATTCCACCAGACAGTAATCCATATTGGATCTTTTGAACTTTTTTCCTGCTCAGAGGGTCCCCAGGAGGTCTAAAAGTTCCATAATGTCCTTATAGACTCGTTCTGATGTTAAAAAGTCAAGTAAAGTCCAACAGACAGAAGTCCATATGGGAGCTTTTGAACTTTTTTCTGCTCAGAGGGTCCCCAGAAGGTCTAAAAGCTACCTGATGTCCTCATAGACTCTCTTTTATGTTAAAAAGTCAATTCAAGTCCGCCAGACAGTAGTCCATATGGGAGCTTTTGAACTTTTTTTCTGTTCAGAGGGTCCCCACAACATCTAAAAGCTACAAGATGTCCTCATAGACTCTTTCTGATGTTAAAAAGTCAAGTCAAATCTGCCAGACAGTAGTCCATATGGGACTTTTTGAACTTTTTTTCTGCTCAGAGGGTCCCCATAGGTCTAAAAGCTACATGATGTCCTCATAGACTCTTTCTGATGTTAAAAAGTCAAGTCAAATCCGCCAGACAGTAGTCCATATGGAACCTTTTGAACCTTTTTTCTGGTCAAAGGGTCCCCAGGAGGTCTAAAAGTTCCATGATGTCCTCATAGACTCTTTTTGATGTTAAAAAAGTCAAATCAAATCCGCCATACAGTAATCCATATGGGACCTTTTGAACTTTTTTTCTTCTCAGAGGGTCCCCAGAAGATCTAAAAGCTACAAGATGTCCTCATAGACTCTTTCTGATGTTAAAAAGTCAATTCAAGTCCGCCAGACAGTAGTCCATATGGGACGTTTTGAACTTTTTTTTCTGGTAAGAGGGTCCCCAGGAGGTCTAAAAGTTCCATGATGTCCTTATAGACTCGTTCTGATGTTAAAAAGTCAAGTCAAGTCCGCCAGACAGTAATCCATATTGGACCTTTTGAACTTTTTTCTGCTCAGAGGGTCCCCAGGAGGTCTAAAAGTTCCATGATGTCCTCATAGACTCTTTATGATGTTAAAAAGGCAAGTCAAGTTCACCAGACAGTAGTCCATATGGGACCTTTTGAACTTTTTTTCTGCTCAGAGAGACCTCAGAAGATCTAAAAGCTCCATGATGAACTCATAAACTTTTTCTGATGTTAAAAAGTCGTCAAGTCCGCCAGACAGTAGTCCATAAGGGACCTTTTGAACTTTTTTTCTGCTCAGAGGGTCCCCAGAAGGTCTAAAAGCTACATGATGTCCTCATAGCCTCTTTCTGATGTAAAAACAGTCAAGTCAAGTTTGCCAGACTGTAGTCCATATGGGAGCTTTTGAACTTTTTTTCTGGTCAAAGGGTCCCCAGGAGGTCTAAAAGATCCATGATGTCCTTATAGACTCGTTCTGATATTAAAAAGTCAAGTAAAGTCCAAAAAACAGTAGTCCATATGGGACTTTTTGAACTTTTTTTCTGCTCAGAGGGTCCCCAAAAGGTCTAAAAGCTACATGATGTCCTCATAGACTCTTTCTGATGTTAAAAAGTCAAGTTAAATCCGCCAGACAGTAGTCCATATGGGACCTTTTGAACCTTTTTTCTGGTCAAAGGGTCCCTAGGAGGTCTAAAAGTTCCATGATGTCCTCATAGACTCTTTTTGATGTTAAAAAGTCAAATCAAGTCCGCCAGACAGTAGTCCAAATGGGACCTTTTGAACTTTTTTTCTGCCCAAAGGGTCCCCAGAAGATCTAAAAGCTACAAGATGTCCTCATAGACTCTTTCTGATGTTGAAAAGTCAGATCAAGTCCGACACACTGAAGTCCATATGGGACGTTTTGAACTTTTTTTCTGGTAAGAGGGTCCCCAGGAGGTCTAAAAGTTCCATGATGTCTTTATAGACTCGTTCTGATGTTAAAAAGTCAAGTCAAGTCCGCCAGACTCTAATCCATATGGGAGTTTTTGAACTTTTTTCTGCTCAGAGGGTCCCCAGAAGGTCTAAAAGCTGCATGATGTCCTCATAGACTCTTTTTGATGTTAAAAAGTCAAGTCAAGCCCGCCAGACAGTAGTCTCTGTGGGAGCTTTTGAACTTTTTTTCTGCTCAGAGGGTCCCCAGAAGGTCTTAAAGCTACATGATGTCCTCATAGACTCTTTTTGATGTTAAAAAGTCAGGTCAAGTCCGCCAGACAGTAGTCCATATGGGATCTTTTGAACTTTTTTTCTACTCAGAGGGTCCCCAGAAGGTCTAAAAGCTCCATGATGTCCTCATAAACTTCTTCTGATGTTAAAAAGTCGTCAAGTCCGCCAGACAGTAGTCCATAAGGGACCTTTTGAACTTTTTTTCTGCTCAGAGGGTCCCCAGAAGGTCTAAAAGCTACATGATGTCCTCATAGCCTCTTTCTGATGTAAAAACAGTCAAGTCAAGTTTGCCAGACTGTAGTCCATATGGGAGCTTTTGAACTTTTTTTCTGGTCAAAGGGTCCCCAGGAGGTCTAAAAGATCCATGATGTCCTTATAGACTCGTTCTGATATTAAAAAGTCAAGTAAAGTCCAAAAAACAGTAGTCCATATGGGACTTTTTGAACTTTTTTTCTGCTCAGAGGGTCCCCAAAAGGTCTAAAAGCTACATGATGTCCTCATAGACTCTTTCTGATGTTAAAAAGTCAAGTCAAATCCGCCAGACAGTAGTCCATATGGGACCTTTTGAACCTTTTTTCTGGTCAAAGGGTCCCTAGGAGGTCTAAAAGTTCCATGATGTCCTCATAGACTCTTTTTGATGTTAAAAAGTCAAATCAAGTCCGCCAGACAGTAGTCCAAATGGGACCTTTTGAACTTTTTTTCTGCCCAAAGGGTCCCCAGAAGATCTAAAAGCTGCAAGATGTCCTCATAGACTCTTTCTGATGTTGAAAAGTCAGATCAAGTCCGCCAGACTGAAGTCCATATGGGACGTTTTGAACTGTTTTTCTGGTAAGAGGGTCCCCAGGAGGTCTAAAAGTTCCATGATGTCCTTATAGACTCGTTCTGATGTTAAAAAGTCAAGTCAAGTCCGCCAGACAGTAATCCATATTGGACCTTTTGAACTTTTTTCTGCTCAGAGGGTCCCCAGGAGGTCTAAAAGTTCCATGATGTCCTCATAGACTCTTTATGATGTTAAAAAGGCAAGTCAAGTTCACCAGACAGTAGTCCATATGGGACCTTTTGAACTTTTTTTCTGCTCAGAGAGACCTCAGAAGATCTAAAAGCTCCATGATGTCCTCATAAACTTTTTCTGATGTTAAAAAGTCGTCAAGTCCGCCAGACAGTAGTCCATAAGGGACCTTTTGAACTTTTTTTCTGCTCAGAGGGTCCCCAGAAGGTCTAAAAGCTACATGATGTCCTCATAGCCTCTTTCTGATGTAAAAACAGTCAAGTCAAGTTTGCCAGACTGTAGTCCATATGGGAGCTTTTGAACTTTTTTTCTGGTCAAAGGGTCCCCAGGAGGTCTAAAAGATCCATGATGTCCTTATAGACTCGTTCTGATATTAAAAAGTCAAGTAAAGTCCAAAAAACAGTAGTCCATATGGGACTTTTTGAACTTTTTTTCTGCTCAGAGGGTCCCCAAAAGGTCTAAAAGCTACATGATGTCCTCATAGACTCTTTCTGATGTTAAAAAGTCAAGTCAAATCCGCCAGACAGTAGTCCATATGGGACCTTTTGAACCTTTTTTCTGGTCAAAGGGTCCCTAGGAGGTCTAAAAGTTCCATGATGTCCTCATAGACTCTTTTTGATGTTAAAAAGTCAAATCAAGTCCGCCAGACAGTAGTCCAAATGGGACCTTTTGAACTTTTTTTCTGCCCAAAGGGTCCCCAGAAGATCTAAAAGCTACAAGATGTCCTCATAGACTCTTTCTGATGTTGAAAAGTCAGATCAAGTCCGCCAGACTGAAGTCCATATGGGACGTTTTGAACTTTTTTTCTGGTAAGAGGGTCCCCAGGAGGTCTAAAAGTTCCATGATGTCTTTATAGACTCGTTCTGATGTTAAAAAGTCAAGTCAAGTCCGCCAGACTCTAATCCATATGGGAGTTTTTGAACTTTTTTCTGCTCAGAGTGTCCCCAGAAGGTCTAAAAGCTGCATGATGTCCTCATAGACTCTTTTTGATGTTAAAAAGTCAAGTCAAGCCCGCCAGACAGTAGTCTCTGTGGGAGCTTTTGAACTTTTTTTCTGCTCAGAGGGTCCCCAGAAGGTCTTAAAGCTACATGATGTCCTCATAGACTCTTTTTGATGTTAAAAAGTCAGGTCAAGTCCGCCAGACAGTAGTCCATATGGGATCTTTTGAACTTTTTTTCTACTCAGAGGGTCCCCAGAAGGTCTAAAAGCTCCATGATGTCCTCATAAACTTCTTCTGATGTTAAAAAGTCGTCAAGTCCGCCAGACAGTAGTCCATATGGGACCTTTTGAACTTTTTTTCTGCTCAGAGGGTCCCCAGAAGGTCTAAAAGCTACATGATGTCCTCATAGCCTCTTTCTGATGTAAAAACAGTCAAGTCAAGTTTGCCAGACTGTAGTCCATATGGGAGCTTTTGAACTTTTTTTCTGGTCAAAGGGTCCCCAGGAGGTCTAAAAGATCCATGATGTCCTTATAGACTCGTTCTGATATTAAAAAGTCAAGTAAAGTCCAAAAAACAGTAGTCCATATGGGACTTTTTGAACTTTTTTTCTGCTCAGAGGGTCCCCAAAAGGTCTAAAAGCTACATGATGTCCTCATAGACTCTTTCTTATGTTAAAAAGTCAAGTCAAATCCGCCAGACAGTAGTCCATATGGGACCTTTTGAACCTTTTTTCTGGTCAAAGGGTCCCTAGGAGGTCTAAAAGTTCCATGATGTCCTCATAGACTCTTTTTGATGTTAAAAAGTCAAATCAAGTCCGCCAGACAGTAGTCCAAATGGGACCTTTTGAACTTTTTTTCTGCCCAAAGGGTCCCCAGAAGATCTAAAAGCTACAAGATGTCCTCATAGACTCTTTCTGATGTTGAAAAGTCAGATCAAGTCCGCCAGACTGAAGTCCATATGGGACGTTTTGAACTTTTTTTCTGGTAAGAGGGTCCCCAGGAGGTCTAAAAGTTCCATGATGTCCTTATAGACTCGTTCTGATGTTAAAAAGTCAAGTCAAGTCCGCCAGACAGTAATCCATATTGGACCTTTTGAACTTTTTTCTGCTCAGAGGGTCCCCAGGAGGTCTAAAAGTTCCATGATGTCCTCATAGACTCTTTATGATGTTAAAAAGGCAAGTCAAGTTCACCAGACAGTAGTCCATATGGGACCTTTTGAACTTTTTTTCTGCTCAGAGAGACCTCAGAAGATCTAAAAGCTCCATGATGTCCTCATAAACTTTTTCTGATGTTAAAAAGTCGTCAAGTCCGCCAGACAGTAGTCCATAAGGGACCTTTTGAACTTTTTTTCTGCTCAGAGGGTCCCCAGAAGGTCTAAAAGCTACATGATGTCCTCATAGCCTCTTTCTGATGTTAAAACAGTCAAGTCAAGTTTGCCAGACTGTAGTCCATATGGGAGCTTTTGAACTTTTTTTCTGGTCAAAGGGTCCCCAGGAGGTCTAAAAGATCCATGATGTCCTTATAGACTCGTTCTGATATTAAAAAGTCAAGTAAAGTCCAAAAAACAGTAGTCCATATGGGACTTTTTGAACTTTTTTTCTGCTCAGAGGTTCCCCAAAAGGTCTAAAAGCTACATGATGTCCTCATAGACTCTTTCTGATGTTAAAAAGTCAAGTCAAATCCGCCAGACAGTAGTCCATATGGGACCTTTTGAACCTTTTTTCTGGTCAAAGGGTCCCTAGGAGGTCTAAAAGTTCCATGATGTCCTCATAGACTCTTTTTGATGTTAAAAAGTCAAATCAAGTCCGCCAGACAGTAGTCCAAATGGGACCTTTTGAACTTTTTTTCTGCCCAAAGGGTCCCCAGAAGATCTAAAAGCTACAAGATGTCCTCATAGACTCTTTCTGATGTTGAAAAGTCAGATCAAGTCCGACACACTGAAGTCCATATGGGACGTTTTGAACTTTTTTTCTGGTAAGAGGGTCCCCAGGAGGTCTAAAAGTTCCATGATGTCTTTATAGACTCGTTCTGATGTTAAAAAGTCAAGTCAAGTCCGCCAGACTCTAATCCATATGGGAGTTTTTGAACTTTTTTCTGCTCAGAGGGTCCCCAGAAGGTCTAAAAGCTGCATGATGTCCTCATAGACTCTTTTTGATGTTAAAAAGTCAAGTCAAGCCCGCCAGACAGTAGTCTCTGTGGGAGCTTTTGAACTTTTTTTCTGCTCAGAGGGTCCCCAGAAGGTCTTAAAGCTACATGATGTCCTCATAAACTCTTTTTGATGTTAAAAAGTCAGGTCAAGTCCGCCAGACAGTAGTCCATATGGGATCTTTTGAACTTTTTTTCTACTCAGAGGGTCCCCAGAAGATCTAAAAGCTCCATGATGTCCTCATAAACTTCTTCTGATGTTAAAAAGTCGTCAAGTCCGCCAGACAGTAGTCCATAAGGGACCTTTTGAACTTTTTTTCTGCTCAGAGGGTCCCCAGAAGGTCTAAAAGCTACATGATGTCCTCATAGCCTCTTTCTGATGTAAAAACAGTCAAGTCAAGTTTGCCAGACCGTAGTCCATATGGGAGCTTTTGAACTTTTTTTCTGGTCAAAGGGTCCCCAGGAGGTCTAAAAGATCCATGATGTCCTTATAGACTCGTTCTGATATTAAAAAGTCAAGTAAAGTCCAAAAAACAGTAGTCCATATGGGACTTTTTGAACTTTTTTTCTGCTCAGAGGGTCCCCAAAAGGTCTAAAAGCTACATGATGTCCTCATAGACTCTTTCTGATGTTAAAAAGTCAAGTCAAATCCGCCAGACAGTAGTCCATATGGGACCTTTTGAACCTTTTTTCTGGTCAAAGGGTCCCTAGGAGGTCTAAAAGTTCCATGATGTCCTCATAGACTCTTTTTGATGTTAAAAAGTCAAATCAAGTCCGCCAGACAGTAGTCCAAATGGGACCTTTTGAACTTTTTTTCTGCCCAAAGGGTCCCCAGAAGATCTAAAAGCTACAAGATGTCCTCATAGACTCTTTCTGATGTTGAAAAGTCAGATCAAGTCCGCCAGACTGAAGTCCATATGGGACGTTTTGAACTTTTTTTCTGGTAAGAGGGTCCCCAGGAGGTCTAAAAGTTCCATGATGTCTTTATCGACTCGTTCTGATGTTAAAAAGTCAAGTCAAGTCCGCCAGACTCTAATCCATATGGGAGTTTTTGAACTTTTTTCTGCTCAGAGGGTCCCCAGAAGGTCTAAAAGCTGCATGATGTCCTCATAGACTCTTTTTGATGTTAAAAAGTCAAGTCAAGTCCGCCAGACAGAACTCTATGTGGGAGCTTTTGAACTTTTTTTCTGCTCAGAGGGTCCCCAGAAGGTCTTAAAGCTACATGATGTCCTCATAGACTCTTTTTGATGTTAAAAAGTCAATTCAAGTCCGCCAGACAGTAGTCCATATGGGAGCTTTTGAACTTTTTTTCTGCTCAGAGGGTCCCCAGGAGACCTAAAAGCTAGATGATGTCCTCATAGACTCTTTTTGATGTTAAAAAGTCAAGTCAAGTCCGCCAGACAGTAGTCCATATGGGACCTTTTGAACTTTTTTTCTGCTCAGAGGGTCCCCATAAGGTCTAAAAGCTACATGATGGTCTCATAGACTCTTTCTGATGTTAAAAAGTCAAGTCAAATCCGCCAGACAGTAGTCCATATGGGATCTTGTGAACTTTTTTTCTGCTCAGAGGGTCCCCAGAAGATCTAAAAGCTACAAGATGTCCTCATTGACTCTTTCTGATGTTAAAAAGTCAAGTCAAGTCCGCCAGACAGTAATCCATATGGGACCTTTTGAACTTTTTTCTGCTCAGAGGGTCCCCAGGAGGTCTAAAAGTTCCATGATGTCCTTATAGACTCGTTCTGATGTTAAAAAGTCAAGTAAAGTCCAAAAGACAGTAGTCCATATGGGAGCTTTTGAACTTTTTTTCTGCTCAGAGGGTCCCCCAAAGGTCTAAAAGCTACAAGATGTCCTCTTAGACTCTTTCTGATGTTAAAAAGTCAAGTTAAGTCCGCCAGACAGTAGTCCATATGGGACCTTTTGAACTTTTTTTTCTGCTCATAGGGGCCCCAGAAGATCTGAAAGCTACAAGATTTCCTCAGAGACTCTTTCTGATGTTAAAAAGTCAAGTAAAATCCGCCAGACAGTAGTCCATATGGGATCTTGTGAACTTTTTTTCTGCTCAGAGGGTCCCAGGAGGTCTAAAAGTTCCATGATGTCCTTATAGACTCGTTCTGATGTTAAAAAGTCAAATAAAGTCCAACAGACAGTAGTCCATATGGGAGCTTTGAACTTTTTTTCTGCTCAGAGGGTCCCCAGAAGATCTAAAAGCTACAAGATGTCCTCATAGACTCTTTCTGATGTTAAAAAGTCAGATCAAGTCTGCCAGACAGTAGTACATATGGGACGTTTTTGAACTTTTTTTCTGGTCAGAGGGTCCCCAGGAGATCTAAAAGTTCCATGATGTCCTTATAGACTCGTTCTGATGTTAAAAAGTCAAGTCAAGTCCGCCAGACAGTAATCCATATGGGACCTTTTGAACTTTTTTTCTGGTCAGAGGGTCCCCAGGAGGTCTAAAAGTTCCATTATGTCCTTATAGACTCGTTCTGATGTTAAAAAGTCAAGTAAAGTCCAACAGACAGTAGTCCATATGGGAGCTTTTGAACTTTTTTTCTGCTCAGAGGGTCCCCAGAAGGTCTAAAAGCTACATGATGTCCTCATAGACTCTTTTTGATGTTAATAGGTCTAGTCAAGTCTGCCAGACATTAGTCCATATGGGACCTTTTGAACTTTTTTTCTGCTCAGCGGGTCCCAAGAAGATCTAAAAGCTAGATTATGTCCTTATAGACTCTTTCTGATGTTAAAAAGTCAGATCAAGTCCGCCAGACAGTAGTCCATATGGGACCTTTTGAACTTTTTTTCTGCTCAGAGGGTCCCCAGGAGGTCTAAAAGTTCCATGATTTCCTCATAGACTCGTTCTGATGTTAAAAAGTAAAGTCCACTAGAAAGTAGTCCATATGGGACTTTTTGAACTTTTTTTCTGCTCAGAGGGTTCCCAGAAGGTCTTAAAGCTACACGATGTCCTCATAGACTCTTTATGATGTTAAAAAGGCAAGTCAAGTTCACCAGACAGTAGTCCATAAGGGACCTTTTGAACTTTTTTTCTGCTCAGAGGGTCCCCAGAAGGTCTAAAAGCTACATGATGTCCTCATAGCCTCTTTCTGATGTAAAAACAGTCAAGTCAAGTTTGCCAGACTGTAGTCCATATGGGAGCTTTTGAACTTTTTTTCTGGTCAAAGGGTCCCCAGGAAGTCTAAAAGATCCATGATGTCCTTATAGACTCGTTCTGATATTAAAAGGTCAAGTAAAGTCCTAAAAAGAGTAGTCCATATGGGACTTTTTGAACTTTTTCTGCTCAGAGGGTCCCCAAAAGGTCTAAAAGCTACATGATGTCCTCATAGACTCTTTCTGATGTTAAAAAGTCAAGTCAAATCCGCAAGACAGTAGTCCATATGGGACCTTTTGAACCTTTTTTCTGGTCAAAGGGTCCCTAGGAGGTCTAAAAGTTCCATGATGTCCTCATAGACTCTTTTTTATGTTAAAAAGTCGAATCAAGGCGGCCAGACAGTAGTCCATATGGGACCTTTTGAACTTTTTTCTGCTCAAAGGGTCCCCAGAAGATCTAAAAGCTACAAGATGTCCTCATAGACTCTTTCTGATGTTAAAAAGTCAGATCAAGTCCGCCAGACTGAAGTCCATATGGGACGTTTTGAACTTTTTTTCTGGTAAGAGGGTCCCCAGGAGGTCTAAAAGTTCCATGATGTCCTTATAGACTCGTTCTGATGTTAAAAAGTCAAGTCAAATCCGCCAGACAGTGGTAAATATGGGATCCTTTGAAGTTTTTTTCTGCTCAGAGGGTCTCCAGAAGATCTAAAAGCTACAAAATGTCCTTATAGACTCTTTCTGATGTTAAAAAGTCAAGTCAAGTCCGCCAGACAGTAATCCATTTGGGACCTTTTGAACTTTTTTTCTGGTCTGAGGGTCCCCAGGAGGTCTAAAAGTTCCATGATGTCCTTATAGACTCGTTCTGATGTTAAAAAGTCAAGTAAAGTCCAACAGACAGAAGTCCATATGGGAGCTTTTGAACTTTTTTCTGCTCAGAGGGTCCCCAGAAGGTCTAAAAGCTACATGATGTCCTCATAGACTCGTTCTGATGTTAAAAAGTCAAGTCAATTCCACTAGACAGTAATCCATATTGGATCTTTTGAACTTTTTTTCTGCTCAGAGGGTCCCCAGGAGGTCTAAAAGTTCCATGATGTCCTTATAGACTCGTTCTGATGTTAAAAAGTCAAGTAAAGTCCAACAGACAGAAGTCCATATGGGAGCTTTTGAACTTTTTTCTGCTCAGAGGGTCCCCAGAAGGTCTAAAAGCTACATGATGTCCTCATAGACTCTATTTTATGTTAAAAAGTCAATTCAAGTCCGCCACACAGTAGTCCGTCCATATGGGAGCTTTTGAACTTTTTTTCTGCTCAGAGGGTCCCCACAACATCTAAAAGCTACAAGCTGTCCTCATAGACTCTTTCTGATGTTAAAAAGTCAAGTCAAATCTGCCAGACAGTAGTCCATATGGGACTTTTTGAACTTTTTTTCTGCTCAGAGGGTCCCCACAACATCTAAAAGCTACAAGATGTCCTCATGGACTCTTTCTGATGTTAAAAAGTCAAGTCAAATCCGCCAGACAGTAGTCCATATGGAATCTTTTGAACCTTTTTTCTGGTCAAAGGGTCCCCAGGAGGTCTAAAAGTTCCATGATGTCCTCATAGACTCTTTTTGATGTTAAAAAAGTCAAATCAAGTCCGCCATACAGTAGTCCATATGGGACCTTTTGAACTTTTTTTCTTCTCAGAGGGTCCCCAGAAGATCTAAAAGCTACAAGATGTCCTCATAGACTCTTTCTGATGTTAAAACAGTCAAGTCAAGTTTGCCAGACTGTAGTCCATATGGGAGCTTTTGAACTTTTTTTCTGTTCAAAGGGTCCCCAGGAAGTCTAAAAGATCCATGATGTCCTTATAGACTCGTTCTGATATTAAAAGGTCAAGTAAAGTCCTAAAAAGAGTAGTCCATATGGGACTTTTTGAACTTTTTCTGCTCAGAGGGTCCCCAAAAGGTCTAAAAGCTACATGATGTCCTCATAGACTCTTTCTGATGTTAAAAAGTCAAGTCAAATCCGCCAGACAGTAGTCCATATGGGACCTTTTGAACCTTTTTTCTGGTAAGAGGGTCCCCAGGAGGTCTAAAAGTTCCATGATGTCCTTATAGACTCGTTCTGATGTTAAAAAGTCAAGTCAAATCCGCCAGACAGTGGTAAATATGGGATCCTTTGAAGTTTTTTTCTGCTCAGAGGGTCCCCAGAAGATCTAAAAGCTACAAAATGTCCTTATAGACTCTTTCTGATGTTAAAAAGTCAAGTCAAGTCCGCCAGACAGTAATCCATTTGGGACCTTTTGAACTTTTTTTCTGGTCAGAGGGTCCCCAGGAGGTCTAAAAGTTCCATGATGTCCTTATAGACTCGTTCTGATGTTAGAAAGTCAAGTAAAGTCCAACAGACAGAAGTCCATATGGGAGCTTTTGAACTTTTTTCTGCTCAGAGGGTCCCCAGAAGGTCTAAAAGCTACATGATGTCCTCATATACTCGTTCTGATGTTAAAAAGTCAAGTCAATTCCACCAGACAGTAATCCATATTGGATCTTTTGAACTTTTTTTCTGCTCAGAGGGTCCCCAGGAGGTCTAAAAGTTCCATGATGTCCTTATAGACTCGTTCTGATGTTAAAAAGTCAAGTAAAGTCCAACAGACAGAAGTCCATATGGGAGCTTTTGAACTTTTTTCTGCTCAGAGGGTCCCCAGAAGGTCTAAAAGCTACATGATGTCCTCATAGACTCTCTTTTATGTTAAAAAGTCAATTCAAGTCCGCCACACAGTAGTCCATATGGGAGCTTTTGAACTTTTTTTCTGCTCAGAGGGTCCCCACAACATCTAAAAGCTACAAGATGTCCTCATAGACTCTTTCTGATGTTAAAAAGTCAAGTCAAATCTGCCAGACAGTAGTCCATATGGGACTTTTTTAACTTTTTTTCTGCTCAGAGGGTCCCCACAACATCTAAAAGCTACAAGATGTCCTCATGGACTCTTTTTGATGTTAAAAAGTCAAGTCAAATCCGCCAGACAGTAGTCCATATGGAACCTTTTGAACCTTTTTTCTGGTCAAAGGGTCCCCAGGAGGTCTAAAAGTTCCAAGATGTCCTCATAGACTCTTTTTGATGTTAAAAAAGTCAAATCAAGTCCGCCATACAGTAGTCCATATGGGACCTTTTGAACTTTTTTTCTTCTCAGAGGGTCCCCAGAAGATCTAAAAGCTACAAGATGTCCTCATAGACTCTTTCTGATGGTAAAAAGTCAATTCAAGTCCGCCAGACAGTAGTCCATATGGGACGTTTTGAACTTTTTTTTCTGGTAAGAGGGTCCCCAGGAGGTCTAAAAGTTCCATGATGTCCTTATAGACTCGTTCTGATGTTAAAAAGTCAAGTCAAGTCCGCCAGACAGTAATCCATATTGGACCTTTTGAACTTTTTTCTGCTCAGAGGGTCCCCAGTAGGTCTAAAAGTTCCATGATGTCCTTATAGACTCGTTCTGATGTTAAAAAGTCAAGTAAAGTCCAACAGACAGTAGTCCATATGGGAGCTTTGAACTTTTTTTCTGCTCAGAGGGTCCCCAGAAGATCTAAAAGCTACAAGATGTCCTCATAGACTCTTTCTGATGTTAAAAAGTCAGATCAAGTCTGCCAGACAGTAGTCCATATGGGACGTTTTTGAACTTTTTTTCTGTTCAGAGGGTCCCCAGGAGATCTAAAAGTTCCATGATGTCCTTATAGACTTGTTATGATGTTAAAAAGTCAAGTCAAGTCCGCCAGACAGTAATCCCTATGGGACCTTTTGAACTTTTTTTCTGGTCAGAGGGTCCCCAGGAGGTCTAAAAGTTCCATTATGTCCTTATAGACTCGTTCTGATGTTACAAAGTCAAGTAAAGTCCAACAGACAGTAGTTCATATGGGAGCTTTTGAACTTTTTTTCTGCTCAGAGTGTCCCCAGAAGGTCTAAAAGCTACATGATGTCCTCATAGACTCTTTTTGATGTTTAAAAGTCTAGTCAAGTCTGCCAGACATTAGTCCATATGGGACCTTTTGAATTTTTTTTCTGCTCAGCGGGTCCCCAAAAGATCTAAAAGCTAGATGATGTCCTTATAGACTCTTTCTGATGTTAAAAAGTCAGATCAAGTCCGCCAGACAGTAGTCCATATGGGACCTTTTGAACTAAAAGTTCCATGATGTCCTTATAGACTCGTTCTGATGTTAAAAAGTAAAGTAAAGTCCAACAGACAGTAGTCCATATGGGACTTTTTGAACTTTTTTTCTGCTCAGAGGGTTCCCAGAAGGTCTTAAAGCTACACGATGTCCTCATAGACTCTTTCTGATGTTAAAAAGGCAAGTCAAGTTCACCAGACAGTAGTCCATATGGGACCTTTTGAACTTTTTTTCTGCTCAGAGAGACCTCAGAAGATCTAAAAGCTCCATGATGTCCTCATAAACTTTTTCTGATGTTAAAAAGTCGTCAAGTCCGCCAGACAGTAGTCCATAAGGGACCTTTTGAACTTTTTTTCTGCTCAGAGGGTCCCCAGAAGGTCTAAAAGCTACATGATGTCCTCATAGCCTCTTTCTGATGTAAAAACAGTCAAGTCAAGTCTGCCAGACTGTAGTCCATATGGGAGCTTTTGAACTTTTTTTCTGCTAAGAGGGTCCCCACAAGGTCTAAAAGCTACATGATGGTCTCATAGACTCTTTCTGATGTTAAAAAGTCAAGTCAAATCCGCCAGACAGTAGTCCATATGGGATCTTTTGAACTTTTTTTCTGCTCAGAGGGTCCCCAGAAGATCTAAGAGCTACAAAATGTCCTTATAGACTCTTTCTGATGTTAAAAAGTCAAGTCAAGTCCGCCAGACAGTAATCCATATGGGACCTTTTGAACTTTTTTTCTGGTTAGAGGGTCCCCAGGAGGTCTAAAAGTTCCGTGACTTCCTTATAGACTCGTTCAGATGTTAAAAAGTCAAGTAAAGTCCAACAGACAGTAGTCCATATGGGAGCTTTTGAACTTTTTTTCTGCTCAGAGGGTCCCCAGAAGGTCTAAAAGCTACATGATGTCCTCATAGACTCTTTTTGATGTTAAAAAGTCTAGTCAAGTCTGCCAGACATTAGTCCATATGGGACCTTTTGAACTTTTTTTCTGCTCAGCGGGTCCCGAGAAGATCTAAAAGCTAGATGATGTCCTTATAGACTCTTTCTGATGTTAAAAAGTCAGATCAAGTCCGCCAGACAGTAGTCCATATGGGACCTTTTGAACTTTTTTTCTGCTCAGAGGGTCCCCAGGAGGTCTAAAAGTTCCATGATGTCCTTATAGACTCGTTCTAATGTTTAAAAGTAAAGTAAAGTCCAACAGACAGTAGTCCATATGGGACTTTTTGAACTTTTTTTCTGCTCAGAGGGTTCCCAGAAGGTCTTAAAGCTACACGATGTCCTCATAGACTCTTTATGATGTTAAAAAGGCAAGTCAAGTTCACCAGACAGTAGTCCATATGGGACCTTTAGAACTTTTTTTCTGCTCAGAGAGACCTCAGAAGATCTAAAAGCTCCATGATGTCCTCATAAACTTTTTCTGATGTTAAAAAGTCGTCAAGTCCGCCAGACAGTAGTCCATAAGGGACCTTTTGAACTTTTTTTCTGCTCAGAGGGTCCCCAGAAGGTCTAAAAGCTACATGATGTCCTCATAGACTCTTTCTGATGTAAAAACAGTCAAGTCAAGTTTGCCAGACTGTAGTCCATATGGGAGCTTTTGAACTTTTTTTCTGGTCAAAGGGTCCCCAGGAAGTCTAAAAGATCCATGATGTCCTTATAGACTCGTTCTGATATTAAAAAGTCAAGTAAAGTCCAAAAAACAGTAGTCCATATGGGACTTTTTGAACTTTTTCTCTGCTCAGAGGGTCCCCAAAAGGTCTAAAAGCTACATGATGTCCTCATAGACTCTTTCTGATGTTAAAAAGTCAAGTCAAATCCGCCAGACAGTAGTCCATATGGGACCTTTTGAAAATTTTTTCTGCTCAGAGGGTCCCCAGGAGGTCTAAAAGTTCCATGATGTCCTTATAGACTCGTTCTGATGTTAAAAAGTCAAGTAAATTCCAACAGACAGAAGTCTATATGGGAGCTTTTGAACTTTTTTCTGCTCAGAGGGTCCCCAGAAGGTCTAAAAGCTACATGATGTCCTCATAGACTCTCTTTTATGTTAAAAAGTCAATTCAAGTCCGCCAGACAGTAGTCCATATGGGAGCTTTTGAACTTTTTTTCTGCTCAGAGGGTCCCCACAACATCTAAAAGCTACAAGATGTCCTCATAGACTCTTTCTGATGTTAAAAAGTCAAGTCAAATTCGCCAGAGAGTAGTCCATATGGGACTTTTTGAACTTTTTTTCTGCTCAGAGGTTCCCCATAGGTCTAAAAGCTACATGATGTCCTCATAGACTCTTTCTGATGTTAAAAAGTCAAGTCAAATCCGCCAGACAGTAGTCCATATGGAACCTTTTGAACCTTTTTTCTGGTCAAAGGGTCCCCAGGAGGTCTAAAAGTTCCATGATGTCCTCATAGACTCTTTTTGATGTTAAAAAAGTCAAATCAAGTCCGCCATACAGTAGTCCATATGGGACCTTTTGATCTTTTTTTCTTCTCAGAGGGTCCCCAGAAGATCTAAAAGCTACAAGATGTCCTCATAGACTCTTTCTGATGTTAAAAAGTCAATTCAAGTCCGCCAGACAGTAGTCCATATGGGACGTTTTGAACTTTTTTTTCTGGTAAGAGGGTCCCCAGGAGGTCTAAAAGTTCCATGATGTCCTTATAGACTCGTTCTGATGTTAAAAAGTCAAGTCAAGTCCGCCAGACAGTAGTCCATATTGGACCTTTTGAACTTTTTTCTGCTCAGAGGGTCCCCAGGAGGTCTAAAAGTTCCATGATGTCCTTATAGACTCGTTCTGATGTTAAAAAGTCAAGTAAAGTCCAACAGACAGTAGTCCATATGGGAGCTTTGAACTTTTTTTCTGCTCAGATGGTCCCCAGAAGACCTAAAAGCTACAAGATGTCCTCATAGACTCTTTCTGATGTTAAAAAGTCAGATCAAGTCTGCCAGACAGTAGTCCATATGGGACGTTTTTGAACTTTTTTTCTGTTCAGAGGGTCCCCAGGAGATCTAAAAGTTCCATGATGTCCTTATAGACTCGTTATGATGTTAAAAAGTCAAGTCAAGTCCGCCAGACAGTAATCCATATGGGACCTTTTGAACTTTTTTTCTGGTCAGAGGGTCCCCAGGAGGTCTAAAAGTTCCATTATGTCCTTATAGACTCGTTCTGATGTTAAAAAGTCAAGTAAAGTCCAACAGACAGTAGTTCATATGGGAGCTTTTGAACTTTTTTTCTGCTCAGAGGGTCCCCAGAAGGTCTAAAAGCTACATGATGTCCTCATAGACTCTTTTTGATGTTTAAAAGTCTAGTCAAGTCTGCCAGACATTAGTCCATATGGGACCTTTTGAATTTTTTTTTCTGCTCAGCGGGTCCCCAGAAGATCTAAAAGCTAGATGATGTCCTTATAGACTCTTTCTGATGTTAAAAAGTCAGATCAAGTCCGCCAGACAGTAGTCCATATGGGACCTTTTGAACTAAAAGTTCCATGATGTCCTTATAGACTCGTTCTGATGTTAAAAAGTAAAGTAAAGTCCAACAGACAGTAGTCCATATGGGACTTTTTGAACTTTTTTTCTGCTCAGAGGGTTCCCAGAAGGTCTTAAAGCTACACGATGTCCTCATAGACTCTTTCTGATGTTAAAAAGGCAAGTCAAGTTCACCAGACAGTAGTCCATATGGGACCTTTAGAACTTTTTTTCTGCTCAGAGAGACCTCAGAAGATCTAAAAGCTCCATGATGTCCTCATAAACATTTTTTGATGTTAAAAAGTCGTCAAGTCCGCCAGACAGTAGTCCATAAGGGACCTTTTGAACTTTTTTTCTGCTCAGAGGGTCCCCAGAAGGTCTAAAAGCTACATGATGTCCTCATAGACTCTTTCTGATGTACAAACAGTCAAGTCAAGTTTGCCAGACTGTAGTCCATATGGGAGCTTTTGAACTTTTTTTCTGGTCAAAGGGTCCCCAGGAAGTCTAAAAGATCCATGATGTCCTTATAGACTCGTTCTGATATTAAAAAGTCAAGTAAAGTCCAAAAAACAGTAGTCCATATGGGACTTTTTGAACTTTTTCTGCTCAGAGGGTCCCCAAAAGGTCTAAAAGCTACATGATGTCCTCATAGACTCTTTCTGATGTTAAAAAGTCAAGTCAAATCCGCCAGACAGTAGTCCATATGGGTCCTTTTGAACCTTTTTTCTGGTCAAAGGGTCCCCAGGAGGTCTAAAAGTTCCATGATGTCCTCATAGACTCTTTTTGATGTTAAAAAGTCAAATCAAGTCCGCCAGACAGTAGTCCATATGGGACCTTTTGAACTTTTTTTCTGCTCAAAGGGTCCCCAGAAGGTCTAAAAGCTACAAGATGTCCTCATAGACTCTTTCTGATGTTAAAAAGTCAGATCAAGTCCGCCAGACTGAAGTCCATATGGGACGTTTTGAACTTTTTTTCTGGTAAGTGGGTCCCCAGGAGGTCTAAAAGTTCCATGATGTCCTTATAGACTCGTTCTGATGTTAAAAAGTCAAGTCAAATCCGCCTGACAGTGGTAAATATGGGATCCTTTGAAGTTTTTTTCTGCTCAGAGGGTCCCCAGAAGATCTAAAAGCTACAAAATGTCCTTATAGACTCTTTCTGATGTTAAAAAGTCAAGTCAAGTCCGCCAGACAGTAATCCATATGGGACCTTTTGAACTTTTTTTCTGGTCAGAGGGTCCCCAGGAGGTCTAAAAATTCCATGATGTCCTTATAGACTCGTTCTGATGTTAAAAAGTCAGGTAAAGTCCAACAGACAGAAGTCCATATGGGAGCTTTTGAACTTTTTTCTGCTCAGAGGGTCCCCAGAAGGTCTAAAAGCTACATGATGTCCTCATAGACTCGTTCTGATGTTAAAAAGTCAAGTCAATTCCCCAAGACAGTAATCCATATTGGATCTTTTGAACTTTTTTTCTGCTCAGAGGGTCCCCAGGAGGTCTAAAAGTTCCATGATGTCCTTATAGACTCGTTCTGATGTTAAAAAGTCAAGTAAATTCCAACAGACAGAAGTCCATATGGGAGCTTTTGAACTTTTTTCTGCTCAGAGGGTCCCCAGAAGGTCTAAAAGCTACATGATGTCCTCATAGACTCTCTTTTATGTTAAAAAGTCAATTCAAGTCCGCCAGACAGTAGTCCATATGGGAGCTTTTGAACTTTTTTTCTGGTCAAAGGGTCCCCAGAAGGTCTAAAAGCTACATGATGTCCTCATAGCCTCTTTCTGATGTAAAAACCGTCAAGTCAAGTCTGCCAGACTGTAGTCCATATGGGAGCTTTTGAACTTTTTTTCTGCTCAGAGGGTCCCCATAAGGTCTAAAAGCTACATGATCGTCTCATAGACTCTTTCTGATGTTAAAAAGTCAAGTCAAATCCGCCAGACAGTAGTCCATATGGGATCTTTTGAACTTTTTTTCTGCTCAGAGGGTCCCCAGAAGATCTAAGAGCTACAAAATGTCCTTATAGACTCTTTTTGATGTTAAAAAGTCAAGTCAAGTCCGCCAGACAGTAATCCATATGGGACCTTTTGAACTTTTTTTCTGGTTAGAGGGTCCCCAGGAGGTCTAAAAGTTCCGTGATTTCCTTATAGACTCGTTCAGATGTTAAAAAGTCAAGTAAAGTCCAACAAACAGTAGTCCATATGGGAGCTTTTGAACTTTTTTCTGCTCAGAGGGGCCCCAGAAGGTCTAAAAGCTACATGATGTCCTCATAGACTCTTTTTGATGTTAAAAAGTCAATTCAAGTCCGCCAGACAGTAGTCCATATGGGAGCTTTTGAACTTTTTTTCTGCTCAGAGGGTCCCCAGGAGACCTAAAAGCTAGATGATGTCCTCATAGACTCTTTTATGTTAAAAAGTCAGATCAAGTCCGCCAGACAGTAATCCATATTGGACCTTTTGAACTTTTTTCTGCTCAGAGGGTCCCCAGGAGGTCTAAAAGTTCCATGATGTCCTTATAGACTCGTTCTGATGTTAAAAAGTCAAGTAAAGTCCAACAGACAGTAGTCCATATGGGAGCTTTTGAACTTTTTTTCTGCTCAGAGGGTCCCCCGAAGCTCTAAAAGCTACAAAATGTCCTCTTAGACTCTTTCTGATGTTAAAAAGTCAAGTTAAGTCCGCCAGACAGTAGTCCATATGGGACCTTTTGAACTTTTTTTTCTGCTTAGAGGGTCCCCAGAAGATCTAAAAGCTACAAGATTTCCTCAGAGACTCTTTCTGATGTTAAAAAGTCAAGTCAAATCCGCCAGACAGTAGTCCATATGGGATCTTGTGAACTTTTTTTCTGCTCAGAGGGTCCCCAGGAGGTCTAAAAGTTCCATGATGTCCTTATAGACTCGTTCTGATGTTAAAAAGTCAAGTAAAGTCCAACAGACAGTTGTCCATATGGGAGCTTTGAACTTTTTTTCTGCTCAGAGGGTCCCCAGAAGATCTAAAAGCTACAAGATGTCCTCATAGACTCTTTCTGATGTTAAAAAGTCAGATCAAGTCTGCCAGACAGTAGTCCATATGGGACGTCTTTGAACTTTTTTCTGGTCAGAGGGTCCCCAGGAGATCTAAAAGTTCCATGATGTCCTTATAGACTCGTTCTGATGTTAAAAAGTCAAGTCAAGTCCGCCAGACAGTAATCCATATGGGACCTTTTGAACTTTTTTTCTGGTCAGAGGGTCCCTAGGAGGTCTAAAAGTTCCATTATGTCCTTATAGACTCGTTCTGATGTTAAAAAGTCAAGTAAAGTCCAACAGACAGTAGTCCATATGGGAGCTTTTGAACTTTTTTTCTGCTCAGAGGGTCCCCAGAAGGTCTAAAAGCTACATGATGTCCTCATAGACTCTTTTTGATGTTAAAAAGTCTAGTCAAGTCTGCCAGACATTAGTCCATATGGGACCTTTTGAACTTTATTTCTGCTCAGCGGGTCCCAAGAAGATCTAAAAGCTAGATGATGTCCTTATAGACTCTTTCTGATGTTAAAAAGTCAGATCAAGTCCGCCAGACAGTAGTCCATATGGGACCTTTTGAACTTTTTTTCTGCTCAGAGGGTCCCCAGGAGGTGTAAAAGTTCCATGATGTCCTTATAGACTCGTTCTGATGTTAAAAAGTAAAGTAAAGTCCAACAGACAGTAGTCCATATGGGACTTTCTGAACTTTTTTTCTGCTCAGAGGGTTCCCAGAAGGTCTTAAAGCTACACGATGTCCTAATAGACTCTTTATGATGTTAAAAAGGCAAGTCAAGTTCACCAGACAGTAGTCCATATGGGACCTTTTGAACTTTTTTTCTGCTCAGAGAGACCTCAGAACATCTAAAAGCTCCATGATGTCCTCATAAACTTTTTTTGATGTTAAAAAGTCGTCAAGTCCGCCAGACAGTAGTCCATAAGGGACCTTTTGAACTTTTTTTCTGCTCAGAGGGTCCCCAGAAGGTCTAAAAGCTACATGATGTCCTCATAGCCTCTTTCTGATGTAAAAACAGTGAAGTCAAGTTTGCCAGACTGTAGTCCATATGGGAGCTTTTGAACTTTTTTTCTGGTCAAAGGGTCCCCAGGAGGTCTAAAAGATCCATGATGTCCTTAAAGACGCGTTCTGATATTAAAAAGTCAAGTAAAGTCCAAAAAACAGTAGTCCATATGGGACTTTTTGAACTTTTTTTCTGCTCAGCGGGTCCCAAGAAGATCTAAAAGCTAGATGGTGTCCTTATAGACTCTTTCTGATGTTAAAAAGTCAGATCAAGTCCGCCAGACAGTAGTCCATATGGGACCTTTTGAACCTTTTTTCTGGTCAAAGGGTCCCTAGGAGGTCTAAAAGTTCCATGATGTCTTCATACACTCTTTTTGATGTTAAAAAGTCAAATCAAGTCCGCCAGACAGTAGTCCATATGGGACCTTTTGAACTTTTTTTCTGCTCAGAGGGTCCCCACAACATCTAAAAGCTACAAGATGTCCTCATAGACTCTTTCTGATGTTAAAAAGTCAAGTCAAATCCGCCAGACAGTAGTCCATATGGGACCTTTTGAACCTTTTTTCTGCTCAGAGGGTCCCCAGAAGGTCTAAAAGCTACATGATGTCCTCATAGACTCTTTCTGATGTACAAACAGTCAAGTCAAGTTTGCCAGACTGTAGTCCATATGGGAGCTTTTGAACTTTTTTTCTGGTCAAAGGGTCCCCAGGAAGTCTAAAAGATCCATGATGTCCTTATAGACTCGTTCTGATATTAAAAAGTCAAGTAAAGTCCAAAAAACAGTAGTCCATATGGGACTTTTTGAACTTTTTCTGCTCAGAGGGTCCCCAAAAGGTCTAAAAGCTACATGATGTCCTCATAGACTCTTTCTGATGTTAAAAAGTCAAGTCAAATCCGCCAGACAGTAGTCCATATGGGTCCTTTTGAACCTTTTTTCTGGTCAAAGGGTCCCCAGGAGGTCTAAAAGTTCCATGATGTCCTCATAGACTCTTTTTGATGTTAAAAAGTCAAATCAAGTCCGCCAGACAGTAGTCCATATGGGACCTTTTGAACTTTTTTTCTGCTCAAAGGGTCCCCAGAAGGTCTAAAAGCTACAAGATGTCCTCATAGACTCTTTCTGATGTTAAAAAGTCAGATCAAGTCCGCCAGACTGAAGTCCATATGGGACGTTTTGAACTTTTTTTCTGGTAAGTGGGTCCCCAGGAGGTCTAAAAGTTCCATGATGTCCTTATAGACTCGTTCTGATGTTAAAAAGTCAAGTCAAATCCGCCTGACAGTGGTAAATATGGGATCCTTTGAAGTTTTTTTCTGCTCAGAGGGTCCCCAGAAGATCTAAAAGCTACAAAATGTCCTTATAGACTCTTTCTGATGTTAAAAAGTCAAGTCAAGTCCGCCAGACAGTAATCCATATGGGACCTTTTGAACTTTTTTTCTGGTCAGAGGGTCCCCAGGAGGTCTAAAAATTCCATGATGTCCTTATAGACTCGTTCTGATGTTAAAAAGTCAAGTAAAGTCCAACAGACAGAAGTCCATATGGGAGCTTTTGAACTTTTTTCTGCTCAGAGGGTCCCCAGAAGGTCTAAAATCTACATGATGTCCTCATAGACTCGTTCTGATGTTAAAAAGTCAAGTCAATTCCCCAAGACAGTAATCCATATTGGATCTTTTGAACTTTTTTTCTGCTCAGAGGGTCCCCAGGAGGTCTAAAAGTTCCATGATGTCCTTATAGACTCGTTCTGATGTTAAAAAGTCAAGTAAATTCCAACAGACAGAAGTCCATATGGGAGCTTTTGAACTTTTTTCTGCTCAGAGGGTCCCCAGAAGGTCTAAAAGCTACATGATGTCCTCATAGACTCTCTTTTATGTTAAAAAGTCAATTCAAGTCCGCCAGACAGTAGTCCATATGGGAGCTTTTGAACTTTTTTTCTGGTCAAAGGGTCCCCAGAAGGTCTAAAAGCTACATGATGTCCTCATAGCCTCTTTCTGATGTAAAAACCGTCAAGTCAAGTCTGCCAGACTGTAGTCCATATGGGAGCTTTTGAACTTTTTTTCTGCTCAGAGGGTCCCCATAAGGTCTAAAAGCTACATGATCGTCTCATAGACTCTTTCTGATGTTAAAAAGTCAAGTCAAATCCGCCAGACAGTAGTCCATATGGGATCTTTTGAACTTTTTTTCTGCTCAGAGGGTCCCCAGAAGATCTAAGAGCTACAAAATGTCCTTATAGACTCTTTTTGATGTTAAAAAGTCAAGTCAAGTCCGCCAGACAGTAATCCATATGGGACCTTTTGAACTTTTTTTCTGGTTAGAGGGTCCCCAGGAGGTCTAAAAGTTCCGTGATTTCCTTATAGACTCGTTCAGATGTTAAAAAGTCAAGTAAAGTCCAACAAACAGTAGTCCATATGGGAGCTTTTGAACTTTTTTCTGCTCAGAGGGGCCCCAGAAGGTCTAAAAGCTACATGATGTCCTCATAGACTCTTTTTGATGTTAAAAAGTCAATTCAAGTCCGCCAGACAGTAGTCCATATGGGAGCTTTTGAACTTTTTTTCTGCTCAGAGGGTCCCCAGGAGACCTAAAAGCTAGATGATGTCCTCATAGACTCTTTTATGTTAAAAAGTCAGATCAAGTCCGCCAGACAGTAATCCATATTGGACCTTTTGAACTTTTTTCTGCTCAGAGGGTCCCCAGGAGGTCTAAAAGTTCCATGATGTCCTTATAGACTCGTTCTGATGTTAAAAAGTCAAGTAAAGTCCAACAGACAGTAGTCCATATGGGAGCTTTTGAACTTTTTTTCTGCTCAGAGGGTCCCCCGAAGCTCTAAAAGCTACAAAATGTCCTCTTAGACTCTTTCTGATGTTAAAAAGTCAAGTTAAGTCCGCCAGACAGTAGTCCATATGGGACCTTTTGAACTTTTTTTTCTGCTTAGAGGGTCCCCAGAAGATCTAAAAGCTACAAGATTTCCTCAGAGACTCTTTCTGATGTTAAAAAGTCAAGTCAAATCCGCCAGACAGTAGTCCATATGGGATCTTGTGAACTTTTTTTCTGCTCAGAGGGTCCCCAGGAGGTCTAAAAGTTCCATGATGT
Organism: Siphateles boraxobius; assembly: GCF_051911475.1. Taxonomy (NCBI): domain Eukaryota; kingdom Metazoa; phylum Chordata; class Actinopteri; order Cypriniformes; family Leuciscidae; genus Siphateles; species Siphateles boraxobius. Next base: position 4,173,187 of record NW_027508920.1, on the reverse strand, counting down.
CCTTATAGACTCGTTCTGATGTTAAAAAGTCAAGTAAAGTCCAACAGACAGTTGTCCATATGGGAGCTTTGAACTTTTTTTCTGCTCAGAGGGTCCCCAGAAGATCTAAAAGCTACAAGATGTCCTCATAGACTCTTTCTGATGTTAAAAAGTCAGATCAAGTCTGCCAGACAGTAGTCCATATGGGACGTCTTTGAACTTTTTTCTGGTCAGAGGGTCCCCAGGAGATCTAAAAGTTCCATGATGTCCTTATAGACTCGTTCTGATGTTAAAAAGTCAAGTCAAGTCCGCCAGACAGTAATCCATATGGGACCTTTTGAACTTTTTTTCTGGTCAGAGGGTCCCTAGGAGGTCTAAAAGTTCCATTATGTCCTTATAGACTCGTTCTGATGTTAAAAAGTCAAGTAAAGTCCAACAGACAGTAGTCCATATGGGAGCTTTTGAACTTTTTTTCTGCTCAGAGGGTCCCCAGAAGGTCTAAAAGCTACATGATGTCCTCATAGACTCTTTTTGATGTTAAAAAGTCTAGTCAAGTCTGCCAGACATTAGTCCATATGGGACCTTTTGAACTTTTTTTCTGCTCAGCGGGTCCCAAGAAGATCTAAAAGCTAGATGATGTCCTTATAGACTCTTTCTGATGTTAAAAAGTCAGATCAAGTCCGCCAGACAGTAGTCCATATGGGACCTTTTGAACTTTTTTTCTGCTCAGAGGGTCCCCAGGAGGTGTAAAAGTTCCATGATGTCCTTATAGACTCGTTCTGATGTTAAAAAGTAAAGTAAAGTCCAACAGACAGTAGTCCATATGGGACTTTCTGAACTTTTTTTCTGCTCAGAGGGTTCCCAGAAGGTCTTAAAGCTACACGATGTCCTAATAGACTCTTTATGATGTTAAAAAGGCAAGTCAAGTTCACCAGACAGTAGTCCATATGGGACCTTTTGAACTTTTTTTCTGCTCAGAGAGACCTCAGAACATCTAAAAGCTCCATGATGTCCTCATAAACTTTTTTTGATGTTAAAAAGTCGTCAAGTCCGCCAGACAGTAGTCCATAAGGGACCTTTTGAACTTTTTTTCTGCTCAGAGGGTCCCCAGAAGGTCTAAAAGCTACATGATGTCCTCATAGCCTCTTTCTGATGTAAAAACAGTGAAGTCAAGTTTGCCAGACTGTAGTCCATATGGGAGCTTTTGAACTTTTTTTCTGGTCAAAGGGTCCCCAGGAGGTCTAAAAGATCCATGATGTCCTTAAAGACGCGTTCTGATATTAAAAAGTCAAGTAAAGTCCAAAAAACAGTAGTCCATATGGGACTTTTTGAACTTTTTTTCTGCTCAGTGGGTCCCAAGAAGATCTAAAAGCTAGATGGTGTCCTTATAGACTCTTTCTGATGTTAAAAAGTCAGATCAAGTCCGCCAGACAGTAGTCCATATGGGACCTTTTGAACCTTTTTTCTGGTCAAAGGGTCCCTAGGAGGTCTAAAAGTTCCATGATGTCTTCATACACTCTTTTTGATGTTAAAAAGTCAAATCAAGTCCGCCAGACAGTAGTCCATATGGGACCTTTTGAACTTTTTTTCTGCTCAGAGGGTCCCCACAACATCTAAAAGCTACAAGATGTCCTCATAGACTCTTTCGGATGTTAAAAAGTCAAGTCAAATCCGCCAGACAGTAGTCCATATGGGACCTTTTGAACCTTTTTTCTGGTCAAAGGGTCCCCAGGAGGTCTAAAAGTTCCATGATGTCCTCATAGACTCTTTTTGATGTTAAAAAAGTCAAATCAAGTCCGCCATACAGTAGTCCATATGGGACCTTTTGAACCTTTTTTCTGCTCAGAGGGTCCCCAGGAGGTCTAAAAGTTCCATGATGTCCTTATAGACTCGTTCTGATGTTAAAAAGTCAAGTCAAGTCCGCCAGACAGTAATCCATATTTGACCTTTTGAACTTTTTTCTGCTCAGAGGGTCCCCAGGAGGTCTAAAAGTTCCATGATGTCCTTATAGACTCGTTCTGATGTTAAAAAGTCAAGTAAAGTCCAACAGACAGTAGTCCATATGGGAGCTTTTGAACTTTTTTCTGCTCAGAGGGTCCCCAGAAGGTCTAAAAGCTACATGATGTCCTCATAGACTCTCTTTTATGTTAAAAAGTCAATTCAAGTCCGCCAGACAGTAGTCCATATGGGAGCTTTTGAACTTTTTTTCTGCTCAGAGGGTCCCCACAACATCTAAAAGCTACAAGATGTCCTCATAGACTCTTTCTGATGTTAAAAAGTCAAGTCAAATCCGCCAGACAGTAGTCCATATGGGAGCTTTTGAACTTTTTTCTGCTCAGAGGGTCCCTAGGAGGTCTAAAAGTTCCATGATGTCTTCATTCTCTTTTTGATGTTAAAAAGTCAAATCAAGTCCGCCAGACAGTAGTCCATATGGGACCTTTTGAACTTTTTTTCTGCTCAAAGGGTCCCCAGAAGATCTAAAAGCTACAAGATGTCCTCATAGACTCTTTCTGATGTTAAAAAGTCAGATCAAGTCCGCCAGACTGAAGTCCATATGGGACGTTTTGAACTTTTTTTCTGGTAAGAGGGTCCCCAGGAGGTCTAAAAGTTCCATGATGTCCTTATAGACTCGTTCTGATGTTAAAAAGTCAAGTCAAATCCGCCAGACAGTGGTAAATATGGGATCCTTTGAAGTTTTTTTCTGCTCAGAGGGTCCCCAGAAGATCTAAAGCTACAAAATGTCCTTATAGACTCTTTCTGATGTTAAAAAGTCAAGTCAAATCCGCCAGACAGTAGTCCATATGGGACTTTTTGAACTTTTTTTCTGCTCAGAGGGTCCCCAGGAGGTCTAAAAGTTCCATGATGTCCTTATAGACTCGTTCTGATGTTAAAAAGTCAAGTAAAGTCCAACAGACAGTAGTCCATATGGGAGCTTTGAAATTTTTTTCTGCTCAGAGGGTCCCCAGAAGATCTAAAAGCTACAAGATGTCCTCATAGACTCTTTCTGATGTTAAAAAGTCAGAGCAGGTCTGCCAGACAGTAGTCCATATGGGACGTTTTTGAACTTTTTTTTCTGGTCAGAGGGTCCCCAGGAGATCTAAAAGTTCCATGATGTCCTTATAGACTCGTTCTGATGTTAAAAAGTCAAGTCAAGTCTGCCAGACATTAGTCCATATGGGACCTTTTGAACTTTTTTTCTGCTCAGCGGGTCCCCAGAAGATCTAAAAGCTAGATGATGTCCTTATAGACTCTTTCTGATGTTAAAAAGTCAGATCAAGTCCACCAGACAGTAGTCCATATGGGACCTTTTGAACTTTTTTTCTGCTCAGAGGGTCCCGAGGAGGTCTAAAAGTTCCACGATGTCCTTATAGACTCGTTCTGATGTTAAAAAGTAAAGTAAAGTCCAACAGACAGTAGTCCATGTGGGACTTTTTGAACTTTTTTTCTGCTCAGAGGGTTCCCAGAAGGTCTTAAAGCTACACGATGTCCTCATAGACTCTTTATGATGTTAAAAAGGCAAGTCAAGTTCACCAGACAGTAGTCCATATGGGACCTTTTGAACTTTTTTTCTGCTCAGAGGGTTCCCAGAAGATCTAAAAGCTCCATGATGTCCTCATAAACTTTTTCTGATGTTAAAAAGTCGTCAAGTCAGCCAGACAGTAGTCCATAAGGGACCTTTTGAACTTTTTTTCTGCTCAGAGGGTCCCCAGAAGGTCTAAAAGCTACATGATGTCCTCATAGCCTCTTTCTGATGTAAAAACAGTCAAGTCAAGTTTGCCAGACTGTAGTCCATATGGGAGCTTTTGAACATTTTTTCTGGTCAAAGGGTCCCCAGGAGGTCTAAAAGATCCATGATGTCCTTATAGACTCGTTCTGATATTAAAAAGTCAAGTAAAGTCCAAAAAACAGTAGTCCATATGGGACTTTTTGAACTTTTTCTGCTCAGAGGGTCCCCAAAAGGTCTAAAAGCTACATGATGTCCTCATAGACTCGTTCTGATGTTAAAAAGTCAAGTCAAGTCCGCCAGACAGTAATCCATATGGGAGTTTTTGAACTTTTTTCTGCTCAGAGGGTCCCCAGAAGGTCTAAAAGCTGCATGATGTCCTCATAGACTCTTTTTGATGTTAAAAAGTCAAGTCAAGTCCGCCAGACAGTAGTCTATGTGGGTGCTTTTGAACTTTTTTTCTGCTCAGAGGGTCCCCAGAATGTCTAAAAGCTACATGATGTCCCCATAGACTCTTTTTGATGTTAAAAAGTCAAGTCAAGTCCGCCAGACAGTAGTCCATATGGGATCTTTTGAACTTTTTTTCTGCTCAGAGGCTCCCCAGGAGGTCTAAAAGTTCCATGATGTCCTCATAGACTCTTTTTGATGTTAAAAAAGTCAAGTAAAGTCCAACAGACAGAAGTCCATATGGGAGCTTTTGAACTTTTTTCTGCTCAGAGGGTCCCCAGAAGGTCTAAAAGCTACATGATGTCCTCATAGACTCGTTCTGATGTTAAAAAGTCAAGTCAATTCCACCAGACAGTAATCCATATTGGATCTTTTGAACTTTTTTTCTGCTCAGAGGGTCCCCAGGAGGTCTAAAAGTTCCATGATGTCCTTATAGACTCGTTCTGATGTTAAAAAGTCAAGTAAAGTCCAACAGACAGAAGTCCATATGGGGGCTTTTGAACTTTTTTCTGCTCAGAGGGTCCCCAGAAGGTCTAAAAGCTACATGATGTCTTCATAGACTCTCTTTTATGTTAAAAAGTCAATTCAAGTCCGCCAGACAGTAGTCCATATGGGAGCTTTTGAACTTTTTTTCTGCTCAGAGGGTCCCCACAACATCTAAAAGCTACAAGATGTCCTCATAGACTCTTTCTGATGTTAAAAAGTCAAGTCAAATCCGCCAGACAGTAGTCCATATGGGACTTTTTGAACTTTTTTTCTGCTCAGAGGGTCCCCAATAGGTCTAAAAGCTACATGATGTCCTCATAGACTTTCTGATGTTAAAAAGTCAAGTCAAAGCCGCCAGACAGTAGTCCATATGGGACCTTTTGAACTTTTTTCTGGTCAAAGGGTCCCCAGGAGGTCTAAAAGTTCCATGATGTCCTTATAGACTCTTTCTGATGTTAAAAATTCAAGTCAAATCCGCCAGACAGTAATCCATATTGGACCTTTTGAACTTTTTTCTGCTCATAGGGTCCCCAGGAGGTCTAAAAGTTCCATGATGTCCTTATAGACTCGTTCTGATGTTAAAAAGTCAAGTAAAGTCCAACAGACAGTAGTCCATATGGGAGCTTTGAACTTTTTTTCTGCTCAGAGGGTCCCCAGAAGATCTAAAAGCTACAAGATGTCCTCATAGACTCTTTCTGATGTTAAAAAGTCAGATCAAGTCTGCCAGACAGTAGTCCATATGGGACGTTTTTTAACTTTTTTTATGTTCAGAGGGTCCCCAGGAGATCTAAAAGTTCCATGATGTCCTTATAGACTCGTTCTGATGTTAAAAAGTCAAGTCAAGTCCGCCAAACAGTAATCCATATGGGACCTTTTGAACTTTTTTTCTGGTCAGAGGGTCCCCAGGAGGTCTAAAAGTTCCATTATGTCCTTATAGACTCGTTCTGATGTTAAAAAGTCAAGTAAAGTCCAACAGACAGTAGTTCATATGGGAGCTTTTGAACTTTTTTTCTGCTCAGAGGGTCCCCAGAAGGTCTAAAAGCTACATGATGTCCTCATAGACTCTTTTTGATGTTTAAAAGTCTAGTCAAGTCTGCCAGACATTAGTCCATATGGGACCTTTTGAATTTTTTTTTAGGCTCAGCAGGTCCCCAGAAGATCTAAAAGCTAGATGATGTCCTTATAGACTCTTTCTGATGTTAAAAAGTCAGATCAAGTCCGCCAGACAGTAGTCCATATGGGACCTTTTGAACTTTTTTTCTGCTCAGAGGGTCCCCAGGAGGTCTAAAAGTTCCATGATGTCCTTATAGACTCGTTCTGATGTTAAAAAGTAAAGTAAAGTCCAACAGACAGTAGTCCATATTGGACTTTTTGAACTTTTTTTCTGCTCAGAGGGTTCCCAGAAGGTCTTAAAGCTACACGATATCCTCATAGACTCTTTCTGATGTTAAAAAGGCAAATCAAGTTCACCAGACAGTAGTCCATATGGGACCTTTTGAACTTTTTTTCCGCTCAGAGAGACCTCAGAAGATCTAAAAGCTCCATGATGTCCTCATAAACTTTTCTGATGTTAAAAAGTCGTCAAGTCCGCCAGACAGTACTCCATAAGAGACCTTTTGAACTTTTTTTCTGCTCAGAGGGTCCCCAGAAGGTCTAAAAGCTACATGATGTCCTCATAGACTCTTTCTGATGTTAAAAAGTCAGATCAAGTCCGCCAGACTGAAGTCCATATGGGACGTTTTGAACTTTTTTTCTGGTAAGAGGGTCCCCAGGAGGTCTAAAATTCCATGGTGTCCTTATAGACTCGTACTGATGTTAAAAAGTCAAGTCAAATCCGCCAGACAGTGGTAAATATGGGATCCTTTGAAGTTTTTTTCTGCTCAGAGGGTCCCCAGAAGATCTGAAAGCTACAAAATGTCCTTATAGACTCTTTCTGATGTTAAAAAGTCAAGTCAAGTCCGCCAGACAGTAATCCATATGGGACCTTTTGAACTTTTTTTCTGGTCAGAGGGTCCCCAGGAGGTCTAAAAGTTCCATGATGTCCTTATAGACTCGTTCTGATGTTAAAAAGTCAAGTAAAGTCCAACAGACAGTAGTCCATATGGGAGCTTTTGAACTTTTTTCTGCTCAGAGGGTCCCCAGAAGGTCTAAAAGCTACATGATGTCCTCATAAACTTTTCTGATGTTAAAAAGTCGTCAAGTCCGCCAGACAGTACTCCATAAGGGACCTTTTGAACTTTATTTCTGCTCAGAGGGTTCCCAGAAGGTCTTAAAGCTACACGATATCTTCATAGACTCTTTCTGATGTTAAAAAGGCAAGTCAAGTTCACCAGACAGTAGTCCATATGGGACCTTTTGAACTTTTTTTCCACTCAGAGAGACCTCAGAAGATCTAAAAGCTCCATGATGTCCTCATAAACTTTTCTGATGTTAAAAAGTCGTCAAGTCCGCCAGACAGTACTCCATAAGGGACCTTTTGAACTTTTTTTCTGCTTTGAGGGTCCCTAGGAGGTCTAAAAGTTCCATGATGTCTTCATAGACTCTTTTTGATGTTAAAAAGTCAAATCAAGTCCGCCAGACAGTAGTCCATATGGGACCTTTTGAACTTTTTTTCTGCTCAAAGAGTCCCCAGAAGATCTAAAAGCTACAAGATGTCCTCATAGACTCTTTCTGATGTTAAAAAGTCAGATCAAGTCCGCCAGACTGAAGTCCATATGGGACGTTTTGAACTTTTTTTCCGGTAAGAGGGTCCCCAGGAGGTCTAAAAGTTCCATGGTGTCCTTATAGACTCGTACTGATGTTAAAAAGTCAAGTCAAATCCGCCAGACAGTGGTAAATATGGGATCCTTTGAAGTTTTTTTCTGCTCAGAGGGTCCCCAGAAGATCTGAAAGGTACAAAATGTCCTTATAGACTCTTTCTGATGTTAAAAAGTCAAGTCAAGTCCGCCAGACAGTAATCCATATGGGACCTTTTGAACTTTTTTTCTGGTCAGAGGGTCCCCAGGAGGTCTAAAAGTTCCATGATGTCCTTATAGACTCGTTCTGATGTTAAAAAGTCAAGTAAAGTCCAACAGACAGTAGTCCATATGGGAGCTTTTGAACTTTTTTCTGCTCAGAGGGTCCCCAGAAGGTCTAAAAGCTACATGATGTCCTCATAAACTTTTCTGATGTTAAAAAGTCGTCAAGTCCGCCAGACAGTACTCCATAAGGGACCTTTTGAACTTTTTTTCTGCTCAGAGGGTCCCTAGGAGGTCTAAAAGTTCCATGATGTCTTCATAGACTCTTTTTGATGTTAAAAAGTCAAATCAAGTCCGCCAGATAGTAGTCTTATGGGACCTTTTGAACTTTTTTTCTGCTCAAAGGGTCCCCAGAAGATCTAAAAGCTACAAGATGTCCTCATAGACTCTTTCGGATGTTAAAAAGTCAGATCAAGTTCGCCAGACTGAAGTCCATATGGGACGTTTTGAACTTTGTTTCTGGTAAGAGGGTCCCCAGGAGGTCTAAAAGTTCCATGATGTCCTTATAGACTCGTACTAATGTTAAAAAGTCAAGTCAAATCCGCCAGACAGTGGTAAATATTAGATCCTTTGAAGTTTTTTTCTGCTCAGAGGGTCCCCAGAAGATCTAAAAGCTAAAAAATTTCCTTATAGACTCTTTCTGATGTTTAAAAATGAAAGTCAAGTCCGCCAGACAGTAATCCATATGGGACCTTTTGAACTTTTTTTCTGGTTAGAGGGTCCCCAGGAGGTCTAAAAGTTCCATGATGTCCTTATAGACTCGTTCTGATGTTAAAAAGTCAAGTAAAGTCCAACAGACAGTAGTCCATATGGGAGCTTTTGAACTTTTTTTCTGCTCAGAGGGTCCACACAACATCTAAAAGCTACAAGATGTCCTCATAGACTCTTTCTGATGTTAAAAAGTCAAGTCAAATCCGCCAGACAGTAGTCCATATGGGACGTTTTTTAACTTTTTTTCTGTTCATAGGGTCCCCAGGAGGTCTAAAAGTTCCATGATGTCCTCATAGACTCTTTCTGATGTTAAAAAGTCAAGTCAAATCCGCCAGACAGTAGTCCATATGGGACTTTTTGAACTTTTTTTCTGCTCAGAGGGTCCCCAATAGGTCTAAAAGCTACATGATGTCCTCATAGACTCTTTCTGATGTTAAAAAGTCAAGTCAAATCCGCCAGACAGTAGTCCATATGGGACCTTTTGAACCTTTTTTCTGGTCAAAGGGTCCCCAGGAGGTCTAAAAGTTCTATGATGTCCTTATAGACTCGTTCTGATGTTAAAAAGTCAAGTCAAGTCCGCCAGACAGTAGTCCATATTGGACCTTTTGAACTTTTTTTCTGCTCAGAGGGTCCCCAGGAGGTCTAAAAGTTCCATGATGTCCTTATAGACTCGTTCTGATGTTAAAAAGTCAAGTAAAGTCCAACAGACAGTAGTCCATATGGGAGCTTTGAACTTTTTTTCTGCTCAGAGGGTCCCCAGAAGATCTAAAAGCAACAAGATGTCCTCATAGACTCTTTCTGATGTTAAAAAGTCAGATCAAGTCTGCCAGACAGTAGTCCATATGGGACGTTTTTGAACTTTTTTTCTGTTCAGAGGGTCCCCAGGAGATCTAAAAGTTCCATGATGTCCTTATAGACTCGTTCTGATGTTAAAAAGTCAAGTCAAGTCCGCCAGACAGTAATCCATATGGGACCTTTTGAACTTTTTTTCTGGTCAGAGGGTCCCCAGGAGGTCTAAAAGTTCCATTATGTCCTTATAGACTCGTTCTGATGTTAAAAAGTCAAGTAAAGTCCAACAGACAGTAGTTCATATGGGAGCTTTTGAACTTTTTTTCTGCTCAGAGGGTCCCCAGAAGGTCTAAAAGCTACATGATGTCCTCATAGACTCTTTTTGATGTTTAAAAGTCTAGTCAAGTCTGCCAGACATTAGTCCATATGGGACCTTTTGAATTTTTTTTCTGCTCAGCGGGTCCCCAGAAGATCTAAAAGCTAGATGATGTCCTTATAGACTCTTTCTGATGTTAAAAAGTCAGATCAAGTCCGCCAGACAGTAGTCCATATGGGACCTTTTGAACTTTTTTTCTGCTCAGAGGGTCCCCAGGAGGTCTAAAAGTCCCATGATGTCCTTATAGACTCGTTCTGATGTTAAAAAGTAAAGTAAAGTCCAACAGACAGTAGTCCATATGGGACTTTTTGAACTTTTTTTCTGCTCAGAGGGTTCCGAGAAGGTCTTAAAGCTACACGATGTCCTCATAGACTCTTTCTGATGTTAAAAAGGCAAGTCAAGTTCACCAGACAGTAGTCCATATGGGACCTTTTGAACTTTTTTTCCGCTCAGAGAGACCTCAGAAGATCTAAAAGCTCCATGATGTCCTCATAAACTTTTCTGATGTTAAAAAGTCGTCAAGTCCGCCAGACAGTAGTCCATAAGGGACCTTTTGAACTTTTTTTCTGCTCAGAGGGTCCCTAGGAGGCCTAAAAGTTCCATGATGTCTTCATAGACTCTTTTTGATGTTAAAAAGTCAAATCAAGTCCGCCAGACAGTAGTCCATATGGGACCTTTTGAACTTTTTTTCTGCTCAAAGGGTCCCCAGAAGATCTAAAAGCTACAAGATGTCCTCATAGACTCTTTCTGATGTTAAAAAGTCAGATCAAGTCCGCCAGACTGAAGTCCATATGGGACGTTTTGAACTTTTTTTCTGCTCAGAGGGTCCCCAGGAGGTCTAAAAGTTCCATGATGTCCTTATAGACTCGTTCTGATGTTAAAAAGTAAAGTCCAACAGACAGTAGTCCATATGGGACTTTTTGAACTTTTTTTCTGCTCAGAGGTTCCCAGAAGGTCTTAAAGCTACACGATGTCCTCATAGACTCTTTCTGATGTTAAAAAGGCAAGTCAAGTTCACCAGACTGTAGTCCATATGGGACCTTTTGAAATTTTTTTCTGCTCAGAGAGACCTCAGAAGATCTAAAAGCTCCAGGATGTCCTCATAAACTTTTTCTGATGTTAAAAAGTCGTCAAGTCCGCCAGACAGTAGTCCATAAGGGACCTTTTGAACTTTTTTTCTGCTCAGAGGGTCCCCAGAAGGTCTAAAAGCTATATGATGTCCTCATAGCCTCTTTCTGATGTAAAAACAGTCAAGTGAAGTCTGCCAGACTGTAGTCCATATGGGAGCTTTTGAACTTTTTTTCTGCTCAGAGGGTCCCCATAAGGTCTAAAAGCTACATGATGGTCTCATAGACTCTTTCTGATGTTAAAAAGTCAAGTCAAATCCGCCAGACAGTAGTCCATATGGGATCTTTTGAACTTTTTTTCTGCTCAGAGGGTCCCCAGAAGATCTAAAAGCTACAAGATGTCCTCATAGACTCTTTCTGATGTTAAAAAGTCAAGTCAAGTCCGCCAGACAGTAGTCCATATGGGACCTTTTGATCTTTTTTTTCTGCTCAGAGGGTCCCCAGAACATCTTAAAGCTACAAGATGTCCTCATAAACTCTTTCTGATGTTAAAAAGTCAAGTCAAATCCGCCAGACAGTAGTCCATATGGGATCTTTTGAACTTTTTTTCTGCTCAGAGGGTCCCCAAAAGGTCTAAAAGCTACATGATGTCCTCATAGACTCTTTCTGATGTTGAAAAGTCAAGTCAAATCCGCCAGACAGTAGTCCATATGGGACCTTTTGAACCTTTTTTCTGGTCAAAGGGTCCCCAGGAGGTCTAAAAGTTCCATGATGTCCTCATGGACTCTTTTTGATGTTAAAAAGTCAAATCAAGTCCGCCATACAGTAGTCCATATGGGACCTTTTGAACTTTTTTTCTTCTCAGAGGGTCCCCAGAAGATCTAAAAGCTACAAGATGTCCTCATAGACTCTTTCTGATGTTAAAAAGTCAATTCAAGTCCGCCAGACAGTAGTCCATATGGGACGTTTTGAATTTTTTTTCTGGTAAGAGGGTCCCCAGGAGGTCTAAAAGTTCCATGATGTCCTTATAGACTCGTTCTGATGTTAAAAAGTCGTCAAGTCAAGTCCACCAGACAGTAATCCATATTGGACCTTTTGAACTTTTTTTCTGCTCAGAGGGTCCCCAGGAGGTCTAAAAGTTCCATGGTGTCCTTATAGACTCGTTCTGATGTTAAAAAGTCAAGTAAAGTCCAACAGACAGTAGTCCATATGGGAGCTTTGAACTTTTTTTCTGCTCAGAGGGTCCCCAGAAGATCTAAAAGCTACAAGATGTCCTCATAGACTCTTTCTGATGTTAAAAAGTCAGATCAAGTCTGCCAGACAGTAGTCCATGTGGGACGTTTTTGAACGTTTTTTCTGGTCAGAGGGTCCCCAGGAGATCTAAAAGTTCCATGATGTCCTTATAGACTCGTTCTGATGTTAAAAAGTCAAGTCAAGTCCGCCACACAGTAATCCATATGGGACCTTTTGAACTTTTTTTCTGGTCAGAGGGTCCCCAGGAGGTCTAAAAGTTCCATTATGTCCTTATAGACTCGTTCTGATGTTAAAAAGTCAAGTAAAGTCCAACAGACAGTAGTTCATATGGGAACTTTTTTTCTGCTCAGAGGGTCCCCAGAAGGTCTAAAAGCTAATGATGTCCTCATAGACTCTTTTTGATGTTAAAAAGTCTAATCAAGTCTGCCAGACATTAGTCCATATGGGACCTTTTGAACTTTTTTTCTGCTCAGCGGGTCCCCAGAAGATCTAAAAGCTAGATGATGTCCTTATAGACTCTTTATGATGTTAAAAAGTCAGATCAAGTCCGCCAGACAGTAGTCCATATGGGACATTTTGAACTGTTTTTCTGCTCAGAGGGCCCCCAGGAGGTCTAAAAGTTCAATGATGTCCTTATAGACTCGTTCTGATGTTAAAAAGTAAAGTAAAGTCCAACAGACAGTAGTCCATATGGGACCTTTTGAACTTTTTTTCTGCTCAGAGGGTTCCCAGAAGGTCTTAAAGCTACAAGATGTCCTCATAGACTCTTTCTGATGTTAAAAAGGCAAGTCAAGTTCACCAGACAGTAGTCCATATGGGACCTTTTGAACTTTTTTTCTGGTCAGAGAGACCTCAGAAGATCTAAAAGCTCCGTGATGTCCTCATAAACTTTTCTGATGTTAAAAAGTCGTCAAGTCCGCCAGACAGTAGTCCATAAGGGACCTTTTGAACTTTTTTTCTGCTCAGAGGGTCCCCAGAAGGTCTAAAAGCTACATGATGTCCTCATAGCCTCTTTCTGATGTAAAAACAGTCAAGTCAAGTCTGCCAGACTGTAGTACATATGGGAGCTTTTGAACTTTTTTTCTGCTCAGAGGGTCCCCAGAAGATCTAAAAGCTACAAGATGTCCTCATAGACTCTTTCTGATGTTAAAAAGTCAAGTCAAATCCGCCAGACAGTAGTCCATATGGGACTTTTTGAACTTTTTTTCTGCTCAGAGGGTCCCCAAAAGGTCTAAAAGCTACATGATGTCCTCATAGACTCTTTATGATGTTGAAAAGTCAAGTCAAATCCGCCAGACAATAGTCCATATGGGACCTTTTGAACCATTTTTCTGGTCAAAGGGTCCCCAGGAGGTCTAAAAGTTCCATGATGTCCTCATAGACTCTTTTTGATGTTAAAAAGTCAAATCAAGTCCGCCATACAGTAGTCCATATGGGACCTTTTGAACTTTGTTTCTTCTCAGAGGGTCCCCAGAAGATCTAAAAGCTACAAGATGTCCTCATAGACTCTTTCTGATGTTAAAAAGTCAATTCAAGTCCGCCAGACAGTAGTCCATTTGGGACGTTTTGAACTTTTTTTTCTGGTAAGAGGGTCCCCAGGAGGTCTAAAAGTTCCATGATGTCCTTATAGACTCGTTCTGATGTTAAAAAGTCAAGTCAAGTCCGCCAGACAGTAATCCATATTTGACCTTTGGAAATTTTTTTCTGCTCAGAGGGTCCCCAGGAGGTCTAAAAGTTCCATGATGTCCTTATAAACTCGTTCTGATGTTAAAAAGTGAAGTAAAGTCCAACAGACAGTAGTCCATATGGGAGCTTTGAACTTTTTTTTCTGCTCAGAGGGTCCCCAGAAGATCTAAAAGCTACATGATGTCCTCATAGACTCTTTCCGATGTAAAAACAGTCAAGTCAAGTCTGCCAGACTGTAGTACATATGGGAGCTTTTGAACTTTTTTTCTGCTCAGAGGGTCCCCAGAAGATCTAAAAGCTACAAGATGTCCTCATAGACTCTTTCTGATGTTAAAAAGTCAAGTCAAGTCCGCCAGACAGCAATCCATATGGGACCTTTCGAACTTTTTTCTTCTCAGAGGGTCCCCAGGAGGTCTAAAAGTTCCATGATGTCCTTATAGACTCGTTCTGATGTTAAAAAGACAAGTAAAGTCCAACAGACAGTAGTCCATATGGGAGCTTTTGAACTTTTTGTCTGCTCATAGGGTCCCCCGAAGGTCTAAAAGCTACAAGATGTCCTCAGAGACTCTTTCTGATGTTAAAAAGTCAAGTCAAGTCCACCAGACAGTAGTCCATATGGGACCTTTTGAACTTTTTTTTCTGCTCAGAGGGTCCCCAGAACATCTAAAAGCTACAAGATGTCCTCATAGACTCTTTCTGATGTTAAAAAGTCAAGTCAAATCCGCCAGACAGTAGTCCATATGGGACTTTTTGAACTTTTTTTCTGCTCAGAGGGTCCCCAAAAGGTCTTAAAGCTACATGATGTCCTCATAGACTCTTTATGATGTTGAAAAGTCAAGTCAAATCCGCCAGACAATAGTCCATATGGGACCTTTTGAACCATTTTTCTGGTCAAAGGGTCCCCAGGAGGTCTAAAAGTTCCATGATGTCCTTATAGACTCGTTCTGATGTTAAAAAGTCGTCAAGTCAAGTCCACCAGACAGTAATCCATATTGGACCTTTTGAACTTTTTTTCTGCTCAGAGGGTCCCCAGGAGGTCTAAACGTTCCATGGTGTCCTTATAGACTCGTTCTGATGTTAAAAAGTCAAGTAAAGTCCAACAGACAGTAGTCCATATGGGAGCTTTGAACTTTTTTTCTGCTCAGAGGGTCCCCAGAAGATCTAAAAGCTACAAGATGTCCTCATAGACTCTTTCTGATGTTAAAAAGTCAGATCAAGTCTGCCAGACAGTAGTCCATGTGGGACGTTTTTGAACTTTTTTTCTGGTCAGAGGGTCCCCAGGAGATCTAAAAGTTCCATGATGTCCTTATAGACTCGTTCTGATGTTAAAAAGTCAAGTCAAGTCCGCCACACAGTAATCCATATGGGACCTTTTGAACTTTTTTTCTGGTCAGAGGGTCCCCAGGAGGTCTAAAAGTTCCATTATGTCCTTATAGACTCGTTCTGATGTTAAAAAGTCAAGTAAAGTCCAACAGACAGTAGTTCATATGGGAACTTTTTTTCTGCTCAGAGGGTCCCCAGAAGGTCTAAAAGCTAATGATGTCCTCATAGACTCTTTTTGATGTTAAAAAGTCTAATCAAGTCTGCCAGACATTAGTCCATATGGGACCATTTGAACTTTTTTCTGCTCAGCGGGTCCCCAGAAGATCTAAAAGCTAGATGATGTCCTTATAGACTCTCTCTGATGTTAAAAAGTCAGATCAAGTTCGCCAGACAGTAGTCCATATGGGACCTTTTGAACTGTTTTTCTGCTCAGAGGGCCCCCAGGAGGTCTAAAAGTTCAATGATGTCCTTATAGACTCGTTCTGATGTTAAAAAGTAAAGTAAAGTCCAACAGACAGTAGTCCATATGGGACCTTTTGAACTTTTTTTCTGCTCAGAGGGTTCCCAGAAGGTCTTAAAGCTACACGATGTCCTCATAGACTCTTTCTGATGTTAAAAAGAAAAGTCAAGTTCACCAGACAGTAGTCCATATGGGACCTTTTGAACTTTTTTTCTGGTCAGAGAGACCTCAGAAGATCTAAAAGCTCCGTGATGTCCTCATAAACTTTTCTGATGTTAAAAAGTCGTCAAGTCCGCCAGACAGTAGTCCATAAGGGACCTTTTGAACTTTTTTTCTGCTCAGAGGGTCCCCAGAAGGTCTAAAAGCTACATGATGTCCTCATAGCCTCTTTCTGATGTAAAAACAGTCAAGTCAAGTCTGCCAGACTGTAGTACATATGGGAGCTTTTGAACTTTTTTTCTGCTCAGAGGGTCCCCAGAAGATCTAAAAGCTACAAGATGTCCTCATAGACTCTTTCTGATGTTAAAAAGTCAAGTCAAGTCCGCCAGACAGCAATCCATATGGGACCTTTCGAACTTTTTTCTTCTCAGAGGGTCCCCAGGAGGTCTAAAAGTTCCATGATGTCCTTATAGACTCGTTCTGATGTTAAAAAGTCAAGTAAAGTCCAACAGACAGTAGTCCATATGGGAGCTTTTGAACTTTTTGTCTGCTCATAGGGTCCCCCGAAGGTCTAAAAGCTACAAGATGTCCTCAGAGACTCTTTCTGATGTTAAAAAGTCAAGTCAAGTCCACCAGACAGTAGTCCATATGGGACCTTTTGAACTTTTTTTTCTGCTCAGAGGGTCCCCAGAACATCTAAAAGCTACAAGATGTCCTCATAGACTCTTTCTGATGTTAAAAAGTCAAGTCAAATCCGCCAGACAGTAGTCCATATGGGACTTTTTGAACTTTTTTTCTGCTCAGAGGGTCCCCAAAAGGTCTAAAAGCTACATGATGTCCTCATAGACTCTTTATGATGTTGAAAAGTCAAGTCAAATCCGCCAGACAATAGTCCATATGGGACCTTTTGAACCATTTTTCTGGTCAAAGGGTCCCCAGGAGGTCTAAAAGTTCCATGATGTCCTCATAGACTCTTTTTGATGTTAAAAAGTCAAATCAAGTCCGCCATACAGTAGTCCATATGGGACCTTTTGAACTTTGTTTCTTCTCAGAGGGTCCCCAGAAGATCTAAAAGCTACAAGATGTCCTCATAGACTCTTTCTGATGTTAAAAAGTCAATTCAAGTCCGCCAGACAGTAGTCCATTTGGGACGTTTTGAACTTTTTTTTCTGGTAAGAGGGTCCCCAGGAGGTCTAAAAGTTCCATGATGTCCTTATAGACTCGTTCTGATGTTAAAAAGTCAAGTCAAGTCCGCCAGACAGTAATCCATATTTGACCTTTGGAAATTTTTTTCTGCTCAGAGGGTCCCCAGGAGGTCTAAAAGTTCCATGATGTCCTTATAGACTCGTTCTGATGTTAAAAAGTGAAGTAAAGTCCAACAGACAGTAGTCCATATGGGAGCTTTGAACTTTTTTTTCTGCTCAGAGGGTCCCCAGAAGATCTAAAAGCTACATGATGTCCTCATAGACTCTTTCTGATGTAAAAACAGTCAAGTCAAGTCTGCCAGACTGTAGTACATATGGGAGCTTTTGAACTTTTTTTCTGCTCAGAGGGTCCCCAGAAGATCTAAAAGCTACAAGATGTCCTCATAGACTCTTTCTGATGTTAAAAAGTCAAGTCAAGTCCGCCAGACAGCAATCCATATGGGACCTTTCGAACTTTTTTCTTCTCAGAGGGTCCCCAGGAGGTCTAAAAGTTCCATGATGTCCTTATAGACTCGTTCTGATGTTAAAAAGTCAAGTAAAGTCCAACAGACAGTAGTCCATATGGGAGCTTTTGAACTTTTTGTCTGCTCATAGGGTCCCCCGAAGGTCTAAAAGCTACAAGATGTCCTCAGAGACTCTTTCTGATGTTAAAAAGTCAAGTCAAGTCCACCAGACAGTAGTCCATATGGGACCTTTTGAACTTTTTTTTCTGCTCAGAGGGTCCCCAGAACATCTAAAAGCTACAAGATGTCCTCATAGACTCTTTCTGATGTTAAAAAGTCAAGTCAAATCCGCCAGACAGTAGTCCATATGGGACTTTTTGAACTTTTTTTCTGCTCAGAGGGTCCCCAAAAGGTCTAAAAGCTACATGATGTCCTCATAGACTCTTTATGATGTTGAAAAGTCAAGTCAAATCCGCCAGACAATAGTCCATATGGGACCTTTTGAACCATTTTTCTGGTCAAAGGGTCCCCAGGAGGTCTAAAAGTTCCATGATGTCCTCATAGACTCTTTTTGATGTTAAAAAGTCAAATCAAGTCCGCCATACAGTAGTCCATATGGGACCTTTTGAACTTTGTTTCTTCTCAGAGGGTCCCCAGAAGATCTAAAAGCTACAAGATGTCCTCATAGACTCTTTCTGATGTTAAAAAGTCAATTCAAGTCCGCCAGACAGTAGTCCATTTGGGACGTTTTGAACTTTTTTTTCTGGTAAGAGGGTCCCCAGGAGGTCTAAAAGTTCCATGATGTCCTTATAGACTCGTTCTGATGTTAAAAAGTCAAATCAAGTCCGCCAGACAGTAATCCATATTTGACCTTTGGAAATTTTTTTCTGCTCAGAGGGTCCCCAGGAGGTCTAAAAGTTCCATGATGTCCTTATAGACTCGTTCTGATGTTAAAAAGTGAAGTAAAGTCCAACAGACAGTAGTCCATATGGGAGCTTTGAACTTTTTTTTCTGCTCAGAGGGTCCCCAGAAGATCTAAAAGCTACAAGATGTCCTCATAGACTCTTTCTGATGTTAAAAAGTCAGATCAAGTCTGCCAGACAGTAGTCCATATGGGACGTTTTTGAACTTTTTTTCTGGTCAGAGGGTCCCCAGGAGATCTAAAAGTTCCATGATGTCCTTATAGACTCGTTCTGATGTTAAAAAGTCAAGTCAAGTCCGCTAGACAGTAATCCATATGGGACCTTTTGAACTTTTTTTCTGGTCAGAGGGTCCCCAGGAGGTCTAAAAGTTCCATGATGTCCTTATAGACTCGTTCTGATGTTAAAAAGTCAAGTAAAGTCCAACAGACAGTAGTTCATATGGGAGCTTTTGAACTTTTTTTCTGCTCAGAGGGTTCCCAGAAGGTCTAAAAGCTACATGATGTCCTCATAGACCCTTTTTGATGTTAAAAAGTCTAGTCAAGTCTGCCAGATATTAGTCCATATGGGACCTTTTGAACTTTTTTTCTGCTCAGCGGGTCCCCAGAAGATCTAAAAGCTAGATGATGTCCTTATAGACTCTTTCTGATGTTAAAAAGTCAGATCAAGTCCGCCAGACAGTAGTCCATATGGGACCTTTTGAACTTTTTTTCTGCTCAGAGGGTCCCCAGGAGGTCTAAAAGTTCCATGATGTCCTTATAGACTCGTTCTGATGTTAAAAAGTAAAGTAAAGTCCAACAGACAGTAGTCCATATGGGACTTTTATAGCTTTTTTTCTGCTCAGAGGGTTCCCAGAAGGTCTTAAAGCTACACGATGTCCTCATAGACTCTTTCTGATGTTAAAAAGGCAAGTCAAGTTCACCAGACAATAGTCCATATGGAACCTTTTGAACTTTTTTTCTGCTCAGAGAGACCTCAGAAGATCTAAAAGCTCCATGATGTCCTCATAAACTTTTCTGATGTTGAAAAGTCATCAAGTCCGCCAGACTGTAGTCCATACGGGAGCTTTTGAACTTTTTTTCTGCTCAGAGGGTCCCCATAAGGTCTAAAAGCTACATGATGGTCTCATAGACTCTTTCTGATGTTAAAAAGTCAAGTCAAATCCGACAGACAGTAGTCCATATGGGATCTTTTAAACTTTTTGTCTGCTCAGAGGGTCCCCAGAAGATCTAAAAGCTACAAGATGTCCTCATAGACTCTTTCTGATGTTAAAAAGTCAAGTCAAGTCCGCCAGACAGTAATCCATATGGGACCTTTCGAACTTTTTCTTCTCAGAGGGTCCCCAGGAGGTCTAAAAGTTCCATGATGTCCTTATAGACTCGTTCTGATGTTAAAAAGTCAAGTAAAGTCCAACAGACAGTAGTCCATATGGGAGCTTTTGAACTTTTTGTCTGCTCATAGGGTCCCCCGAAGGTCTAAAAGCTACAAGATGTCCTCACAGACTCTTTCTGATGTTAAAAAGTCAAGTCAAGTCCGCCAGACAGTAGTCCATATGGGACCTTTCGAACTTTTTTCTACTCAGAGGGTCCCCAGGAGGTCTAAAAGTTCCATGATGTCCTTATAGACTCGTTCTGATGTTAAAAAGTCAAGTAAAGTCCAACAGACAGTAGTCCATATGGGAGCTTTTGAACTTTTTGTCTGCTCATAGGGTCCCCCGAAGGTCTAAAAGCTACAAGATGTCCTCACAGACTCTTTCTGATGTTAAAAAGTCAAGTCAAGTCCGCCAGACAGTAGTCCATATGGGACCTTTTGAACTTTTTTTTCTGCTCAGAGGGTCCCCAGAACATCTAAAAGCTACAAGATGTCCTCATAGACTCTTTCTGATGTTAAAAAGTCGAGTCAAATCCGCCAGAAAGTAGTCCATATGGGACTTTTTGAACTTTTTTTCTGCTCAGAGGGTCCCCAAAAGGTCTAAAAGCTACATGATGCCCTCATAGACTCTTTCTGATGTTGAAAAGTCAAGTCAAATCCGCCAGACAGTAGTCCATATGGGACCTTTTGAACCTTTTTTCTGGTCAAAGGGTCCCCAGGAGGTCTAAAGGTTCCATGATTTCCTCATAGACTCTTTTTGATGTTAAAAAGTCAAATCAAGTCCGCCATACAGTAGTCCATATGGGACCTTTTGAACTTTTTTTCTTCTCAGAGGGTCCCCAGAAGATCTAAAAGCTACAAGATGTCCTCATAGACTCTTTCTGATGTTAAAAAGTCAATTCAAGTCCGCCAGACAGTAGTCCATATGGGACGTTTTGAACTTTTTTTTCTGGTAAGAGGGTCCCCAGGAGGTCTAAAAGTTCCATGATGTCCATATAGACTCGTTCTGATGTTAAAAAGTCAAGTCATGTCCGCCAGACAGTAATCCATATTGGACCATTGGAACTTTTTTTCTGCTCAGAGGGTCCCCAGGAGGTCTAAAAGTTCCATGATGTCCTTATAGACTCGTTCTGATGTTAAAAAGTCAAGTAAAGTCCAACAGACAGTAGTTCATATGGGAGCTTTTGAACTTTTTTTCTGCTCAGAGGGTCCCCAGAAGGTCTAAAAGCTACATGATGTCCTCATAGACTCTTTTTGATGTTAAAAAGTCAAGTCAAGTCCGAAGGACAGTAATCCATATTTGACCTTTGGAAAAATTTTTCTGCTCAGAGGGTCCCCAGGAGGTCTAAAAGTTCCATGATGTCCTTATAGACTCGTTCTGATGTTAAAAAGTGAAGTAAAGTCCAACAGACAGTAGTCCATATGGGAGCTTTGAACTTTTTTTTCTGCTCAGAGGGTCCCCAGAAGATCTAAAAGCTACAAGATGTCCTCATAGACTCTTTCTGATGTTAAAAAGTCAGATCAAGTCTGCCAGACAGTAGTCCATATGGGACGTTTTTGAACTTTTTTTCTGGTCAGAGTTTCCCCAGGAGATCTAAAAGTTCCATGATGTCCTTATAGACTCGTTCTGATGTTAAAAAGTCAAGTCAAGTCCGCTAGACAGTAATCCATATGGGACCTTTTGAACTTTTTTTCTGGTCAGAGGGTCCCCAGGAGGTCTAAAAGTTCCATGATGTCCTTATAGACTCGTTCTGATGTTAAAAAGTCAAGGAAAGTCCAACAGACAGTAGTTCATATGGGAGCTTTTGAACTTTTTTTCTGCTCAGAGGGTCCCCAGAAGGTCTAAAAGCTACATGATGTCCTCATAGACCCTTTTTGATGTTAAAAAGTCTAGTCAAGTCTGCCAGATATTAGTCTATATGGGACCTTTTGAACTTTTTTTCTGCTCAGCGGGTCCCCAGAAGATCTAAAAGCTAGATGATGTCCTTATAGACTCTTTCTGATGTTAAAAAGTCAGATCAAGTCCGCCAGACAGTAGTCCATATGGGACCTTTTGAACTTTTTTTCTGCTCAGAGGGTCCCCAGGAGGTCTAAAAGTTCCATGATGTCCTTATAGACTCGTTCTGATGTTAAAAAGTAAAGTAAAGTCCAACAGACAGTAGTCCATATTGGACTTTTATAGCTTTTTTTCTGCTCAGAGGGTTCCCAGAGGGTCTTAAAGCTACACAATGTCCTTATAGACTCTTTCTGATGTTAAAAAGGCAAGTCAAGTTCACCAGACAATAGTCCATATGGAACCTTTTGAACTTTTTTTCTGCTCAGAGAGACCTCAGAAGATCTAAAAGCTCCATGATGTCCTCATAAACTTTTCTGATGTTAAAAAGTCATCAAGTCCGCCAGACTGTAGTCCATACGGGAGCTTTTGAACTTTTTTTCTGCTCAGAGGGTCCCCATAAGGTCTAAAAGCTACATGATGGTCTCATAGACTCTTTCTGATGTTAAAAAGTCAAGTCAAATCCGACAGACAGTAGTCCATATGGGATCTTTTAAACTTTTTGTCTGCTCAGAGGGTCCCCAGAAGATCTAAAAGCTACAAGATGTCCTCATAGACTCTTTCTGATGTTAAAAAGTCAAGTCAAGTCCGCCAGACAGTAATCCATATGGGACCTTTCGAACTTTTTCTTCTCAGAGGGTCCCCAGGAGGTCTAAAAGTTCCATGATGTCCTTATAGACTCGTTCTGATGTTAAAAAGTCAAGTAAAGTCCAACAGACAGTAGTCCATATGGGAGCTTTTGAACTTTTTGTCTGCTCATAGGGTCCCCCGAAGGTCTAAAAGCTACAAGATGTCCTCACAGACTCTTTCTGATGTTAAAAAGTCAAGTCAAGTCCGCCAGACAGTAGTCCATATGGGACCTTTTGAACCTTTTTTCTGGTCAAAGGGTCCCCAGGAGGTCTAAAAGTTCCATGATGTCCTCATGGACTCTTTTTGATGTTAAAAAGTCAAATCAAGTCCGCCATACAGTAGTCCATATGGGACCTTTTGAACTTTTTTTCTTCTCAGAGGGTCCCCAGAAGATCTAAAAGCTACAAGATGTCCTCATAGACTCTTTCTGATGTTAAAAAGTCAATTCAAGTCCGCCAGACAGTAGTCCATATGGGACGTTTTGAATTTTTTTTCTGGTAAGAGGGTCCCCAGGAGGTCTAAAAGTTCCATGATGTCCTTATAGACTCGTTCTGATGTTAAAAAGTCGTCAAGTCAAGTCCACCAGACAGTAATCCATATTGGACCTTTTGAACTTTTTTTCTGCTCAGAGGGTCCCCAGGAGGTCTAAAAGTTCCATGGTGTCCTTATAGACTCGTTCTGATGTTAAAAAGTCAAGTAAAGTCCAACAGACAGTAGTCCATATGGGAGCTTTGAACTTTTTTTCTGCTCAGAGGGTCCCCAGAAGATCTAAAAGCTACAAGATGTCCTCATAGACTCTTTCTGATGTTAAAAAGTCAGATCAAGTCTGCCAGACAGTAGTCCATGTGGGACGTTTTTGAACTTTTTTTCTGGTCAGAGGGTCCCCAGGAGATCTAAAAGTTCCATGATGTCCTTATAGACTCGTTCTGATGTTAAAAAGTCAAGTCAAGTCCGCCACACAGTAATCCATATGGGACCTTTTGAACTTTTTTTCTGGTCAGAGGGTCCCCAGGAGGTCTAAAAGTTCCATTATGTCCTTATAGACTCGTTCTGATGTTAAAAAGTCAAGTAAAGTCCAAAAAACAGTAGTCCATATGGGACTTTTTGAACTTTTTCTGCTCAGAGGGTCCCCAAAAGGTCTAAAAGCTACATGATGTCCTCATAGACTCTTTCTGATGTTAAAAAGTCAAGTCAAATCCGCCAGACAGCAGTCCATATGGGACATTTTGAACCTTTTTTCTGGTCAAAGGGTCCCTAGGAGGTCTAAAAGTTCCATGATGTCCTCATAGACTCTTTTTGATGTTAAAAAGTCAAATCAAGTCCGCCAGACAGTAGTCCATATGGGACCTTTTGAGCTTTTTTTTCTGGTAAGAGGGTCCCCAGGAGGTCTAAAAGTTCCATGATGTCCTTATAGACTCGTTCTGATGTTAAAAAGTCAAGTCATGTCCACCAGACAGTAATCCATATTGGACCATTGGAACTTTTTTTCTGCTCAGAGGGTCCCCAGGAGGTCTAAAAGTTCCATGATGTCCTTATAGACTCGTTCTGATGTTAAAAAGTCAAGTAAAGTCCAACAGACAGTAGTCCATATGGGAGCTTTGAACTTTAATTCTGCTCAGAGGGTCCCCAGAAGATCTAAAAGCTACAAGATGTCCTCATAGACTCTTTCTGATGTTAAAAAGTCAGATCAAGTCTGCCAGACTGTAGTCCATATGGGACGTTTTTGAACTTTTTTTTTCTGGTCAGAGGGTCCCCAGGAGATCTAAAAGTTCCATGATGTCCTTATAGACTCGTTCTGATGTTAAAAAGTCAAGTCAAGTCCGCCAGACAGTAATCCATATGGGACCTTTTGAACTTTTTTTCTGGTCACAGGGTCCCCAGGAGGTCTAAAAGTTCCATTATGTCCTTATAGACTCGTTCTGATGTTAAAAAGTCAAGTAAAGTCCAACAGACAGTAGTCCATATGGGAGCTTTTGAACTTTTTTTCTGCTCAGAGGGTCCCCAGAAGGTCTAAAAGCTACATGATGTCCTCATAGACTCTTTTTGATTTTAAAAATTCTAGTCAAGTCTGCCAGACATTAGTCCATATGGGACCTTTTGAACTTTTTTTCTGCTCAGCGGGTCCCCAGAAGATCTAAAAGCTAGATGATGTCCTTATAGACTCTTTCTGATGTTAAAAAGTCAGATCAAGTCCGCCAGACAGTAGTCCATATGGGACCTTTTGAACTTTTTTTCTGCTCAGAGGGTCCCCAGGAGGTCTAAAAGTTCCATGATGTCCTTATAGACTCGTTCTGATGTTAAAAAGTAAGGTAAAGTTCACCAGACAGTAGTCCATATGGGACCTTTTGAACTTTTTTTTCTGCTCAGAGAGACCTCAGAAGATCTAAAAGCTCCATGATGTCCTCATAAACTTTTTCTGTTGTTAAAAAGTCGTCAAGTCCGCCAGACAGTAGTCCATAAGGGACCTTTTGAACTTTTTTTCTGCACAGAGGGTGCCCAGAAGGTCTAAAAGCTACATGATGTCCTCATAGCCTCTTTCTGATGTAAAAACAGTCAAGTCAAGTTTGCCAGACTGTAGTCCATATGGGAGCTTTTGAACTTTTTTTCTGGTCAAAGGGTCCCCAGGAGGTCTAAAAGATCCATGATGTCCTTATAGACTCGTTCTGATATTAAAAAGTCAAGTAAAGTCCAAAAAACAGTAGTCCATATGGGACTTTTTGAACTTTTTCTGCTCAGAGGGTCCCCAAAAGGTCTAAAAGCTACATGATGTCCTCATAGACTCTTTCTGATGTTAAAAAGTCAAGTCAAGTCCGCCAGACAGCAGTCCATATGGGACCTTTTGAACCTTTTTTCTGGTCAAAGGGTCCCTAGGAGGTCTAAAAGTTCCATGTTGTCCTCATAGACTCTTTTTGATGTTAAAAAGTCAAATCAAGTCCGCCAGACAGTAGTCCATATGGGACCTTTTGAACTTTTTTTCTGCTCAAAGGGTCCCCAGAAGATCTAAAAGCTACAAGATGTCCTCATAGACTCTTTCTGATGTTAAAAAGTCAGATCAAGTCCGCCAGACAGAAGTCCATATGGGACGTTTTGAACTTTTTTTCTGGTAAGAGGGTCCCCAGGAGGTCTAAAAGTTCCATGATGTCCTTATAGACTCGTTCTGATGTTAAAAAGTCAAGTCAAGTCCACCATACAGTATTCCATATGGGAGTTTTTGAACTTTTTTCTGCTCAGAGGGTCCCCAGAAGGTCTAAAAGCTGCATGATGTCCTCATAGACTCTTTTTGATGTTAAAAAGTCAAGTCAAGTCCGCCAGACAGTAGTCTCTGTGGGAGCTTTTGAACTTTTTTTCTGCTCAGAGGGTCCCCAGAAGGTCTTAAAGCTACATGATGTCCTCATAGACTCTTTTTGATGTTAAAAAGTCAAGTCAAGTCCGCCAGAAGTAGTCCATATGGGATCTTTTGAACTTTTTTTCTGCTCAGAGGGTCCCCAGAAGGTCTAAAAGCTACATGATGTCCTCATAGACTCTTTTTGATGTTAAAAAGTCAAGTCAATTCCACCAGACAGTAGTCCATATGGGACCTTTTGAACTTTTTTTCTGCTCAGAGGGTCCCCAGAAGGGCTAAAAGCTACATGATGTCCTCATAGACTCTTTCTGATGTTAAAAAGTCAAGTCAATTCCACCAGACAGTAGTCCATATGGGACCTTTTGAATTTTTTTTCTGCTCAGAGGGTCCCCAGAAGGTCTAAAAGCTACATGATGTCCTCATAGACTCTTTCTGATGTTAAAAAGTCAAGTCAAGTCTGCCAGACAGTAGTCCATATGGGATGTTTTTGAACTTTTTTTCTGCTCAGAGAGTCCTCAGAAGATCTAAAAGCTCCATGATGTCCTCATAAACTTTTTCTGATGTTAAAAAGTCATCAAGTCCGCCAGACAGTAGTCCAAAAGGGAGCTTTTGAACTTTTTTTCTGCTCAGAGGGTAAGGTCTAAAAGCTACATGATGTCCTCATAGACTCTTTCTGATTTAAAAACATTCAAGTAAAGTTTGCCAGACTGTAGTCCATATGGGAGCTTTTGAACTTTTTTTCTGGTCACAGGGTCCCCAGGAGGTCTAAAAGATCCATGATGTCCTTATAGACTCGTTCTGATAATAAAAAGTCAAGTCAAGTCCGCCAGACAGTAATCCATATGGGACCTTTTGAACTTTTTTTTCTGGTCAGAGGGTCCCCAGGAGGTCTAAAAGTTCCATGATGTCCTTATAGACTCGTTCTGATGTTAAAAAGTCAAGTAAAGTCCAACAGACAGTAGTCCATATGGGAGCTTTTGAACTTTTTTCTGCTCAGAGGGTCCCCAGAAGGTCTAAAAGCTACATGATGTCCTCATAGACTCTTTTTGATGTTAAAAAGTCAAGTCAAATCCGCCAGACAGTAGTCCATATGGGATCTTTTGAACTTTTTTTCTGCTCAGAGGGTCCCCAGAAGATCTAAAAGCTACAATGTGTAAGGGAGGCATCCCCTGTGGTAAAAACTGGTAGAAAGTGGTCAGCAAAGAAATCTGTAGTAGAGGCAAAGGCGGACCTTCAAATCGGGGATATCGTGGGACAGGTACAGCATGGAAGAGGGGGTTTTGGGCTCAGTTTAGCTCCTCCTAAATGGCACAAGGCAGGCCCAGCTCAAAGGAGGAAGCTGGTAGTCTACGAGGTGCGATAGCAGGAGGAGAGGATGAGATGTATAAAGGCCATTTCCCAGGCCAAGCAGGGAGAGTGGATGAGATGGGAGAGTGTGGAACAACGAAAAATGGGCTGGCAAGACCTTTGGTCAATGGAAGAGAGTAGGATCAGTTTCCTTATTAGGTCAACATATGATGTTCTCCCATCACCGCAGAACCTAAACCTCTGGGTAGGAGAGGATCCCTCTTGTCCTTTGTGTTCATCACCTGCCACATTAAGGCACATTTTGACAGGATGTAAGGTGGCTCTTAGCCAAGGTCGGTTTACTTGGCGCCATGACCAAGTATTGCGAAGTTTGGCTTTAGCATTGGAAGGCAAGCGTAGTATGACCAATAAGTTGCCGCCTGTTCTAGCAAAACATTACACGCAGAAGACAATATTCCTCCGCCCAGGCGAGCAACCACCAAGAAAAGGTGCTAACACCAATTCTCGCCCAGGACAACTGGAAGCTGCTAGGGACTGGAAGATGCTGGCTGATCTTGATCAACGGCTTATTTTTCCACCTGAGATTGCCACCACTAACCTACGACCAGATATTGTTTTGTGGTCTGGATCAGCACGCATTGTTCAACTGATAGAGTTAACAGTGCCATGGGAGGATGCGGTAGATGAGGCATATGAGAGGAAGAAATTGCGGTATGCTCATCTGGCCACTGAAGCAGAACAGCGAGGATGGAGAGTCCAGGTTTATCCAGTGGAAGTGGGTTGTCGAGGTTTTGTGGCACACTCTACAACCCGGTTCCTCAGAGACGTCGGATTCAGTGGTCAAGAGTTGCGTCGCACAGTAAAGAACTTATCTGAAGCAGCAGAAAGGAGCAGCAACTGGCTGTGGTTGAGACGGAAAGATTCTAGCTGGCTGAGTACAGGCCGCCAGGCTACGGTTTCGTAGAATTCTTGAAAACTTGGAGGGTGTTGGTTTATTTGTATAGGTTGTATAGTATTTACAGTCATTACGTTCCTGTGTATATTGCGTGAATGACGGGATGTTGGGCAGATATTGTGTTTTGCGGTAGGTGGTATGCCATACGGAACCGTTGCCACTGAAAGTGCATATTAACGCACCAGTGGGGCTCGACAGCCTAAGTCAAACGGGTTGGCGCGTATGGTTGGGTTGCGGAGAGATTGTGAGATTGTGGTTAGGTCTCAGCAGCACTGTTGGTTTATTTGTAGAGGTTGTATAGTATTTACAGTCATTCCGTTCCTGTGTATATTGCGTGAATGACGGGTGGTTGGGCAGATATTGTGTTTTGCGGTAGGTGGTATGCCATACAGAACCGTTGCCACTGAAACTGCATATTAACGCACCAGTGGGGCTCGACAGCCTTAGTCAAACGGGTTGGCGCGTATGGTTGGGTTGCGGAGAGATTGTGGGATTGTGGTTAGGTCTCAGCAGCAAGAGGGAAGTAGAGGTCAGTAAGCTGGGCTGAGTTGAGTGGGGGATGGAGGGGGGTGACTCTGGGATGCCAGAGTCACTGTCGAGCCCTCTTGAGGTGTCGTGGGCTAGTCGACGAAACACTGAGGACGGAAGGTGCCCACTTGAAGACCCTAGAGATGTTCCCTACTCCGCTCAATCCAGAGGGTTGTTATGGGGGGACCGCACTGTGGTTGCAGCCGTTGTGTGTGCTGACGCGCAAATACACTATTAACACCAGACAGAAGGAGATTCACGTCACCAGATGGAAAGAAGCGTAAATGGATGGAGAAGCATAGGTTACTGTAAAGGTACGTCTTAGTTGGTGCTTATCTTGGCGAAAGCCGAGTACAAATCAGCATGAAGTTTTAACATTTACTCTCGTGTAATGGAAATCAAGATGTTCTCATAGACTCTTTCTGATGCTAAAAAGTCAAGTCAAGTCCGCCAGACAGTAATCCATATTGGACCTTTTAAACTTTTTTTCTGCTCAGAGGGTCCCCAGAAGATCTAAAAGCTACAAGATGTCCTCATAGACTCTTTCTGATGTTAAAAAGTCAAGTCAAGTCCGCCAGACAGTAATCCATATGGGACCTTATGAACTTTTTTTCTACTCAGAGGGTCCCCAGAAGATCTAAAAGCTACTTGATGTCCTCATAGACTCTTTCTGATGTTAAAAAGTCAAGTCAAATCGGCCAGACAGTAGTCCATATGGGATCTTTTTAACTTTTTTTCTGCTCAGAGGGTCCCCAGGAGGTCTAAAAGTTCCATGATGTCCTCTTAGACTCGTTCTGATGTTAAAAAGTCAAGTAAAGTCCAACAGACAGTAGTCAATACGGGAGCTTTTGAACTTTTTTCTGCTCAGAGGGTCCCCAGAAGGTCTAAAAGCTACATGATGTCCACATAGACTCTTTTTGATGTTAAAAAGTCAGGTCAAATCCGCCAGACAGTAGTCCATATGGGATCTTTTGAACTTTTTTTCTGCTCATAGGGTCACCAGAAGATCTAAAAGCTACAAGATGTCCTCGTAGACTCTTTCTGATGTTAAAAAGTCAATTCAAGTCCTCCAGACAGTAATCCATATGTTACCTTTTTGAACTTTTTTTCTGGTCAGAGGGTCCCCAGGAGGTCTAAAAGTTCTGATGTTAAAAGGCATTATTGAATTAAAATGCATTCAAGAACTAACTTATTTTGTAGTGCATTAAAGAGATGGGCAATGCAATCTGTTGTTTTAATAACATTATTGTTGTTTCATTCCATTGCATAAAAGGACTAACTTATTCCTTTGTGCAATGAAAAAAACTAACGCTAAAAAACCAGTAGCACCTCAATGCAGTACATGAGATCCACGGGGAGGAGTCGGATCAAGATCCAAGGGGTGGAGATGGGTAGGATTAGGGTTGGGTTTAGGGATTAGGGGTGTGTTTAGGGTTCAAGGGGCGGAGTTGGCTAGGTTTACGTGTATGTAAGGTGGGAGGAGTTGGATCTGGATCCGACTCCTCCCCGTGGATTTCATGTTCCGCAGTGAGAACCATCTCTAAAAAACTGCTTTTGCATTGCACATATGATAAAGCAGAATAACATATAAGCGATATGCACTTTTTTGCATTGCAAAGCATTCAAGAACTAACTCATTCAGTAGGCATTGAAGATATTGAATTGCATTGCACATAAGTTGAAGCGTTGTGCATAAGCAATATGCACTTTTTAGCAATGCACTCAAGAACTAACTCTTTTTGATGGGCAACGCAATCTGCTGTTTTAAAAACGTT
This sequence comes from Siphateles boraxobius, assembly GCF_051911475.1. Classification (NCBI taxonomy): domain Eukaryota; kingdom Metazoa; phylum Chordata; class Actinopteri; order Cypriniformes; family Leuciscidae; genus Siphateles; species Siphateles boraxobius. Next base: position 4,143,178 of record NW_027508920.1, on the reverse strand, counting down.
TTGTTGTTTCATTCCATCGCATAAAAGGACTAACTTATTCCTTTGTGCAATGAAAAAAAATAACGCTTAAAAAAACTGCTGTTGCATTGCACATATGATAAAGCGTTAGAATAACATATAAGCGATATGCACTTTTTTTGCATTGCAATGCGTTCAAGAACTAACTCATTCCGTAGTGCATTAAGAGATCTGCAATGCAATCTGCTGTTGCATTGCATTGCACATACGATCAAGCGTAACGAAGAATACCAACGAAAAGCATCGAAGAATAACCTATAAGCAATATGCACTTTATTGCATTGCAATGCATTCAAGAACTTGCTCATTCCGTAGTGCATTAAAGAGATGGGCAAAGCAATCTGCTGTTTTAATAACGTTTTTGTTATTTCATTCCATTGCATAAAAGGTCTAACTTATTCCTTTGTGCAATGAACAAACTAACCATAATCATTTGTGTATGAATAACATTTAAAAGTAATATGCACTTGATCCATGATCCATTATAGACTCGTTCTGATGATAAAAAGTCAAGTATAGTCCGACAGACAGCAGTCCATATGGGACCTTTTGAACTTTTTTTCTGCTCAGAGGGTCCCCAGAAGGTCTAAAAGCTACATGATGTCCTCATAGACTCTTTCTGATGTTAAAAGGTCAAAAGGCATTGTTGAATTACAATGCATTCAAGAACTAACTCATTAGTTAGTTCATACGATCACATACGATCACATACGATCAAGCGTGACGAAGAATACAAACGAAAAGCATCGAAGAATAACCTATAAGCAATATGCACTTTATTGCATTGCAATGCATTCAAGATCTAACTCATTCCGTAGTGCATTAAAGAGATGGGCAAAGCAATCTGCTGTTTTAATAACATTTTTGTTGTTTCATTCCATTGCATAAAAGGTCTAACTTATTCCTTTGTGCAATGAACAAACTAACCATAATCATTTGTGTATGAAGGAAAATCATTGCATCAGCTGTTGAAAAGACAACTCACAGCATATTCTTTTTTGCATTGCATACTGCTCATTTATTTGTGTAATCACGAGGAAAATATCACAAAGCTTTCGCTTTCCAATGCATGCAATGACTAACTATTTCCATTGTTCAACGAAGAGATGTGCAATGCAGCGTGCTGTTGCATTACGCAAGCGTTTTGCATGAAAGAATAACATTTAAAAGTAATATGCACTTTGTTGCATTGCAAATGCATTCAAGAACTAATCCGTTTCAGTCAATTGCACAAGCGTGCTGTTGCATTGCACAAGCGTTTTGCATGGAAGAATAACATTTAAAAGTAATATTCACTTTGTTGCATTGCAAATGCATTCAAGAATTAATGCGTTTCATTCCATTGCAACAGCGTGCTGTTGCATTGCACAAGCGTTTTGCATTGAAGAATAACATTTAAAAGTAATATGCACTTTGTTGCATTGCAAATGCATTCAAGATTTAATGCGTTTCATTCCATTGCACAAGCTTTCTGTTGCATTGCACAAGCGTTTTGCATGGAAGAATAACATTTAAAAGTAATATGCACTTGGTTGCATTGCAATGCATTCCAAAACTAATGCGTTTCATTACATTGCAACAGCGTGTTGTTGCATTTCAAAAGCGTTTTGCATGGAAGAATAACATTTGAAAGTAATATGCACTCTGTTTTTATTGCAATGCATCTAATAACTAATCCGTTTTGCGAACATTGCAACAGCGTTTTGCATGGAAGAATAACATTTAAAAGTAATATGCACTTTGTTGCATTAAAATGCATTCAAGCACTAATGCGTTTCATTATATTGCACAAGCGTTTTGCATGGAAGAATAACATTTGAAAGTAATATGCACTCTGTTGCATTGCAATGCATTTATGAACTAATGTGTTTCATTCCATTGCAACAGCGTTTTGAATGGAAGAATAACATTTAAAAGTAATATGCACTCCGTTGCATTAAAATGCATTCAAGCAATAATGCGTTTCGTGACATTGCATAAGCGTTTTACATGGAAGAATAACATTTAAAAGTAATATGCACTTTGTTGCATTGCAATGCATTCAAGACTCAAGAAATTAAACTCATTCCGTTTTTTTCATAATAAAACTAAAAACAAATTTTAAGGTAGCCTATGTCGTACCCTTAAACCGACATGATTTTAATCATTGCTATTACCCTACTAATTAAGTCAGTATTGATTCTAGCTTCTCTCCTTTCTGTCTCTTTCTTTTCATGTGAAATGAGTAGGCTACACATGCTTAGATTCATACATATAAACTTTATTTCTTTTAAATTTTCAAAACTATTTATACATGTGTCACATGATGATGTTAAGACCGCCAGACAGGAGTCCATATAAAGCTTTTGAACTTTTTTCTCCTTGGAGGTTCCCCAGAAAGTCTAAAAGCGACATGATGTCCTCATAGACTCTTTCTGATGTTAAAAAGTGGTCAAGTCCGTCAGACAGTAGTCCATATGGGAGCTTTTTATCTTTTTTCTGCTCAGAGGGTCCGCAGAAGGTCTAAAAGCTACAAGATGTCCTCATAGACTCTTTCTGATGTTAAAAAGTCAAGTCAGCTCCTACAGACAGTGCTCCATATGGGACCTTTTGAACTTTTTTTCTACTCAGAGGGTCCCCAGAAGGTCTAAAAGCTACATGATGCCCTCATAGACTCTTTCTGATTTTAAAAAGTCGTCAGGTCCTCCATACAGTGGTCCATATGGGACCTTTTGAACTTTTTTTCTGCTCAGAGGGTCCCCAGAAGGTCTAATAGCTACATGATGTCCTTACAGACTCTTTCTGATGATCTGCAATGCTTATGATCTGCAATGCAAGATGATCTGCAATGCAAATTCAGATCTGCAATGCAATCTGCTGTTGCATTGAATTGCACATACGATCATGCGTAAAGAAGAATACAAACGAAAAGCATCAAAGAATAAACTATAAGCAATATGCACTTTATTGCATTGCAATGCATTCAAGAACTAGCTCATTCCGTAGTGCATTAAAGAGATGGGCAAAGCAATCTGCTGTTTTAATAACATTTTTGTTGTTTCATTCCATTGCATAAAAAAAGGTCTAACTTATTCCTTTGTGCAATGAACAAACTAACCATAATCATTTGTGTATGAAGGAAAATCATTGCATCAGCTGTTGAAAAGACAACTCACAGCATATTCTTTTTTGCATTGCATACAGCTCATTAATTTGTGAAATCACGAGAAAAATATCACAAAGCTTTCGCTTTCCAATGCATGCAATGACTAACATTTCCATTGTTCAACGAAGAGATGTGCAATGCAGCGTGCTGTTGCATTACACAAGCGTTTTGCATGAGAGAATAACATTTAAAAGTAATATGCCCTTTGTTGCATTGCAAATGCATTCAAGAACTAATGCGTTCCATTCAATTGCAACAACGTGTTGTTGCATTGCACAAGCGTTTTGCATTGAAGAATAACATTTAAAAGTAATATGCACTTTGTTGCATTGCAAATGCATTCAAGAATTAATGCGTTTCATTCCATTGCACAAGCCTTCTGTTAAATTGCACAAGCGTTTTGCATGAAAGAATAACATTTAAAAGTAATATGCACTTTGTTGCATTGCAAATGCATTCAAGAATTAATGCGTTTCATTCCATTGCAACAGCGTGCTGTTGCATTGCACAAGCGTTTGGCATGGAAGAATAACATTTAAAAGGAATATGCACTTTGTTGGATTGCAATGCATTCCAAAACTAATGCGTTTCATTCCATTGCACAAGCGTTTTGCATGGAAGAATAACATTTGAAAGTAATATGCACTCTGTTTGCATTGCAATGCATCTAATAACTAATGCGTTTTGCGAACATTGCAACAGCGTTTTGCATGGAAGAATAACATTTAAAAGTAATATGCACTTTGTTGCATTGCAATGCATTCCAAAACTAATGCGTTTCATTCCATTGCAACAGCGTGTTGTTGCATTTCACAAGCGTTTTGCATGGAAGAATAACATTTGAAAGTAATATGCACTCTGTTTGCATTGCAATGCATTTAATAACTAAAGCGTTTCATTACATTGCACAAGCGTTTTGCATAGAAGTATAACATTTGAAAGTAATGTGCACTCTGTTTGCATTGCAATGCATTCACGAACTAATGCGTTAGTCTGCATTGCAATCTGCTGTTCCATTGCATTGCACATACGATCAAGCATAACGAAGAATACAAACGAAAAGCATCGAAGAATAACCTATAAGCAATATGCACTTTATTGCATTGCAATGCATTCAAGAACTAGCTCATTCCGTAGTGCATTAAAGAGATGGGCAAAACAATCTTCTGTTTTAATAACATTTTTGTTGTTTCATTCCATTGCATAAAAGGTCTAACTTATTCGTTTGTGCAATTAACAAACTAACCATAATCATTTGTGTATGAAGGAAAATCATTGCATCAGCTGTTGAAAAGACAACTCACAGCATATTGTTTTTTGCATTGCATACAGCTCATTAATTTGTGTACTCACGAGAAAAATATCACAAAGCTGTTGCTTTCCAATGCATGCAATGACTAACTATTTCCATTGTTCAACGAAGAGATGTGCAATGCAGCGTGCTGTTGCATTACACAAGCGTTTTGCATGAAAGAATAACATTTAAAAGTAATATTCACTTTGTTGCATTGCAAATGCATTCAAGAACTAATGCGTTTCATTCAATTGCAACAACGTGCTGTTGCATTGCACAAGCGTTTTGCATGGAATAATAACATTTAAAAGTAATATGCACTTTGTTGCATTGCAAATGCATTCAAGAACTAATCCGTTTCAGTCAATTGCACAAGCGTGCTGTTGGATTGCACACGCGTTTTGCATGGAAGAATACCATTTAAAAGTAATATGCACTTTGTCGCATTGCAAATGCATTCAAGAATTAATGCGTTTCATTCCATTGCAACAGCGTGCTGTTGCATTACACAAGCGTTTTGCATTGAAGAATAACATTTAAAAGTAATATGCACTTTGTTGCATTGCAAATGCATTCAAGATTTAATGCGTTTCATTCCATTGCACAAGCCTTCTGTTGCATTGCACAAGCGTTTTGCATGGAAGAATAACATTTAAAAGTAATATGCACTTTGTTGCATTGCAAATGCATTCAAGATTTAATGCGTTTCATTCCATTGCAACAGCGTGCTGTTGCATTGCACAAGCGTTTTGCAAGGAAGAATAACATTTAAAAGGAATATGCACTTTGTTGCATTGCAATGCATTCCAAAACTAGTGCGTTTCATTCGATTGCACAAGCGTTTTGCATGGAAGAATAACATTTGAAAGTAATATGCACTCTGTTTGCATTGCAATGCATCTAATAATCAATGCGTTTTGCGTACATTGCAACAGCGTTTTGCATGGAAGAATAACATTTAAAAGTAATATGCACTTTGTTGCATTGCAATGCATTCCAATGCATTGTGTTTCATTCCATTGCAACAGCGTGTTGTTGCATTTCACAAGCGTTTTGCATGGAAGAATAACATTTGAAAGTAATATAGACTCTGTTTGCATTGCAATGCATTTAATAACTAAAGCGTTTCATTACATTGCACAAGCGTTTTGCATAGAAGTATAACATTTGAAAGTAATATGCATTCTGTTTGCATTGCAATGCATTCACGAACTAATGCGTTAGTCTGCATTGCAATCTGCTGTTCCATTGCATTACACATACGATCAAGCGTAACGAAGAATACAAACGAAAAGCATCGAAGAATAACCTATAAGCAATATGCACTTTATTGCATTGCAATGCATTCAAGAACTAGCTCATTCCGTAGTGCATTAAAGAGATGGGCAAAACAATCTTCTGTTTTAATAACATTTTTTTTGTTTCATTCCATTGCATAAAAGGTCTAACTTATTCCTTTGTGCAATTAACAAACTAACCATAATCATTTGTGTATGAAGGAAAATCATTGCATCAGCTGTTGAATAGACAACTCACAGCATATTGTTTTTTGCATTGCATACAGCTCATTAATTTGTGTACTCACGAGAAAAATATCACAAAGCTGTTGCTTTCCAATGCATGCAATGACTAACTATTTCCATTGTTCAACGAAGAGATGTGCAATGCAGCGTGCTGTTGCATTACACAAGCGTTTTGCATGAAAGAATAACATTTAAAAGTAATATTCACTTTGTTGCATTGCAAATGCATTCAAGAACTAATGCGTTTCATTCAATTGCAACAACGTGCTGTTGCATTGCACAAGCGTTTTGCATGGAATAATAACATTTAAAAGTAATATGCACTATGTTGCATTGCAAATGCATTCAAGAACTAATCCGTTTCAGTCAATTGCACAAGCGTGCTGTTGGATTGCACAAGCGTTTTGCATGGAAGAATACCATTTAAAAGTAATATGCACTTTGTTGCATTGCAAATGCATTCAAGAATTAATGCGTTTCATTCCATTGCACAAGCCTTCTGTTGCATTGCACAAGCGTTTTGCATGGAAGAATAACATTTAAAAGTAATATGCACTTTGTTGCATTGCAAATGCATTCAAGATTTAATGCGTTTCATTCCATTGCAACAGCGTGCTGTTGCATTGCACAAGCGTTTTGCATGGAAGAATAACATTTAAAAGGAATATGCACTTTGTTGCATTGCAATGCATTCCAAAACTAATGCGTTTCATTCCATTGCACAAGCGTTTTGCATGGAAGAATAACATTTGAAAGTAATATGCACTCTGTTTGCATTGCAATGCATCTAATAACTAATGCGTTTTGCGAACATTGCACAAGCGTTTTGCATGGAAGAATAACATTAAAAAGTAATATGCACTTTGTTGCATTGCAATGCATTCAAAAACTAATGCGTTTCATTCCATTGCAACAGCGTGTTGTTGCATTTCACAAGCGTTTTGCATGGAAGAATAACATTTGAAAGTAATATGCACTCTGTTTGCATTGCAATGCATTTAATAACTAAAGCGTTTCATTACATTGCACAAGCGTTTTGCATAGAAGTATAACATTTGAAAGGAATATGCACTCTGTTTGCATTGCAATGCATTCACGAACTAATGCGTTAGTCTGCATTGCAATCTGCTGTTCCATTGCATTACACATACGATCAAGCGTAACGAAGAATACAAACGAAAAGCATCGAAGAATAACCTATAAGCAATATGCACTTTATTGCATTGCAATGCATTCAAGAACTAGCTCATTCCGTAGTGCATTAAAGAGATGGGCAAAACAATCTTCTGTTTTAATAACATTTTTGTTGTTTCATTCCATTGCATAAAAGGTCTAACTTATTCCTTTGTGCAATTAACAAACTAACCATAATCATTTGTGTATGAAGGAAAATCATTGCATCAGCTGTTGAAAAGACAACTCACAGCATATTGTTTTTGCATTGCATACAGCTCATTAATTTGTGTACTCACGAGAAAAATATCACAAAGCTGTTGCTTTCCAATGCATGCAATGACTAACTATTTCCATTGTTCAACGAAGAGATGTGCAATGCAGCGTGCTGTTGCATTACACAAGCGTTTTGCATGAAAGAATAACATTTAAAAGTAATATTCACTTTGTTGCATTGCAAATGCATTCAAGAACTAATGCGTTTCATTCAATTGCAACAACGTGCTGTTGCATTGCACAAGCGTTTTGCATGGAATATAACATTTAAAAGTAATATGCACTTTGTTGCATTGCAAATGCATTCAAGAACTAATCCGTTTCAGTCAATTGCACAAGCGTGCTGTTGGATTGCACAAGCGTTTTGCATGGAAGAACACCATTGAAAAGTAATATGCACTTTGTTGCATTGCAAATGCATTCAAGAATTAATGCGTTTCATTCCATTGCAACAGCGTGCTGTTGCATTACATAAGCGTTTTGCATTGAAGAATAACATTTAAAAGGAATATGCACTTTGTTGCATTGCAAATGCATTCAAGATTTAATGCGTTTCATTCCATTGCACAAGCCTTCTGTTGCATTGCACAAGCGTTTTGCATGGAAGAATAACTTTTAAAAGTAATATGCACTTTGTTGCATTGCAAATGCATTCAAGAATGGAATGCGTTTCATTCATTCCATTGCAACAGCGTGCTGTTGCATTGCACAGGCGTTTTGCATGGAAGAAAAACATTTAAAAGGAATATGCACTTTGTTGCATTGCAATGCATTCCAAAACTAATGCGTTTCATTCCATTAAACAAGCGTTTTGCATGGAAGAATAACATTTGAAAGTAATATGCACTCTGTTTGCATTGCAATGCATCTAATAACTAATGCGTTTTGCGAACATTGCAACAGCGTTTTGCATGGAAGAATAACATTTAAAAGTAATATGCACTTTGTTGCATTGCAATGCATTCCAAAACTAATGCGTTTCATTCCATTGCAACAGCGTGTTGTTGCATTTCACAAGCGTTTTGCATGGAAGAATAACATTTGAAAGTAATATGCACTCTGTTTGCATTGCAATGCATTTAATAACTAAAGCGTTTCATTACATTGCACAAGCGTTTTGCATAGAAGTATAACATTTGAAAGTAATATGCACTCTGTTTGCATTGCAATGCATTCACGAACTAATGCGTTAGTCTGCATTGCAATCTGCTGTTCCATTGCATTACACATACGATCAAGCGTAACGAAGAATACAAACGAAAAGCATCGAAGAATAACCTATAAGCAATATGCACTTTATTGCATTGCAATGCATTCAAGAACTAGCTCATTCCGTAGTGCATTAAAGAGATGGGCAAAACAATCTGCTGTTTTAATAACATTTTTGTTGTTTCATTCCATTGCATAAAAGGTCTAACTTATTCCTTTGTGCAATTAACAAACTAACCATAATCATTTGTGTATGAAGGAAAATCATTGCATCAGCTGTTGAATAGACAACTCACAGCATATTGTTTTTTGCATTGCATACAGCTCATTAATTTGTGTACTCACGAGAAAAATATCACAAAGCAGTTGCTTTCCAATGCATGCAATGACTAACTATTTCCATTGTTCAACGAAGAGATGTGCAATGCAGCGTGCTGTTGCATTACACAAGCGTTTTGCATGAAAGAACAACATTTAAAAGTAATATTCACTTTGTTGCATTGCAAATGCATTCAAGAACTAATGCGTTTCATTCAATTGCAACAACGTGCTGTTGCATTGCACAAGCGTTTTGCATGGAATAATAACATTTAAAAGTAATATGCACTTTGTTGCATTGCAAATGCATTCAAGAACTAATCCGTTTCAGTCAATTGCACAAGCGTGCTGTTGGATTGCACAATCGTTTTGCATGGAAGAATACCATTTAAAAGTAATATGCACTTTGTTGCATTGCAAATGCATTCAAGAATTAATGCGTTTCATTCCATTGCAACAGCGTGCTGTTGCATTACACAAGCGTTTTGCATTGAAGAATAACATTTAAAAGTAATATGCACTTTGTTGCATTGCAAATGCATTCAAGATTTAATGCGTTTCATTCCAATGCACAAGCCTTCTGTTGCATTGCACAAGCGTTTTGCATTGAAGAATAACATTTAAAAGTAATATGCACTTTGTTGCATTGCAAATGCATTCAAGATTTAATGCGTTTCATTCCAATGCACAAGCCTTCTGTTGCATTGCACAAGCGTTTTGCATGGAAGAATAACATTTAAAAGTAATATGCACTTTGTTGTATTGCAAATGCATTCAAGAATTAATGCGTTTCATTCCATTACAACAGCGTGCTGTTGCATTGCACAAGCGTTTTGCATGGAAGAATAACATTTAAAAGGAATATGCACTTTGTTGCATTGCAAATGCATTCAAGATTTAATGCGTTTCATTCCATTGCAACAGCGTGCTGTTGCATTGCACAAGCGTTTTGCATGGAAGAATAACATTTGAAAGTAATATGCACTCTGTTTGCATTGCAATGCATTCACGAACTAATGCGTTAGTCTAAATTGCAATCTGCTGTTCCATTGCATTGCACATACGATCAAGCGTAACGAAGAATACAAAAGAAAAGCATCGAAGAATAACCTATAAGCAATATGCACTTTATTGCATTGCAATGCATTCAAGAACTAGCTCATTCCGTAGTGCATTAAAGTGATGGGCAAAACAATCTTCTGTTTTAATAACATTTTTGTTGTTTCATTCCATTGCAAAAAAGGTCTATTATTCCTTTCTGCAATTAACAAACTAACCATAATCATTTGGTTATGAAGGAAAATCATTGCATCAGCTGTTGAAAAGACAACTCACAGCATATTGTTTTTTGCCTTGCATACAGCTCATTAATTTGTGTACTCACGAGAAAATATCACAAAGCTGTCGCTTTCCAATGCATGCAAAAACTAACTATTTCCATTGTTCAACGAAGAGATGTGCAATGCAGCGTGCTGTTGCATTACACAAGCGATTTGCATGAAAGAATAACATTTAAAAGTAATATGCCCTTTGTTGCATTGCAAATGCATTCAAGAACTAATGCGTTTCATTCCATTGCAACAGCGTGCTGTTGCATTTGCACAAGCGTTTTGCATGGAAGAATAACATTTAAAAGTAATATGCACTTTGTTGCATTGCAATGCATTCCAAAACTAATGAGTTTCTTTACATTGCATTGCACAAGCGTTGTGCATGGAATAACATTTAAAAGTAATATGCACTCTGTTGCATTGCAATGCATTTAAGAACTAATGCTTTCATTACATTGCATCAGCATGCTGTTGCATTGCAGAAGCGTTTTGCATGGAAAAATAACATTTAAAAGTAATATGCACTTTGTTGCATTGCAATGCATTCATGATTCAAGAATTAAAACTCAGTCCGTTTTTTTCATAATAAAACTAAAAACATTTTTAAGGTAGCCTATGTCGTATTAAACCGACATGATTTTAATCATTGCTATTACCCTGCTAATTTAGTCAGTACAGATTCTAGCTTCTGTCCTTTCTGTCTCTTTCTTTTCATGTGAAATGAGTAGGCTACACATGCTTACATTCATACATATAAACTTTATTTCTATTAAATTTTCAAAACTATTTATACATGTGTCACATGATGATGATAAGACCGCCAGACAGGAGTCCATATGAACCTTTTGAACTTTTTTCTCCTTGGAGGTTCCCCAGAAGGTCTAAAAGCGACATGATGTCCTCATAGACTCTTTCTGATGTTAAAAAGTCGTCAAGTCCGTCAGACAGTAGTCCATATGGGAGCTTTTGACAATTTTTTCTGCTCAGAAGGTCAAAAAGCTACATGATGTCCTCATAGACTCTTTCTGATGTTAAAAAGTTAAGTCAGGACCTCCAGACAGTGGTCCAAATGGGACCTTTTGAACTTTTTTTCTCCTCAGAGGGTCCCCAGAAGGTTTAAAAGCTACATGTGGTCCACAAAGACTTTATGATTTAAAAAAGTCAAGTCAGGTCCTCCAGACAGTAGTCCATATGGGACCTTTTGAACTTTTTTTCTCCCCAGAAGGTCTAAAAGCTACATGATGTCCTCATAGACTCTTTCTGATGTTAAAAAGTCAAGTCAGGACTCCAGACATGGGTCCATATGGGACCTTTCGAAACTTTTTTCTCCTCAGAGGGTCCCCAGAAGGTCTAAAAGCTACATGATGTACTCATAGACTCTTTCTGATGTTAAAAAGTCAAATCAGGACCTCCAGACAGTGGTCCATATGGGACCTTTTGAACTTTTTTTCTCCTAAGAAGGTCCCCAGAAGGTCTAAAAGCGACATGATGTCATCATAGACTCTTTCTGATGTTAAAAAGTCGTCAAGTCCGCCAGACAGTAGTCAATATGGGAGTTTTTGATCTTTTTTCTGCTCAGGGGGTCCCCAGAAGGTCTAAATGCTACATGAGGTCCTCATAGACTCTTTCTGAAGTTAAAAAGTCAAGTCAGGACCTCCAGACAGTGGTCCATATGGGACCTTTTGAACTTTTTTTCTACTCAGAGGGTCCCCAGAAGGTCTAAAAGCTACATGATGTCCTCATAGACTCTTTCTGATGTTAAAAAGTCGTCAGGTCCTCCAGACAGTAGTCCATATGGGACCTTTTGAACTTTTTTTCTCCCCAGAAGGTCTAAAAGCTACATGATGTCCTCATAGACTCTTTCTGATGTTAAAAAGTCAAGTCAGGACCTCCAGACTGTGGTCCATATGGGACTTTTCGAAACTTTTTTCTCCTCAGAGGTCTAAAAGCTACATGATGTACTCATAGACTCTTTCTGATGTTAAAAAGTCGTCCGGTCCTCCAGATAGTAGTCCATATGGGACCTTTTGAACTTTTTTTCTACTCAGAGGGTCCCCAGAAGGTCTAAAACCTACATGATGTCCTGATAGACTCTTTTTGATGTTAAAATGTCAAGTCAGGACCTCCAGACAGTGGTCCATATAGGACCTTTTGAACTTTTTTTCTCCTCAGAGGGTCCCCAGAAGGTCTAAAAGCTACATGATGTCCTCATATACTCTTTCTGATGTTAAAAAGTCGTCAGGTCCTCCAGACAGTAGTCCATATGGGACCTTTTGAACTTTTTTTCTCCCCAGAAGGTCTAAAAGCTACATGATGTCCTCAGAGACTTTCAGATGTTAAAAAGTCAAGTCAGGTCCTCCAGACAGTGGTCCATATGGGACCTTTTGAACTTTTTTTCTCCTCAGAGGGTCCCCAGAAGGTCTAAAAGCTACATGAGGTCCTCATAGACTCTTTCTGATGTTAAAAAGGCAAGTCAGGACCTCCAGACTGTGGTCCATATGGGACCTTTTGAACTTTTTTTCTCCTCAGAGGGTCCCCAGAAGGTCTAAAAGCTACATGATGTCCTGATAGACTCTTTCTGATGTTAAAATGTCAAGTCAGGACCTCCAGACAGTGGTCCATATAGGACCTTTTGAACTTTTTTTCTCCTCAGAGGGTCCCCAGAAGGTCTAAAAGCTACATGATGTCCTCATATACTCTTTCTGATGTTAAAAAGTCGTCAGGTCCTCCAGACAGTAGTCCATATGGGACCTTTTGAACTTTTTTTCTCCCCAGAAGGTCTAAAAGCTACATGATGTCCTCAGAGACTTTCAGATGTTAAAAAGTCAAGTCAGGTCCTCCAGGCAGTGGTCCATATGGGACCTTTTGAACTTTTTTTCTCCTCAGAGGGTCCCCAGAAGGTCTAAAAGCTACATGAGGTCCTCATAGACTCTTTCTGATGTTAAAAAGGCAAGTCAGGACCTCCAGACTGTGGTCCATATGGGACCTTTTGAACTTTTTTTCTCAGAGGGTCCCCAGAAGGTCTAAAAGCTACATGATGTCCTCATAGACTCTTTCTGATGATAAAAAGTCAAGTCAGGTCCTCCAGACAGTGGTCCATATGGAACCTTTTGAACTTTTTTTCTACTCAGAGGGTCCCCAGAAGGTCTAAAAGCTACATGATGTCCTCATAGACACTTTCTGATGTTAAAAAGTCGTCAGGTCCTCCAGACAGTAGTCCAAATTGGACCTTTTGAACTTTTTTTCTTACCATAAGGTCTAAAAGCTACATGATGTCCTCATAGACTCTTTTTGATGTTAAAAAGTCAAGTCAGGACCTCCAGACAGTGGTCCATATGGGACATTTCGAAACTTTTTTCTTCTCAAAGGGTCCCCAGAAGGTCTAAAAGCTACATGATGTCCTCATAGACTCTTTTTGATGTTAAAAAGTCAAGTCAGGACCTCCAGACAGTGGTCCATATGGGACCTTTCGAAACTTTTTTCTCCTCAGAGGGTCCCCAGAAGGTCTAAAAGTTACATGATGTACTCATAGACTCTTTCTGATGTTAAAAAGTCAAATCAGGACCTCCAGACAGTGGTCCATATGGGACCTTTTGAACTTTTTTTCTCCTCAGAAGGTCCCCAGAAGGTCTACAAGCGACATGATGTCCTCATAGACTCTTTCTGATGTTAAAAAGTCATCAAGTCCGCCAGACAGTAGTCAATATGGGAGCTTTTGATCTTTTTTCTGCTCAGAGGTTCCCAAGAAGGTCTAAAAGCTACATGATGTCCTCATAGACTCTTTCTGATGTTAAAAAGTCAAGTCAGGACCTCCAGACACTGGTCCAAATGGGACCTGTTAAACTTTTTTTCTGCTCAGAGGGTCCCCAGAAGGTCTAAAAGCTACATGAAGTACTCATAGACTCTTTCTGATGTAAAAAAGTCAAATTAGGACCTCCAGACAGTGGTCCATATGGGACCTTTTGAACTTTTTTTCTCCTAAGAAGGTCCCCAGAAGGTCTAAAAGCCACATGATGTCCTCATAGACTCTTTCTGATGTTAAAAAGTCGTCAAGTCCGCCAGACAGTAGTCAATATGGGAGCTTTTGTTCTTTTTTCTGCTCAGAGGGTCCCCAGAAGGTCTAAAAGCTACATGATGTCCTCATAGACTCTTTCTGATGTTAAAAAGTCAAGTCAGGTCCACCACACAGTATTCCATATGGGACCTTTTGAACTTTTTTTCTCCTCAGAGGGTCCCCAGAAGTTCTAAAAGCTACATGATGTCCTAATAGACTCTTTCTGATGTTAAAAGGTCAAGTCAGGACCTCCAGACAGTGGTCCAAATGGGACCTTTTGAACTTCTTTTCTGCTCAGAGGGTCCCCAGAAGGTCTAAATGCTACATGAGGTCCTCATAGACTCTTTCTGATGTTAAAAAGTCAAGTCAGGTCCTCCAGAAAGTAGTCCATATGGGAATTTTTGAACTTTTTTTCTCCCCAGTAGCTACATGATGTCCTCAGAGACTTTCAGATGTTAAAAAGTTAAGTCAGGTCTTCCAGACAGTAGTCCATATGGTACCTTTTGAACTTTTTTTCTACTCAGAGGGTCCCCAGAAGGTCTAAAAGCTACATGATGTCCTCATAGACTCTTTCTGATGTTAAAAAGTAATGTCAGGTCCTCCAGACAGTAGTCCATATGGGACCTTTTGAACTTTTTTTCTACTCAGAGGGTCCCCAGAAGGTCTAAAAGCTACATGATGTCCTCATAGACTCTTTCTGATGTTAAAAAGTCAAGTCAGGACCTCCAGACATTGGTCAATATAGAACCTTTTGAACTTTTTTTCTCCTCAGAGGCTCCCAGAAGGTCTAAAAGCTACATGATGTCCTCAAAGACTCTTTCTGATGTTAAAAAGTCGTCAGGTCCTCCAGACAGCCCTCCACATGGGACCTTTTGAACATTTTTTCTCACCAGAAAGTCTAAAAGCTACATGATGTCATCATAGACTCTTTCTGATGTTAAAAAGTCAAGTCAGGACCTCCAGACAGTTGTCCATCTGGGACCTTTGGAAACTTTTTTCTCCTCAGAGGGTCCCCAGAAGGTCTAAAAGCTACAAGATGTACTCATAGACTCTTTCTGATGTTAAAAATTCAAATCAGGACCTCCAGACAGTGGTCCATATGGGACCTTTTGAACTTTTTTTCTCCTAAGAAGGTCCCCAGAAGGTCTAAAAGCGACATGATGTCCTCATAGACTCTTTCTGATGTTAAAAAGTCGTCAAGTCCGCCAGACAGTAGTCAATATGGGAGCTTTTGATCTTTTTTCTGCTCAGAGTGTCCCCAGAAGGTTTAAAAGCTACATGATGTCCTCAAAGACTCTTTCTGATGTTAAAAAGTAAAGTCAGGTCCACCACACAGTATTCCATATGGGACCTTTTGAACTTTTTTTCTACTCAGAGGGTCCTCAGAAGGTCTAAAAGCTACATGATGTCCTAATAGACTCTTTCTGATGTTAAAAGGTCAAGTCAAGACCTCCAGACAGTGGTCCATATGGGACTTTTTGAACTTCTTTTCTACTCAGAGGGTCCCCAGAAGGTCTAAATGCTACATGAGGTCCTCATAGACTCTTTCTGATGTTAAAAAGTCAAGTCAGGTCCTCCAGAAAGTAGTCCATATGGACCTTTTGAACTTTTTTTCTCCCCAGAAGGTCTAAAAGCTACATGATGTCCTCATAGACTCTTTCTGATGTTAAAAAGTCAAGTCAGGACCTCCAGACAGTGGTCCATATGGGACCTTTCGAAACTTTTTTCTCCTCAGAGGGTCCCCAGAAGGTCTAAAAGCTACATGATGTCCTCATAGACTCTTTCAGATGTTAAAAAGTCAAGTCAGGTCCTACAGACAGTAGTCCATATGGGACCTTTTGAACTTTTTTTCTTTTCAGAGGGTCCCCAGAAGGTCCAAATGCTACATGAGGTCCTCAAAGACTCTTTCTGATGTTAAAAAGTCAAGTCAGGACCTCCAGACAGTGGTCCATATGGGACCTTTTGAACTTTTTTTCTCCTCAGAGGGTCCCCAGAAGGTCTAAAAGCTACATGATGTCCTCATAGACTCTTTCTGATGATAAAAAGTCAAGTCAGGTCCTCCAGACAGTAGTCCATATGGAACCTTTTGAACTTTTTTTCTACTCAGAGGGTCCCCAGAAGGTTCTAAAAGCTACATGATGTCCTCATAGACGCTTTCTGATGTTAAAAAGTCGTCAGGTCCTCCAGACAGTAGTCCATATGGGACCTTTTGAACTTTTTGTCTCCCCATAAGGTCTAAAAGCTACATGATGTCCTCATGGACTCTTTCTGATGTTATAAGGTCAAGTCAGGACCTCCAGACAGTGGTACAAATGGGACCTTTTGAACTTCTTTTCTGCTCAGAGGGTCCCCAGAAGGTCTAAGTGCTACATGAGGTCCTAGTAAACTCTTTCTGATGTTAAAAAGTCAAGTCAGGTCCTCCAAAAAGTAGTCCATATTCGACCTTTTGAACTTTTTTTCTCCCCAGAAGGTCTAAAAGCTACATGATGTCCTCATAGACTTTCAGATGTTAAAAAGTCAAGTCAGGTCCTCCAGACAGTAGTCCATATGGGACCTTTTGAACTTTTTTTCTACTCAGAGCGTCCCCAGAAGGTCTAAAAGCTACATGATGTCCTGATAGACTCTTTCTGATGTTAAAATGTCAAGTCAGGACCTCCATACAGTGGTCCATATAGGACCTTTTGAACTTTTTTTCTCCTCAGAAGGTCCCCAGAAGGTCTAAAAGCTACATGATGTCCTCATATACTCTTTCTGATGTTAAAAAGTCATCAGGTCCTCCAGACAGTTGTCCATATGGGACCTTTTAAACTTTTTTTCTCCCCAGTAGGTCTAAAAGCTACATGATGTCCTCAGAGACTTTCAGATGTTAAAAAGTCAAGTCAGGTCCTCCAGACAGTGGTCCAAATATGACCTTTTGAACTTTTTTTCTCCTCAGAGGGTCCCCAGAAGGTCTAAAAGCTACATGAGGTCCTCATAGACTCTTTCCGATGTTAAAAAGTCAAGTCAGGACCTCCAGACTGTGGTCCATATGGGACCTTTTGAACTTTTTTTCTCCTCAGAGCGTCCCAGAAGGTCTAAAAGCTACATGATGTCCTCATAGACTCTTTCTGATGATAAAAAGTCAAGTCAGGTCCTCCAGACTGTGGTCCATATGGGACCTTTTGTACTTTTTTTCTCCTCAGAGGGTCCCCAGAAAGTCTAAAAGCTACATGATGTCCTCATAGACTCTTTCTGATGATAAAAAGTCAAGTCAGGTCCTCCAGACAGTAGTCCATATGGAACCTTTTGAACTTTTTTTCTCCTCAGAGGGTCCCCAGAAGGTCTAAAAGCTACATGATGTCCTCATAGACTCTTTCTGATGATAAAAAGTCAAGTCAGGTCCTCCAGACTGTGGTCCATATGGGACCTTTTGAACTTTTTTTCTCCTCAGAGGGTCCCCAGAAGGTCTAAAAGCTACATGATGTCCTCATAGACTCTTTCTGATGATAAAAAGTCAAGTCAGGTCCTCCAGACAGTAGTCCATATGGAACCTTTTGAACTTTTTTTCTACTCAGAGGGTCCCCAGAAGGTCTAAAAGCTACACGATGTCCTCATAGACACTTTCTGACGTTAAAAAGTCGTCAGGTCCTCCAGACAGTAGTCCAAATGGGACCTTTTGAACTTTTTTTCTTACTATAAGGTCTAAAAGCTACATGATGTCCTCATAGACTCTTTCTGATGTTAAAAAGTCAAGTCAGGACCTCCAGACAGTGGTCCATATGGGACCTTTCGAAACTTTTTTCTCCTCAGAGGGTCCCCGGAAGGTCTAAAAGTTACATGATGTACTCATAGACTCTTTCTGATGTTAAAAAGTCAAATCAGGACCTCCAGACAGTGGTCCATATGGGACCTTTTGAACTTTTTTTCTCCTCAGAAGGTCCCCAAAAGGTCTAAAAGCGACATGATGTCCTCATAGACTCTTTCTGATGTTAAAAAGTCATCAAGTCCGCCATACAGTAGTCAATATGGGAGCTTTTGATCTTTTTTCTGCTCAGAGGTTCCCCAGAAGGTCTAAAAGCTACATGATGTCCTCATAGACTCTTTCTGATGTTAAAAAGTCAAGTCAGGACCTCCAGACACTGGTCCAAATGGGACCTGTTAAACTTTTTTTCTGCTCAGAGGGTCTCCAGAAGGTCTAAAAGCTACATGAAGTACTCATAGACTCTTTCTGATGTTAAAAAGTCAAATCTAGACCTCCAGACAGTGGTCCATATGGGACCTTTTGAACTTTTTTTCTCCTAAGAAGGTCCCCAGAAGGTCTAAAAGCGAAATGATGTCCTCATAGACTCTTTCTGATGTTAAAAAGTAAAGTCAAGTCCGCCAGACAGTAATCCATATGGGACCTTTTGAACTTTTTTTCTCCCCAGAAGGTCTAAAAGCTACATGATGTCCTCAGAGACTTTCAGATGTTAAAAAGTCAAGTCAGGTCCTCCAGACAGTAGTCCATATGGGACCTTTTGAACTTTTTTTCTACTCAGAGGGTCCCCAGAAGGTCTAAAAGCTACATGATGTCCTCATAGACTCTCTCTGATGTTAAAAAGTAAAGTCAGGTCCTCCAGACAGTAGTCCATATGGGACCTTTTGAACTTTTTTTCTACTCAGAGGGTCCCCAGAAGGTCTAAAAGCTACATGATGTCCTCATAGACTCTTTCTAATGTTAAAAAGTCAAGTCAGGACCTCCAGACATTGGTCCATATAGGACCTTTTGAACTTTTTTTCTCCTCAGAGGCTCCCCAGAAGGTCTAAAAGCTACATGATGTCCTCATAGACTCTTTGTGATGTTAAAAAGTCAAGTCAGGTCCTCCAGACAGTAGTCCATATAGGACCTTTTGAACTTTTTTTCTACTCAGAGGGTCCCCAGAAGACCTAAAAGCTACATGATGTCCTCAAAGACTCTTTCTGATGTTAAAAAGTCGTCAGGTCCTCCAGACAGTAGTCCATATGGGACCTTTTGAACTTTGTTTCTCCCCAGAAGGTCTAAAAGCTACATGATGTCCTCATAGACTCTTTCTGATGTTAAAAAGTCAAGTCAGGACCTCCAGACAGTGGTCCATAAGGGACCTTTCGAAACTGTTTTCTCCTCAGAGGGTCCCCAGAAGGTCTAAAAGCTACATGATGTACTCATAGACTCTTTCTGATGTTAAAAAGTCAAATCAGGACCTCCAGACAGTGGTCCATATGGGACCTTTTGAACTTTTTTTCTTCTCAGAAGGTCCCCAGAAGGTCTACAAGCGACATGATGTCCTCATAGACTCTTTCTGATGTTAAAAAGTCATCAAGTCCGCCAGACAGTAGTCAATATGGGAGCTTTTGATCTTTTTTCTGCTCAGAGGTTCCCCAGAAGGTCTAAAAGCTACATGGTGTCCTCATAGACTCTTTCTGATGTTAAAAAGTCAAGTCAGGACCTCCAGACAGTGGTCCAAATGGGACCTGTTAAACTTTTTTTCTGCTCAGAGGGTCCCCAGAAGGTCTAAAAGCTACATGATGTATTCATAGACTAAAGTCAAATCAGGACCACCAGACAGTGGTCCATATGGGACCTTTTGAACTTTTTTTCTCCTAAGAAGGTCCCCAGAAGGTCTAAAAGCGACATGATGTCCTCATAGACTCTTTCTGATGTTAAAAAGTCGTCAAGTCCGCTAGACAGTAGTCAATATGGGAGCTTTTGTTCTTTTTTCTGCTCAGAGGGTCCCCAAAAGGTCTAAAAGCTACATGATGTCCTCATAGACTCTTTCTGATGTTAAAAAGTAAAGTCAGGTCCACCACACAGTATTCCATATGGGACCTTTAGAACTTTTTTTCTCCTCAGAGGGTCCCCAGAAGTTCTAAAAGCTACATGATGTCCTAATAGACTCTTTCTGATGTTAAAAGGTAAAGTCAGGACCTCCAGACAGTGGTCCAAATGGGACCTTTTGAACGTCTTTTCTGCTCAGAGGGTCCCCAGAAGGTCTAAATGCTACATGAGGTCCTCATAGACTCTTTCTGATGTTAAAAAGTCAAGTCAGGTCCTCCAGAAAGTAGTCCATATGGGACCTTTTGAACTTTTTTTCTCCCCAGAAGGTCTAAAAGCTACATGATGTCCTCAGAGACTTTCAGATGTTAAAAGGTCAAGTCAGGTCCTCCAGACAGTAGTCCATATGGGACCTTTTGAACTTTTTTTCTACTCAGAGGGTCCCCAGAAGGTCTAAAAGCTACATGATGTCCTCATAGGCTCTTTCTGATGTTAAAAAGTCAAGTCAGGACCTCCAGACATTGGTCCATATAGGACCTTTTGAACATTTTTTCTCCTCAGAGGCTCCCCAGAAGGTCTAAAAGCTACATGATGTCCTCATAGACTCTTTGTGATGTTAAAAAGTCAAGTCAGGTCCTCCAGACAGTAGTCCATATAGGACCTTTTGAACTTTTTTTCTACTCAGAGGGTCCCCAGAAGATCTAAAAGCTACATGATGTCCTCAAAGACTCTTTCTGATGTTAAAAAGTCGTCAGATCCTCCAGACAGCAGTCCATATGGGACCTTTTGAACCTTTTTTCTCACCAGAAAGTCTAAAAGCTACATGATGTCCTCATAGACTCTTTCTGATGTTAAAAAGTCAAGTCAGGACCTCCAGACAGTGGTCCATATGGGACCTTTCGAAACGTTTTTCTCCTCAGAGGGTCCCCAGAAGGTCTAAAATCTACAAGATGTACTCATAGACTCTTTCTGATGTTAAAAATTCAAATCAGGACCTCCAGACAGTGGTCCATATGGGACCTTTTGAACTTTTTTTCTCCTAAGAAGGTCTCCAGAAGGTCTAAAAGCGACATGATGTCCTCATAGACTCTTTCTGATGTTAAAAAGTCGTCAAGTCCACCAGACAGTAGTCCATAAGGGAGCTTTTGAACTTTTTTTCTACTCAGAGAGTCCCCAGAAGGTCTAAAAGCTACATGATGTCCTCATAGACTCTTTTTGATGTAAAAATAGTCAAGTCAAGTTTGCCAGACTGTAGTCCATATGGGAGCTTTTGAACTTTTTTTCTGGTCAAAGGGTCCCCAGGAGGTCTAAAAGATCCATGATGTCCTTATAGACTCGTTCTGATACTAAAAAGTCAAGTAAAGTCCAACAGACAGTAATCCATATGGGAGTTTTTGAACTTTTTTCTGCTCAGAGGGTCCCCAGAAGGTCTAAAAGCTACATGATGTCCTCATAGACTCTTTTTGATGTTAAAAAGTCAAGTCAAGTCCGCCAGACAGTAGTCCATATGGGACCTTTTGAACTTTTTTTCTGCTCAGAGGGTCCCCAGAAGGTCTAAAAGCTACATGATGTCCTCATAGACTCGTTCTGATGTTAAAAAGTCAAGTCAAATCCGCCACACAGTAGTCCATATGGGATATTTTGAACTTTTTTTCTGCTCAGAGGGTCCCCAGAAGATCTAAAAGCTACAAAATGTCCTTATAGACTCGTTCTGATACTAAAAAGTCAAGTAAAGTCCAAAAGACAGTAATCCATATGGGAGTTTTTGAACTTTTTTCTGCTCAGAGGGTCCCCAGATGGTCTAAAAGCTACATGATGTCCTCATAGACTCTTTTTGATGTTAAAAAGTCAAGTCAAGTCCGCCAGACAGTAGTCCATATGGGACCTTTTGAACTTTTTTTCTGCTCACAGGGTCCCCAGAAGGTCTAAAAGCTACATGATGTCCTCATAGACTCCTTCTGATGTTAAAAAGTCAAGTCAAATCCGCCACACAGTAGTCAATATGGGATATTTTGAACTTTTTTTCTGCTCAGAGGGTCCCCAGAAGATCTAAAAGCTACAAAATGTCCTAATAGACTCTTTCTGATGTTAAAAGGTCAAGTCAAGTCCGCCAGACAGTAATCCATATGGGACCTTTTGAACTTTTTTTCTGGTCAGAGGGTCCCCAGGAGGTCTAAAAGTTCCATGATGTCCTTATAGACTCGTTCTGAGGTTAAAAAGTCAAGTAAAGTCCAACAGACAGTAGTCCATATGGGAGCTTTTGAACTTTATTCTGCTCAGAGGGTCCCCAGAAGGTCTAAAAGCTACATAATGTCCTCATAGACTCTTTTTGATGTTAAAAAGTCAAGTCAAGTCCGCCAGACAGTAGTCCATATGGGAGATTTTGAACTTTTTTTCTGCTCAGAGGGTCCCCAGAAGACCTAAAAGCTAGATGATGTCCTCATAGACTCTTTTTGATGTTAAAAAGTCAAGTCAAGTTCGCCAGACAGTAGTCCATTTGGGACCTTTTGAACTTTTTTTCTGCTTAGAGGGTCCCCATAAGGTCTAAAAGCTACATTATGGTCTCATAGACTCTTTCTGATGTTAAAAAGTCAAGTCAAGTCCGCCAGACAGTAGTCCACATGGGACCTTTTGAACTTTTTTTCTGCTCAGAGGGTCCCCAGAAGATTTAAAAGCTACATGATGTCCTCATAGACTCGTTCTGATGTTAAAAAGTCAAGTCAAATCCGCCACACATTAGTCCATATGGGATATTTTGAACTTTTTTTCTGCTCAGAGGGTCCCCAGAAGATCTGAAAGCTACAAAATGTCCTTATAGACTCTTTCTGATGTTAAAAAGTCAAGTCAAGTCCGCCAGACAGTAATCCATATGGGACCTTTTGAACTTTTTTTCTGGTCAGAGGGTCCCCAGGAGGTCTAAAAGTTCCATGATGTCCTTATAGACTCGTTCTGAGGTTAAAAAGTCAAGTAAAGTCCAACAGACAGTAGTCCATATGGGAGCTTTTGAACTTTTTTCTGCTCAGAGGGTCCCCAGAAGGTCTAAAAGCTACATAATGTCCTCATAGACTCTTTTTGATGTTAAAAAGTCAAGTCAAGTCTGCCAGACAGTAGTCTATATGGGAGATTTTGAACTTTTTTTCTGCTCAGAGGGTCCACAGAAGACCTAAAAGCTTGATGATGTCCTCATAGACTCTTTTTGATGTTAAAAATTCAAGTCAAGTCCGCCAGACAGTAGTCCATTTGGGACCTTTTGAACTTTTTTTCTGCTCAGAGGGTCCCCATAAGGTCTAAAAGCTACATTATGGTCTCATAGACTCTTTCTGATGTTAAAAAGTCAAGTCAAGTCCGCCAGACTGTAGTCAATATGGGACCTTTTTAACTTTTTTTCTGCTCAGAGGGGCCCCAGAAGATTTAAAAGCTACAAGATGTCCTCATAGACTCTTTCTGATGTTAAAAAGTCAAGTCAAATCCGCCAGACAGTAGTCCATATTGGAGCTTTTGAACTTTTTTTCTGGTCAGAGGGTCCCCAGGAGGTCTAAAAGATCCATGATGTCCTTATAGACTCGTTCTGATATTAAAAAGTCAAGTAAAGTCCAACTGACAGTAGTCCATATGGGAGCTTTTGAACTTTTTTCTGCTCATAGGGTCCCCAGAAGGTCTAAAAGCTACATGATGTCCTCATAGACTCTTTTTGATGTTAAAAAATCAAGTCAAGTCCGCCAGACAGTAGTCCATATGGGAGCTTTTGAACTTTTTTTCTGCTCAGAGGGTCCCCAGAAGGTCTAAAAGCTACATGATGTCCTCATAGACTCTTTTTGATTTTAAAAAGTCTAGTCAAGTCTAACAGACAGTAGTCCATATGGGACCTTTTGAACTTTTTTTCTGCTCAGCGGGTCCCCAGAAGATCTAAAAGCTAGATGATGTCCTTATAGACTCTTTCTGATGTTAAAAAGTAAGATCAAGTCCGCCAGACAGTAGTCCATATGGGACCTTTTGAACTTTTATTCTGCTCAGAGGGTCCCCAGGAGGTATAAAAGTTCCATGATGTCCTTATAGACTCGTTCTGATGTTAAAAAGTAAAGTCCAACAGACAGTAGTCCATATGAGACTTTTTGAACTTTTTTCTGCTCAGAGGGTCCCCAGAAGGTCTTAAAGCTACAGGATGTCCTCATTGACTCTTTCTGATGTTAAAAAGGCAAGTCAAGTCCGCCAGACAGTAGTCCATATGGGACCTTTTGAACTTTTTTTCTGCTCAGAGAGTCCTCAGAAGATCTAAAAGCTCCATGATGTCCTCATAAACTTTTTCTGATGTTAAAAAGTCGTCATGTCCGCCAGACAGTAGTCCATAAGGGAACTTTTGAACTTTTTTTCTGCTCAGAGGGTCCCCAGAAGGTCTAAAAGCTACATGATGTCCTCATAGACTCTTTTTGATGTAAAAACAGTCAAGTCAAGTTTGGCAGACTGTAGTCCATATAGGAGCTTTTGAACTTTTTTTCTGGTCAGAGGGTCCCCAGGAGGTCTAAAAGGTCCATGATGTCCTTATAGACTCGTTCTGATACTAAAAAGTCAAGTAAGTCCAACAGACAGTAATCCATATGGGAGTTTTTGAACTGTTTTCTGCTCAGAGGGTCCCCAGAAGGTCTAAAAGCTACATGATGTCCTCATAACTCTTTTTGATGTTAAAAAGTCAAGTCAAGTCCGCCAGACAGTAGTCCATATGGGACCTTTTGAACTTTTTTTCTGCTCAGAGGGTCCCCAGAAGATCTAAAAGCTACAAAATGTCCTTGTAGACTCTTTCTGATGTTAAAAAGTCAAGTCAAGTCCGCCAGACAGTAATCCATATGGGACCTTTTGAACTTTTTTTCTGGTCAGAGGGTCCCCAGGAGGTCTAAAAGTTCCATGATGTCCTTACAGACTCGTTCTGATGTTAAAAAGTCAAGTAAAGTCCAACAGACAGTAGTCCATATGGGACTTTTTGAACTTTTTTTCTGCTCAGAGTGTTCCCAGAAGGCCTTAAAGCTGCACAATGTCTTAATAGACTCTTTCTGATGTTAAAAAGGCAAGTCAAGTCCGCTAGACAGTAGTCCATATGGGACCTTTTGAACTTTTTTTCTGCTCAGAGAGTCCTCAGAAGATCTAATAGCTCCATGATGTCCTCATAAACTTTTTCTGATGTTAAAAAGTCAAGTAAAGTCCAACAGACAGTAGTCCATATGGGAGCTTTTGAACTTTTTTTCTGGTCAGAGGGTCCCCAGGAGGTCTAAAAGATCCATGATATCCTTATAGACTCTTTCTGATATTAAAAAGTCAAGTAAAGTCCAACTGACAGTAGTCCATATGGGAGCATTTGAACTTTTTTCTTCTCAGAGGGTCCCCAGAAGTTCTAAAAGCCACATGATGTCCTCATAGACTCTTTTTGATGTTAAAAAAGTCAAGTCAAGTCCGCCAGACAGTAGTCCATATGTGAGCTTTTGAACTTTTTTTCTGCTCAGAGAGTCCCCAGAAGGTCTAAAAGCTACATGATGTCCTCATAGACTCTTTTTGATTTTAAAAAGTCTAGTCAAGTCTGCCAGACAGTAGTCCATATGGGACCTTTTGAACTTTTTTTCTGCTCAGCGGGTCCCCAGAAGATCTAAAAGATAGATGATGTCCTTATAGACTCTTTTTGATGTTAAAAAGTCAAGTCAAGTCCGCCAGACAGTAATCCATTTGGGAGTTTTTGAACTTTTTTCTGCTCAGAGGGTCCCCAGAAGGTCTAAAAGCTACATGATGTCCTCATAGACTCTTTTTGATGTTAAAAAGTCAAGTCAAGTCCGCCAGACAGTAGTCTATGTGGGTGCTTTTGAACTTTTTTTCTGCTCAGAGGGTCCCCAGAATGTCTAAAAGCTACATGATGTCCCCATAGACTCTTTTTGATGTTAAAAAGTCAAGTCAAGTCCGCCAGACAGTAGTCCATATGGGATCTTTTGAACTTTTTTTCTGCTCAGAGGCTCCCCAGAAGATCTAAAAGCTACAAAATGTCCTTATAGACTCTTTCTGATGTTAAAAAGTCAAGTCAAGTACGCCAGACAGTAATCCATATGGGACCTTTTGAACTTTTTTTCTGGTCAGAGGGTCCCCAGGAGGTCTAAAAGTGCCATTATGTCCTTATAGACTCGTTCTGATGTTAAAAAGTCAAGTAAAGTCCAACAGACAGTAGTCCATATGGGAGCTTTTGAACTTATTTCTGCTCAGAGGGTCCCCAGAAGGTCTAAAAGCTACATGATGTCCTCATAGACTCTTTTTGATGTTAAAAAGTCAATTCAAGTCCGCCAGACAGTAGTCCATATGGGAGCTTTTGAACTTTTTTTCTGGTCAGAGAGTCCCCAGAAAGTCTAAAAGCTACATGATGTCCTCATAGACTCTTTTTGATTTTAAAAAGTCTAGTCAAGTCTGCCAGACAGTAGTCCATATGGGACCTTTTGAACTTTTTTTCTGCTCAGCGGGTCCCCAGAAGATCTAAAAGATAGATGATGTCCTTATAGACTCTTTTTGATGTTAAAAAGTCAAGTCAAGTCCGCCAGACAGTAATCCATTTGGGAGTTTTTGAACTTTTTTCTGCTCAGAGGGTCCCCAGAAGGTCTAAAAGCTACATGATGTCCTCATAGACTCTTTTTGATGTTAAAAAGTCAAGTCAAGTCCGCCAGACAGTAGTCTATGTGGGTGCTTTTGAACTTTTTTTCTGCTCAGAGGGTCCCCAGAATGTCTAAAAGCTACATGATGTCCCCATAGACTCTTTTTGATGTTAAAAAGTCAAGTCAAGTCCGCCAGACAGTAGTCCATATGGGATCTTTTGAACTTTTTTTCTGCTCAGAGGCTCCCCAGAAGATCTAAAAGCTACAAAATGTCCTTATAGACTCTTTCTGATGTTAAAAAGTCAAGTCAAGTACGCCAGACAGTAATCCATATGGGACCTTTTGAACTTTTTTTCTGGTCAGAGGGTCCCCAGGAGGTCTAAAAGTGCCATTATGTCCTTATAGACTCGTTCTGATGTTAAAAAGTCAAGTAAAGTCCAACAGACAGTAGTCCATATGGGAGCTTTTGAACTTATTTCTGCTCAGAGGGTCCCCAGAAGGTCTAAAAGCTACATGATGTCCTCATAGACTCTTTTTGATGTTAAAAAGTCAATTCAAGTCCGCCAGACAGTAGTCCATATGGGAGCTTTTGAAAATTTCTTCTGCTCAGAGGGTCCCCAGAAGACCTAAAAGCTAGATGATGTCCTCATAGACTCTTTTTGATGTTAAAAAGTCAAGTCAAGTCCGCCAGACAGTAGTCCATATGGGACCTTTTGAACTTTTTTTCTGCTCAGAGGGTCCCCATAAGGTCTAAAAGCTGCATGATGGTCTCATAGACTCTTTCTGATTAGGGGTGTCCCCGACTAAGGATTTTCATAGTCGAATCAGAATCGTCAAGTCTTCCCTATAGTCGACTAATAGTCGAATGGTGTGTGTGGGGTTAGGGAGGGGGCCGGGCTTTAACATTTTAAAGCCTGGATGTACAGAACATCACACAAAGATATAGAAAAAAATGTAGAAAAACATTTCGGATCAATACAACTAAGAAATAACATAAATAACTGCAGAAAGTCCACACTGCAGACAGGATTTGCATTTCACATGCCAATGCAAACTAAATCGGCTAAATTGCCTACAGGGCGCAATATCTATGCACCGAAAAATAATCAACAATTAATTTACAGGATTAAATTACAACAGAATATACCTTTCTAAAAAAAAAAAAAAACGAAACAAGTCTGAATCAAGTCACAAGATGCAGAACAAATGTGTGCAAAGTGCCTAAATTGCAGGGGAACATATATTCAAAACACAAGCCACAGATAGTTAAATTAGATTACCCTGAGTGGTCAATAAATAAAATAAAAAATAAAGATATTATTAAAATATCGAAAGTATAGCCAGAATGGTCAACTTTGTCTTTTTAACTGCATAAACAACAATAAACGCTGAACTCGAGTGACAGTTTATCTAAACATGTTCACAGCATCCAAAAATCAAATTAGAACCGGCTGAAATGTTTTGAAATCACTTGTACCCTACCTGATCGAGAGAGAAAAAAATGTAGTCTTTCTACTGTAAGAAGAACTTTTCTACTCTAATGTAGTCTGTGTCTCTGTGTCCATTTGAGTCTTTTCAAATTGTGTGCGCGGATAAAATACATTCTAAAACGCTTAACATGAAAAACGTTTAACGGCTTAATGTCCTAAGACAGTTATATTAAAAGATCAAATTCTATACACACCTTATTAATAAAGCATACTGTATAGCCTACAGAAAAGCAGATGAGCCCAGTAGCCTATATGAACGCAACGCCTTTAATTAATCGCTAATTTTCCTCCCATTGAAAACCGTTATTATAAAGAAAACCATCTTGTTAACGTTGGCCTGCAGAAGTGCGATCATGGTTTTCCTGATGCTAAATTCAGTCTGGGAAAATATCCTTTCTGATGGTGTGCATCCACTCTTTAGATTTTCTTATCCCAGACATTTTTAAAGATTTAAATCCCTGCCGCCAAAACGCTCCTCTATCGGTCACGTATCGAAAGTGAAACTTAAATCTGTCACGGGGTGTTTGGATTTATTCATGCACGTTAAACATATTTATTTAAAGCTTCTTCCTTTGCACATTTGTATTTACAGCATTATCATAATAGGCTCCTATATTAACGTATTGACAGAAAACCAGTAGTTCTATGTGAAATCAGACATTCAGCACCCTATGCGAAGATTCGACTGTGAGATTGGTAGTCGAATCAGGCTCCTCCTATCGATGCATCGAATCTTCGACTGTTCGGGGTCACCCCTATGTCCTAACACCTGGGCACTATCATCTCTCAGGACCTGAAGTGGGACAATCACATTGACTCCACTGTGAAAAAGGCCCAGCAGAGACTGTACTTCCTTCGCCAGCTGAGGAAGTTCAACCTGCCACAGGATCTGCTGATTCAGTTCTACTCAGCCGTCATTGAGTCTGTCTTGTGCGCTTCCATCACTGTCTGGTTTGGTTCAGCTACCAAATCAGACATCAGGAGACTACAACGGACAGTCCGGACTGCGGAGAGGATCATTGGTGCCCCCCTGCCAAACCTCCAGGACCTGTACTCTTCCAGAGTGAGGAAGAGAGCAGGTAAAATCATCACAGACTCCACTCACCCTGGACACCACCTGTTTGAACTGTTACCGTCAAGACGGAGACTCAGATCACTGGCCACAAGAACATCTCGGCACAGGAACAGTTTCTTCCCACAGGCCATTTCCCTCCTGAACAGTTAACACTCCTCCCAAGGCATATGCCTGTAAGTGCAATACTCCCACTGTTTAGTGCAATATCCTACAACTCAGGTGATACTTATATGTAGATTTATTTATTTATAATATTCAAAACACTGTAAATAGGTTCATAATCTGTAAATTTGAAAATGTCTATTCTGACTAAACCAAACTGTGATAGTTTTATTATCATATATTTATATTTATATTTTTATTTTTTTTATTCTTATAATTTGTAGTATTATGTTTCATGTTTCATGTTGTATTTGTATAGTCCACTGGAAGCCTCAGTACCAAAACAAATTCCTTGTGTGTGCAAGCACACTTGGCAATAAAGCTCTTTCTGATTCTGATTCTGATTCTGATTAATAACATCAGAAAGAGTCTATGAGGACATTGTGTAGCTTTAAGACCTTCTGGGAACCCTCTGAGCAGAAAAAAAGTTCAAAAAGTCCCATATGGACTACTGTCTGTTGGACTTTACTTTACTTTTTAACATCAGAACGAGTCTATAAGGACATCATGGAACTTTTAGACCTCCTGGGGACCCTCTGAGCAGAAAAAAAGTTCAAAAGGTCCCATATGGACTACTGTCTGGCGGACTTGATCTGACTTTTTAACATCAGAAAGAGTCTATAAGGACATCATCTAGCTTTTAGATCTTCTGGGGACCCGCTGAGCAGAAAAAAAGTTCAAAAGGTCCCATATGGACTAATGTCTGGCAGACTTGACTAGACTTTTTAACATCAAAAAGAGTCTATGAGGACATCATGTAGCTTTTAGACCTTCTGGGGACCCTCTGAGCAGAAAAAAGTTAAAAAACTCCCATATGGATTACTGTCTGTTGGACTTTACTTGACTTTTTAGTATCAGAACGAGTCTATAAGGACATCATGGATCTTTTAGACCTCCTGGGGACCCTCTGACCAGAAAAAAAGTTCAAAAGCTCCCATATGGACTACAGTCTGGCAAACTTGACTTGACTGTTTTTACATCAAAAAGAGTCTATGAGGACATCATGTAGCTTGTAGACCTTCTGGGGACCCTCTGAGCAGAAAAAAAGTTCAAAAGCTCCCTTATTGACTACTGTCTGGCGGACTTGACGACTTTTTAACATCAGAAAAAGTTTATGAGGACATCATGGAGCTTTTAGATCTTCTGAGGACTCTCTGAGCAGAAAAAAAGTTCAAAAGGTCCCATATGGACTACTGTTTGGAGGACTTGACTTGACTTTTTAACATCAGAACGAGTCTATAAGGACATTTTTTAGCTTTTAGATCTTCTGGGGAGCCTCTGAGCAGAAAAAAAGTTCAAAAGATCCCATATGGACTACTGTCTGGCGGACTTGACTTGACTTTTTAACATCAAAAAGAGTCTATGGGGACATCATGTAGCTTTTAGACATTCTGGGGACCCTCTGAGCAGAAAAAAAGTTCAAAAGCACCCACATAGACTACTGTCTGGCGGACTTGACTTGACTTTTTAACATCAGAAAGAGTCTATAAGGACATTTTTTAGCTTTTAGATCTTCTGGGGAGCCTCTGAGCAGAAAAAAAGTTCAAAAGATCCCATATGGACTACTGTCTGGCGGACTTGACTTGACTTTTTAACATCAAAAAGAGTCTATGGGGACATCATGTAGCTTTTAGACATTCTGGGGACCCTCTGAGCAGAAAAAAAGTTCAAAAGCACCCACATAGACTACTGTCTGGCGGACTTGACTTGACTTTTTAACATCAAAAAGAGTCTATGAGGACATCATGCAGCTTTTAGACCTTCTGGGGACCCTCTGAGCAGAAAAAAGTTCAAAAACTCCCATATGGATTACTGTCTGGCGGACTTGACTTGACTTTTTAACATCAGAACGAGTCTATGAGGACGTCATGGAACTTTTAGACCTCCTGGGGACCCTCTTACCAGAAAAAAAGTTCAAAACGTCCCATATGGACTTCTGTCTGGCGGACTTGATCTGACTTTTTAACATCAGAAAGAGTTTATGAGGACATCTTGTAGCTTTTAGATCTTCTGGGGACCCTTTGACCAGAAAAAAGGTTCAAAAGGTCCCATATGGATTACTGTCTGGCGGATTTGACTTGACTTTTTAACATCAGAAAGAGTCTATGAGGACATCATGTAGCTTTTAGACCTTTTGGGGACCCTCTGAGCAGAAAAAGTTCAAAAAGTCCCATATGGACTACTGTTTTTTGGACTTTACTTGACTTTTTAATATCAGAACGAGTCTATAAGGACATCATGGATCTTTTAGACCTCCTGGGGACCCTTTGACCAGAAAAAATGTTCAAAAGCTCCCATATGGACTACAGTCTGGCAAACTTGACTTGACTGTTTTTACATCAGAAAGAGGCTATGAGGACATCATGTAGCTTTTAGACCTTCTGGGGACCCTCTGAGCAGAAAAAAAGTTCAAAAGGTCCCTTATGGACTACTGTCTGGCGGACTTGACGACTTTTTAACATCAGAAAAAGTTTATGAGGACATCATGGAGCTTTTAGATCTTCTGGGAACCCTCTGAGCAGAAAAAAAGTTCAAAAGGTCCCATATGGACTACTGTCTGGTGAACTTGACTTGCCTTTTTAACATCATAAAGAGTCTATGAGGACATCGTGTAGCTTTAAGACCTTCTGGGAACCCTCTGAGCAGAAAAAAAGTTCAAAAAGTCCCACATGGACTACTGTCTGTTGGACTTTACTTTACTTTTTAACATCAGAACGAGTCTATAAGGACATCATGGAACTTTTAGACC
The DNA here is from genome assembly GCF_051911475.1 of Siphateles boraxobius. Taxonomy (NCBI): domain Eukaryota; kingdom Metazoa; phylum Chordata; class Actinopteri; order Cypriniformes; family Leuciscidae; genus Siphateles; species Siphateles boraxobius. The sequence goes on along the minus strand of NW_027508920.1, from coordinate 4,110,977 downwards.
TCCTCGGGACCCTCTGAGCAGAAAAAAAGTTCAAAAGGTCCCATATGGACTACTGTCTGGTGGACTTGATCTGACTTTTTAACATCAGAAAGAGTCTATAAGGACATCATCTAGCTTTTAGATCTTCTGGGGACCCGCTGAGCAGAAAAAAAGTTCAAAAGGTCCCATATGGACTAATGTCTGGCAGACTTGACTTGACTTTTTAACATCAGAACGAGTCTATAAGGACATCATGGAACTTTTAGATCTCCTGGGGACCCTCTGACCAGAAAAAAAAGTTCAAAAACGTCCCATATGGACTACTGTCTGGCAGACCTGCTCTGACTTTTTAACATCAGAAAGAGTCTATGAGGACATCTTGTAGCTTTTAGATCTTCTGGGGACCCTCTGAGCAGAAAAAAATTTCAAAGCTCCCATATGGACTACTGTCTGTTGGACTTTACTTGACTTTTTAACATCAGAACGAGTCTATAAGGACATCATGGAACTTTTAGGCCTCCTGGGGACCCTCTGAGCAGAAAAAAGTTCAAAAGGTCCAATATGGATTACTGTCTGGCGGACTTGACTTGACTTTTTAACATCAGAACGAGTCTATAAGGACAACATCTAGCTTTTAGGTCTCCTGGGGACCCTCTGAGCAGAAAAAAAAGTTCAAAAACGTCCCATATGGACTACTGTCTGGCAGACTTGCTCTGACTTTTTAACATCAGAAAGAGTCTATGAGACCATCATGTATCTTTTATACCTTATGGGGACCCTCTGAGCAGAAAAAAAGTTCAAAACATCCCATATGGACTACTGTCTGATGGACTTGACTTGACTTTTTAACATCAAAAAGAGTCTATGAGGACATCATGTAGCTTTTAGACCTTCTGGGGACCCTCTGAGCAGAAAAATAGTTCAAAAACTCCCATATGGATTACTGTCTGGCGGACTTGACTTGACTTTTTAATATCAGAACGAGTCTATAAGGACATCATGGAACTTTTAGACCTCCTAGGGACCCTTTGACCAGAAAAAAGGTTCAAAAGGTCCCATATGGACTGCTTTCTGGCGGATTTGAATTGACTTTTTAACATCAGAAAGAGTCTATGAGGACATCATGTAGCTTTTAGACCTTTTGGGGACCCTCTGAGCAGAAAAAAAGTTCAAAAAGTCCCATATGGACTACTCTCTGGCGGATTTGACTTGACTTTTTAACATCAGAAAGAGTCTATGAGGACATCTTGTAGCTTTTAGATGTTCTGGGGACCCTCTGAGCAGAAAAAAAAGTTCAAAAGGTCCCATATGGACTACTGTCGTGCGGACTTGACTTGACTTTTTAACATCAGAAAGAGTCTATGAGGACATCTTGTAGCTTTTAGACCTTCGGGGGACCCTCTGAGCAGACAAAAAGTTCAAAAGCTCCTATATGGACTACTGTCTGTTGGACTTTACTTGACTTTTTAACATCAGAACGAGTCTATAAGGACATCATGGAACTTTTTGACCTCCTGGGGACCCATTGAGCAGAAAAAAGTTCAAAAGATCCCCTATGGACTACTGTCTGGCGGATTTGACTTGACTTTTTAACATCAGAAAGAGTCTATGAGACCATCAAGTAGCTTTTATACCTTATGGGGACCCTCTGAGCAGAAAAAAAGTTCAAAAGGTCCCATATGGACTACTGTCTGGCGGACTTGACTTGATTTTTTAAAATCAAAAAGAGTCTATGAGGACATCATCTAGCTTTTAGATCTTCTGGGGACCCGCTGAGCAGAAAAAAAGTTCAAAAGGTCCCATATGGACTAATGTCTGGCAGACTTGACTAGACTTTTTAACATCAAAAAGAGTCTATGAGGACATCATGTAGCTTTTAGACCTTCTGGTGACCCTCTGAGCAGAAAAAAGTTCAAAAACTCCCATATGGACTACTGTCTGGCAGACTTGACTAGACTTTTTAACATCAAAAAGAGTCTATAAGGACATCATGGATCTTTTAGACCTCCTGGGGACCCTCTGACCAGAAAAAAAGTTCAAAAGCTCCCATATGGACTACAGTCTGGCAAACTTGACTTGACTGTTTTTACATCAAAAAGAGTCTATGAGGACATCATGTAGCTTGTAGACCTTCTGGGGACCCTCTGAGCAGAAAAAAAGTTCAAAAGCTCCCTTATTGACTACTGTCTGGCGGACTTGACGACTTTTTAACATCAGAAAAAGTTTATGAGGACATCATGGAGCTTTTAGATCTTCTGAGGACTCTCTGAGCAGAAAAAAAGTTCAAAAGGTCCCATATGGACTACTGTTTGGAGGACTTGACTTGACTTTTTAACATCAGAACGAGTCTATAAGGACATTTTTTAGCTTTTAGATCTTCTGGGGAGCCTCTGAGCAGAAAAATAGTTCAAAAGATCCCATATGGACTACTGTCTGGCGGACTTGACTTGACTTTTTAACATCAAAAAGAGTCTATGGGGACATCATGTAGCTTTTAGACATTCTGGGGACCCTCTGAGCAGAAAAAAAGTTCAAAAGCACCCACATAGACTACTGTCTGGCGGACTTGACTTGACTTTTTAACATCAGAAAGAGTCTATAAGGACATTTTTTAGCTTTTAGATCTTCTGGGGAGCCTCTGAGCAGAAAAAAAGTTCAAAAGATCCCATATGGACTACTGTCTGGCGGACTTGACTTGACTTTTTAACATCAAAAAGAGTCTATGAGGACATCAAGTAGCTTTTAGATCTTCATGGGACCCTCTGAACAGAAAAAAAGTTAAAAAGATCCCATATGGACTACTGTCTGGTGGATTTGACTTGACTTTTTAACATCAGAAAGAGTCTATGAGGACATCTTGTAGCTTTTAGATCTTCTGGGGACCCTCAGAGCAGAAAAAAAATTCAAAAGGTCCCATATGGACTACTGTCTGGCGGACTTGACTTGACTTTTTAACATCAGAAAGAGTCTATGAGGACATCATGTAGCTTTTAGACTTCCTGGGGACCGTCTGATCAGAAAAAAAGTTTAAAAGGTCCCATATGGATTACTGTCTTGCGGACTTGATGACTTTTTAACATCAAAAAGAGTTTATGAGGACATCATGTAGCTTTTAGACCTCCTGGGGACCCTCTGAGCAGAAAAAAAGTTAAAAAGGTCCCATATGGATTACTGTCTGGCGGACTTGACTTTACTTTTTAACATCAGAACGAGTCTAAGAGAACATCTTGTAGCTTTTAGATCTTCTGGGGACCCTCTGAGCAGAAAAAAAGTTCAAAAGATCCCATATAGACTACTGTCTGGTGGACTTGACTTGACTTTTTAACATCAAAAAGAGTCTATGAGGACATCATGTAGCTTTTAGATCTTCTGGGGACCCTCTGAACAGAAAAAAAGTTAAAAAGATCCCATATGGACTACTGTCTGGTGGATTTGACTTGACTTTTTAACATCAGAAAGAGTCTATGAGGACATCTTGTAGCTTTTAGATCTTCTGGGGACCCTCAGAGCAGAAATTTTTTTTCAAAAGGTCCCATATGGACTACTGTCTGTCGGACTTGACTTGACTTTTAACATCAGAAAGAGTCTATGAGGACATCATGTAGCTTTTAGATCTTCTGGGGACCCTCTGAGCAGAAAAAAAGTTCAAAAGATCGTATATGGACTACTGTCTGGCGGATTTGACTTGACTTTTTAACAACAGAAAGAGTCTATGAGGATATCTTGTAGCTTTTAGATCTTCTGGGGACCCTCTGAGCAGAAAAAAAGTTCAAAAGATCCTATATGGACTACTGTCTGGCGGATTTGACGACTTTTTAACATCAGAAAGAGTCTATGAGACCATCTTGTAGCTTTTAGACCTTATGGGGACCCTCTGACCAGAAAAACAGTTCAAAAGGTCCCATATGGACAATTTTTTGGCGGACTTGACTTGACTTTTTAACATCAAAAAGAGTCTATGAGGACATCATCTAGCTTTTAGGTCTTCTGGGGACCCTCTGAGCAGAAAAAAAGTTCAAAAGCTCCCAAATGAAAACTGTCTGACTGTCTGGCGGACTTGACTTGACTTTTTAACTTCAGAAAGAGTCTTTGCGGACATCATGTAGCTTTTAGACCTTCTGGGGACCCTCTGAGCAGAAAAAAGTTCAAGAGCTCCCATATGGACTATTGTCTGTTGGACTTTGCTTGACTTTTTAACATCAGAAAAAGTTTATGAGGACATCATGGAGCTTTTAGATCTTCTGAGGACTCTCTGAGCAGAAAAAAGTTCAAAAGGTACCATTTGGACTACTGTCTGGCGGACTTGACTTGCCTTTTTAACATCAGAAAGAGTCTATGAGGACATTGTGTAGTTTTAAGACCTTATGGAAACCCTCTGAGCAGAAAAAAAGTTCAAAAAGTCCCATATGGACACCTGTCTGTTGAACTTTACTTGACTTTTTAACATCAGAAAGAGTCTATAAGGACATCATGGAACTTTTAGACCTCCTGGGGACCCTCTGACCAGAAAAAAAGTTCAAAAGGTCCCATATGGATTAATGTCTGGCGGACTTGACTTGACTTTTTAACATCAGAACGAGTCTATAAGGACATCATGGAACTTTTAGACCTCCTGGGGACCCTCTGGCCAGAAAAAAAGTTCAAAAGATCCCATATGGATTACTGTCTGGCGGACTTGACTTGACTTTTTAACATCAGAAAGAGTCTATGAGAACATCTTGTAGCTTTTAGATCTTCTGGGGACCCTCTGAGCAGAAAAAAAGTTCAAAAGGTCCCATATGGACTACTGTGGGCGGACTTGATTTGCCTTTTTAACATCAGAACGAGTCTATAAGGACATCATGGAACTTTTAGACCTCCTGGGGACCCTCTGGCCAGAAAAAAAGTTCAAAAGATCCCATATGGACTACTGTCTGGCGGACTTGATCTGACTTTTTAACATCAGAAAGAGTCTATGAGGACATCTTGTAGCTTTTAGATCTTCTGGGGACCCTCCGAGCAGAAAAAAAGTTCAAAAGGTCCCATATGGACTACTGTATGGCGGACTTGACTTGACTTTTTAACATTAGAAAGAGTCTATGAGGACATCCTCTAGCTTTTAGGTCTTCTGGGGATCCTCTGAGCAGAAAAAAAGTTCAAAAGGTCCCATATGGACTACTGTCTGGCGGACTTGACTTGACTTTTTAACATCAAAAAGAGTCTATGAGGACATCATGTAGCTTTTAGATCTTCTGGGGACCCTCTGAACAGAAAAAAAGTTCAAAAGATCCCATATGGACTACTGTCTGGTGGATTTGACTTGACTTTTTAACATCAGAAAGAGTCTATGAGGACATCTTGTAGCTTTTAGATCTTCTGGGGACCCTCAGAGCAGAAATTTTTTTTCAAAAGGTCCCATATGGACTACTGTCTGGCGGACTTGACTTGACTTTTAACATCAGAAAGAGTCTATGAGGACATCATGTAGCTTTTAGATCTTCTGGGGACCCTCTGAGCAGAAAAAAAGTTCAAAAGATCGTATATGGACTACTGTCTGGCGGATTTGACTTGACTTTTTAACAACAGAAAGAGTCTATGAGGATATCTTGTAGCTTTTAGATCTTCTGGGGACCCTCTGAGCAGAAAAAAAGTTCAAAAGATCCTATATGGACTACTGTCTGGCGGATTTGACGACTTTTTAACATCAGAAAGAGTCTATGAGACCATCTTGTAGCTTTTAGACCTTATGGGGACCCTCTGACCAGAAAAACAGTTCAAAAGGTCCCATATGGACAATTTTTTGGCGGACTTGACTTGACTTTTTAACATCAAAAAGAGTCTATGAGGACATCATCTAGCTTTTAGGTCTTCTGGGGACCCTCTGAGCAGAAAAAAAGTTCAAAAGCTCCCAAATGAAAACTGTCTGACTGTCTGGCGGACTTGACTTGACTTTTTAACTTCAGAAAGAGTCTTTGCGGACATCATGTAGCTTTTAGACCTTCTGGGGACCCTCTGAGCAGAAAAAAGTTCAAGAGCTCCCATATGGACTATTGTCTGTTGGACTTTGCTTGACTTTTTAACATCAGAAAAAGTTTATGAGGACATCATGGAGCTTTTAGATCTTCTGAGGACTCTCTGAGCAGAAAAAAAGTTCAAAAGGTACCATTTGGACTACTGTCTGGCGGACTTGACTTGCCTTTTTAACATCAGAAAGAGTCTATGAGGACATTGTGTAGTTTTAAGACCTTATGGAAACCCTCTGAGCAGAAAAAAAGTTCAAAAAGTCCCATATGGACACCTGTCTGTTGAACTTTACTTGACTTTTTAACATCAGAAAGAGTCTATAAGGACATCATGGAACTTTTAGACCTCCTGGGGACCCTCTGACCAGAAAAAAAGTTCAAAAGGTCCCATATGGATTAATGTCTGGCGGACTTGACTTGACTTTTTAACATCAGAACGAGTCTATAAGGACATCATGGAACTTTTAGACCTCCTGGGGACCCTCTGGCCAGAAAAAAAGTTCAAAAGATCCCATATGGATTACTGTCTGGCGGACTTGACTTGACTTTTTAACATCAGAAAGAGTCTATGAGAACATCTTGTAGCTTTTAGATCTTCTGGGGACCCTCTGAGCAGAAAAAAAGTTCAAAAGGTCCCATATGGACTACTGTGGGCGGACTTGATTTGCCTTTTTAACATCAGAACGAGTCTATAAGGACATCATGGAACTTTTAGACCTCCTGGGGACCCTCTGGCCAGAAAAAAAGTTCAAAAGATCCCATATGGACTACTGTCTGGCGGACTTGATCTGACTTTTTAACATCAGAAAGAGTCTATGAGGACATCTTGTAGCTTTTAGATCTTCTGGGGACCCTCCGAGCAGAAAAAAAGTTCAAAAGGTCCCATATGGACTACTGTATGGCGGACTTGACTTGACTTTTTAACATTAGAAAGAGTCTATGAGGACATCCTCTAGCTTATAGGTCTTCTGGGGATCCTCTGAGCAGAAAAAAAGTTCAAAAGGTCCCATATGGACTACTGTCTGGCGGACTTGACTTGCTTTTTTAACATCAGAAAGAGTCTATGAGACCATCATGTAGCTTTTAGACCTTCTGGGGAGCCTCTGAGCAGAAAAAAAGTTCAAAAGGTCCCATATGGACTACTGTCTGGCGGACTTGACTTGACTTTTTAACATCAAAAAGAGTCAATGAGGACATCATGTAGCTTTTAGACCTTCTGGGGACCCTCTGAGCAGAATAAAAGTTCAAAAGCTCCCATATGGACTACTGTCTGTTGGACTTTACTTGACTTTTTAACATCAGAACGAGTCTATGAGGACATCATGGAACTTTTAGACCTCCTGGGGACCCTCTGACCAGAAAAAAAGTTAAAAAGGTCCCATATGGATTACTGTCTGGCGGACTTGACTTGACTTTTTAACATCAGAACGAGTCTATGAGGACATCATGGAACGTTTAGACCTCCTGGGGACCCTCTGACCAGAAAAAAAGTTCAAAAGGTCCCATATGGATTACTCTCTGGCGGACTTGACTTGACTTTTTAACCTCAGAAAGAGTCTATGAGGACATCTTGTAGCTTTTAGACCTTATGGGGACCCTCTGAGCAGATAAAAAGTTCAAAAGGTCCCATATAGACTACTGTCTTGCGGACTTGAGTTGACTTTTTAACATCAGAACGAGTCTATAAGGACATCATGGAACTTTTAGACCTTCTGGGGACCCTCTGACCAGAAAAAAAGTTCAAAAGCTCCCATATGGACTACTGTCTGGCGGACTTGACGACTTTTTAACATCAAAAAGAGTCTATGAGGATATCATGTAGCTTTTAGACCTCCTGGGGACCCTCTGAGCAGAAAAAAAGTTAAAAAGGTCCCATATGGATTACTGTCTGGCGGACTTGACTTGACTTTTTAACATCAGAAAGAGTCTATGAGAACATCTTGTAGCTTTTAGATCTTCTGGGGACCCTCTGAGCAGAAAAAAATATCAAAATATCCCGTATGGACTACTGTCTGGTGGATTTGACCTGACTTTTTAACATCAGAAAGAGTCTATGAGGACATCATGTAGCTTTTAGACCTCCTGGGGACCGTCTGAGCAGAAAAAAAGTTAAAAGGTCCCATATGGATTACTGTCTGGCGGATTTAATGACTTTTTAACATCAAAAACAGTCTATGAGGACATCATGTAGCTTTTAGACCTTCTGGGAGACCCTCTGAGCAGAAAAAAAGTTCAAAAGATCCCATATGGACTACTGTCTGGCGGACTTGACTTGACTTTTTAACATCAGAAAGAGTCTATGAGGACATCATGTAGCTTTTAGACCTCCTGGGGACGGTCTGAGCAGAAAAAAAGTTAAAAAGGTCCCATATGGATTACTGTCTGGCGGACTTGATGACTTTTTAACATCAAAAAGAGTCTATGAGGACATCATGTAGCTTTTAGACCTCCTGGGGACCCTCTGAGCAGAAAAAAAGTTCAAAAGATCCCATATGGACTACTGTCTGGTGGACTTGACTTGACTTTTTAACATCAAAAAGAGTCTATGAGGACATCATGTAGCTTTTAGATCTTCTGGGGACCCTCTGAACAGAAAAAAAGTTAAAAAGATCCCATATGGACTACTTTCTGGTGGATTTGACTTGACTTTTTAACATCAGAAAGAGTCTATGAGGACATCATGTAGCTTTTAGACCTTCTGGGAGACCCTCTGAGCAGAAAAAAAGTTCAAAAGATCCCATATGGACTACTGTCTGGTGGACTTGACTTGACTTTTTAACATCAGAACGAGTCTATGAGGACATCATGGAACTTTTAGACCTCCTGGGGACCCTCTGACCAGAAAAAAAGTTCAAAAGGTCCCATATGGATTACTGTCTGGCGGACTTGACAAGAGTTTTTAACATCAGAACGAGTCTATAAGGACATCATGGAACTTTTAGACCTCCTGGGGACCCTCTGACCAGAAAAAAAGTTCAAAAGGTCCCATATGGATTACTGTCTGGCGGACTTGACTTTACTTTTTAACCTCAGAAAGAGACTATGAGGACATCTTGTAGCTTTTAGGCCTTATGGGGACCCTCTGAGCAGATAAAAAGTTCAAAAGGTCCAATATGGACTACTGTCTGGCGGACTTGACTTGACTGTTTAACATCAAAAAGAGTCTATGAGGACATCATCTAGCTTTTAGGTCTTTTGGGGACCCTCTGAGCAGAAAAAAAGTTCAAAAGCTCCCATATGGACTACTGTCTGTTGGACTTTACTTGACTTTTTAAGATCAGAACGAGTCTATAAGGACATCATGGAACTTTTAGACCTCCTGGGGACCCTCTGACCAGAAAAAAAGTTCAAAAGGTCCCATATGGATTACTGTCTGGTGGACTTGACTTGACTTTTTAACATCAGAACGAGTCTATGAGGACATCATGGAACTTTTAGACCTCCTGGGGACCCTCTGACCAGAAAAAAAGTTCAAAAGGTCCCATATGGATTACTGTCTGGCGGACTTGACTTGACTTTTTAACCTCAGAAAGAGTCTATGAGGACATCTTGTAGCTTTTAGACCTTATGGGGACCCTCTGAGCAGATAAAAAGTTCAAAAGGTCCCATATGGACTACTGTCTTGCGGACTTGAGTTGACTTTTTAACATCAGAACGAGTCTATAAGGACATCATGGAACTTTTAGACCTTCTGGGGACCCTCTGACCAGAAAAAAAGTTCAAAAGCTCCCATATGGACTACTGTCTGGCGGACTTGACGACTTTTTAACATCAAAAAGAGTCTATGAGGACATCATGTAGCTTTTAGACCTCCTGGGGACCCTCTGAGCAGAAAAAAAGTTAAAAAGGTCCCATATGGATTACTGTCTGGCGGACTTGACTTGACTTTTTAACATCAGAAAGAGTCTATGAGAACATCTTGTAGCTTTTAGATCTTCTGGGGACCCTCTGAGCAGAAAAAAAGTTCAAAAGGTCCCATATGGACTACTGTGGGCGGACTTGATTTGCCTTTTTAACATCAGAAAGAGTCTATAAGGACATCATGTAGCTTTTAGACCTTCTGTGGACCCTCTGAGCAGAAAAAAAGATCAAAATATCCCGTATGGACTACTGTCTGGATGATTTGACCTGACTTTTTAACATCAGAAAGAGTCTATGAGGACATCATGTAGCTTTTAGACCTCCTGGGGACCGTCTGAGCAGAAAAAAAGTTAAAAAGGTCCCATATGGATTACTGTCTGGCGGACTTGATGACTTTTTAACATCAAAAAGAGTCTATGAGGACATCATGTAGCTTTTAGACCTCCTGGGGACCCTCTGACCAGAAAAAAAGTTCAAAAGGTCCCATATGGATTACTGTCTGCCGGACTTGACTTGACTTTTTAACATCAAAAAGAGTCTATGAGGACATCATGTAGCTTTTAGATCTTCTGGGGACCCTCTGAACAGAAAAAAAGTTAAAAAGATCCCATATGGACTACTTTCTGGTGGATTTGACTTGACTTTTTAACATCAGAAAGAGTCTATGAGGACATCATGTAGCTTTTAGAGCTCCTGGGGACCCTCTGAGCAGAAAAAAAGTTAAAAAGGTCCCATATGGATTACTGTCTGGCGGACTTGACTTGAATTTTTAACATCAGAAAGAGTCTATGAGAACATCTTTTAGCTTTTATATCTTCTGGGGACCCTCTGAGCAGAAAAAAAAGTTCAAAAGGTCCCATATGGAGTACTGTCTGGCGGACTTGACTTGACTTTTTAACATCAGAAAGAGTCTATGAGGACATCGTGTAGCTTTTAGACCTTCTGGGAGACCCTCTGAGCAGAAAAAAAGTTCAAAAGATCCCATATGGACTACTATCTGGTGGAATTGACTTGACTTTTTAACATCAAAAAGAGTCTATGAGGACATCATGTAGCTTTTAGACCTTCTGGGGACCCTCTGAGCAGAAAAAAAGTTCAAAAGCTCCCATATGGATTACTCTCTGGCGGACTTGCCTTTTTAACATCAAAAAGAGTCTATGAGGACATCATATAGCTTTTAGACCTCCTGGGGACCCTCTGAGCAGAAAAAAAGTTAAAAAGGTCCCATATGGATTACTGTCTGGTGGACTTGACTTGACTTTTTAACATCAGAACGAGTCTATGAGAACATCTTGTAGCTTTTATATTTTCTGGGGACCCTCTGAGCAGAAAAAAAGTTCAAAAGATCCCATATGGACTGCTGTGGGTGGACTTGACTTGACTTTTTAACATCAAAAAGAGTCTATGAGGACCTCATGTAGCATTTAGACCTTCTGGGGACCCTCTGAGCAGAAAAAAAAATTCAAAAGGTCCCATATGGACTACTGTCTGTTGGACTTTACTTGACTTTTTAACATCAGAACGAGTCTATAAGGACATCATGGAACTTTTAGACCTCCTGGGGACCCTCTGAGCAGAAAAAAAGTTCAAATGCTCCCATGTGGACTACTGTCTGGCGGACTAGACTTGACTTTTTAACTTCAGAAAGAGTCTTTGCGGACATCATGTAGCTTTTAGACCTTCTGGGAACCTCTGAGCAGATAAAAAGTTCAAAAGGTCCCATATGGACTACTGTCTGGCGGACTTGACTTGACTTTTTAACATCAAAAAGAGTCTATGAGGACATCATGTAGCTTTTAGACCTTCTGGGGACCCTCTGAGCAGAATAAAAGTTCAAAAGCTCCCAAATGGACTACTGTCTGGCGGACTGGACTTGACTTTTTAACTTCAGAAAGAGTCTTTGCGGACATCGTGTAGCTTTTAGACCTTCTGGGGACCCTCTGAGCAGAAAAAAAGTCCAAAAGGTCCCATATGGACTACTGTCTGGCAGACTTGACTTGACTTTTTAACATCAAAACGAGTCTATAAGGACATCATGGAACTTTTAGACCTTCTGGGGACCCTCTGACCAGAAAAAAAGTTCAAAAGGTCCCATATGGATTACTGTCTGGCGGACTTGACTTTTTAACCTCAGAAAGAGTCTATGAGGACATCTTGTAGTTTTTAGACCTTCTGGGGACCCTTTGAGCAGATAAAAAGTTCAAAAGGTCCCATATGGACTACTGTCTGGCGGACTTGACTTGACTTTTTAACATCAAAAAGAGTCTATGAGGACATCATCTAGCTTTTAGGTCTTCTGGGGACCCTCTGAGCAGAAAAAAAGTTCAAAAGGTCCCATATGGACTACTGTGGGCGGACTTGATTTGCCTTTTTAAAATCAGAAAGAGTCTATAAGGACATCATGTAGCTTTTAGATCTTCTGGGGACCCTCTGAGCAGAAAAAAAGTTCAAAAGGTCCCATATTGACTACTGTCTGGCGGACTTGACTTGACTTTTTAACATCAGAAAGAGTCTATGAGGACATCATGTAGCTTTTAGACCTCCTGGGGACCGTCTGAGCAGAAAAAAAGTTAAAAAGGTCCCATATGGATTACTGTCTAGCGGACTTGATGACTTTTTAACATCAAAAAGAGTCTATGAGGACATCATGTAGCTTTTAGACCTCCTGGGGACCCTCTGAGCAGAAAAAAAGTTAAAAAGGTCCCATATGGATTACTGTCTGGCGAACTTGACTTGACTTTTTAACATCAGAACGAGTCTATGAGAACATCTTGTAGCTTTTAGATCTTCTGGGGACCCTCTGAGCAGAAAAAAAGTTCAAAAGATCCCATATGGACTACTGTCTGGTGGACTTGACTTGACTTTTTAACATCAAAAAGAGTCTATGAGAACATCATGTAGCTTTTAGATCTTCTGGGGACCCTCTGAACAGAAAAAAAGTTAAAAAGATCCCATATGGACTACTGTCTGGTGGATTTGACTTGACTTTTTAACATCAGAAAGAGTCTATGAGGACATCTTGTAGCTTTTAGATCTTCTGGGGACCCTCAGAGCAGAAAAAAAAATTCGAAAGGTCCCATATGGACTACTGTCTGGCGGACTTGACTTGACTTTTTAACATCAGAAAGAGTCTATGAGGACATCATGTAGCTTTTAGAGCTCCTGGGGACCCTCTGAGCAGAAAAAAAGTTAAAAAGGTCCCATATGGATTACTGTCTGGCGGACTTGACTTGACTTTTTAACATCAGAAAGAGTCTATGAGAACATCTTGTAGCTTTTATATCTTCTGGGGACCCTCTGAGCAGAAAAAAAAGTTCAAAAGGTCCCATATGGAGTACTGTCTGGCGGACTTGACGACTTTTTAACATCAGAAAGATTCTATGAGGACATCTTGTAGCTTTTAGATCTTCTGGGGACCCTCTGAGCAGAAAATAAGTTCAAAAGCTCCCATATGGACTACTGTCTGAAGGACTTGACTTGACTTTTTAACATCAGAAAGAGTCTATGAGGACATCATGTAGCTTTTAGACCTCCTGGGGACCCTCTGAGCAAAAAAAAAGTTCAAAAGGTCCCATATGGACTACTGTCTGGCGGACTTGACTTGACTTTTTAACATTAAAAAGAGTCTATGAGGACATCATTTAGCTTTTAGACCTTTTGGGGACCCTCTGAGCAGAAAAAAGTTCAAAAAGTCCCATATGGACTACAGTCTGTTGGACTTGACTTGACTTTTTAATATCAGAACGAGTCTATAAGGACATCATGGATCTTTTAGACCTCCTGGGGACTCTCTGAGCAGAAAAAAAGTTCAAAAGATCCCATATGGACTACTGTCTGGCGGATTTGACATGACTTTTTAACATCAGAAAGAGTCTAAGAGGACATCATGTAGCTTTTAGACCTTCTGGGGACCCTCTGAGCAGAATAAAAGTTCAAAAGCTCCCATATGGACTACTGTCTGGCGGACTTGACTTGACTTTTTAACATCAAAAAGAGTCTATGAGGACATCTTGTCGCTTTTAGACCTTCTGGGGACCCTCTGAGCAGAAAAAAAGTTCAAAAAGACCCATATGGACTACTGTCTGTTGGACTTTACTTGACTTTTTAACATCAGAACGAGTCTATAAGGACATCTTGTAGCTTTTAGACCTTATGGGGACCCTCTGAGCAGATAAAAAGTTCAAAAGGTCCCATATGGACTACTGTCTGGCGGACTTGACTTGACTTTTTAACATCAAAAAGAGTCTATGAGGACATCATCTAGCTTTTAGGTCTTCTGGGGACCCTCTGAGCAGAAAAAAGTTCAAAAGCTCCCATATGGACTACTGTCTGTTGGACTTTACTTGACTTTTTAACATCAGAACGAGTCTATAAGGACATCATGGAACTTTTAGACCTCCTGGGGACCCTCTGACCAGAAAAAAAGTTCAAAAGGTCCCATATGGATTACTGTCTGGCGGACTTGACTTGACTTTTTAACATCAGAACGAGTCTATAAGGACATCATGGAACTTTTAGACCTCCTGTGGACCCTCTGACCAGAAAAAAAGTTCAAAAGGTCCCATATGGATTACTGTCTGGCGGACTTGACTTGACTTTTTAACCTCAGAAAGAGTCTATGAGGACATCTTGTAGCTTTTAGACCTTATGGGGACCCTCTGAGCAGATAAAAAGTTCAAAAGGTCCCATATGGACTACTGTCTTGCGGACTTGAGTTGACTTTTTAACATCAGAACGAGTCTATAAGGACATCATGGAACTTTTAGACCTTCTTGGGACCCTCTGAGCAGAAAAAAGTTCAAAAGCTCCCATATGGACTACTGTCTGGCGGACTGGACGAATTTTTAACATCAAAAAGAGTCCATGAGGACATCATGTAGCTTTTAGACCTCCTGGGGACCCTCTGAGCAGAAAAAAAGTTAAAAAGGTCCCATATGGATTACTGTCTGGCGGACTTGACTTGACTTTTTAACATCAGAAAGAGTCTATGAAAACATCTTGTAGCTTTTAGATCTTCTGGGGACCCTCTGAGCAGAAAAAAAGTTCAAAAGGTCCCATATGGACTACTGTGGGCGGACTTGATTTGCCTTTTTAACATCAGAAAGAGTCTATAAGGACATCATTTAGCTTTTAGACCCTCTGTGGTCCCTCTGAGCAGAAAAAAAGATCAAAATATCCCGTATGGACTACTGTCTGTTGGATTTGACCTGACTTTTTAACATCAGAAAGAGTCTATGAGGACATCATGTAGCTTTTAGACCTCCTGGGGACCGTCTGAGCAGAAAAAAAGTTAAAAAGGTCCCATATGGATTACTGTCTGGCAGACTTGACTTGACTTTTTAACATCAGAAAGAGTCTATAAGGACAACATGTAGCTTTTAGATCTTCTGGGGACCCTCTGAGCAGAAAAAAGTTCAAAAGGTCCCATATGGACTACTGTCTGGCGGACTTGACTTGACTTTTTAACATCAGAAAGAGTCTATGAGGACATCATGTAGCTTTTAGACCTCCTGGGGACGGTCTGAGCAGAAAAAAAGTTAAAAAGGTCCCATATGGATTACTGTCTGGCGGACTTGATGACTTTTTAACATCAAAAAGAGTCTATGAGGACATCATGTAGCTTTTAGACCTCCTGGGGACCCTCTGAGCAGAAAAATAGTTAAAAAGGTCCCATATGGATTACTGTCTGGCGGACTTGACTTGACTTTTTAACATCAGAACGAGTCTATGAGAACATCTTGTAGCTTTTAGATCTTCTGGGGACCCTCTGAGCAGAAAAAAAGTTCTAAAGATCCCATATGGACTACTGTCTGGTGGACTTGACTTGACTTTTTAACATCAAAAAGAGTCTATGAGGACATCATGTAGCTTTTAGAGCTCCTGGGGACCCTCTGAGCAGAAAAAAAGTTCAAAAGGTCCCATATGGATTACTGTCTGGCGGACTTGACTTGAATTTTTAACATCAGAAAGAGTCTATGAGAACATCTTTTAGCTTTTATATCTTCTGGGGACCCTCTGAGCAGAAAAAAAAGTTCAAAAGGTCCCATATGGAGTACTGTCTGGCGGACTTGACTTGACTTTTTAACATCAGAAAGAGTCTATGAGGACATCGTGTAGCTTTTAGACCTTCTGGGAGACCCTCTGAGCAGAAAAAAAGTTCAAAAGATCCCATATGGACTACTGTCTGGTGGAATTGACTTGACTTTTTAACATCAAAAAGAGTCTATGAGGACATCATGTAGCTTTTAGACCTTCTGGGGACCCTCTGAGCAGAAAAAAAGTTCAAAAGCTCCCATATGGATTACTGTCTGGCGGACTTGCCTTTTTAACATCAAAAAGAGTCTATGAGGACATCATGTAGCTTTTAGACCTCCTGGGGACCCTCTGAGCAGAAAAAAAGTTAAAAAGGTCCCATATGGATTACTGTCTGGTGGACTTGACTTGACTTTTTAACATCAGAACGAGTCTATGAGAACATCTTGTAGCTTTTATATTTTCTGGGGACCCTCTGAGCAGAAAAAAAGTTCAAAAGATCCCATATGTACTACTGTGGGTGGACTTGACTTGACTTTTTAACATCAAAAAGAGTCTATGAGGACCTCATGTAGCATTTAGACCTTCTGGGGACCCTCTGAGCAGAAAAAAAAATTCAAAAGGTCCCATATGGACTACTGTCTGTTGGACTTTACTTGACTTTTTAACATCAGAACGAGTCTATAAGGACATCATGGAACTTTTAGACCTCCTGGGGACCCTCTGAGCAGAAAAAAAGTTCAAATGCTCCCATATGGACTACTGTCTGGCGGACTAGACTTGACTTTTTAACTTCAGAAAGAGTCTTTGCGGACATCATGTAGCTTTTAGACCTTCTGGGGACCCTCTGAGCAGAAAAAAAGTTCAAAAGGTCCCATATGGACTACTGTCTGGCCTACTTGACTTGACTTTTTAACATCAAAAAGAGTCTATGAGGACATCATGTAGCTTTTAGACCTTCTGGGGACCCTCTGAGCAGAATAAAAGTTCAAAAGCTCCCAAATGGACTACTGTCTGGCGGACTGGACTTGACTTTTTAACTTCAGAAAGAGTCTTTGCGGACATCGTGTAGCTTTTAGACCTTCTGGGGACCCTCTGAGCAGAAAAAAAGTCCAAAAGGTCCCATATGGACTACTGTCTGGCAGACTTGACTTGACTTTTTAACATCAAAACGAGTCTATAAGGACATCATGTAGCTTTTAGACCTTCTGGGGACCCTCTGAGCAGAAAAAAAGTTCAAAAGCTCCCATATGGATTACTGTCTGGCGGACTTGCCTTTTTAACATCAAAAAGAGTCTATGAGGACATCATGTAGCTTTTAGACCTCCTGGGGACCCTCTGAGCAGAAAAAAAGTTAAAAAGGTCCCATATGGATTACTGTCTGGTGGACTTGACTTTTTAACATCAGAACGAGTCTATGAAAACATCTTGTAGCTTTTATATTTTCTGGGGACCCTCTGAGCAGAAAAAAAGTTCAAAAGATCCCATATGTACTACTGTGGGTGGACTTGACTTGACTTTTTAACATCAAAAAGAGTCTATGAGGACCTCATGTAGCATTTAGACCTTCTGGGGACCCTCTGAGCAGAAAAAAAAATTCAAAAGGTCCCATATGGACTACTGTCTGTTGGACTTTACTTGACTTTTTAACATCAGAACGAGTCTATAAGGACATCATGGAACTTTTAGACCTCCTGGGGACCCTCTGAGCAGAAAAAAAGTTCAAATGCTCCCATATGGACTACTGTCTGGCGGACTAGACTTGACTTTTTAACTTCAGAAAGAGTCTTTGCGGACATCATGTAGCTTTTAGACCTTCTGGGGACCCTCTGAGCAGAAAAAAAGTTCAAAAGGTCCCATATGGACTACTGTCTGGCGGACTTGACTTGACTTTTTAACATCAAAAAGAGTCTATGAGGACATCATGTAGCTTTTAGACCTTCTGGGGACCCTCTGAGCAGAATAAAAGTTCAAAAGCTCCCAAATGGACTACTGTCTGGCGGACTGGAGTTGACTTTTTAACTTCAGAAAGAGTCTTTGCGGACATCGTGTAGCTTTTAGACCTTCTGGGGACCCTCTGAGCAGAAAAAAAGTCCAAAAGGTCCCATATGGACTACTGTCTGGCAGACTTGACTTGACTTTTTAACATCAAAACGAGTCTATAAGGACATCATGGAACTTTTAGACCTTCTGGGGACCCTCTGACCAGAAAAAAATTTCAAAAGGTCCCATATGGATTACTGTCTGGCGGACTTGACTTTTTAACCTCAGAAAGAGTCTATGAGGACATCTTGTAGTTTTTAGACCTTCTGGGGACCCTTTGAGCAGATAAAAAGTTCAAAAGGTCCCATATGGACTACTGTCTGGCGGACTTGACTTGACTTTTTAACATCAAAAAGAGTCTATGAGGACATCATCTAGCTTTTAGGTCTTCTGGGGATCCTCTGAGCAGAAAAAAGTACAAAAGCTCCCATATGGACTACTGTCTGTTGGACTTTACTTGACTTTTTAACATCAGAACGAGTCTATAAGGACATCATGGAACTTTTAGACCTCCTGGGGACCCTCTGAGCAGAAAAAAAGTTCAAAAGGTCCCATATGGACTACTGTGGGCGGACTTGATTTGCCTTTTTAAAATCAGAAAGAGTCTATAAGGACATCATGTAGCTTTTAGATCTTCTGGGGACCCTCTGAGCAGAAAAAAAGTTCAAAAGGTCCCATATTGACTACTGTCTGGCGGACTTGACTTGACTTTTTAACATCAGAAAGAGTCTATGAGGACATCATGTAGCTTTTAGACCTCCTGGGGACCGTCTGAGCAGAAAAAAAGTTAAAAAGGTCCCATATGGATTACTGTCTAGCGGACTTGATGACTTTTTAACATCAAAAAGAGTCTATGAGGACATCATGTAGCTTTTAGACCTCCTGGGGACCCTCTGAGCAGAAAAAAAGTTAAAAAGGTCCCATATGAATTACTGTCTGGCGGACTTGACTTGACTTTTTAACATCAGAACGAGTCTATGAGAACATCTTGTAGCTTTTAGATCTTCTGGGGACCCTCTGAGCAGAAAAAAAGTTCAAAAGATCCCATATGGACTACTGTCTGGTGGACTTGACTTGACTTTTTAACATCAAAAAGAGTCTATGAGAACATCATGTAGCTTTTAGATCTTCTGGGGACCCTCTGAACAGAAAAAAAGTTAAAAAGATCCCATATGGACTACTGTCTGGTGGATTTGACTTGACTTTTTAACATCAGAAAGAGTCTATGAGGACATCTTGTAGCTTTTAGATCTTCTGGGGACCCTCAGAGCAGAAAAAAAAATTCGAAAGGTCCCATATGGACTACTGTCTGGCGGACTTGACTTGACTTTTTAACATCAGAAAGAGTCTATGAGGACATCATGTAGCTTTTAGAGCTCCTGGGGACCCTCTGAGCAGAAAGAAAGTTAAAAAGGTCCCATATGGATTACTGTCTGGCGGACTTGACTTGACTTTTTAACATCAGAAAGAGTCTATGAGAACATCTTGTAGCTTTTATATCTTCTGGGGACCCTCTGAGCAGAAAAAAAAGTTCAAAAGGTCCCATATTGAGTACTGTCTGGCGGACTTGACGACTTTTTAACATCAGAAAGAGTCTATGAGGACATCTTGTAGCTTTCAGATCTTCTGGGGACCCTCTGAGCAGAAAATAAGTTCAAAAGCTCCCATATGGACTACTGTCTGAAGGACTTGACTTGACTTTTTAACATCAGAAAGAGTCTATGAGGACATCATGTAGCTTTTAGACCTCCTGGGGACCCTCTGAGCAAAAAAAAAGTTCAAAAGGTCCCATATGGACTACTGTCTGGCGGACTTGACTTGACTTTTTAACATCAAAAAGAGTCTATGAGGACATCATCTAGCTTCTAGGTCTTCTGGGGACCCTCTGAGCAGAAAAAAAGTTCAAAAGCTCTCATATGGACTACTGTCTGTTGGACTTTACTTGACTTTTTAACATCAGATAGAGTCTATGAGGACATCATTTAGCTTTTAGACCTTTTGGGGACCCTCTGAGCAGAAAAAAGTTCAAAAAGTCCCATATGGACTACAGTCTGTTGGACTTGACTTGACTTTTTAATATCAGAACGAGTCTATAAGGTCATCATGGATCTTTTAGACCTCCTGGGGACTCTCTGAGCAGAAAAAAAGTTCAAAAGATCCCATATGGACTACTGTCTGGCGGATTTGACATGACTTTTTAACATCAGAAAGAGTCTATGAGGACATCATGTAGCTTTTGGACCTTCTGGGGACCCTCTGAGCAGAATAAAAGTTCAAAAGCTCCCATATGGACTACTGTCTGGCGGACTTGACTTGACTTTTTAACATCAAAAAGAGTCTATGAGGACATCTTGTCGCTTTTAGACCTTCTGGGGACCCTCTGAGCAGAAAAAAAGTTCAAAAAGACCCATATGGACTACTGTCTGTTGGACTTTACTTGACTTTTTAACATCAGAACGAGTCTATAAGGACATCTTGTAGCTTTTAGACCTTATGGGGACCCTCTGAGCAGATAAAAAGTTCAAAAGGTCCCATATGGACTACTGTCTGGCGGACTTGACTTGACTTTTTAACATCAAAAAGAGTCTTTGAGGACATCATCTAGCTTTTAGGTCTTCTGGGGACCCTCTGAGCAGAAAAAAGTTCAAAAGCTCCCATATGGACTACTGTCTGTTGGACTTTACTTGACTTTTTAACATCAGAACGAGTCTATAAGGACATCATGGAACTTTTAGACCTCCTGGGGACCCTCTGACTAGAAAAAAAGTTCAAAAGGTCCCATATGGATTACTGTCTGGCGGACTTGACTTGACTTTTTAACATCAGAACGAGTCTATAAGGACATCATGGAACTTTTAGACCTCCTGGGGACCCTCTGACCAGAAAAAAAGTTCAAAAGGTCCCATATGGATTACTGTCTGGCGGACTTGACTTGACTTTTTAACCTCAGAAAGAGTCTATGAGGACATCTTGTAGCTTTTAGACCTTATGGGGACCCTCTGAGCAGATAAAAAGTTCAAAAGGTCCCATATGGACTACTGTCTTGCGGACTTGAGTTGACTTTTTAACATCAGAACGAGTCTATAAGGACATCATGGAACTTTTAGACCTTCTTGGGACCCTCTGAGCAGAAAAAAGTTCAAAAGCTCCCATATGGACTACTGTCTGGCGGACTTGACGACTTTTTAACATCAAAAAGAGTCCATGAGGACATCATGTAGCTTTTAGACCTCCTGGGGACCCTCTGAGCAGAAAAAAAGTTAAAAAGGTCCCATATGGATTACTGTCTGGCGGACTTGACTTGACTTTTTAACATCAGAAAGAGTCTATGAAAACATCTTGTAGCTTTTAGATCTTCTGGGGACCCTCTGAGCAGAAAAAAAGTTCAAAAGGTCCCATATGGACTACTGTGGGCGGACTTGATTTGCCTTTTTAACATCAAAAAGAGTCTATAAGGACATCATGTAGCTTTTAGACCTTCTGTGGTCCCTCTGAGCAGAAAAAAAGATCAAAATATCCCGTATGGACTACTGTCTGTTGGATTTGACCTGACTTTTTAACATCAGAAAGAGTCTATAAGGACATCATGTAGCTTTTAGATCTTCTGGGGACCCTCTGAGCAGAAAAAAAGTTCAAAAGGTCCCATATTGACTACTGTCTGGCGGACTTGACTTGACTTTTTAACATCAGAAAGAGTCTATGAGGACATCATGTAGCTTTTAGACCTCCTGGGGACCGTCTGAGCAGAAAAAAAGTTAAAAAGGTCCCATATGGATTACTGTCTAGCGGACTTGATGACTTTTTAACATCAAAAAGAGTCTATGAGGACATCATGTAGCTTTTAGACCTCCTGGGGACCCTCTGAGCAGAAAAAAAGTTAAAAAGGTCCCATATGGATTACTGTCTGGCGGACTTGACTTGACTTTTTAACATCAGAACGAGTCTATGAGAACATCTTGTAGCTTTTAGATCTTCTGGGGACCCTCTGAGCAGAAAAAAAGTTCAAAAGATCCCATATGGACTACTGTCTGGTGGACTTGACTTGACTTTTTAACATCAAAAAGAGTCTATGAGAACATCATGTAGCTTTTAGATCTTCTGGGGACCCTCTGAACAGAAAAAAAGTTAAAAAGATCCCATATGGACTACTGTCTGGTGGATTTGACTTGACTTTTTAACATCAGAAAGAGTCTATGAGGACATGTTGTAGCTTTTAGATCTTCTGGGGACCCTCAGAGCAGAAAAAAAAATTCAAAAGGTCCCATATGGACTACTGTCTGGTGGACTTGACTTGACTTTTTAACATCAGAAAGAGTCTATGAGGACATCATGTAGCTTTTAGAGCTCCTGGGGACCCTCTGAGCAGAAAAAAAAGTTCAAAAGGTCCCATATGGAGTACTGTCTGGCGGACTTGACTTGACTTTTTAACATCAGAAAGAGTCTATGAGGACATCTTGTAGCTTTTAGATCTTCTGGGGACCCTCTGAGCAGAAAATAAGTTCAAAAGCTCCCATATGGACTACTGTCTGAAGGACTTGACTTGACTTTTTAACATCAGAAAGAGTCTATGAGGACATCATGTAGCTTTTAGACCTCCTGGGGACCCTCTGAGCAAAAAAAAAGTTCAAAAGGTCCCATATGGACTAATCTCTGGCGGACTTGACTTGACTTTTTAACATCAAAAAGAGTCTATGAGGACATCATTTAGCTTTTAGACCTTTTGGGGACCCTCTGAGCAGAAAAAAGTTCAAAAAGTCCCATATGGACTACTGTCTGTTGGACTTGACTTGACTTTTTAATATCAGAACGAGTCTATAAGGACATCATGGATCTTTTAGACCTCCTGGGGACTCTCTGAGCAGAAAAAAAGTTCAAAAGATCCCATATGGACTACTGTCTGGCGGATTTGACATGACTTTTTAACATCAGAAAGAGTCTATGAGACCATCATGTAGCTTTTAGACCTTATGGGGACCCTCTGAGCAGAAAAACAGTTCAAAAGGTCCCATATGGACTACTCTCTGGCGGACTTGACGACTTTTTAACATCAAAAAGAGTCTATGAGGACATCATGTAGCTTTTAGACCTTCTGGGGACCCTCTGAGCAGAATAAAAGTTCAAAAGCTCCCATATGGACTACTGTCTGGCGGACTTGACTTGACTTTTTAACATCAAAAAGAGTTTATGAGGACATCATGTCGCTTTTAGACCTTCTGGGGACCCTCTGAGCAGAAAAAAAGTTCAAAAAGACCCATATGGACTTCTGTCTGTTGGACTTTACTTGACTTTTTAACATCAGAACGAGTCTATAAGGACATCTTGTAGCTTTTAGACCTTATGGGGACCCTCTGAGCAGATAAAAAGTTCAAAAGGTCCCATATGGACTACTGTCTGGCGGACTTGACTTGACTTTTTAACATCAAAAAGAGTCTATGAGGACATCATCTAGCTTTTAGGTCTTCTGGGGACCCTCTGAGCAGAAAAAAGTTCAAAAGCTCCCATATGGACTACTGTCTGTTGGACTTTACTTGAATTTTTAACATCAGAACGAGTCTATAAGGACATCATGGAACTTTTAGACCTCCTGGGGACCCTCTGACCAGAAAAAAAGTTCAAAAGGTCCCATATGGATTACTGTCTGGCGGACTTGACTTGACTTTTTAACATCAGAACGAGTCTATAAGGACATCATGGAACTTTTAGACCTCCTGGGGACCCTCTGACCAGAAAAAAAGTTCAAAAGGTCCCATATGGATTACTGTCTGGCGGACTTGACTTGACTTTTTAACCTCAGAAAGAGTCTATGAGGACATCTTGTAGCTTTTAGACCTTATGGGGACCCTCTGAGCAGATAAAAAGTTCAAAAGGTCCCATATGGACTACTGTCTTGCGGACTTGAGTTGACTTTTTAACATCAGAACGAGTCTATAAGGACATCATGGAACTTTTAGACCTTCTTGGGACCCTCTGAGCAGAAAAAAGTTCAAAAGCTCCCATATGGACTACTGTCTGGCGGACTTGACGACTTTTTAACATCAAAAAGAGTCCATGAGGACATCATGTAGCTTTTAGACCTCCTGGGGACCCTCTGAGCAGAAAAAAAGTTAAAAAGGTCCCATATGGATTACTGTCTGGCGGACTTGACTTGACTTTTTAACATCAGATAGAGTCTATGAAAACATCTTGTAGTTTTTAGATCTTCTGGGGACCCTCTGAGCAGAAAAAAAGTTCAAAAGGTCCCATATGGACTACTGTGGGCGGACTTGATTTGCCTTTTTAACATCAGAAAGAGTCTATAAGGACATCATGTAGCTTTTAGACCTTCTGTGGTCCCTCTGAGCAGAAAAAAAGATCAAAATATCCCGTATGGACTACTGTCTGTTGGATTTGACCTGACTTTTTAACATCAGAAAGAGTCTATGAGGACATCATGTAGCTTTTAGACCTCCTGGGGACCGTCTGAGCAGAAAAAAAGTTAAAAAGGTCCCATATGGATTACTGTCTGGCAGACTTGACTTGACTTTTTAACATCAGAAAGAGTCTATAAGAACATCTTGTAGCTTTTAGATCTTCTGGGGACCCTCTGAGCAGAAAAAAAGTTCAAAAGGTCCCATATGGACTACTGTGGGCGGACTTGATTTGCCTTTTTAACATCAGAAAGAGTCTATAAGGACATCATGTAGCTTTTAGATCTTCTGGGGACCCTCTGAGCAGAAAAAAAGTTCAAAAGGTCCCATATTGACTACTGTCTGGCGGACTTGACTTGACTTTTTAACATCAGAAAGAGTCTATGAGGACATCATGTAGCTTGTAGACCTCCTGGGGACCGTCTGATCAGAAAAAAAGTTAAAAAGGTCCCATATGGATTACTGTCTAGCGGACTTGATGACTTTTTAACATCAAAAAGAGTCTATGAGGACATCATGTAGCTTTTAGACCTCCTGGGGACCCTCTGAGCAGAAAAAAAGTTAAAAAGGTCCCATATGGATTACTGTCTGGCGGACTTGACTTGACTTTTTAACATCAGAACGAGTCTATGAGAACATCTTGTAGCTTTTAGATCTTCTGGGGACCCTCAGAGCAGAAAAAAAAATTCAAAAGGTCCCATATGGACTACTGTCTGGCGGACTTGACTTGACTTTTTAACATCAGAAAGAGTCTATGAGGACATCATGTAGCTTTTAGAGCTCCTGGGGACCCTCTGAGCAGAAAAAAGTTAAAAAGGTCCCATATGGATTACTGTCTGGCGGACTTGACTTGACTTTTTAACATCAGAAAGAGTCTATGAGAACATCTTGTAGCTTTTATATCTTCTGGGGACCCTCTGAGCAGAAAAAAAAGTTCAAAAGGTCCCATATGGAGTACTGTCTGGCGGACTTGACGACTTTTTAACATCAGAAAGAGTCTATGAGGACATCTTGTAGCTTTTAGATCTTCTGGGGACCCTCTGAGCAGAAAATAAGTTCAAAAGCTCCCATATGGACTACTGTCTGAAGGACTTGACTTGACTTTTTAACATCAGAAAGAGTCTATGAGGACATCATGTAGCTTTTAGAGCTCCTGGGGACCCTCTGAGCAAAAAAAAAGTTCAAAAGGTCCCATATGGACTACTGTCTGGCGGACTTGACTTGACTTTTTAACATCAAAAAGAGTCTATGAGGACATCATCTAGCTTCTAGGTCTTCTGGGGACCCTCTGAGCAGAAAAAAAGTTCAAAAGCTCTCATATGGACTACTGTCTGTTGGACTTTACTTGACTTTTTAACATCAGAAAGAGTCTATGAGGACATCATTTAGCTTTTAGACCTTTTGGGGACCCTCTGAGCAGAAAAAAGTTCAAAAAGTCCCATATGGACTACAGTCTGTTGGACTTGACTTGACTTTTTAATAATAGAACGAGTCTATAAGGACATCATGGATCTTTTAGACCTCCTGGGGACTCTCTGAGCAGAAAAAAAGTTCAAAAGATCCCATATGGACTACTGTCTGGCGGATTTGACATGACTTTTTAACATCAGAAAGAGTCTATGAGACAATCATGTAGCTTTTAGACCTTATGGGGACCCTCTGAGCAGAAAAACAGTTCAAAAGGTCCCATATGGACTACTCTCTGGCGGACTTGACGACTTTTTAACATCAAAAAGAGTCTATGAGGACATCATGTAGCTTTTAGACCTTCTGGGGACCCTCTGATCAGAATAAAAGTTCAAAAGCTCCCATATGGACTACTGTCTGGCGGACTTGACTTGACTTTTTAACATCAAAAAGAGTCTATGAGGACATCTTGTCGCTTTTAGACCTTCTGGGGACCCTCTGAGCAGAAAAAAAGTTCAAAAGCTCCCATATGGACTAGTGTCTGGCGGACTTTACGACTTTTTAACATTAAAAAGAGTCTATGAGAACATCTTGTAGCTTTTAGATCTTCTGGGGACCCTCTGAGCAGAAAAAAAGTTCAAAAGGTCCCATATGGACTACTGTGGGCGGACTTGATTTGCCTTTTTAACATCAGAAAGAGTCTATAAGGACATCATGTAGCTTTTAGACCTTCTTTGGACCCTCTGAGCAGAAAAAAAGATCGAAATATCCCGTATGGACTACTGTCTGGTGAATTTGACCTGACTTTTTAACATCAGAAAGAGTCTATGAGAACATCTTGTAGCTTTTAGATCTTCTGGGGACCCTCTGAACAGAAAAAAAAGTTAAAAAGATCCCATATGGACTACTGTCTGGTGGATTTGACTTGACTTTTTAACATCAGAAAGAGTCTATGAGGACATCTTGTAGCTTTTAGATCTTCTGGGGACCCTCAGAGCAGAAAAAAAAATTCTAAAGGTACCATATGGACTACTGTCTGGCGGACTTGACTTGACTTTTTAACATCAGAAAGAGTCTATGAGGACATCATGTAGCTTTTAGAGCTCCTGGGGACCCTCTGAGCAGAAAAAAAGTTAAAAAGGTCCCATATGGATTACTGTCTGGCGGACTTGACTTTTTAACATCAAAAAGAGTCTATGAGGACATCATGTAGCTTTTAACC
Source organism: Siphateles boraxobius (assembly GCF_051911475.1). NCBI lineage: Eukaryota > Metazoa > Chordata > Actinopteri > Cypriniformes > Leuciscidae > Siphateles > Siphateles boraxobius. The sequence goes on along the minus strand of NW_027508920.1, from coordinate 4,084,023 downwards.
TCCTGGGGACCCTCTGAGCAGAAAAAAAGTTCAAAAGCTCCCATATGGACTAGTGTCTGGCGGACTTGACGACTTTTTAACATTAAAAAGAGTCTATGAGGACATCATGTAGCTTTTAGACCTCCTGGGGACCCTCTGAGCAGAAAAAAAGTTAAAAAGGTCCCATATGGATTACTGGCTGGCGGACTTGACTTGACTTTTTAACATCAGAAAGAGTCTATGAGAACATCTTGTAGCTTTTAGATCTTCTGGGGACCCTCTGAGCAGAAAAAAGTTCAAAAGGTCCCATATGGACTACTGTCTGGTGGATTTGACTTGACTTTTTAACATCAGAAAGAGTCTATGAGGACAGCTTGTAGCTTTTAGATCTTCTGGGGACCCTCTGAGCAGAAAATAAGTTCAAAAGCTCCCATATGGACTACTGTCTGGCGGACTTGACTTGACTTTTTAACATCAGAAAGAGTCTATGAGGACAACATGTAGCTTTTAGACCTCCTGGGGACCCTCTGAGCAGAATAAAAGTTCAAAAGCTCCCATATGGACTACTGTCTGGCGGACTTGACTTGACTTTTTAACATCAAAAAGAGTCTATGAGGACATCATGTTGCTTTTAGACCTTCTGGGGACCCTCTGAGCAGAAAAAAAGTTCAAAAGCTCCCGTATGGACTACTGTCTGGCGGACTTGACTTGACTTTTTAACATCAAAAAGAGTCTTTGCGGACATCATGTAGCTTTTAGACCTTCTGGGGACCCTCTGAGCAGAAAAAAAGTTCAAAATCTCCCATATGGACTACTGTCTGGCGGACTTGACTTGACTTTTTAACTTCAGAAAGAGTCTTTGCGGACATCATGTAGCTTTTAGACCTTATGGGGACCCTCTGAGCAGATAAAAAGTTCAAAAGGTCCCATATGGACTACTGTCTGGCGGACTTGACTTGACTTTTTAACATCAAAAAGAGTCTATGAGGACATCATCTAGCTTTTAGGTCTTCTGGGGACCCTCTGAGCAGAAAAAAGTTCAAAAGCTCCCATATGGACTACTGTCTGTTGGACTTTACTTGACTTTTTAACATCAGAACGAGTCTATAAGGACATCATGGAACTTTTAGACCTCCTGGGGACCCTCCTACCAGAAAAAAAGTTCAAAAGGTCCCATATGGATTACTGTCTGGCGGACTTGACTTGACTTTTTAACCTCAGAAAGAGTCTATGAGGACATCTTGTAGCTTTTAGACCTTATGGGGACCCTCTGAGCAGATAAAAAGTTCAAAAGGTCCCATATGGACTACTGTCTTGCGGACTTGAGTTGACTTTTTAACATCAGAACGAGTCTATAAGGACATCATGGAACTTTTAGACCTTCTGGGGACCCTCTGATCAGAATAAAAGTTCAAAAGCTCCCATATGGACTACTGTCTGGCAGACTTGACTTGACTTTTTAACATCAAAAAGAGTCTATGAGGACATCATGTCGCTTTTAGACCTTCTGGGGACCCTCTGAGCAGAAAAAAAGTTCAAAAAGACCCATATGGACTACTGTCTGTTGGACTTTACTTGACTTTTTAACATCAGAACGAGTCTATAAGGACATCTTGTAGCTTTTAGACCTTATGGGGACCCTCTGAGCAGATAAAAAGTTCAAAAGGTCCCATATGGACTACTGTCTGGCGGACTTGACTTGACTTTTTAACATCAAAAAGAGTCTATGAGGACATCATCTAGCTTTTAGGTCTTCTGGGGACCCTCTGAGCAGAAAAAAGTTCAAAAGCTCCCATATGGACTACTGTCTGTTGGACTTTACTTGAATTTTTAACATCAGAACGAGTCTATAAGGACATCATGGAACTTTTAGACCTCCTGGGGACCCTCTGACCAGAAAAAAAGTTCAAAAGGTCCCATATGGATTACTGTCTGGCGGACTTGACTTGACTTTTTAACATCAGAACGAGTCTATAAGGACATCATGGAACTTTTAGACCTCCTGGGGACCCTCTGACCAGAAAAAAAGTTCAAAAGGTCCCATATGGATTACTGTCTGGCGGACTTGACTTGACTTTTTAACCTCAGAAAGAGTCTATGAGGACATCTTGTAGCTTTTAGACCTTATGGGGACCCTCTGAGCAGATAAAAAGTTCAAAAGGTCCCATATGGACTACTGTCTTGCGGACTTGAGTTGACTTTTTAACATCAGAACGAGTCTATAAGGACATCATGGAACTTTTAGACCTTCTTGGGACCCTCTGAGCAGAAAAAAGTTCAAAAGCTCCCATATGGACTACTGTCTGGCGGACTTGACGACTTTTTAACATCAAAAAGAGTCCATGAGGACATCATGTAGCTTTTAGACCTCCTGGGGACCCTCTGAGCAGAAAAAAAGTTAAAAAGGTCCCATATGGATTACTGTCTGGCGGACTTGACTTGACTTTTTAACATCAGATAGAGTCTATGAGGACATCTTGTAGCTTTTAGACCTTATGGGGACCCTCTGAGCAGATAAAAAGTTCAAAAGGTCCCATATGGACTACTGTCTTGCGGACTTGAGTTGACTTTTTAACATCAGAACGAGTCTATAAGGGCATCATGGAACTTTTAGACCTTCTTGGGACCCTCTGAGCAGAAAAAAGTTCAAAAGCTCCCATATGGACTACTGTCTGGCGGACTTGACGACTTTTTAACATCAAAAAGAGTCCATGAGGACATCATGTAGCTTTTAGACCTCCTGGGGACCCTCTGAGCAGAAAAAAAGTTAAAAAGGTCCCATATGGATTACTGTCTGGCGGACTTGACTTGACTTTTTAACATCAGATAGAGTCTATGAAAACATCTTGTAGCTTTTAGATCTTCTGGGGACCCTCTGAGCAGAAAAAAAGTTCAAAAGGTCCCAAATGGACTACTGTGGGCGGACTTGATTTGCCTTTTTAACATCAGAAAGAGTCTATAAGGACATCATGTAGCTTTTAGACCTTCTGTGGTCCCTCTGAGCAGAAAAAAAGATCAAAATATCCCGTATGGACTACTGTCTGTTGGATTTGACCTGACTTTTTAACATCAGAAAGAGTCTATGAGGACATCATGTAGCTTTTAGACCTCCTGGGGACCGTCTGAGCAGAAAAAAAGTTAAAAAGGTCCCATATGGATTACTGTCTGGCAGACTTGACTTGACTTTTTAACATCAGAAAGAGTCTATGAGAACATCTTGTAGCTTTTAGATCTTCTGGGGACCCTCTGAGCAGAAAAAAAGTTCAAAAGGTCCCATATGGACTACTGTGGGCGGACTTGATTTGCCTTTTTAACATCAGAAAGAGTCTATAAGGACATCATGTAGCTTTTAGATCTTCTGGGGACCCTCTGAGCAGAAAAAAAGTTCAAAAGGTCCCATATTGACTACTGTCTGGCGGACTTGACTTGACTTTTTAACATCAGAAAGAGTCTATGAGGACATCATGTAGCTTTTAGACCTCCTGGGGACCGTCTGAGCAGAAAAAAAGTTAAAAAGGTCCCATATGGATTACTGTCTAGTGGACTTGATGACTTTTTAACATCAAAAAGAGTCTATGAGGACATCATGTAGCTTTTAGACCTCCTGGGGACCCTCTGAGCAGAAAAAAAGTTCAAAAGCTCCCATATGGACTAGTGTCTGGCGGACTTGACGACTTTTTAACATTAAAAAGAGTCTATGAGGACATCATGTAGCTTTTAGACCTCCTGGGGACCCTCTGAGCAGAAAAAAAGTTAAAAAGGTCCCATATGGATTACTGGCTGGCGGACTTGACTTGACTTTTTAACATCAGAAAGAGTCTATGAGAACATCATGTAGCTTTTAGATCTTCTGGGGACCCTCTGAGCAGAAAAAAGTTCAAAAGGTCCCATATGGACTACTGTCTGGTGGATTTGACTTGACTTTTTAACATCAGAAAGAGTCTATGAGGACAGCTTGTAGCTTTTAGATCTTCTGGGGACCCTCTGAGCAGAAAATAAGTTCAAAAGCTCCCATATGGACTACTGTCTGGCGGACTTGACTTGACTTTTTAACATCAGAAAGAGTCTATGAGGACAACATGTAGCTTTTAGACCTCCTGGGGACCCTCTGAGCAGAATAAAAGTTCAAAAGCTCCCATATGGACTACTGTCTGGCGGACTTGACTTGACTTTTTAACATCAAAAAGAGTCTATGAGGACATCATGTTGCTTTTAGACCTTCTGGGGACCCTCTGAGCAGAAAAAAAGTTCAAAAGCTCCCGTATGGACTACTGTCTGGCGGACTTGACTTGACTTTTTAACATCAAAAAGAGTCTTTGCGGACATCATGTAGCTTTTAGACCTTCTGGGGACCCTCTGAGCAGAAAAAAAGTTCAAAATCTCCCATATGGACTACTGTCTGGCGGACTTGACTTGATTTTTAACTTCAGAAAGAGTCTTTGCGGACATCATGTAGCTTTTAGACCTTATGGGGACCCTCTGAGCAGATAAAAAGTTCAAAAGGTCCCATATGGACTACTGTCTGGCGGACTTGACTTGACTTTTTAACATCAAAAAGAGTCTATGAGGACATCATCTAGCTTTTAGGTCTTCTGGGGACCCTCTGAGCAGAAAAAAGTTCAAAAGCTCCCATATGGACTACTGTCTGTTGGACTTTACTTGACTTTTTAACATCAGAACGAGTCTATAAGGACATCATGGAACTTTTAGACCTCCTGGGGACCCTCCTACCAGAAAAAAAGTTCAAAAGGTCCCATATGGATTACTGTCTGGCGGACTTGACTTGACTTTTTAACCTCAGAAAGAGTCTATGAGGACATCTTGTAGCTTTTAGACCTTATGGGGACCCTCTGAGCAGATAAAAAGTTCAAAAGGTCCCATATGGACTACTGTCTTGCGGACTTGAGTTGACTTTTTAACATCAGAACGAGTCTATAAGGACATCATGGAACTTTTAGACCTTCTGGGGACCCTCTGATCAGAATAAAAGTTCAAAAGCTCCCATATGGACTACTGTCTGGCGGACTTGACTTGACTTTTTAACATCAAAAAGAGTCTATGAGGACATCATGTCGCTTTTAGACCTTCTGGGGACCCTCTGAGCAGAAAAAAAGTTCAAAAAGACCCATATGGACTACTGTCTGTTGGACTTTACTTGACTTTTTAACATCAGAACGAGTCTATAAGGACATCTTGTAGCTTTTAGACCTTATGGGGACCCTCTGAGCAGATAAAAAGTTCAAAAGGTCCCATATGGACTACTGTCTGGCGGACTTGACTTGACTTTTTAACATCAAAAAGAGTCTATGAGGACATCATCTAGCTTTTAGGTCTTCTGGGGACCCTCTGAGCAGAAAAAAGTTCAAAAGCTCCCATATGGACTACTGTCTGTTGGACTTTACTTGAATTTTTAACATCAGAACGAGTCTATAAGGACATCATGGAACTTTTAGACCTCCTGGGGACCCTCTGACCAGAAAAAAAGTTCAAAAGGTCCCATATGGATTACTGTCTGGCGGACTTGACTTGACTTTTTAACATCAGAACGAGTCTATAAGGACATCATGGAACTTTTAGACCTCCTGGGGACCCTCTGACCAGAAAAAAAGTTCAAAAGGTCCCATATGGATTACTGTCTGGCGGACTTGACTTGACTTTTTAACCTCAGAAAGAGTCTATGAGGACATCTTGTAGCTTTTAGACCTTATGGGGACCCTCTGAGCAGATAAAAAGTTCAAAAGGTCCCATATGGACTACTGTCTTGCGGACTTGAGTTGACTTTTTAACATCAGAACGAGTCTATAAGGACATCATGGAACTTTTAGACCTTCTTGGGACCCTCTGAGCAGAAAAAAGTTCAAAAGCTCCCATATGGACTACTGTCTGGTGGACTTGACTTGACTTTTTAACATCAGATAGAGTCTATGAAAACATCTTGTAGCTTTTAGATCTTCTGGGGACCCTCTGAGCAGAAAAAAAGTTCAAAAGGTCCCATATGGACTACTGTGGGCGGACTTGATTTGCCTTTTTAACATCAGAAAGAGTCTATAAGGACATCATGTAGCTTTTAGACCTTCTGTGGTCCCTCTGAGCAGAAAAAAAGATCAAAATATCCCGTATGGACTACTGTCTGTTGGATTTGACCTGACTTTTTAACATCAGAAAGAGTCTATGAGGACATCATGTAGCTTTTAGACCTCCTGGGGACCGTCTGAGCAGAAAAAAAGTTAAAAAGGTCCCATATGGATTACTGTCTGGCAGACTTGACTTGACTTTTTAACATCAGAAAGAGTCTATGAGAACATCTTGTAGCTTTTAGATCTTCTGGGGACCCTCTGAGCAGAAAAAAAGTTCAAAAGGTCCCATATGGACTACTGTGGGCGGACTTGATTTGCCTTTTTAACATCAGAAAGAGTCTATAAGGACATCATGTAGCTTTTAGATCTTCTGGGGACCCTCTGAGCAGAAAAAAAGTTCAAAAGGTCCCATATTGACTACTGTCTGGCTGACTTGACTTGACTTTTTAACATCAGAAAGAGTCTATGAGGACATCATGTAGCTTTTAGACCTCCTGGGGACCGTCTGAGCAGAAAAAAAGTTAAAAAGGTCCCATATGGATTACTGTCTAGCGGACTTGATGACTTTTTAACATCAAAAAGAGTCTATGAGGACATCATGTAGCTTTTAGACCTCCTGGGGACCCTCTGAGCAGAAAAAAAGTTAAAAAGGTCCCATATGGATTACTGTCTGGCGGACTTGACTTGACTTTTTAACATCAGAACGAGTCTATGAGAACATCTTGTAGCTTTTAGATCTTCTGGGGACCCTCAGAGCAGAAAAAAAAATTCAAAAGGTCCCATATGGACTACTGTCTGGCGGACTTGACTTGACTTTTTAACATCAGAAAGAGTCTATGAGGACATCATGTAGCTTTTAGAGCTCCTGGGGACCCTCTGAGCAGAAAAAAGTTAAAAAGGTCCCATATGGATTACTGTCTGGCGGACTTGACTTGACTTTTTAACATCAGAAAGAGTCTATGAGAACATCTTGTAGCTTTTATATCTTCTGGGGACCCTCTGAGCAGAAAATAAAAAATCAAAAGGTCCCATATGGAGTACTGTCTGGCGGACTTGACGACTTTTTAACATCAGAAAGAGTCTATGAGGACATCTTGTAGCTTTTAGATCTTCTGGGGACCCTCTGAGCAGAAAATAAGTTCAAAAGCTCTAATATGGACTACTGTCTGAAGGACTTGACTTGACTTTTTAACATCAGAAAGAGTCTATGAGGACATCATGTAGCTTTTAGACCTCCTGGGGACCCTCTGAGCAAAAAAAAAGGTCAAAAGGTCCCATATGGACTACTGTCTGGCGGACTTGACTTGACTTTTTAACATCAAAAAGAGTCTATGAGGACATCATCTAGCTTCTAGGTCTTCTGGGGACCCTCTGAGCAGAAAAAAAGTTCAAAAGCTCTCATATGGACTACTGTCTGTTGGACTTTACTTGACTTTTTAACATCAGAAAGAGTCTATGAGGACATCATTTAGCTTTTAGACCTTTTGGGGACCCTCTGAGCAGAAAAAAGTTCAAAAAGTCCCATATGGACTACAGTCTGTTGGACTTGACTTGACTTTTTAATAATAGAACGAGTCTATAAGGACATCATGTAGCTTTTAGACCTTATGGGGACCCTCTGAGCAGAAAAACAGTTCAAAAGGTCCCATATGGACTACTCTCTGGCGGACTTGACGACTTTTTAACATCAAAAAGAGTCTATGAGGACATCATGTAGCTTTTAGACCTTCTGGGGACCCTCTGATCAGAATAAAAGTTCAAAAGCTCCCATATGGACTACTGTCTGGCGGACTTGACTTGACTTTTTAACATCAAAAAGAGTCTATGAGGACATCATGTCGCTTTTAGACCTTCTGGGGACCCTCTGAGCAGAAAAAAAGTTCAAAAGCTCCCATATGGACTAGTGTCTGGCGGACTTGACGACTTTTTAACATTAAAAAGAGTCTATGAGAACATCTTGTAGCTTTTAGATCTTCTGGGGACCCTCTGAGCAGAAAAAAAGTTCAAAAGGTCCCATATGGACTACTGTGGGCGGACTTGATTTGCCTTTTTAACATCAGAAAGAGTCTATAAGGACATCATGTAGCTTTTAGACCTTCTTTGGACCCTCTGAGCAGAAAAAAAGATCGAAATATCCCGTATGGACTACTGTCTGGTGGATTTGACCTGACTTTTTAACATCAGAAAGAGTCTATGAGAACATCTTGTAGCTTTTAGATCTTCTGGGGACCCTCTGAACAGAAAAAAAAGTTAAAAAGATCCCATATGGACTACTGTCTGGTGGATTTGACTTGACTTTTTAACATCAGAAAGAGTCTATGAGGACATCTTGTAGCTTTTAGATCTTCTGGGGACCCTCTGAGCAGAAAAAAAAATTCAAAAGGTACCATATGGACTACTGTCTGGCGGACTTGACTTGACTTTTTAACATCAGAAAGAGTCTATGAGGACATCATGTAGCTTTTAGAGCTCCTGGGGACCCTCTGAGCAGAAAAAAAGTTAAAAAGGTCCCATATGGATTACTGTCTGGCGGACTTGACTTTTTAACATCAAAAAGAGTCTATGAGGACATCATGTAGCTTTTAACCTCCTGGGGACCCTCTGAGCAGAAAAAAAGTTCAAAAGCTCCCATATGGACTAGTGTCTGGCGGACTTGACGACTTTTTAACATTAAAAAGAGTCTATGAGGACATCATGTAGCTTTTAGACCTCCTGGGGACCCTCTGAGCAGAAAAAAAGTTAAAAAGGTCCCATATGGATTACTGGCTGGCGGACTTGACTTGACTTTTTAACATCAGAAAGAGTCTATGAGAACATCTTGTAGCTTTTAGATATTCTGGGGACCCTCTGAGCAGAAAAAAGTTCAAAAGGTCCCATATGGACTATTGTCTGGTGGATTTGACTTGACTTTTTAACATCAGAAAGAATCTATGAGGACAGCTTGTAGCTTTTAGATCTTCTGGGGACCCTCTGAGCAGAAAATAAGTTCAAAAGCTCCCATATGGACTACTGTCTGGCGGACTTGACTTGACTTTTTAACATCAGAAAGAGTCTATGAGGACAACATGTAGCTTTTAGACCTCCTGGGGACCCTCTGAGCAGAATAAAAGTTCAAAAGCTCCCATATGGACTACTGTCTGGCGGACTTGACTTGACTTTTTAACATCAAAAAGAGTCTATGAGGACATCATGTTGCTTTTAGACCTTCTGGGGACCCTCTGAGCAGAAAAAAAGTTCAAAAGCTCCCGTATGGACTACTGTCTGGCGGACTTGACTTGACTTTTTAACATCAAAAAGAGTCTTTGCGGACATCATATAGCTTTTAGACCTTCTGGGGACCCTCTGAGCAGAAAAAAAGTTCATAATCTCCCATATGGACTACTGTCTGGCGGACTTGACTTGACTTTTTAACTTCAGAAAGAGTCTTTGCGGACATCATGTAGCTTTTAGACCTTATGGGGACCCTCTGAGCAGATAAAAAGTTCAAAAGGTCCCATATGGACTACTGTCTGGCGGACTTGACTTGACTTTTTAACATCAAAAAGAGTCTATGAGGACATCATCTAGCTTTTAGGTCTTCTGGGGACCCTCTGAGCAGAAAAAAGTTCAAAAGCTCCCATATGGACTACTGTCTGTTGGACTTTACTTGACTTTTTAACATCAGAACGAGTCTATAAGGACATCATGGAACTTTTAGACCTCCTGGGGACCCTCCTACCAGAAAAAAAGTTCAAAAGGTCCCATATGGATTACTGTCTGGCGGACTTGACTTGACTTTTTAACCTCAGAAAGAGTCTATGAGGACATCTTGTAGCTTTTAGACCTTATGGGGACCCTCTGAGCAGATAAAAAGTTCAAAAGGTCCCATATGGACTACTGTCTTGCGGACTTGAGTTGACTTTTTAACATCAGAACGAGTCTATAAGGACATCATGGAACTTTTAGACCTTCTGGGGACCCTCTGATCAGAATAGAAGTTCAAAAGCTCCCATATGGACTACTGTCTGGCAGACTTGACTTGACTTTTTAACATCAAAAAGAGTCTATGAGGACATCATGTCGCTTTTAGACCTTCTGGGGACCCTCTGAGCAGAAAAAAAGTTCAAAAAGACCCATATGGACTACTGTCTGTTGGACTTTACTTGACTTTTTAACATCAGAACGAGTCTATAAGGACATCTTGTAGCTTTTAGACCTTATGGGGACCCTCTGAGCAGATAAAAAGTTCAAAAGGTCCAATATGGACTACTGTCTGGCGGACTTGACTTGACTTTTTAACATCAAAAAGAGTCTATGAGGACATCATCTAGCTTTTAGGTCTTCTGGGGACCCTCTGAGCAGAAAAAAGTTCAAAAGCTCCCATATGGACTACTGTCTGTTGGACTTTACTTGAATTTTTAACATCAGAACGAGTCTATAAGGACATCATGGAACTTTTAGACCTCCTGGGGACCCTCTGACCAGAAAAAAAGTTCAAAAGGTCCCATATGGATTACTGTCTGGCGGACTTGACTTGACTTTTTAACATCAGAACAAGTCTATAAGGACATCATGGAACTTTTAGACCTCCTGGGGACCCTCTGACCAGAAAAAAAGTTCAAAAGGTCCCATATGGATTACTGTCTGGCGGACTTGACTTGACTTTTTAACCTCAGAAAGAGTCTATGAGGACATCTTGTAGCTTTTAGACCTTATGGGGACCCTCTGAGCAGATAAAAAGTTCAAATGGTCCCATATGGACTACTGTCTTGCGGACTTGAGTTGACTTTTTAACATCAGAACGAGTCTATAAGGACATCATGGAACTTTTAGACCTTCTTGGGACCCTCTGAGCAGAAAAAAGTTCAAAAGCTCCCATATGGACTACTGTCTGGCGGACTTGACGACTTTTTAACATCAAAAAGAGTCCATGAGGACATCATGTAGCTTTTAGACCTCCTGGGGACCCTCTGAGCAGAAAAAAAGTTAAAAAGGTCCCATATGGATTACTGTCTGGCGGACTTGACTTGACTTTTTAACATCAGATAGAGTCTATGAGGACATCTTGTAGCTTTTAGACCTTATGGGGACCCTCTGAGCAGATAAAAAGTTCAAAAGGTCCCATATGGACTACTGTCTTGCGGACTTGAGTTGACTTTTTAACATCAGAACGAGTCTATAAGGACATCATGGAACTTTTAGACCTTCTTGGGACCCTCTGAGCAGAAAAAAGTTCAAAAGCTCCCATATGGACTACTGTCTGGCGGACTTGACGACTTTTTAACATCAAAAAGAGTCCATGAGGACATCATGTAGCTTTTAGACCTCCTGGGGACCCTCTGAGCAGAAAAAAAGTTAAAAAGGTCCCATATGGATTACTGTCTGGCGGACTTGACTTGACTTTTTAACATCAGATAGAGTCTATGAAAACATCTTGTAGCTTTTAGATCTTCTGGGGACCCTCTGAGCAGAAAAAAAGTTCAAAAGGTCCCATATGGACTACTGTGGGCGGACTTGATTTGCCTTTTTAACATCAGAAAGAGTCTATAAGGACATCATGTAGCTTTTAGGCCTTCTGTGGTCCCTCTGAGCAGAAAAAAAGATCAAAATATCCCGTATGGACTACTGTCTGTTGGATTTGACCTGACTTTTTAACATCAGAAAGAGTCTATGAGGACATCATGTAGCTTTTAGACCTCCTGGGGACCATCTGAGCAGAAAAAAAGTTAAAAAGGTCCCATATGGATTACTGTCTGGCAGACTTGACTTGACTTTTTAACATCAGAAAGAGTCTATGAGAACATCTTGTAGCTTTTAGATCTTCTGGGGACCCTCTGAGCAGAAAAAAAGTTCAAAAGGTCCCATATGGACTACTGTGGGCGGACTTGATTTGCCTTTTTAACATCAGAAAGAGTCTATAAGGACATCATGTAGCTTTTAGATCTTCTGGGGACCCTCTGAGCAGAAAAAAAGTTCAAAAGGTCCCATATTGACTACTGTCTGGCGGACTTGACTTGACTTTTTAACATCAGAAAGAGTCTATGAGGACATCATGTAGCTTTTAGACCTCCTGGGGACCGTCTGAGCAGAAAAAAAGTTAAAAAGGTCCCATATGGATTACTGTCTAGCGGACTTGATGACTTTTTAACATCAAAAAGAGTCTATGAGGACATCATGTAGCTTTTAGACCTCCTGGGGACCCTCTGAGCAGAAAAAAAGTTCAAAAGCTCCCATATGGACTAGTGTCTGGCGGACTTGACGACTTTTTAACATTAAAAAGAGTCTATGAGGACATCATGTAGCTTTTAGACCTCCTGGGGACCCTCTGAGCAGAAAAAAAGTTAAAAAGGTCCCATATGGATTACTGGCTGGCGGACTTGACTTGACTTTTTAACATCAGAAAGAGTCTATGAGAACATCTTGTAGCTTTTAGATCTTCTGGGGACCCTCTGAGCAGAAAAAAGTTCAAAAGGTCCCATATGGACTACTGTCTGGTGGATTTGACTTGACTTTTTAACATCAGAAAGAGTCTATGAGGACAGCTTGTAGCTTTTAGATCTTCTGGGGACCCTCTGAGCAGAAAATAAGTTCAAAAGCTCCCATATGGACTACTGTCTGGCGGACTTGACTTGACTTTTTAACATCAGAAAGAGTCTATGAGGACAACATGTAGCTTTTAGACCTCCTGGGGACCCTCTGAGCAGAATAAAAGTTCAAAAGCTCCCATATGGACTACTGTCTGGCGGACTTGACTTGACTTTTTAACATCAAAAAGAGTCTATGAGGACATCATGTTGCTTTTAGACCTTCTGGGGACCCTCTGAGCAGAAAAAAAGTTCAAAAGCTCCCGTATGGACTACTGTCTGGCGGACTTGACTTGACTTTTTAACATCAAAAAGAGTCTTTGCGGACATCATGTAGCTTTTAGACCTTCTGGGGACCCTCTGAGCAGAAAAAAAGTTCAAAATCTCCCATATGGACTACTGTCTGGCGGACTTGACTTGATTTTTAACTTCAGAAAGAGTCTTTGTGGACATCATGTAGCTTTTAGACCTTATGGGGACCCTCTGAGCAGATAAAAAGTTCAAAAGGTCCCATATGGACTACTGTCTGGCGGACTTGACTTGACTTTTTAACATCAAAAAGAGTCTATGAGGACATCATCTAGCTTTTAGGTCTTCTGGGGACCCTCTGAGCAGAAAAAAGTTCAAAAGCTCCCATATGGACTACTGTCTGTTGGACTTTACTTGACTTTTTAACATCAGAACGAGTCTATAAGGACATCATGGAACTTTTAGACCTCCTGGGGACCCTCCTACCAGAAAAAAAGTTCAAAAGGTCCCATATGGATTACTGTCTGGCGGACTTGACTTGACTTTTTAACCTCAGAAAGAGTCTATGAGGACATCTTGTAGCTTTTAGACCTTATGGGGACCCTCTGAGCAGATAAAAAGTTCAAAAGGTCCCATATGGACTACTGTCTTGCGGACTTGAGTTGACTTTTTAACATCAAAAAGAGTCTATGAGGACATCATGTCGCTTTTAGACCTTCTGGGGACCCTCTGAGCAGAAAAAAAGTTCAAAAAGACCCATATGGACTACTGTCTGTTGGACTTTACTTGACTTTTTAACATCAGAACGAGTCTATAAGGACATCTTGTAGCTTTTAGACCTTATGGGGACCATCTGAGCAGATAAAAAGTTCAAAAGGTCCCATATGGACTACTGTCTGGCGGACTTGACTTGACTTTTTAACATCAAAAAGAGTCTATGAGGACATCATCTAGCTTTTAGGTCTTCTGGGGACCCTCTGAGCAGAAAAAAGTTCAAAAGCTCCCATATGGACTACTGTCTGTTGGACTTTACTTGAATTTTTAACATCAGAACGAGTCTATAAGGACATCATGGAACTTTTAGACCTCCTGGGGACCCTCTGACCAGAAAAAAAGTTCAAAAGGTCCCATATGGATTACTGTCTGGCGGACTTGACTTGACTTTTTAACATCAGAACGAGTCTATAAGGACATCATGGAACTTTTAGACCTCCTGGGGACCCTCTGACCAGAAAAAAAGTTCAAAAGGTCCCATATGGATTACTGTCTGGCGGACTTGACTTGACTTTTTAACCTCAGAAAGAGTCTATGAGGACATCTTGTAGCTTTTAGACCTTCTGGGGACCCTCTGAGCAGATAAAAAGTTCAAAAGGTCCCATATGGACTACTGTCTTGCGGACTTGAGTTGACTTTTTAACATCAGAACGAGTCTATAAGGACATCATGGAACTTTTAGACCTTCTTGGGACCCTCTGAGCAGAAAAAAGTTCAAAAGCTCCCATATGGACTACTGTCTGGCGGACTTGACGACTTTTTAACATCAAAAAGAGTCCATGAGGACATCATGTAGCTTTTAGACCTCCTGGGGACCCTCTGAGCAGAAAAAAAGTTAAAAAGGTCCCATATGGATTACTGTCTGGCGGACTTGACTTGACTTTTTAACATCAGATAGAGTCTATGAAAACATCTTGTAGCTTTTAGATCTTCTGGGGACCCTCTGAGCAGAAAAAAAGTTCAAAAGGTCCCATATGGACTACTGTGGGCGGACTTGATTTGCCTTTTTAACATCAGAAAGAGTCTATAAGGACATCATGTAGCTTTTAGACCTTCTGTGGTCCCTCTGAGCAGAAAAAAAGATCAAAATATCCCGTATGGACTACTGTCTGTTGGATTTGACCTGACTTTTTAACATCAGAAAGAGTCTATGAGGACATCATGTAGCTTTTAGACCTCCTGGGGACCGTCTGAGCAGAAAAAAAGTTAAAAAGGTCCCATATGGATTACTGTCTGGCAGACTTGACTTGACTTTTTAACATCAGAAAGAGTCTATGAGAACATCTTGTAGCTTTTAGATCTTCTGGGGACCCTCTGAGCAGAAAAAAAGTTCAAAAGGTCCCATATGGACTACTGTGGGCGGACTTGATTTGCCTTTTTAACATCAGAAAGAGTCTATAAGGACATCATGTAGCTTTTAGATCTTCTGGGGACCCTCTGAGCAGAAAAAAAGTTCAAAAGGTCCCATATTGACTACTGTCTGGCGGACTTGACTTGACTTTTTAACATCAGAAAGAGTCTATGAGGACATCATGTAGCTTTTAGACCTCCTGGGGACCGTCTGAGCAGAAAAAAAGTTAAAAAGGTCCCATATGGATTACTGTCTAGCGGACTTGATGACTTTTTAACATCAAAAAGAGTCTATGAGGACATCATGTAGCTTTTAGACCTCCTGGGGACCCTCTGAGCAGAAAAAAAGTAAAAAAGGACCCATATGGATTACTGTCTGGCGGACTTGACTTGACTTTTTAACATCAGAACGAGTCTATGAGAACATCTTGTAGCTTTTAGATCTTCTGGGGACCCTAAGAGCAGAAAAAAAAATTCAAAAGGTCCCATATGGACTACTGTCTGGCGGACTTGACTTGACTTTTTAACATCAGAAAGAGTCTATGAGGACATCATGTAGCTTTTAGAGCTCCTGGGGACCCTCTGAGCAGAAAAAAGTTAAAAAGGTCCCATATGGATTACTGTCTGGCGGACTTGACTTGACTTTTTAACATCAGAAAGAGTCTATGAGAACATCTTGTAGCTTTTATATCTTCTGGGGACCCTCTGAGCAGAAAATAAAAAATCAAAAGGTCCCATATGGAGTACTGTCTGGCGGACTTGACGACTTTTTAACATCAGAAAGAGTCTATGAGGACATCTTGTAGCTTTTAGATCTTCTGGGGACCCTCTGAGCAGAAAATAAGTTCAAAAGCTCTAATATGGACTACTGTCTGAAGGACTTGACTTGACTTTTTAACATCAGAAAGAGTCTATGAGGACATCATGTAGCTTTTAGACCTCCTGGGGACCCTCTGAGCAAAAAAAAAGTTCAAAAGGTCCCATATGGACTACTGTCTGGCGGACTTGACTTGACTTTTTAACATCAAAAAGAGTCTATGAGGACATCATCTAGCTTCTAGGTCTTCTGGGGACCCTCTGAGCAGAAAAAAAGTTCAAAAGCTCTCATATGGACTACTGTCTGTTGGACTTTACTTGACTTTTTAACATCAGAAAGAGTCTATGAGGACATCATTTAGCTTTTAGACCTTTTGGGGACCCTCTGAGCAGAAAAAAGTTCAAAAAGTCCCATATGGACTACAGTCTGTTGGACTTGACTTGACTTTTTAATAATAGAACGAGTCTATAAGGACATCATGTAGCTTTTAGACCTTATGGGGACCCTCTGAGCAGAAAAACAGTTCAAAAGGTCCCATATGGACTACTCTCTGGCGGACTTGACGACTTTTTAACATCAAAAAGAGTCTATGAGGACATCATGTAGCTTTTAGACCTTCTGGGGACCCTCTGATCAGAATAAAAGTTCAAAAGCTCCCATATGGACTACTGTCTGGCGGACTTGACTTGACTTTTTAACATCAAAAAGAGTCTATGAGGACATCATGTCGCTTTTAGACCTTCTGGGGACCCTCTGAGCAGAAAAAAAGTTCAAAAGCTCCCATATGGACTAGTGTCTGGCGGACTTGACGACTTTTTAACATTAAAAAGAGTCTATGAGAACATCTTGTAGCTTTTAGATCTTCTGGGGACCCTCTGAGCAGAAAAAAAGTTCAAAAGGTCCCATATGGACTACTGTGGGCGGACTTGATTTGCCTTTTTAACATCAGAAAGAGTCTATAAGGACATCATGTAGCTTTTAGACCTTCTTTGGACCCTCTGAGCAGAAAAAAAGATCGAAATATCCCGTATGGACTACTGTCTGGTGGATTTGACCTGACATTTTAACATCAGAAAGAGTCTATGAGAACATCTTGTAGCTTTTAGATCTTCTGGGGACCCTATGAGCAGACAAAAAGTTCAAAAGCTCCCATATGGACTACTGTCTGTTGGACTTTACTTGACTTTTTAACATCAGAACGAGTCTATAAGGACATCATGGAACTTTTAGACCTCCTGGGGACCCTTTGACCAGAAAAATGGTTCAAAAGGTCCCATATGGACTATTGTCTGGCGGATTTGACTTGACTTTTCAACATCATAAAGAGTCTATGAGGACATCATGTAGCTTTTAGACCTTTTGGGGACCCTCTGAGCAGAAAAAAAGTTCAAAAAGTCCCATATGGACTACTGTCTGGCGGATTTGACTTGACTTTTTAACATCAGAAAGAGTCTATGAGGACATCTTGTAGCTTTTAGATGTTCTGGGGACCCTCTGAGCAGAAAAAAAAGTTCAAAAGGTCCCATATGGACTACTGTCTGGTGGACTTGACTTGACTTTTTAACATCAGAAAGAGTCTCTGAGGACATCTTGTAGCTTTTAGACCTTCGGGGGACCCTATGAGCAGACAAAAAGTTCAAAAGCTCCCATATGGACTACTGTCTGTTGGACTTTACTTGACTTTTTAACATCAGAACGAGTCTATAAGGACATCATGGAACTTTTAGACCTCCTGGGGACCATCCTACCAGAAAAAAAGTTCAAAAGGTCCCATATGGATTACTGTCTGGCGGACTTGACTTGACTTTTTAACCTCAGAAAGAGTCTATGAGGACATCTTGTAGCTTTTAGACCTTATGGGGACCCTCTGAGCAGATAAAAAGTTCAAAAGGTCCCATATGGACTACTGTCTTGCGGACTTGAGTTGACTTTTTAACATCAGAACGAGTCTATAAGGACATCATGGAACTTTTAGACCTTCTAGGGACCCTCTGAGCAGAAAAAAAGTTTAAAAGCTCCCATATGGACTACTGTCTGGCGGACTTGACGACTTTTTAACATCAAAAAGAGTCTATGAGGACATCATGTAGCTTTTAGACCTCCCGGGGACCCTCTGAGCAGAAAAAAAGTTAAAAAGGTCCCATATGGATTACTGTCTGACGGACTTGACTTGACTTTTTAACATCAGAAAGAGTCTATGAGAACATCTTGTAGCTTTTAGATCTTCTGGGGACCTTCTGAGCAGAAAAAAAGTTCAAAAGGTCCCATATGGACTACTGTGGGCGGACTTGATTTGCCTTTTTAACATCAGAAAGAGTCTATAAGGACATCATGTAGCTTTTAGACCTTCTTTGGACCCTCTGAGCAGAAAAAAAGATCAAAATATCCCGTATGGACTACTGTCTGGTGGATTTGACCTGACTTTTTAACATCAGAAAGAGTCTATGAGAACATCTTGTAGCTTTTAGATCTTCTGGGGACCCTCTGAACAGAAAAAAAGTTAAAAAGATCCCATATGGACTACTGTCTGGTGGATTTGACTTGACTTTTTAACATCAGAAAGAGTCTATGAGGACATCTTGTAGCTTTTAGATCTTCTGGGGACCCTCAGAGCAGAAAAAAAAATTCAAAAGGTACCATATGGACTACTGTCTGGCGGACTTGACTTGACTTTTTAACATCAGAAAGAGTCTATGAGGACATCATGTAGCTTTTAGAGCTCCTGGGGACCCTCTGAGCAGAAAAAAAGTTAAAAAGGTCCCATATGGATTACTGTCTGGCGGACTTGACTTTTTAACATCAAAAAGAGTCTATGAGGACATCATGTAGCTTTTAGACCTCCTGGGGACCCTCTGAGCAGAAAAAAAGTTCAAAAGCTCCCATATGGACTAGTGTCTGGCGGACTTGACGACTTTTTAACATTAAAAAGAGTCTATGAGGACATCATGTAGCTTTTAGACCTCCTGGGGACCCTCTGAGCAGAAAAAAAGTTAAAAAGGTCCCATATGGATTACTGGCTGGCGGACTTGACTTGACTTTTTAACATCAGAAAGAGTCTATGAGAACATCTTGTAGCTTTTAGATCTTCTGGGGACCCTCTGAGCAGAAAAAAGTTCAAAAGGTCCCATATGGACTACTGTCTGGTGGATTTGACTTGACTTTTTAACATCAGAAAGAGTCTATGAGGACAGCTTGTAGCTTTTAGATCTTCTGGGGACCCTCTGAGCAGAAAATAAGTTCAAAAGCTCCCATATGGACTACTGTCTGGCGGACTTGACTTGACTTTTTAACATCAGAAAGAGTCTATGAGGACAATATGTAGCTTTTAGACCTCCTGGGGACCCTCTGAGCAGAAAAAAAGTTCAAAAGGTCCCATATGGACTACTGTCTGGCGGACTTGACTTGACTTTTTAACATCAAAAAGAGTCTATGAGGACATCATCTAGCTTTTAGGTCTTCTGGGGACCCTCTGAGCAGAAAAAAAGTTCAAAAGCTCCCATATGGACTACTGTCTGTTGGACTTTACTTGACTTTTTAACATCAAAAAGAGTCTATGAGGACATCATCTAGCTTTTAGGTCTTCTGGGGACCCTCTGAGCAGAAAAAAAGTTCAAAAGCTCCCATATGGACTACTGTCTGGCGGACTTGACTTGACTTTTTAACTTCAGAAAGAGTCTTTGAGGACATCATGTAGCTTTTAGACCTTCTGGGGACCCTCTGAGCAGAAAAAAGTTCAAAAGCTCCCATATGGACTACTGTCTGTTGGACTTTACTTGACTTTTTAACATCAGAACGAGTCTATAAGGGCATCATGGAACTTTTAGACCTCCTGGGGACCCTCTGACCAGAAAAAAGTTCAAAAGGTCCCATATGGATTACTCTCTGGCGGACTTGACTTGAGTTTTTAACATCAGAACGAGTCTATAAGGACATCATGGAACTTTTAGACCTTCTGGGGACCCTCTGACCAGAAAAAAAGTTCAAAAGGTCCCGTATGGATTACTGTCTGGCGGACTTGACTTGACTTTTTAACCTCAGAAAGAGTCTATGAGGACATCTTGTAGCTTTTAGACCTTATGGGGACCCTCTGAGCAGATAAAAAGTTCAAAAGGTCCCATATGGACTACTGTCTGGCGGACTTGACTTGACTGTTTAACATCAAAAAGAGTCTATGAGGACATCATCTAGCTTTTAGGTCTTCTGGGGACCCTCTGAGCAGAAAAAAAGTTAAAAAGCTCCCATATGGACTACTGTCTGTTGGACTTTACTTGACTTTTTAAGATCAGAACGAGTCTATAAGGACATCATGGAACTTTTAGACCTCCTGGGGACCCTCTGACCAGAAAAAAAGTTCAAAAGGTCCCATACGGATTACTGTCTGGTGGACTTGACTTGACTTTTTAACATCAGAACGAGTCTAAAAGGACATCATGGAACTTTTAGACCTCCTGGGGACCCTCTGAGCAGAAAAAAAGTTCAAAAGCTCCCATATGGACTACAGTCTGGCGGACTTGACTTGACTTTTTAACTTCAGAAAGAGTCTTTGCGGACATCATGTAGCTTTTAGACCTTCTGGGGACCCTCTGAGCAGAAAAAAAGTTCAAAAGGTCCCATATGGACTACTGTCTGGCGGACTTGACTTGACTTTTTAACATCAAAAAGAGTCTATGAGGACATCATGTAGCTTTTAGACCTTCTGGGGACCCTCTGAGCAGAATAAAAGTTCAAAAGCTGCCATATGGACTACTGTCTGGCGGACTTGACTTGACTTTTTAACATCAAAAAGAGTCTATGAGGACATCATGTCGCTTTTAGACCTCCTGGGGACCCTCTGACCAGAAAAAAAGTTCAAAAGGTCCCATATGGATTACAGTCTGGCAGACTTGACTTGACTTTTTAACCTCAGAAAGAGTCTATGAGGACATCTTGTAGCTTTTAGTCCTTATGGGGACCCTCTGAGCAGATAAAAAGTTCAAAAGGTCCCATATGGACTACTGTCTGGCGGACTTGACTTGACTTTTTAACCTCAGAAAGAGTCTATGAGGACATCTTGTAGCTTTTAGGCCTTATGGGGACCCTCTGAGCAGATAAAAAGTTCAAAAGGTCCCATATGGACTACTGTCTGGCGGACTTGACTTGACTGTTTAACATCAAAAAGAGTCTATGAGGACATCTTCTAGCTTTTAGGTCTTCTGGGGACCCTCTGAGCAGAAAAAAAGTTCAAAAGCTCCCATATGGACTATTGTCTGTTGGACTTTACTTGACTTTTTAAGATCAGAACGAGTCTATAAGGACATCATGGAACTTTTAGACCTCCTGGGGACCCTCTGACCAGAAAAAAAGTTCAAAAGTTCCCATATGGATTACTGTCTGGCGGACTTGACTTGACTTTTTAACATCAGAACGAGTCTAAAAGGACATCATGGAACTTTTAGACCTCCTTGGGACCCTCTGAGCAGAAAAAAAGTTCAAAAGCTCCCATATGGACTACTGTTTGGCGGACTTGACTTGACTTTTTAACTTCAGAAAGAGTCTTTGCGGACATCATGTAGCTTTTAGACCTTCTGGGGACCCTCTGAGCAGAAAAAAAGTTCAAAAGGTCCCATATGGACTACTTTCTGGCGGACTTGACGCCTTTTTAACATCAAAAAGAGTCTATGAGGACATCATGTAGCTTTTAGACCTTCTGGGGACCCTCTGAGCAGAATAAAAGTTCAAAAGCTCCCATATGGACTACTGTCTGGCGGACTTGACTTGACTTTTTAACATCAAAAAGAGTCTATGAGGACATCATGTCGCTTTTAGACCTTCTGGGGACCGTCTGAGCAGAAAAAAGTTCAAAAGGTCCCATATGGACTACTGTCTGTTGGACTTTACTTGACTTTTTAACATCAGAACGAGTCTATAAGGACATCATGGAACTTTTAGACCTCCTGGGGACCCTCTGAGCAGAATAAAAGTTCAAAAGCTCCCATATGGACTACTGTCTGGCGGACTTGACTTGACTTTTTAACATCAAAAAGAGTCTATGAGGACATCATGTCGCTTTTAGACCTTCTGGGGACCCTCTGACCAGAAAAAAAGTTCAAAAGGTCCCATAAGGAATACTGTCTGGCGGACTTGACTTGACTTTTTAACATCAGAACGAGTCTATAAGGACATCATGGAACTTTTAGACCTCCTGGGGACCCTCTGACCAGAAAAAAAGTTCAAAAGGTCCCATATGGATTACTGTCTTGCGGACTTCACTTGACTTTTTAACCTCAGAAAGAGTCTATGAGGACATCTTGTAGCTTTTAGACCTTATTGGGACCCTCTGAGCAGATAAAAAGTTCAAAAGGTCCCATATGGACCACTCTCTGGCGGACTTGACTTGACTTTTTAACATCAGAAAGAGTCTATGAGGACATCATGTAGCGTTTAGACCTTTTGGGGACCCTCTGAGCAGAAAAAAAAGTTCAAAAAGTCCCATATGGACTACTGTCTGTTGGACTTTACTTGACTTTTTAATATCAGAACGAGTCTATAAGGACATCATGGATCTTTTAGACCTCCTGGGGACCCTCTGACCAGAAAAAAAGTTCAAAAGCTCCCATATGGACTACTGTCTGGCGGACTTGACTTGACTTTTTAACATCAAAAAGAGTCTATGAGGACATCATGTCGCTTTTAGACCTTCTGGGGACCCTCTGAGCAGAAAAAAAGTTCAAAAAGTCATATATGGACTACTGTCTGTTGGACTTTACTTGACTTTTTAACATCAGAACGAGTCTATAAGGACATCTTGTAGCTTTTAGACCTTATGGGGACCCTCTGAGCAGATAAAAAGGTCAAAAGGTCCCATATGGACTACTGTCTGTCGGACTTCACTTGACTTTTTAACATCAGAAAGAGTCTATGAGGACATCATCTAGCTTTTAGGTCTTCTGGGGACCCTCTGAGCAGAAAAAAGTTCAAAAGCTCCCATATGGACTACTGTCTGTTGGACTTTACTTGACTTTTTAACATCAGAACGAGTCTATAAGGACATCATGGATCTTTTATACCTCCTGGGGACCCTCTGACCAGAAAAAAAGTTCAAAAGCTCCCATATGGACTACATTCTGGCAAACTTGACTTGACTGTTTGTATATCAGGACGAGTCTATGAGGACATCATGTAGCTTTTAGACCTTTTGTGGGCCCTCTGAGCAGAAAAAAAGTTCAAAAGGTCCCATGTGGACTACTGTCTGGCGGACTTGACTTGACTTTTTAACATCAAAAAGAGTCTATGAGGACATCATGTAGCTTTTAGACCTTCTGGGGACCGTTTGAGCAGAATAAAAGTTCAAAAGCTCCCATATGGACTACTGTCTGTTGGACTTGACTAGACTTTTTAACATCAGAACGAGTCTATAAGGACATCATGGAACTTTTAGACCTCCTGGGGACCCTCTGACCAGAAAAAAAGTTCAAAAGGTCCCATATGGATTACAGTCTGGCAGACTTGACTTGACTTTTTAACCTCAGAAAGAGTCTATGAGGACATCTTGTAGATTTTAGTCCTTATGGGGACCCTCTGAGCAGAAAAAAAGTTCAAAAGGTCCCATATGGACTACTTTCTGGCGGACTTGACGCCTTTTTAACATCAAAAAGAGTCTTTGAGGACATCATGTAGCTTTTAGACCTTCTGGGTACCCTCTGAGCAGAATAAAAGTTCAAAAGCTCCCATATGGACTACTGTCTGGCGGACTTGACTTGACTTTTTAACATCAAAAAGAGTCTATGAGGACATCATGTCGCTTTTAGACCTTCTGGGGACCGTCTGAGCAGAAAAAAGTTCAAAAGGTCCCATATGGACTACTGTCTGTTGGACTTTACTTGACTTTTTAACATCAGAACGAGTCTATAAGGACATTATGGAACTTTTAGACCTCCTGGGGACCCTCTGACCAGAAAAAAAGTTCAAAAGGTCCCATATGGATTACTGTCTGGCGGACTTGACTTGACTTTTTAACATCAGAACGAGTCTATAAGGACATCATGGAACTTTTAGACCTCCTGGGGACCCTCTGACCAGAAAAAAAGTTCAAAAGGTCCCATATGGATTACTGTCTTGCGGACTTGACTTGACTTTTTAACCTCAGAAAGAGTCTATGAGGACATCTTGTAGCTTTTAGACCTTATGGGGACCCTCTGAGCAGATAAAAAGTTCAAAAGGTCCCATATGGACCACTCTCTGGCGGACTTGACTTGACTTTTTAACATCGGAAAGAGTCTATGAGGACATCATGTAGCGTTTAGACCTTTTGGGGACCCTCTGAGCAGAAAAAAAAGTTCAAAAAGTCCCATATGGACTACTGTCTGTTGGACTTTACTTGACTTTTTAATATCAGAACGAGTCTATAAGGACATCATGGATCTTTTAGACCTCCTGGGGACCCTCTGACCAGAAAAAAATTTCAAAAGCTCCCATATGGACTACAGTCTGGCAAACTTGACTTGACTGTTTGTACATCAGAAAGAGTCTATGAGGATATCATGTAGCTTTTAGACCTTCTGGGGGCCCTCTGAGCAGAAAAAAAGTTCAAAAGCTCCCTTATGGACTACTGTCTGGCGTACTTGACGACTTTTTAACATCAGAAAAAGTTTATGAGGACATCATGGAGCTTTTAGATCTTCTGAGGACTCTCTGAGCAGAAAAAAAGTTCAAAAGGTCCCATATGGACTACTGTCTGGCGGACTTGACTTGCCTTTTTAACATCAGAAAGAGTCTATGAGGACATCGTGTAGCTTTAAGACCTTCTGGGAACCCTCTGAGCAGAATAAAAAGTTCAAAAATTCCCATATGGACTACTGTCTGTTGGACTTTACTTGACTTTTTAACATCAGAACGAGTCTATAAGGACATCATGGAACTTTTAGACCTCCTGGGGACCCTCTGAGCAGAAAAAAAGTTCAAAAGGTCCCATATGGACTACTGTCTTGCGGACTTGACTTGACTTTTTAACATCAAAAAGAGTCTATGAGGACATCATGTAGCTTTTAGACCTTCTGGGGACCCTCTGAGCAGAATAAAAGTTAAAAAGCTCCCATATGGACTACTGTCTGGCGGACTTGACTTGACTTTTTAACATCAAAAAGAGTCTATGAGGACATCATGTCGCTTTTAGACCTTCTGGGGACCCTCTGAGCAGAAAAAAAGTTCAAAAAGTCCCATATGGACTACTGTCTGTTGGACTTTACTTGACTTTTTAACATCAGAACGAGTCTATAAGGACATCTTGTAGCTTTTAGACCTTATGGGGACCCTCTGAGCAGATAAAAAGTTCAAAAGGTCCCATATGGACTACTGTCTGGCGGACTTGAAGACTTTTTAACATCAAAAAGAGTCTATGAGGACATCATGTAGCTTTTAGACCTTCTGGGGACCCTCTGAGCAGAATAAAAGTTCAAAAGCTCCCATATGGACTACTGTCTGTTGGACTTTACTTGACTTTTTAACATCAGAACGAGTCTATAAGGACATCATGGAACTTTTAGACCTCCTGGGGACCCTCTGACCAGAAAAAAAGTTCAAAAGGTCCCATATGGACTACTGTCTCGCGGACTTGACTTGACTGTTTAACATCAAAAAGAGTCTATGAGGACATTATCTAGCTTTTAGGTCTTCTGGGGACCCTCTGAGCAGAAAAAAAGTTCAAAAGCTCCCATATGGACTACTGTCTGTTGGACTTTACTTGGCTTTTTAACATCAGAACGAGTCTATAAGGACATCATGGAACTTTTAGACCTCCTGGGGACCCTCTGACCAGAAAAAAAGTTCAAAAGCTCCCATATGGACTACTGTCTGGCGGACTTGACTTGACTTTTTAACTACAGAAAGAGTCTTTGCGGACATCATGTAGCTTTCAGACCTTCTGGGGACCCTCTGAGCAGAAAAAAAGTTCAAAAGGTCCCATATGGACTACTGTCTCGCGGACTTGACTTGACTTTTTAACATCAAAAAGAGTCTATGAGGACATCATGTAGCTTTTAGACCTTCTGGGGACCCTCTGAGCAGAATAAAAGTTCAAAAGCTCCCATATGGACTACTGTCTGGCGGACTTGACTTGACTTTTTAACATCAAAAAGAGTCAATGACGACATCATGTCGCTTTTAGACCTTCTGGGGACCCTCTGAGCAGAAAAAAAGTTCAAAAAGTCCCATATGGACTACTGTCTGTTGGACTTTACTTGACTTTTTAACATCAGAACGAGTCTATAAGGACATCTTGTAGCTTTTAGACCTTATGGGGACCCTCTGAGCAGATAAAAAGTTCAAAAGGTCCCATATGGACTACTGTCTGACGGACTTGACGACTTTTTAACATCAAAAAGAGTCTATGAGGACATCATCTAGCTTTTAGTTCATCTGGGGACCCTCTGAGCAGAAAAAAGTTCAAAAACTCCCATATGGACTACTGTCTGTTGGACTTTACTTGACTTTTTAACATCAGAACGAGTCTATAAGGACATCATGGAACTTTTAGACCTCCTGGGGACCCTCTGACCAGAAAAAAAGTTCAAAAGGTCCCATATGGATTACTGTCTGGCGGACTTGACTTGAGTTTTTAACATCAGAACGAGTCTATAAGGACATCATGGAACTTTTAGACCTCCTGGGGACCCTCTGACCAGAAAAAAAAGTTCAAAAGGTCCCATATGGATTACTGTCTGGCGGACTTGACTTGAGTTTTTAACATCAGAACGAGTCTATAAGGACATCATGGAACTTTTAGACCTCCTGGGGACCCTCTGAGCAGAAAAAAAGTTCAAAAGCTCCCTTATGGACTACTGTCTGGCGGACTTGACGACTTTTTAACATCAGAAAAAGTTTATGAGGACATCATGGAGCTTTTAGATCTTCTGAGGTTTCTCCGAGCAGAAAAAAAGTTCAAAAGGTCCCATATGGACTACTGTCTGGCGGATTTGACTTGCCTTTTTAACATCAGAAAGAGTCTATGAGGACATTGTGTAGCTTTAAGACCTTCTGGGAACCCTCTGAGCAGAAAAAAAGTTCAAAAAGTCCCATATGGACTACTGTCTGACGGACTTGATCTGACTTTTTAACATCAGAAAGAGTCTGTAAGGACATCATCTAGCTTTTAGATCTTCTGGGGACCCGCTGAGCAGATAAAAAGTTCAAAAGGTCCCATATGGACTACTGTCTGGCGGACTTGACTAGACTTTTTAACATCAAAAAGAGTCTATGAGGACATCATGTAGCTTTTAGACCTTCTGGGGACCGTCTGACCAGGAAAAAAGTTCAAAAGGTCCCATATGGATTACTGTCTGGCGGTCTTGACTTGACTTATTAACATCAGAAAGAGTCTATGAGGACATCATGTAGCTTTTAGACCTTCTGGGGACCCTCTGAGCAGAAAAAAGTTCAAAAGCTCCCATATGGACTATTGTCTGTTGGACTTTACTTGACTTTTTAACATCAGAAAAAGTTTATGAGGACATCATGGAGCTTTTAGATCTTCTGAGGACTCTCTGAGCAGAAAAAAAGTTCAAAAGGTACCATTTGGACTACTGTCTGGCAGACTTGACTTGCCTTTTTAACATCAGAAAGAGTCTATGAGGACATTGTGTAGTTTTAAGACCTTATGGGAACCCTCTGAGCAGAAAAAAAGTTCAAAAAGTCCCATATGGACTACTGTCTGTTGGACTTTACTTGACTTTTTAACATCAGAACGAGTCTATAAGGACATCATGTAGCTTTTAGACCTTCTGGGGACCCTCTGAGCAGAAAAAAAAGTTCAAAAGGTCCCTTATGGACTACTGTCTGGCGGACTTGAATTGACTTTTTAACATCAAAAAGAGTCTATGAGGACATCATGTCGCTTTTAGACCTTCTGGGGACCCTCTGAGCAGAAAAAAAGTTCAAAAGCTCCCGTATGGACTACTGTCTGGCGGACTTGACTTGACTTTTTAACATCAAAAAGAGTCTTTGCGGACATCATGTAGCTTTTAGACCTTCTGGGGACCCTCTGAGCAGAAAAAAAGTTCAAAATCTCCCATATGGACTACTGTCTGGCGGACTTGACTTGACTTTTTAACTTCAGAAAGAGTCTTTGCGGACATCATGTAGCTTTTAGACCTTCTGGGGACCTTCTGAGCAGAAAAAAAAGTTCAAAAGGTCCCATATGGACTACTGTCTGGCGGACTTGAATTGACTTTTTAACATCAAAAAGAGTCTATGAGGACATCATCTAGCTTTTAGGTCTTCTGTGGACCCTCTGAGCAGAAAAAAAGTTCAAAAGCTCCCGTATGGACTACTGTCTGGCGGACTTGACTTGACTTTTTAACTTCAGAAAGAGTCTTTGCGGACATCATGTAGCTTTTAGACCTTCTGGGGACCCTCTGAGCAGAAAAAAGTTCAAAAGGTCCCATATGGACTACTCTCTGTTGGACTTTACTTGACTTTTTAAGATCAGAACGAGTCTATAAGGACATCATCTAGCTTTTAGGTCTTCTGGGGACCCTCTGAGCAGAAAAAAGTTCAAAAGCTCCCATATGGACTACTGTCTGTTGGACTTTACTTGACTTTTTAACATCAGAACGAGTCTATAAGGACATCATGGAACTTTTAGACCTCCTGGGGACCCTCTGAGCAGAAAAAAAGTTCAAAAGCTCCCATATGGACTACTGTCTGGCGGACTTGACATGACTTTTTAACTACAGAAAGAGTCTTTGCGGACATCATGTAGCTTTTAGACCTTCTGGGGACCCTCTGAGCAGAAAAAAAGTTTCAAAAGGTCCCATATGGACTACTGTCTCGCGGACTTGACTTGACTTTTTAACATCAAAAAGAGTCTATGAGGACATCATGTAGCTTTTAGACCTCCTGGGGACCCTCTGAGCAGAATAAAAGTTCAAAAGGTCCCATATGGACTACTGTCTTGCGGACTTGACTTGACTTTTTAACATCAAAAAGAGTCTATGAGGACATCATGTAGCTTTTAGACCTTCTGGGGACCCTCTGAGCAGAATAAAAGTTCAAAAGCTCCCATATGGACTACTGTCTGGCGGACTTGACTTGACTTTTTAACATCAAAAAGAGTCTATGAGGACATCATGTTGCTTTTAGACCTTCTGGGGACCCTCTGAGCAGAAAAAAAGTTCAAAAAGTCCCATATGGACTACTGTCTGTTGGACTTTACTTGACTTTTTAACATCAGAACGAGTCTATAAGGACATCTTGTAGCTTTTAGACCTTATGGGGACCCTCTGAGCAGATAAAAAGTTGAAAAGGTCCCATATGGACTACTGTCTGGCGGACTTGACGACTTTTTAACATCAAAAAGAGTCTATGAGGACATCATCTAGCTTTTAGTTCTTCTGGGGACCCTCTGAGCAGAAAAAAGTTCAAAAGCTCCCATATGGACTACTGTCTGTTGGACTTTACTTGACTTTTTAACATCAGAACGAGTCTATAAGGACATCATGGAACTTTTAGACCTCCTGGGGACCCTCTGACCAGAAAAAAAGTTCAAAAGGTCCCATATGGATTACTGTCTGGCGGACTTGACTTGAGTTTTTAACATCAGAACGAGTCTATAAGGACATCATGGAACTTTTAGACCTCCTGGGGACCCTCTGACCAGAAAAAAAAGTTCAAAAGGTCCCATATGGATTACTGTCTGGCGGACTTGACTTGACTTTTTAACCTCAGAAAGAGTTTATGAGGACATCTTGTAGCTTTTAGGCCTTATGGGGACCCTCTGAGCAGATAAAAAGTTCAAAAGGTCCCATATGGACTACTGTCTGGCGGACTTGACTTGACTGTTTAACATCAAAAAGAGTCTATGAGGACATTATCTAGCTTTTAGGTCTTCTGGGGACCCTCTGAGCAGAAAAAAAGTTCAAAATCTCCCATATGGACTACTGTCTGTTGGACTTTACTTGGCTTTTTAACATCAGAACGAGTCTATAAGGACATCATGGAACTTTTAGACCTCCTGGGGACCCTCTGACCAGAAAAAAAGTTCAAAAGCTCCCATATGGACTACTGTCTGGCGGACTTGATCTGACTTTTTAACTACAGAAAGAGTCTTTGCGGACATCATGTAGCTTTTAGACCTTCTGGGGACCCTCTGAGCAGAAAAAAAGTTCAAAAGGTCCCATATGGACTACTGTCTCGCGGACTTGACTTGACTTTTTAACATCAAAAAGAGTCTATGAGGACATCATGTAGCTTTTAGACCTTCTGGGGACCCTCTGATTAGAATAAAAGTTCAAAAGCTCCCATATGGACTACTGTCTGGCGGACTTGACTTGACTTTTTAACATCAAAAAGAGTCTATGACGACATCATGTCGCTTTTAGACCTTCTGGGGACCCTCTGAGCAGAAAAAAAGTTCAAAAAGTCCCATATGGACTACTGTCTGTTGGACTTTACTTGACTTTTTAACATCAGAACGAGTCTATAAGGACATCTTGTAGCTTTTAGACCTTATGGGGACCCTCTGAGCAGATAAAAAGTTCAAAAGGTCCCATATGGACTACTGTCTGGCGGACTTGACGACTTTTTAACATCAAAAAGAGTCTATGAGGACATCATCTAGCTTTTAGTTCATCTGGGGACCCTCTGAGCAGAAAAAAGTTCAAAAACTCCCATATGGACTACTGTCTGTTGGACTTTACTTGACTTTTTAACATCAGAACGAGTCTATAAGGACATCATGGAACTTTTAGACCTCCTGGGGACCCTCTGAGCAGAAAAAAGTTCAAAAGCTCCCTTATGGACTACTGTCTGGCGGACTTGACGACTTTTTAACATCAGAAAAAGTTTATGAGGACATCATGGAGCTTTTAGATCTTCTGAGGTTTCTCTGAGCAGAAAAAAAGTTCAAAAGGTCCCATATGGACTACTGTCTGGCGGATTTGACTTGCCTTTTTAACATCAGAAAGAGTCTATGAGGACATTGTGTAGCTTTAAGACCTTCTGGGAACCCTCTGAGCAGAAAAAAAGTTCAAAAAGTCCCATATGGACTACTCTCTGGCGGACTTGATCTGACTTTTTAACATTAGAAAAAGTTTATGAGGACATCATGGAGCTTTTAGATCTTCTGAGGATTCTCAGAGCAGAAAAAAAGTTCAAAAGGTCCCATATGGACTACTGTCTGGCGGATTTGACTTGCCTTTTTAACATCAGAAAGAGTCTATGAGGACATTGTGTAGCTTTAAGACCTTCTGGGAACCCTCTGAGCAGAAAAAAAGTTCAAAAAGTCCCATATGGACTACTGTCTGGCGGACTTGATCTGACTTTTTAACATCAGAAAGAGTCTGTAAGGACATCATCTAGCTTTTAGATCTTCTGGGGACCCGCTGAGCAGAAAAAAAGTTCAAAAGGTCCCATATGGACTACTGTCTGGCGGACTTGACTAGACTTTTTAACATCAAAAAGAGTCTATGAGGACATCATGTAGCTTTTAGACCTTCTGGGGACCGTCTGACCAGGAAAAAAGTTCAAAAGGTCCCATATGGATTACTGTCTGGCGGTCTTGACTTGACTTATTAACATCAGAAAGAGTCTATGAGGACATCATGTAGCTTTTAGACCTTCTGGGGACCCTCTGAGCAGAAAAAAGTTCAAAAGCTCCCATATGGACTATTGTCTGTTGGACTTTACTTGACTTTTTAACATCAGAAAAAGTTTATGAGGACATCATGGAGCTTTTAGATCTTCTGAGGACTCTCTGAGCAGAAAAAAAGTTCAAAAGGTACCATTTGGACTACTGTCTGGCAGACTTGACTTGCCTTTTTAACATCAGAAAGAGTCTATGAGGACATTGTGTAGTTTTAAGACCTTATGGGAACCCTCTGAGCAGAAAAAAAGTTAAAAAGTCCCATATGGACTACTGTCTGTTGGACTTTACTTGACTTTTTAACATCAGAACGAGTCTATAAGGACATCATGTAGCTTTTAGACCTTCTGGGGACCCTCTGAGCAGAAAAAAAAGTTCAAAAGGTCCCTTATGGACTACTGTCTGGCGGACTTGAATTGACTTTTTAACATCAAAAAGAGTCTATGAGGACATCATGTAGCTTTTAGACCTTCTGGGGACCCTCTGAGCAGAATAAAAGTTCAAAAGCTCCCATATGGACTACAGTCTGGCGGACTTGACGACTCTTTAACATCAAAAAGAGTCTATGAGGACATCATGTCGCTTTTAGACCTTCTGGGGACCCTCTGAGCAGAAAAAAAGTTCAAAAGCTCCCAAATGAAAACTGTCTGACTGTCTGGCGGACTTGACTTGACTTTTTAACTACAGAAAGAGTCTTTGCGGACATCATGTAGCTTTTAGACCTTCTGGGGACCCTCTGAGCAGAAAAAAAGTTTCAAAAGGTCCCATATGGACTACTGTCTCGCGGACTTGACTTTTTAACATCAAAAAGAGTCTATGAGGACATCATGTAGCTTTTAGACCTTCTGGGGACCCTCTGAGCAGAAAAAAAGTTCAAAAGGTCCCATATGGACTACTGTCTTGCGGACTTGACTTGACTTTTTAACATCAAAAAGAGTCTATGAGGACATCATGTAGCTTTTAGACCTTCTGGGGACCCTCTGAGCAGAATAAAAGTTCAAAAGCTCCCATATGGACTACTGTCTGGCGGACTTGACTTGACTTTTTAACATCAAAAAGAGTCTATGAGGACATCATGTCGCTTTTAGACCTTCTGGGGACCCTCTGAGCAGAAAAAAAGTTCAAAAAGTCCCATATGGACTACTGTCTGGCGGACTTGATCTGACTTTTTAACTACAGAAAGAGTCTTTGCGGACATCATGTAGCTTTTAGACCTTCTGGGGACCCTCTGAGCAGAAAAAAAGTTCAAAAGGTCCCATATGGACTACTGTCTCGCGGACTTGACTTGACTTTTTAACATCAAAAAGAGTCTATGAGGACATCATGTAGCTTTTAGACCTTCTGGGGACCCTCTGATTAGAATAAAAGTTCAAAAGCTCCCATATGGACTACTGTCTGGCGGACTTGACTTGAC
Source organism: Siphateles boraxobius (assembly GCF_051911475.1). Lineage (NCBI taxonomy): Eukaryota > Metazoa > Chordata > Actinopteri > Cypriniformes > Leuciscidae > Siphateles > Siphateles boraxobius. Next base: position 4,051,187 of record NW_027508920.1, on the reverse strand, counting down.
TTTTTAACATCAAAAAGAGTCTATGACGACATCATGTCGCTTTTAGACCTTCTGGGGACCCTCTGAGCAGAAAAAAAGTTCAAAAAGTCCCATATGGACTACTGTCTGTTGGACTTTACTTGACTTTTTAACATCAGAACGAGTCTATAAGGACATCTTGTAGCTTTTAGACCTTATGGGGACCCTCTGAGCAGATAAAAAGTTCAAAAGGTCCCATATGGACTACTGTCTGGCGGACTTGACGACTTTTTAACATCAAAAAGAGTCTATGAGGACATCATCTAGCTTTTAGTTCATCTGGGGACCCTCTGAGCAGAAAAAAGTTCAAAAACTCCCATATGGACTACTGTCTGTTGGACTTTACTTGACTTTTTAACATCAGAACGAGTCTATAAGGACATCATGGAACTTTTAGACCTCCTGGGGACCCTCTGAGCAGAAAAAAGTTCAAAAGCTCCCTTATGGACTACTGTCTGGCGGACTTGACGACTTTTTAACATCAGAAAAAGTTTATGAGGACATCATGGAGCTTTTAGATCTTCTGAGGTTTCTCTGAGCAGAAAAAAAGTTCAAAAGGTCCCATATGGACTACTGTCTGGCGGATTTGACTTGCCTTTTTAACATCAGAAAGAGTCTATGAGGACATTGTGTAGCTTTAAGACCTTCTGGGAACCCTCTGAGCAGAAAAAAAGTTCAAAAAGTCCCATATGGACTACTCTCTGGCGGACTTGATCTGACTTTTTAACATTAGAAAAAGTTTATGAGGACATCATGGAGCTTTTAGATCTTCTGAGGATTCTCAGAGCAGAAAAAAAGTTCAAAAGGTCCCATATGGACTACTGTCTGGCGGATTTGACTTGCCTTTTTAACATCAGAAAGAGTCTATGAGGACATTGTGTAGCTTTAAGACCTTCTGGGAACCCTCTGAGCAGAAAAAAAGTTCAAAAAGTCCCATATGGACTACTGTCTGGCGGACTTGATCTGACTTTTTAACATCAGAAAGAGTCTGTAAGGACATCATCTAGCTTTTAGATCTTCTGGGGACCCGCTGAGCAGAAAAAAAGTTCAAAAGGTCCCATATGGACTACTGTCTGGCGGACTTGACTAGACTTTTTAACATCAAAAAGAGTCTATGAGGACATCATGTAGCTTTTAGACCTTCTGGGGACCGTCTGACCAGGAAAAAAGTTCAAAAGGTCCCATATGGATTACTGTCTGGCGGTCTTGACTTGACTTATTAACATCAGAAAGAGTCTATGAGGACATCATGTAGCTTTTAGACCTTCTGGGGACCCTCTGAGCAGAAAAAAGTTCAAAAGCTCCCATATGGACTATTGTCTGTTGGACTTTACTTGACTTTTTAACATCAGAAAAAGTTTATGAGGACATCATGGAGCTTTTAGATCTTCTGAGGACTCTCTGAGCAGAAAAAAAGTTCAAAAGGTACCATTTGGACTACTGTCTGGCAGACTTGACTTGCCTTTTTAACATCAGAAAGAGTCTATGAGGACATTGTGTAGTTTTAAGACCTTATGGGAACCCTCTGAGCAGAAAAAAAGTTAAAAAAGTCCCATATGGACTACTGTCTGTTGGACTTTACTTGACTTTTTAACATCAGAACGAGTCTATAAGGACATCATGTAGCTTTTAGACCTTCTGGGGACCCTCTGAGCAGAAAAAAAAGTTCAAAAGGTCCCTTATGGACTACTGTCTGGCGGACTTGAATTGACTTTTTAACATCAAAAAGAGTCTATGAGGACATCATGTAGCTTTTAGACCTTCTGGGGACCCTCTGAGCAGAATAAAAGTTCAAAAGCTCCCATATGGACTACAGTCTGGCGGACTTGACGACTCTTTAACATCAAAAAGAGTCTATGAGGACATCATGTCGCTTTTAGACCTTCTGGGGACCCTCTGAGCAGAAAAAAAGTTCAAAAGCTCCCAAATGAAAACTGTCTGACTGTCTGGCGGACTTGACTTGACTTTTTAACTACAGAAAGAGTCTTTGCGGACATCATGTAGCTTTTAGACCTTCTGGGGACCCTCTGAGCAGAAAAAAAGTTTCAAAAGGTCCCATATGGACTACTGTCTCGCGGACTTGACTTTTTAACATCAAAAAGAGTCTATGAGGACATCATGTAGCTTTTAGACCTTCTGGGGACCCTCTGAGCAGAAAAAAAGTTCAAAAGGTCCCATATGGACTACTGTCTTGCGGACTTGACTTGACTTTTTAACATCAAAAAGAGTCTATGAGGACATCATGTAGCTTTTAGACCTTCTGGGGACCCTCTGAGCAGAATAAAAGTTCAAAAGCTCCCATATGGACTACTGTCTGGCGGACTTGACTTGACTTTTTAACATCAAAAAGAGTCTATAAGGACATCTTGTAGCTTTTAGACCTTATGGGGACCCTCTGAGCAGATAAAAAGTTGAAAAGGTCCCATATGGACTACTGTCTGGCGGACTTGACGACTTTTTAACATCAAAAAGAGTCTATGAGGACATCATCTAGCTTTTAGTTCTTCTGGGGACCCTCTGAGCAGAAAAAAGTTCAAAAGCTCCCATATGGACTACTGTCTGTTGGACTTTACTTGACTTTTTAACATCAGAACGAGTCTATAAGGACATCATGGAACTTTTAGACCTCCTGGGGACCCTCTGACCAGAAAAAAAGTTCAAAAGGTCCCATATGGATTACTGTCTGGCGGACTTGACTTGAGTTTTTAACATCAGAACGAGTCTATAAGGACATCATGGAACTTTTAGACCTCCTGGGGACCCTCTGACCAGAAAAAAAAGTTCAAAAGGTCCCATATGGATTACTGTCTGGCGGACTTGACTTGACTTTTTAACCTCAGAAAGAGTTTATGAGGACATCTTGTAGCTTTTAGGCCTTATGGGGACCCTCTGAGCAGATAAAAAGTTCAAAAGGTCCCATATGGACTACTGTCTGGCGGACTTGACTTGACTGTTTAACATCAAAAAGAGTCTATGAGGACATTATCTAGCTTTTAGGTCTTCTGGGGACCCTCTGAGCAGAAAAAAAGTTCAAAAGCTCCCATATGGACTACTGTCTGTTGGACTTTACTTGGCTTTTTAACATCAGAACGAGTCTATAAGGACATCATGGAACTTTTAGACCTCCTGGGGACCCTCTGACCAGAAAAAAGTTCAAAAGCTCCCATATGGACTACTGTCTGGCGGACTTGACTTGACTTTTTAACTACAGAAAGAGTCTTTGCGGACATCATGTAGCTTTTAGACCTTCTGGGGACCCTCTGAGCAGAAAAAAAGTTCAAAAGGTCCCATATGGACTACTGTCTCGCGGACTTGACTTGACTTTTTAACATCAAAAAGAGTCTATGAGGACATCATGTAGCTTTTAGACCTTCTGGGGACCCTCTGAGCAGAATAAAAGTTCAAAAGCTCCCATATGGACTACTGTCTGGCGGACTTGACTTGACTTTTTAACATCAAAAAGAGTCTATGACGACATCATGTCGCTTTTAGACCTTCTGGGGACCCTCTGAGCAGAAAAAAAGTTCAAAAAGTCCCATATGGACTACTGTCTGTTGGACTTTACTTGACTTTTTAACATCAGAACGAGTCTATAAGGACATCTTGTAGCTTTTAGACCTTATGGGGACCCTCTGAGCAGATAAAAAGTTCAAAAGGTCCCATATGGACTACTGTCTGGCGGACTTGACGACTTTTTAACATCAAAAAGAGTCTATGAGGACATCATCTAGCTTTTAGTTCATCTGGGGACCCTCTGAGCAGAAAAAAGTTCAAAAACTCCCATATGGACTACTGTCTGTTGGACTTTACTTGACTTTTTAACATCAGAACGAGTCTATAAGGACATCATGGAACTTTTAGACCTCCTGGGGACCCTCTGAGCAGAAAAAAGTTCAAAAGCTCCCTTATGGACTACTGTCTGGCGGACTTGACGACTTTTTAACATCAGAAAAAGTTTATGAGGACATCATGGAGCTTTTAGATCTTCTGAGGTTTCTCTGAGCAGAAAAAAAGTTCAAAAGGTCCCATATGGACTACTGTCTGGCGGATTTGACTTGCCTTTTTAACATCAGAAAGAGTCTATGAGGACATTGTGTAGCTTTAAGACCTTCTGGGAACCCTCTGAGCAGAAAAAAAGTTCAAAAAGTCCCATATGGACTACTGTCTGGCGGACTTGATCTGACTTTTTAACATTAGAAAAAGTTTATGAGGACATCATGGAGCTTTTAGATCTTCTGAGGATTCTCCGAGCAGAAAAAAAGTTCAAAAGGTCCCATATGGACTACTGTCTGGCGGATTTGACTTGCCTTTTTAACATCAGAAAGAGTCTATGAGGACATTGTGTAGCTTTAAGACCTTCTGGGAACCCTCTGAGCAGAAAAAAAGTTCAAAAAGTCCCATATGGACTACTGTCTGGCGGACTTGATCTGACTTTTTAACATCAGAAAGAGTCTGTAAGGACATCATCTAGCTTTTAGATCTTCTGGGGACCCGCTGAGCAGAAAAAAAGTTCAAAAGGTCCCATATGGACTACTGTCTGGCGGACTTGACTAGACTTTTTAACATCAAAAAGAGTCTATGAGGACATCATGTAGCTTTTAGACCTTCTGGGGACCGTCTGACCAGGAAAAAAGTTCAAAAGGTCCCATATGGATTACTGTCTGGCGGTCTTGACTTGACTTATTAACATCAGAAAGAGTCTATGAGGACATCATGTAGCTTTTAGACCTTCTGGGGACCCTCTGAGCAGAAAAAAGTTCAAAAGCTCCCATATGGACTATTGTCTGTTGGACTTTACTTGACTTTTTAACATCAGAAAAAGTTTATGAGGACATCATGGAGCTTTTAGATCTTCTGAGGACTCTCTGAGCAGAAAAAAAGTTCAAAAGGTACCATTTGGACTACTGTCTGGCAGACTTGACTTGCCTTTTTAACATCAGAAAGAGTCTATGAGGACGTGTAGTTTTAAGACCTTATGGGAACCCTCTGAGCAGAAAAAAAGTTCAAAAAGTCCCATATGGACTACTGTCTGTTGGACTTTACTTGACTTTTTAACATCAGAACGAGTCTATAAGGACATCATGTAGCTTTTAGACCTTCTGGGGACCCTCTGAGCAGAAAAAAAAGTTCAAAAGGTCCCTTTTGGACTACTGTCTGGCGGACTTGAATTGACTTTTTAACATCAAAAAGAGTCTATGAGGACATCATGTAGCTTTTAGACCTTCTGGGGACCCTCTGAGCAGAATAAAAGTTCAAAAGCTCCCATATGGACTACAGTCTGGCGGACTTGACTTGACTTTTTAACATCAAAAAGAGTCTATGAGGACATCATGTCGCTTTTAGACCTTCTGGGGACCCTCTGAGCAGAAAAAAAGTTCAAAAGCTCCCGTATGGACTACTGTCTGGCGGACTTGACTTGACTTTTTAACATCAAAAAGAGTCTTTGCGGACATCATGTAGCTTTTAGACCTTCTGGGGACCCTCTGAGCAGAAAAAAAGTTCAAAATCTCCCATATGGACTACTGTCTGGCGGACTTGACTTGACTTTTTAACTTCAGAAAGAGTCTTTGCGGACATCATGTAGCTTTTAGACCTTCTGGGGACCTTCTGAGCAGAAAAAAAAGTTCAAAAGGTCCCATATGGACTACTGTCTGGCGGACTTGAATTGACTTTTTAACATCAAAAAGAGTCTATGAGGACATCATCTAGCTTTTAGGTCTTCTGGGGACCCTCTGAGCAGAAAAAAAGTTCAAAAGCTCCCGTATGGACTACTGTCTGGCGGACTTGACTTGACTTTTTAACTTCAGAAAGAGTCTTTGCGGACATCATGTAGCTTTTAGACCTTCTGGGGACCCTCTGAGCAGAAAAAAGTTCAAAAGGTCCCATATGGATTACTGTCTGGCGGTCTTGACTTGACTTATTAACATCAGAAAGAGTCTATGAGGACATCATGTAGCTTTTAGACCTTCTGGGGACCCTCTGAGCAGAAAAAAGTTCAAAAGCTCCCATATGGACTATTGTCTGTTGGACTTTACTTGACTTTTTAACATCAGAAAAAGTTTATGAGGACATCATGGAGCTTTTAGATCTTCTGAGGACTCTCTGAGCAGAAAAAAAGTTCAAAAGGTACCATTTGGACTACTGTCTGGCAGACTTGACTTGCCTTTTTAACATCAGAAAGAGTCTATGAGGACATTGTGTAGTTTTAAGACCTTATGGGAACCCTCTGAGCAGAAAAAAAGTTCAAAAAGTCCCATATGGACTACTGTCTGTTGGACTTTACTTGACTTTTTAACATCAGAACGAGTCTATAAGGACATCATGTAGCTTTTAGACCTTCTGGGGACCCTCTGAGCAGAAAAAAAAGTTCAAAAGGTCCCTTATGGACTACTGTCTGGCGGACTTGAATTGACTTTTTAACATCAAAAAGAGTCTATGAGGACATCATGTAGCTTTTAGTCCTTCTGGGGACCCTCTGAGCAGAATAAAAGTTCAAAAGCTCCCATATGGACTACAGTCTGGCGGACTTGACTTGACTTTTTAACATCAAAAAGAGTCTATGAGGACATCATGTCGCTTTTAGACCTTCTGGGGACCCTCTGAGCAGAAAAAAAGTTCAAAATCTCCCATATGGACTACTGTCTGGCGGACTTGACTTGACTTTTTAACTTCAGAAAGAGTCTTTGCGGACATCATGTAGCTTTTAGACCTTCTGGGGACCTTCTGAGCAGAAAAAAAAGTTCAAAAGGTCCCATATGGACTACTGTCTGGCGGACTTGAATTGACTTTTTAACATCAAAAAGAGTCTATGAGGACATCATCTAGCTTTTAGGTCTTCTGGGGACCCTCTGAGCAGAAAAAAAGTTCAAAAGCTCCCGTATGGACTACTGTCTGGCGGACTTGACTTGACTTTTTAACTTCAGAAAGAGTCTTTGCGGACATCATGTAGCTTTTAGACCTTCTGGGGACCCTCTGAGCAGAAAAAAGTTCAAAAGGTCCCATATGGACTACTCTCTGTTGGACTTTACTTGACTTTTTAAGATCAGAACGAGTCTATAAGGACATCATCTAGCTTTTAGGTCTTCTGGGGACCCTCTGAGCAGAAAAAAGTTCAAAAGCTCCCATATGGACTACTGTCTGTTGGACTTTACTTGACTTTTTAACATCAGAACGAGTCTATAAGGACATCATGGAACTTTTAGACCTCCTGGGGACCCTCTGAGCAGAAAAAAAGTTCAAAAGCTCCCATATGGACTACTGTCTGGCGGACTTGACTTGACTTTTTAACTACAGAAAGAGTCTTTGCGGACATCATGTAGCTTTTAGACCTTCTGGGGACCCTCTGAGCAGAAAAAAAGTTCAAAAGGTCCCATATGGACTACTCTCTGTTGGACTTTACTTGACTTTTTAAGATCAGAACGAGTCTATAAGGACATCATCTAGCTTTTAGGTCTTCTGGGGACCCTCTGAGCAGAAAAAAGTTCAAAAGCTCCCATATGGACTACTGTCTGTTGGACTTTACTTGACTTTTTAACATCAGAACGAGTCTATAAGGACATCATGGAACTTTTAGACCTCCTGGGGACCCTCTGAGCAGAAAAAAAGTTCAAAAGCTCCCATATGGACTACTGTCTGGCGGACTTGACTTGACTTTTTAACTACAGAAAGAGTCTTTGCGGACATCATGTAGCTTTTAGACCTTCTGGGGACCCTCTGAGCAGAAAAAAAGTTCAAAAGGTCCCATATGGACTACTGTCTCGCGGACTTGACTTGACTTTTTAACATCAAAAAGAGTCTATGAGGACATCATGTAGCTTTTAGACCTTCTGGGGACCCTCTGAGCAGAATAAAAGTTCAAAAGCTCCCATATGGACTACTGTCTGGCGGACTTGACTTGACTTTTTAACATCAAAAAGAGTCTATGAGGACATCATGTTGCTTTTAGACCTTCTGGGGACCCTCTGAGCAGAAAAAAAGTTCAAAAGCTCCCGTATGGACTACTGTCTGGCGGACTTGACTTGACTTTTTAAAATCAAAAAGAGTCTTTGCGGACATCATGTAGCTTTTAGACCTTCTGGGGACCCTCTGAGCAGAAAAAAAGTTCAAAATCTCCCATATGGACTACTGTCTGGCGGACTTGACTTGACTTTTTAACTTCAGAAAGAGTCTTTGCGGACATCATGTAGCTTTTAGACCTTCTGGGGACCCTCTGAGCAGAAAAAAGTTCAAAAGGTCCCATATGGACTACTGTCTGTTGGACTTTACTTGACTTTTTAAGATCAGAACGAGTCTATAAGGACATCATCTAGCTTTTAGGTCTTCTGGGGACCCTCTGAGCAGAAAAAAGTTCAAAAGCTCCCATATGGACTACTGTCTGTTGGACTTTACTTGACTTTTTAACATCAGAACGAGTCTATAAGGACATCATGGAACTTTTAGACCTCCTGGGGACCCTCTGAGCAGAAAAAAAGTTCAAAAGCTCCCATATGGACTACTGTCTGGCGGACTTGACTTGACTTTTTTACTACAGAAAGAGTCTTTGCGGACATCATGTAGCTTTTAGACCTTCTGGGGACCCTCTGAGCAGAAAAAAAGTTCAAAAGGTCCCATATGGACTACTGTCTTGCGGACTTGACTTTTTAACATCAAAAAGAGTCTATGAGGACATCATGTAGCTTTTAGACCTTCTGGGGACCCTCTGAGCAGAATAAAAGTTCAAAAGCTCCCATATGGACTACTGTCTGGCGGACTTGACTTGACTTTTTAACATCAAAAAGAGTCTATGAGGACATCATGTCGCTTTTAGACCTTCTGGGGACCCTCTGAGCAGAAAAAAAGTTCAAAAAGTCCCAAATTGGACTACTGTCTGTTGGACTTTACTTGACTTTTTAACATCAGAACGAGTCTATAAGGACATCTTGTAGCTTTTAGACCTTATGGGGACCCTCTGAGCAGATAAAAAGTTCAAAAGGTCCCATATGGACTACTGTCTGGCGGACTGGACGACTTTTTAACATCAAAAAGAGTCTATGAGTACATCATCTAGCTTTTAGTTCTTCTGGGGACCCTCTGAGCAGAAAAAAGTTCAAAAGCTCCCATATGGACTACTGTCTGTTGGACTTTACTTGACTTTCTAACATCAGAACGAGTCTATAAGGACATCATGGAACTTTTAGACCTCCTGGGGACCCTCTGACCAGAAAAAAAGTTCAAAAGGTCCCATATGGATTACTGTCTGGCGGACTTGACTTGAGTTTTTAACATCAGAACGAGTCTATAAGGACATCATGGAACTTTTAGACCTCCTGGGGACCCTCTGAGCAGAAAAAAAGTTCAAAAGGTCCCATATGGATTACTGTTTGGCGGACTTGACTTGACTTTTTAACCTCAGAAAGAGTTTATGAGGACATCTTGTAGCTTTTAGGCCTTATGGGGACCCTCTGAGCAGATAAAAAAGTTCAAAAGGTCCCATATGGACTACTGTCTGGCGGACTTGACTTGACTGTTTAACATCAAAAAGAGTCTATGAGGACATTATCTAGCTTTTAGGTCTTCTGGGGACCCTTTGAGCAGAAAAAAAGTTCAAAAGCTCCCATATGGACTACTGTCTGTTGGACTTTACTTGACTTTTTAACATCAGAACGAGTCTATAAGGACATCATGGAACTTTTAGACCTCCTGGGGACCCTCTGACCAGAAAAAAAGTTCAAAAGCTCCCATATGGACTACTGTCTGGCGGACTTGACTTGACTTTTTAACTACAGAAAGAGACTTTGCGGACATCATGTAGCTTTTAGACCTTCTGGGGCCCCTCTGAGCAGAAAAAAAGTTCAAAAGGTCCCATATGGACTACTGTCTGGCGGACTTGACTTGACTTTTTAACATCAAAAAGAGTCTATGAGGACATCATGTAGCTTTTAGACCTTCTGGGGACCCTCTGAGCAGAATAAAAGTTCAAAAGCTCCCATATGGACTACTGTCTGGCGGACTTGACTTGACTTTTTAACATCAAAAAGAGTCTATGACGACATCATGTCGCTTTTAGACCTTCTGGGGACCCTTTGAGCAGAAAAAAAGTTCAAAAAGTCCCATATGGACTACAGTCTGTTGGACTTTACTTGACTTTTTAACATCAGAACGAGTCTATAAGGACATCTTGTAGCTTTTAGACCTTATGAGGACCCTCTGAGCAGATACAAAGTTCAAAAGGTCCCATATGGACTACTGTCTGGCGGACTTGACGACTTTTTAACATCAAAAAGAGTCTATGAGGACATCATCTAGCTTTTAGTTCTTCTGGGGACCCTCTGAGCAGAAAAAAGTTCAAAAGCTCCCATATGGACTACTGTCTGTTGGACTTTACTTGACTTTTTAACATCAGAACGAGTCTATAAGGACATCATGGAACTTTTAGACCTCCTGGGGACCCTCTGACCAGAAAAAAAAGTTCAAAAGGTCCCATATGGATTACTGTCTGGCGGACTTGACTTGAGTTTTTAACATCAGAACGAGTCTATAAGGACATCATGTAGCTTTTAGACCTTCTGGGGACCCTCTGAGCAGAAAAAAAAGTTCAAAAGGTCCCTTATGGACTACTGTCTGGCGGACTTGAATTGACTTTTTAACATCAAAAAGAGTCTATGAGGACATCATGTAGCTTTTAGACCTTCTGGGGACCCTCTGAGCAGAATAAAAGTTCAAAAGCTCCCATATGGACTACAGTCTGGCGGACTTGACTTGACTTTTTAACATCAAAAAGAGTCTATGAGGACATCATGTCGCTTTTAGACCTTCTGGGGACCCTCTGAGCAGAAAAAAAGTTCAAAATCTCCCATATGGACTACTGTCTGGCGGACTTGACTTGACTTTTTAACTTCAGAAAGAGTCTTTGCGGACATCATGTAGCTTTTAGACCTTCTGGGGACCTTCTGAGCAGAAAAAAAAGTTCAAAAGGTCCCATATGGACTACTGTCTGGCGGACTTGAATTGACTTTTTAACATCAAAAAGAGTCTATGAGGACATCATCTAGCTTTTAGGTCTTCTGGGGACCCTCTGAGCAGAAAAAAAGTTCAAAAGCTCCCGTATGGACTACTGTCTGGCGGACTTGACTTGACTTTTTAACTTCAGAAAGAGTCTTTGCGGACATCATGTAGCTTTTAGACCTTCTGGGGACCCTCTGAGCAGAAAAAAGTTCAAAAGGTCCCATATGGACTACTCTCTGTTGGACTTTACTTGACTTTTTAAGATCAGAACGAGTCTATAAGGACATCATCTAGCTTTTAGGTCTTCTGGGGACCCTCTGAGCAGAAAAAAGTTCAAAAGCTCCCATATGGACTACTGTCTGTTGGACTTTACTTGACTTTTTAACATCAGAACGAGTCTATAAGGACATCATGGAACTTTTAGACCTCCTGGGGACCCTCTGACCAGAAAAAAAGTTCAAAAGGTCCCATATGGATTACTGTCTGGCGGACTTGACTTGAGTTTTTAACATCAGAACGAGTCTATAAGGACATCATGGAACTTTTAGACCTCCTGGGGACCCTCTGACCAGAAAAAAAAGTTCAAAAGGTCCCATATGGATTACTGTCTGGCGGACTTGACTTGACTTTTTAACCTCAGAAAGAGTTTATGAGGACATCTTGTAGCTGTTAGGCCTTATGGGGACCCTCTGAGCAGATAAAAAGTTCAAAAGGTCCCATATGGACTACTGTCTGGCGGACTTGACTTGACTGTTTAACATCAAAAAGAGTCTATGAGGACATTATCTAGCTTTTAGGTCTTCTGGGGACCCTCTGAGCAGAAAAAAAGTTCAAAAGCTCCCATATGGACTACAGTCTGTTGGACTTTACTTGGCTTTTTAACATCAGAACGAGTCTATAAGGACATCATGGAACTTTTAGACCTCCTGGGGACCCTCTGACCAGAAAAAAATTTCAAAAGCTCCCATATGGACTACTGTCTGGCGGACTTGACTTGACTTTTTAACTACAGAAAGAGTCTTTGCGGACATCATGTAGCTTTTAGACCTTCTGGGGACCCTCTGAGCAGAAAAAAAGTTCAAAAGGTCCCATATGGACTACTGTCTCGCGGACTTGACTTGACTTTTTAACATCAAAAAGAGTCTATGAGGACATCATGTAGCTTTTAGACCTTCTGGGGACCCTCTGAGCAGAATAAAAGTTCAAAAGCTCCCATATGGACTACTGTCTGGCGGACTTGACTTGACTTTTTAACATCAAAAAGAGTCTATGACGACATCATGTCGCTTTTAGACCTTCTGGGGACCCTCTGAGCAGAAAAAAAGTTCAAAAAGTCCCATATGGACTACTGTCTGTTGGACTTTACTTGACTTTTTAACATCAGAACGAGTCTATAAGGACATCTTGTGGCTTTTAGACCTTATGGGGACCCTCTGAGCAGATAAAAAGTTCAAAAGGTCCCATATGGACTACTGTCTGGCGGACTTGACGACTTTTTAACATCAAAAAGAGTCTATGAGGACATCATCTAGCTTTTAGTTCATCTGGGGACCCTCTGAGCAGAAAAAAGTTCAAAAACTCCCATATGGACTACTGTCTGTTGGACTTTACTTGACTTTTTAACATCAGAACGAGTCTATAAGGACATCATGGAACTTTTAGACCTCCTGGGGACCCTCTGAGCAGAAAAAAGTTCAAAAGCTCCCTTATGGACTACTGTCTGGCGGGCTTGACGACTTTTTAACATCAGAAAAAGTTTATGAGGACATCTTGGAGCTTTTAGATCTTCTGAGGTTTCTCTGAGCAGAAAAAAAGTTCAAAAGGTCCCATATGGACTACTGTCTGGCGGATTTGACTTGCCTTTTTAACATCAGAAAGAGTCTATGAGGACATTGTGTAGCTTTAAGACCTTCTGGGAACCCTCTGAGCAGAAAAAAAGTTCAAAAAGTCCCATATGGACTACTGTCTGGCGGACTTGATCTGACTTTTTAACATTAGAAAAAGTTTATGAGGACATCATGGAGCTTTTAGATCTTCTGAGGATTCTCCGAGCAGAAAAAAAGTTCAAAAGGTCCCATATGGACTACTGTCTGGCGGATTTGACTTGCCTTTTTAACATCAGAAAGAGTCTATGAGGACATTGTGTAGCTTTAAGACCTTCTGGGAACCCTCTGAGCAGAAAAAAAGTTCAAAAAGTCCCATATGGACTACTGTCTGGCGGACTTGATCTGACTTTTTAACATCAGAAAGAGTCTATGACGACATCATGTCGCTTTTAGACCTTCTGGGGACCCTCTGAGCAGAAAAAAAGTTCAAAAAGTCCCATATGGACTACTGTCTGTTGGACTTTACTTGACTTTTTAACATCAGAACGAGTCTATAAGGACATCTTGTAGCTTTTAGACCTTATGGGGACCCTCTGAGCAGATAAAAAGTTCAAAAGGTCCCATATGGACTACTGTCTGGCGGACTTGACGACTTTTTAACATCAAAAAGAGTCTATGAGGACATCATCTAGCTTTTAGTTCATCTGGGGACCCTCTGAGCAGAAAAAAGTTCAAAAACTCCCATATGGACTACTGTCTGTTGGACTTTACTTGACTTTTTAACATCAGAACGAGTCTATAAGGACATCATGGAACTTTTAGACCTCCTGGGGACCCTCTGAGCAGAAAAAAGTTCAAAAGCTCCCTTATGGACTACTGTCTGGCGGGCTTGACGACTTTTTAACATCAGAAAAAGTTTATGAGGACATCTTGGAGCTTTTAGATCTTCTGAGGTTTCTCTGAGCAGAAAAAAAGTTCAAAAGGTCCCATATGGACTACTGTCTGGCGGATTTGACTTGCCTTTTTAACATCAGAAAGAGTCTATGAGGACATTGTGTAGCTTTAAGACCTTCTGGGAACCCTCTGAGCAGAAAAAAAGTTCAAAAAGTCCCATATGGACTACTGTCTGGCGGACTTGATCTGACTTTTTAACATTAGAAAAAGTTTATGAGGACATCATGGAGCTTTTAGATCTTCTGAGGATTCTCCGAGCAGAAAAAAAGTTCAAAAGGTCCCATATGGACTACTGTCTGGCGGATTTGACTTGCCTTTTTAACATCAGAAAGAGTCTATGAGGACATTGTGTAGCTTTAAGACCTTCTGGGAACCCTCTGAGCAGAAAAAAAGTTCAAAAAGTCCCATATGGACTACTGTGTGGCGGACTTGATCTGACTTTTTAACATCAGAAAGAGTCTGTAAGGACATCATCTAGCTTTTAGATCTTCTGGGGACCCGCTGAGCAGAAAAAAAGTTCAAAAGGTCCCATATGGACTACTGTCTGGCGGACTTGACTAGACTTTTTAACATCAAAAAGAGTCTATGAGGACATCATGTAGCTTTTAGACCTTCTGGGGACCGTCTGACCAGGAAAAAAGTTCAAAAGGTCCCATATGGATTACTGTCTGGCGGTCTTGACTTGACTTATTAACATCAGAAAGAGTCTATGAGGACATCATGTAGCTTTTAGACCTTCTGGGGACCCTCTGAGCAGAAAAAAGTTCAAAAGCTCCCATATGGACTATTGTCTGTTGGACTTTACTTGACTTTTTAACATCAGAAAAAGTTTATGAGGACATCATGGAGCTTTTAGATCTTCTGAGGACTCTCTGAGCAGAAAAAAAGTTCAAAAGGTACCATTTGGACTACTGTCTGGCAGACTTGACTTGCCTTTTTAACATCAGAAAGAGTCTATGAGGACATTGTGTAGTTTTAAGACCTTATGGGAACCCTCTGAGCAGAAAAAAAGTTCAAAAAGTCCCATATGGACTACTGTCTGTTGGACTTTACTTGACTTTTTAACATCAGAACGAGTCTATAAGGACATCATGTAGCTTTTAGACCTTCTGGGGACCCTCTGAGCAGAAAAAAAAGTTCAAAAGGTCCCTTATGGACTACTGTCTGGCGGACTTGAATTGACTTTTTAACATCAAAAAGAGTCTATGAGGACATCTTGTAGCTTTTAGGCCTTATGGGAACCCTCTGAGCAGATAAAAAGTTCAAAAGGTCCAATATGGACTACTGTCTGGCGGACTTGACTTGACTGTTTAACATCAAAAAGAGTCTATGAGGACATCATCTAGCTTTTAGGTCTTTTGGGGAACCTCTGAGCAGAAAAAAAGTTCAAAAGCTCCAATATGGACTACTGTCTGTTGGACTTTACTTGACTTTTAAGATCAGAACGAGTCTATAAGGACATCATGGAACTTTTAGACCTCCTGGGGACCCTCTGACCAGAAAAAAAGTTCAAAAGGTCCCATATGGATTACTGTCTGGCGGACTTGACTTGACTTTTTAACATCAGAACGAGTCTAAAAGGACATCATGGAACTTTTAGACCTTCTGGGGACCCTCTGAGCAGAAAAAAAGTTCAAAAGCTCCCATATGGACTACTGTCTGGCGGACTTGACTTGACTTTTTAACTTCAGAAAGAGTCTTTGCCGACATCATGTAGCTTTTAGACCTTCTGGGGACCCTCTGAGCAGAAAAAAAGTTCAAAAGGTCCCATATGGACTACTGTCTGGCGGACTTGACTTGACTTTTTAACATCAAAAAGAGTCTATGAGGACATCATGTAGCTTTTAGACCTTCTGGGGACCCTCTGAGCAGAATAAAAGTTCAAAAGCTCCCATATGGACTACTGTCTGGCGGACTTGACTTGACTTTTTAACATCAAAAAGAGTCTATGAGGACATCATGTCGCTTTTAGACCTTCTGGGGACCCTCTGAGCATAAATAAGTTCAAAAAGTCCCATATGGACTACTGTCTGTTGGACTTTACTTGACTTTTTAACATCAGAACGAGTCTATAAGGACATCTTATAGCTTTTAGACCTTATGGGGACCCTCTGAGCAGATAAAAAGTTCAAAAGGTCCAATATGGACTACTGTCTGGCGGACTTGACTTGACTTTTTAACATCAAAAAGAGTCTATGAGGCCATCATCTAAAAGCTACATGATGTCCTCAAAGACTCTTTCTGATGTTAAAAAGTCGTCAGGTCCTCCAGACAGCAGTCCATATGGGACCTTTTGAACTTTTTTTCTCACCAGAAAGTCTAAAAGCTACATGATGTCCTCATTGACTCTTTCTGATGTTAAAAAGTCAAGTCAGGACCTCCAGACAGTGGTCCATATGGGACCTTTCGAAACTTTTTTCTCCTCAGAGGGTCCCCAGAAGGTCTAAAAGCTACAAGATGTACTCATAGACTCTTTCTGATGTTAAAAATTCAAATCAGGACCTCCAGACAGTGGTCCATATGGGACCTTTTGAACTTTTTTTCTCCTAAGAAGGTCCCCAGAAGGTCTAAAAGCGACATGATGTCCTCACAGACTCTTTCTGATGTTAAAAAGTCGTCATGTCCGCCAGACAGTAGTCAATATGGGAGCTTTTGATCTTTTTTCTGCTCAGAGGGTCCCCAGAAGGTTTAAAAGCTACATGATGTCCTCATAGACTCTTTCTGATGTTAAAAAGTCAAGTCAGGTCCACCACACAGTATTCCATATGGGACCTTTTGAACTTTTTTTCTACTCAGAGGGTCCCCAGAAGGTCTAAAAGCTACATGATGTAATAATAGACTCTTTCTGATGTTAAAAGGTCAAGTCAGGACCTCCAGACAGTGGTCCATATGGGACTTTTTGAACTTCTTTTCTGCTCAGAGGGTCCCCAGAAGGTCTAAAAGCTACATGAGGTCCTCATAGACTCTTTCTGATGTTAAAAAGTCAAGTCAGGTCCTCCAGAAAGTAGTCCATATGGACCTTTTGAACTTTTTTTTCTCCCCAGAAGGTCTAAAAGCTACATGATGTCCTCATAGACTCTTTTTGATGTAAAAACATTCAAGTCAAGTTTGGCAGACTGTAGTCCATATAGGAGCTTTTGAACTTTTTTTCTGGTCAGAGGGTCCCCAGGAGGTCTAAAAGATCCATGATGTCCTTATAGACTCGTTCTGATACTAAAAAGTCAAGTAAAGTCCAACAGACAGTAATCCATATGGGAGTTTTTGAACTTTTTTCTGCTCAGAGGGTCCCCAGAAGGTCTAAAAGCTACATGATGTCCTCATAACTCTTTTTGATGTTAAAAAGTCAAGTAAAGTCCAACAGACAGTAGTCCATATGGGACTTTTTGAACTTTTTTTCTGCTCAGAGGGTTCCCAGAAGGCCTTAAAGCTGCACAATGTCTTAATAGACTCTTTCTGATGTTAAAAAGGCAAGTCAAGTCCGCTAGACAGTAGTCCATATGGGACCTTTTGAACTTTTTTTCTGCTCAGAGAGTCCTCAGAAGATCTAATAGCTCCATGATGTCCTCATAAACTTTTTCTGATGTTAAAAAGTCAAGTAAAGTCCAACAGACAGTAGTTCATATGGGAACTTTTGAACTTTTTTTCTGGTCAGAGGGTCCCCAGGAGGTCTAAAAGATCCATGATGTCCTTATAGACTCTTTCTGATATTAAAAAGTCAAGTAAAGTCCAACTGACAGTAGTCCATATGGGAGCTTTTGAACTTTTTTCTGCTCAGAGGGTCCCCAGAAGTTCTAAAAGCCACATGATGTCCTCATAGACTCTTTTTGATGTTAAAAAAGTCAAGTCAAGTCCGCCAGACAGTAGTCCATATGGGAGCTTTTGAACTTTTTTTCTGCTCAGAGGGTCCCCAGAAGGTCTAAAAGCTACATGATGTCCTCATAGACTCTTTTTGATTTTAAAAAGTCTAGTCAAGTCTGCCAGACAGTAGTCCATATGGGACATTTTGAACTTTTTTCTGCTCAGCGGGTCCCCAGAAGATCTAAAAGATAGATGATGTCCTTATAGACTCTTTCTGATGTTAAAAAGTCAGATCAAGTCCGCCAGACAGTATTCCATATGGGACCTTTTGAACTTTTTTTCTGCTCAGAGGGTCCCCAGAAGGTCTAAAAGTTCCATGATGTCCTTATAGACTCGTTCTGATGTTAAAAAGTAAAGTAAAGTCCAACAGACAGTAGTCCATATGGGACTTTTTGAACTTTTTTTCTGCTCAGAGGGTCCCCAGAAGGTCTTAAAGCTACAGGATGTCCTCATAGACTCTTTCTGATGTTAAAAAGGCAAGTCAAGTCCGCCAGACAGTAGTCCATATGGGACCTTTTGAACTTTTTTTCTGCTCAGAGAGTCCTCAGAAGATCTAAAAGCTCCATGATGTCCTCATAAACTTTTTCTGATGTTAAAAAGTCGTCAAGTCCGCCAGACAGTAGTCCATAAGGGAGCTTTTGAACTTTTTTTCTGCTCAGAGGGTCCCCAGAAGGTCTAAAAGCTACATGATGTCCTCATAGACTCTTTTTGATGTAAAAATAGTCAAGTCAAGTTTGCCAGACTGTAGTCCATATGGGAGCTTTTGAACTTTTTTTCTGGTCAAAGGGTCCCCAGGAGGTCTAAAAGATCCATGATGTCCTTATAGACTCGTTCTGATACTAAAAAGTCAAGTAAAGTCCAACAGACAGTAATCCATATGGGAGTTTTTGAACTTTTTTCTGCTCAGAGGGTCCCCAGAAGGTCTAAAAGCTACATGATGTCCTCATAGACTCTTTTTGATGTTAAAAAGTCAAGTCAAGTCCGCCAGACAGTAGTCCATATGGGACCTTTTGAACTTTTTTTCTGCTCAGAGGGTCCCCAGAAGGTCTAAAAGCTACATGATGTCCTCATATGGCGCTTTTCCATTACCAGTACCAGCTCGACTCGACTCGACTCGCCTTGGCTCGCCTCGACTCGGCTCGCTTTTTGTTCCGTTTTCCATTGCAGAAAGTATCGCCACAAATAGTACCCGGTCGTCATAGCGACGACTTTCGTTCCTCGTTGCCCCATCAAGCTCTCGCTGGATCTTTTCTTCGGCAACCAAACAAAGGAATGTCTGCACCTCCTCGTTTGACCACGGCGTATTCTTCCGAGTTGCCATAATAATAGTAGTAAGTTTAGTAACTGTCTCTGGCTAAACTATTTAAAAAAGGCGGGGTTATTCTGGATACTCCATCTGGCGCGTGCAATGATGACGCAGTGAATAGTGACGATTCTCTCTGACCAATCAGCAGTCGGCATTGTTTTCACGTCACATTTTAGTATCGCCTTAGCTCGCTTAGAACCTCGCCGGAGGTGGTACGAAAAAAAGTACCCGAAAGCAGGTACAGGTACAACTTTTACACAGTGGAAAACCAAACAAAGGCGAGTCGAGTCGAGCCGAGCCGAGCTGGTACTGTGTAGTGGAAAAGCGCCAATAGACTCGTTATGATGTTAAAAAGTCAAGTCAAATCCGCCACACAGTAGTCCATATGGGATATTTTGAACTTTTTTTCTGCTCAGAGGGTCCCCAGAAGATCTAAAAGCTACAAAATGTCCTTATAGACTCGTTCTGATACTAAAAAGTCAAGTAAAGTCCAACAGACAGTAATCCATATGGGAGTTTTTGAACTTTTTTCTGCTCAGAGGGTCCCCAGAAGGTCTAAAAGCTACATGATGTCCTCATAGACTCTTTTTGATGTTAAAAAGTCAAGTCAAGTCCGCCAGACAGTAGTCCATATGGGACCTTTTGAACTTTTTTTCTGCTCAGAGGGTCCCCAGAAGGTCTAAAAGCTACATGATGTCCTCATAGACTCGTTCTGATGTTAAAAAGTCAAGTCAAATCCGCCACACAGTAGTCCATATGGGATATTTTGAACTTTTTTTCTGCTCAGAGGGTCCCCAGAAGATCTAAAAGCTACAAAATGTCCTAATAGACTCTTTCTGATGTTAAAAAGTCAAGTCAAGTCCGCCAGACAGTAATCCATATGGGACCTTTTGAACTTTTTTTCTGGTCAGAGGGTCCCCAGGAGGTCTAAAAGTTCCATGATATCCTTATAGACTCGTTCTGAGGTTAAAAAGTCAAGTAAAGTCCAACAGACAGTAGTCCATATGGGAGCTTTTGAACTTTTTTCTGCTCAGAGGGTCCCCAGAAGACCTAAAAGCTACATGATGTCCTCATAGACTCTTTTTGATGTTAAAAAGTCAAGTCAAGTCCGCCAGACAGTAGTCCATATGGGACCTTTTGAACTTTTTTTCTCCTCAGAGGGTCCCCAGAAGGTCTAAAAGCTACATGATGTCCTCATAGACTCGTTCTGATGTTAAAAAGTCAAGTCAAATCCGCCACACAGTAGTCCATATGGGATATTTTGAACTTTTTTTCTGCTCAGAGGGTCCCCAGAAGATCTAAAAGCTACAAAATGTCCTAATAGACTCTTTCTGATGTTAAAAAGTCAAGTCAAGTCCGCCAGACAGTAATCCATATGGGACCTTTTGAACTTTTTTTCTGGTCAGAGGGTCCCCAGGAGGTCTAAAAGTTCCATGATATCCTTATAGACTCGTTCTGAGGTTAAAAAGTCAAGTAAAGTCCAACAGACAGTAGTCCATATGGGAGCTTTTGAACTTTTTTCTGCTCAGAGGGTCCCCAGAAGACCTAAAAGCTACATGATGTCCTCATAGACTCTTTTTGATGTTAAAAAGTCAAGTCAAGTCCGCCAGACAGTAGTCCATATGGGACCTTTTGAACTTTTTTTCTGCTCAGAGGGTCCCCAGAAGGTCTAAAAGCTACATGATGTCCTCATAGACTCGTTCTGATGTTAAAAAGTCAAGTCAAATCCGCCACACAGTAGTCCATATGGGATATTTTGAACTTTTTTTCTGCTCAGAGGGTCCCCAGAAGATCTAAAAGCTACAAAATGTCCTTATAGACTCGTTCTGATACTAAAAAGTCAAGTAAAGTCCAACAGACAGTAATCCATATGGGAGTTTTTGAACTTTTTTCTGCTCAGAGGGTCCCCAGAATGTCTAAAAGCTACATGATGTCGTCATAGACTCTTTTTGATGTTAAAAAGTCAAGTCAAGTCCACCAGACAGTAGTCCATATGGGACCTTTTGAACTTTTTTTCTGCTCAGAGGGTCCCCAGAAGGTCTAAAAGCTACATGATGTCCTCATAGACTCGTTCTGATGTTAAAAAGTCAAGTCAAATCCGCCACACAGTAGTCCATATGGGATATTTTGAACTTTTTTTCTGCTCAGAGGGTCCCCAGAAGATCTAAAAGCTACAAAATGTCCTAATAAACTCTTTCTGATGTTAAAAAGTCAAGTCAAGTCCGCCAGACAGTAATCCATATGGGACCTTTTGAACTTTTTTTCTGGTCAGAGGGTCCCCAGGAGGTCTAAAAGTTCCATGATGTCCTTATAGACTCGTTCTGAGGTTAAAAAGTCAAGTAAAGTCCAACAGACAGTAGTCCATATGGGAGCTTTTGAACTTTTTTCTGCTCAGAGGGTCCCCAGAAGGTCTAAAAGCTACATAATGTCCTCATAGACTCTTTTTAATGTTAAAAAGTCAAGTCAAGTCCGCCAGACAGTAGTCCATATGGGAGATTTTGAACTTTTTTTCTGCTCAGAGGGTCCCCAGAAGACCTAAAAGCTAGATGATGTCCTCATAGACTCTTTTTGATGTTAAAAAGTCAAGTCAAGTTCGCCAGACAGTAGTCCATTTGGGACCTTTTGAACTTTTTTTCTGCTTAGAGGTTCCCCATAAGGTCTAAAAGCTACATTATGGTCTCATAGACTCTTTCTGATGTTAAAAAGTCAAGTCAAGTCCGCCAGACAGTAGTCCATATGGGTCCTTTTGAACTTTTTTTCTGCTCAGAGGGTCCCCAGAAGATTTAAAAGCTACATGATGTCCTCATAGACTCGTTCTGATGTTAAAAAGTCAAGTCAAATCCGCCACACAGTAGTCCATATGGGACCTTTTGAACTTTTTTTCTGCTCAGAGGGTCCCCATAAGCTCTAAAAGCTGCATGATGGTCTCATAGACTCTTTCTGATTAGGGGTGTCCCCGACTAAGGATTTTCATAGTCGAATCAGAATCGTCAAGTCTTCCCTATAGTCGACTAATAGTCGAATGGTGTGTGTGGGGTTAGGGAGGGGGCCGGGCTTTAACATTTTAAAGCCTGGATGTACAGAACATCACACAAAGATATAGAAAAAAATGTAGAAAAACATTTCGGATCAATACAACTAAGAAATAACATAAATAACTGCAGAAAGTCCACACTGCAGACAGGATTTGCATTTCACATGCCAATGCAAACTAAATCGGCTAAATTGCCTACAGGGCGCAATATCTATGCACCGAAAAATAATCAACAATTAATTTACAGGATTAAATTACAACAGAATATACCTTTCTAAAAAAAAAAAAAAACGAAACAAGTCTGAATCAAGTCACAAGATGCAGAACAAATGTGTGCAAAGTGCCTAAATTGCAGGGGAACATATATTCAAAACACAAGCCACAGATAGTTAAATTAGATTACCCTGAGTGGTCAATAAATAAAATAAAAAATAAAGATATTATTAAAATATCGAAAGTATAGCCAGAATGGTCAACTTTGTCTTTTTAACTGCATAAACAACAATAAACGCTGAACTCGAGTGACAGTTTATCTAAACATGTTCACAGCATCCAAAAATCAAATTAGAACCGGCTGAAATGTTTTGAAATCACTTGTACCCTACCTGATCGAGAGAGAAAAAAATGTAGTCTTTCTACTGTAAGAAGAACTTTTCTACTCTAATGTAGTCTGTGTCTCTGTGTCCATTTGAGTCTTTTCAAATTGTGTGCGCGGATAAAATACATTCTAAAACGCTTAACATGAAAAACGTTTAACGGCTTAATGTCCTAAGACAGTTATATTAAAAGATCAAATTCTATACACACCTTATTAATAAAGCATACTGTATAGCCTACAGAAAAGCAGATGAGCCCAGTAGCCTATATGAACGCAACGCCTTTAATTAATCGCTAATTTTCCTCCCATTGAAAACCGTTATTATAAAGAAAACCATCTTGTTAACGTTGGCCTGCAGAAGTGCGATCATGGTTTTCCTGATGCTAAATTCAGTCTGGGAAAATATCCTTTCTGATGGTGTGCATCCACTCTTTAGATTTTCTTATCCCAGACATTTTTAAAGATTTAAATCCCTGCCGCCAAAACGCTCCTCTATCGGTCACGTATCGAAAGTGAAACTTAAATCTGTCACGGGGTGTTTGGATTTATTCATGCACGTTAAACATATTTATTTAAAGCTTCTTCCTTTGCACATTTGTATTTACAGCATTATCATAATAGGCTCCTATATTAACGTATTGACAGAAAACCAGTAGTTCTATGTGAAATCAGACATTTAGCACCCTATGCGAAGATTCGACTGTGAGATTGGTAGTCGAATCAGGCTCCTCCTATCGATGCATCGAATCTTCGACTGTTCGGGGTCACCCCTATGTCCTAACACCTGGGCACTATCATCTCTCAGGACCTGAAGTGGGACAATCACATTGACTCCACTGTGAAAAAGGCCCAGCAGAGACTGTACTTCCTTCGCCAGCTGAGGAAGTTCAACCTGCCACAGGATCTGCTGATTCAGTTCTACTCAGCCGTCATTGAGTCTGTCTTGTGCGCTTCCATCACTGTCTGGTTTGGTTCAGCTACCAAATCAGACATCAGGAGACTACAACGGACAGTCCGGACTGCGGAGAGGATCATTGGTGCCCCCCTGCCAAACCTCCAGGACCTGTACTCTTCCAGAGTGAGGAAGAGAGCAGGTAAAATCATCACAGACTCCACTCACCCTGGACACCACCTGTTTGAACTGTTACCGTCAAGACGGAGACTCAGATCACTGGCCACAAGAACATCTCGGCACAGGAACAGTTTCTTCCCACAGGCCATTTCCCTCCTGAACAGTTAACACTCCTCCCAAGGCATATGCCTGTAAGTGCAATACTCCCACTGTTTAGTGCAATATCCTACAACTCAGGTGATACTTATATGTAGATTTATTTATTTATAATATTCAAAACACTGTAAATAGGTTCAAAATCTGTAAATCTGAAAATGTCTATTCTGACTAAACCAAACTGTGATAGTTTTATTATCATATATTTATATTTATATTTTTATTTTTTTTATTCTTATAATTTGTAGTATTATGTTTCATGTTTCATGTTGTATTTGTATAGTCCACTGGAAGCCTCAGTACCAAAACAAATTCCTTGTGTGTGCAAGCACACTTGGCAATAAAGCTCTTTCTGATTCTGATTCTGATTCTGATTAATAACATCAGAAAGAGTCTATGAGGACATTGTGTAGCTTTAAGACCTTCTGGGAACCCTCTGAGCAGAAAAAAAGTTCAAAAAGTCCCATATGGACTACTGTCTGTTGGACTTTACTTTACTTTTTAACATCAGAACGAGTCTATAAGGACATCATGGAACTTTTAGACCTCCTGGGGACCCTCTGAGCAGAAAAAAAGTTCAAAAGGTCCCATATGGACTACTGTCTGGCGGACTTGATCTGACTTTTTAACATCAAAAAGAGTCTATGAGGACATCATGTAGCTTTTAGACCTTCTGGGGACCCTCTGAGCAGAAAAAAGTTCAAAAACTCCCATATGGATTACTGTCTGTTGGACTTTACTTGACTTTTTAGTATCAGAACGAGTCTATAAGGACATCATGGATCTTTTAGACCTCCTGGGGACCCTCTGACCAGAAAAAAAGTTCAAAAGCTCCCATATGGACTACAGTCTGGCAAACTTGACTTGACTGTTTTTACATCAAAAAGAGTCTATGAGGACATCATGTAGCTTGTAGACCTTCTGGGGACCCTCTGAGCAGAAAAAAAGTTCAAAAGCTCCCTTATTGACTACTGTCTGGCGGACTTGACGACTTTTTAACATCAGAAAAAGTTTATGAGGACATCATGGAGCTTTTAGATCTTCTGAGGACTCTCTGAGCAGAAAAAAAGTTCAAAAGGTCCCATATGGACTACTGTCTGGCGGACTTGACTTGCCTTTTTAACATCAGAAAGAGTCTATGAGGACATCCTGTAGCTTTAAGACCTTCTGGGGACCCTCTGAGCAGAAAAAAAGTTAAAAAAGTCCCATATGGACTACTGTCAGTTGGACTTTACTTTTTAACATCAGAACGAGTCTATAAGGACATCATGGAACTTTTGGACCTCCTGGGGACCCTCTGAGCAGAAATAAATTTCAAAAGGTCCCATATGGACTACTGTCTGGCGGACTTGATCTGACTTTTTAACATCAGAAAGAGTCTATGAGGACATCATGTAGCTTTTAGACCTCCTGGGGACCGTCTGATCAGAAAAAAAGTTCAAAAGATCCCATATGGACTACTGTCTGGCGGACTTGACTTGACTTTTTAACATCAGAAAGAGTCTATGAGGACATCATGTAGCTTTTAGACCTCCTGGGGACCGTCTGATCCGAAAAAAAGTTTAAAAGGTCCCATATGGATTACTGTCTTGCGGACTTGATGACTTTTTAACATCAAAAAGAGTTTATGAGGACATCATGTAGCTTTTAGACCTCCTGGGGACCCTCTGAGCAGAAAAAAAGTTAAAAAGGTCCCATATGGATTACTGTCTGGCAGACTTGACTTGACTTTTTAACATCAGAAAGAGTCTATGAGGACATCTTGTAGCTTTTAGATCTTCTGGGGACCCTCTGAGCAGAAAAAAAGTTCAAAAGGTCCCATATGGACTACTGTCTGGCGGACTTGACTTGACTTTTTAACATCAGAAAGATTCTATGAGGACATCATGTAGCTTTTAGACCTCCTGGGGACCGTCTGAGCAGAAAAAAAGTTAAAAAGGTCCCATATGGATTACTGTCTGGCGGACTTGACTTGACTTTTTAACATCAGAACGAGTCTATGAGAGCATCTTGTAGCTTTTAGATCTTCTGGGGACCCTCTGAGCAGAAAAAAAGTTCAAAAGGTCCCATATGGACTACTGTCTGGTGGACTTGACTTGACGTTTTAACATCAAAAAGAGTCTATGAGGACATCATGTAGCTTTTAGATCTTCATGGGACCCTCTGAACAGAAAAAAAGTTAAAAAGATCCCATATGGACTACTGTCTGGTGGATTTGACTTGACTTTTTAACATCAGAAAGAGTCTATGAGGACATCTTGTAGCTTTTAGATCTTCTGGGGACCCTCAGAGCAGAAAAAAAATTCAAAAGGTCCCATATGGACTACTGTCTGGCGGACTTGACTTGACTTTTTAACATCAGAAAGAGTCTATGAGGACATCATGTAGCTTTTAGACCTCCTGGGGACCGTCTGATGAGAAAAAAAGTTTAAAAGGTCCCATATGGATTACTGTCTTGCGGACTTGATGACTTTTTAACATCAAAAAGAGTTTATGAGGACATCATGTAGCTTTTAGACCTCCTGGGGACCCTCTGAGCAGAAAAAAAGTTAAAAAGGTCCCATATGGATTACTGTCTGGCGGACTTGACTTTACTTTTTAACATCAGAACGAGTCTAAGAGAACATCTTGTAGCTTTTAGATCTTCTGGGGACCCTCTGAGCAGAAAAAAAGTTCAAAAGATCCCATATGGACTACTGTCTGGTGGACTTAACTTGACTTTTTAACATCAAAAAGAGTCTATGAGGACATCATGTAGCTTTTAGATCTTCTGGGGACCCTCTGAACAGAAAAAAAGTTAAAAAGATCCCATATTGACTACTGTCTGGTGGATTTGACTTGACTTTTTAACATCAGAAAGAGTCTATGAGGACATCTTGTAGCTTTTAGATCTTCTGGGGACCCTCAGAGCAGAATTTTTTTTTCAAAAGGTCCCATATGGACTACTGTCTGGCGGACTTGACTTGACTTTTAACATCGGAAAGAGTCTATGAGGACATCATGTAGCTTTTAGATCTTCTGGGGACCCTCTGAGCAGAAAAAAAGTTCAAAAGATCCTATATGGACTACTGTCTGGCGGATTTGACTTGACTTTTTAACATCAGAAAGAGTCTATGAGGATATCTTGTAGCTTTTAGATCTTCTGGGGACCCTCTGAGCAGAAAAAAAGTTCAAAAGATCCTATATGGACTACTGTCTGGCGGATTTGACTTGACTTTTTAACATCAGAAAGAGTCTATGAGACCATCTTGTAGCTTTTAGACCTTATGGGGACCCTCTGACCAGAAAAACAGTTCAAAAGGTCCCATATGGACAATTTTTTGGCGGACTTGACTTGACTTTTTAACATCAAAAAGAGTCTATGAGGACATCATCTAGCTTTTAGGTCTTCTGGGGACCCTCTGAGCAGAAAAAAAGTTCAAAAGCTCCCAAATGAAAACTGTCTGACTGTCTGGCGGACTTGACTTGACTTTTTAAATTCAGAAAGAGTCTTTGCGGACATCATGTAGCTTTTAGACCTTCTGGGGACCCTCTGAGCAGAAAAAAGTTCAAAAGCTCCCATATGGACTATTGTCTGTTGGACTTTGCTTGACTTTTTAACATCAGAAAAAGTTTATGAGGACATCATGGAGCTTTTAGATCTTCTGAGGACTCTCTGAGCAGAAAAAAAGTTCAAAAGGTACCATTTGGACTACTGTCTGGCGGACTTGACTTGCCTTTTTAACATCAGAAAGAGTCTATGAAGACATTGTGTAGTTTTAAGACCTTATGGAAACCCTCTGAGCAGAAAAAAAGTTCAAAAAGTCCCATATGGACTACTGTCTGTTGAACTTTACTTGACTTTTTAACATCAGAAAGAGTCTATAAGGACATCATGGAACTTTTAGACCTCCTGGGGACCCTCTGACCAGAAAAAAAGTTCAAAAGGTCCCATATGGATTACTGTCTGGCGGACTTGACTTTACTTTTTAACATCAGAACGAGTCTAAGAGAACATCTTGTAGCTTTTAGATCTTCTGGGGACCCTCTGAGCAGAAAAAAAGTTCAAAAGATCCCATATGGACTACTGTTTAGTGGACTTGACTTGACTTTATAACATCAAAAAGAGTCTATGAGGACATCATGTAGCTTTTAGATCTTCTGGGGACCCTCTGAACAGAAAAAAAGTTAAAAAGATCCCATATGGACTACTGTCTGGTGGATTTGACGACTTTTTAACATCAGAAAGAGTCTATGAGGACATCTTGTAGCTTTTAGATCTTCTGGGGACCCTCAGAGCAGAATTTTTTTTTCAAAAGGTCCCATATGGACTACTGTCTGGCGGACTTGACTTGACTTTTAACATCAGAAAGAGTCTATGAGGACATCATGTAGCTTTTAGATCTTCTGGGGACCCTCTGAGCAGAAAAAAAGTTCAAAAGATCCTATATGGACTACTGTCTGGCGGATTTGACTTTACTTTTTAACAACAGAAAGAGTCTATGAGGATATCTTGTAGCTTTTAGATCTTCTGGGGACCCTCTGAGCAGAAAAAAAGTTCAAAAGATCCTATATGGACTACTGTCTGGCGGATTTGACTTGACTTTTTAACATCAGAAAGAGTCTATGAGACCATCTTGTAGCTTTTAGACCTTATGGGGACCCTCTGACCAGAAAAACAGTTCAAAAGGTCCCATATGGACAATTTTTTGGCGGACTTGACTTGACTTTTTAACATCAAAAAGAGTCTATGAGGACATCATCTAGCTTTTAGGTCTTCTGGGGACCCTCTGAGCAGAAAAAAAGTTCAAAAGCTCCCAAATGAAAACTGTCTGACTGTCTGGCGGACTTGACTTGACTTTTTAACTTCAGAAAGAGTCTTTGCTGACATCATGTAGCTTTTAGACCTTCTGGGGACCCTCTGAGCAGAAAAAAGTTCAAAAGCTCCCATATGGACTATTGTCTGTTGGACTTTGCTTGACTTTTTAACATCAGAAAAAGTTTATGAGGACATCATGGAGCTTTTAGATCTTCTGAGGACTCTCTGAGCAGAAAAAATTGTTCAAAAGGTACCATTTGGACTACTGTCTGGCGGACTTGACTTGCCTTTTTAACATCAGAAAGAGTCTATGAGGACATTGTGTAGTTTTAAGACCTTATGGAAACCCTCTGAGCAGAAAAAAAGTTCAAAAAGTCCCATATGGACTACTGTCTGTTGAACTTTACTTGACTTTTTAACATCAGAAAGAGTCTATAAGGACATCATGGAACTTTTAGACCTCCTGGGGACCCTCTGACCAGAAAAAAAGTTCAAAAGGTCCCATATGGATTAATGTCTGGCGGACTTGACTTGACTTTTTAACATCAGAACGAGTCTATAAGGACATCATGGAACTTTTAGACCTCCTGGGGACCCTCTGGCCAGAAAAAAAGTTCAAAAGATCCCATATGGACTACTGTCTGGCGGACTTGATCTGACTTTTTAACATCAGAAAGAGTCTATGAGGACATCTTGTAGCTTTTAGATCTTCTGGGGACCCTCCGAGCAGAAAAAAAGTTCAAAAGGTCCCATATGGACTACTGTCTGGCGGACTTGACTTGACTTTTTAACATTAGAAAGAGTCTATGAGGACATCCTCTAGCTTTTAGGTCTTCTGGGGATCCTCTGAGCAGAAAAAAAGTTCAAAAGGTCCCATATGGACTACTGTCTGGCGGACTTGACTTGCCTTTTTAACATCAGAAAGAGTCTATGAGTCCATCATGTAGCTTTTAGACCTTCTGGGGAGCCTCTGAGCAGAAAAAAAGTTCAAAAGGTCCCATATGGACTACTGTCTGGCGGACTTGACTTGACTTTTTAACATCAAAAAGAGTCAATGAGGACATCATGTAGCTTTTAGACCTTCTGGGGACCCTCTGAGCACAATAAAAGTTCAAAAGCTCCCATATGGACTACTGTCTGTTGGACTTTACTTGACTTTTTAACATCAGAACGAGTCTATGAGGACATCATGGAACTTTTAGACCTCCTGGGGACCCTCTGACCAGAAAAAAAGTTCAAAAGGTCCCATATGGATTACTGTCTGGCGGACTTGACAAGAGTTTTTAACATCAGAACGAGTCTATAAGGACATCATGGAACTTTTAGACCTCCTGGGGACCCTCTGACCAGAAAAAAAGTTCAAAAGGTCCCATATGGATTACTGTCTGGCGGACTTGACTTGACTTTTTAACCTCAGAAAGAGTCTATGAGGACATCTTGTAGCTTTTAGGCCTTATGGGGACCCTCTGAGCAGATAAAAAGTTCAAAAGGTCCAATATGGACTACTGTCTGGCGGACTTGACTTGACTGTTTAACATCAAAAAGAGTCTATGAGGACATCATCTAGCTTTTAGGTCTTTTGGGGAACCTCTGAGCAGAAAAAAAGTTCAAAAGCTCCCATATGGACTACTGTCTGTTGGACTTTACTTGACTTTTTAAGATCAGAACGAGTCTATAAGGACATCATGGAACTTTTAGACCTCCTGGGGACCCTCTGACCAGAAAAAAAGTTCAAAAGGTCCCATATGGATTACTGTCTGGCGGACTTGACTTGACTTTTTAACATCAGAACGAGTCTAAAAGGACATCATGGAACTTTTAGACCTTCTGGGGACCCTCTGAGCAGAAAAAAAGTTCAAAAGCTCCCATATGGACTACTGTCTGGCGGACTTGACTTGACTTTTTAACTTCAGAAAGAGTCTTTGCCGACATCATGTAGCTTTTAGACCTTCTGGGGACCCTCTGAGCAGAAAAAAAGTTCAAAAGGTCCCATATGGACTACTGTCTGGCGGACTTGACTTGACTTTTTAACATCAAAAAGAGTCTATGAGGACATCATGTAGCTTTTAGACCTTCTGGGGACCCTCTGAGCAGAATAAAAGTTCAAAAGCTCCCATATGGACTACTGTCTGGCGGACTTGACTTGACTTTTTAACATCAAAAAGAGTCTATGAGGACATCATGTCGCTTTTAGACCTTCTGGGGACCCTCTGAGCATAAATAAGTTCAAAAAGTCCCATATGGACTACTGTCTGTTGGACTTTACTTGACTTTTTAACATCAGAACGAGTCTATAAGGACATCTTATAGCTTTTAGACCTTATGGGGACCCTCTGAGCAGATAAAAAGTTCAAAAGGTCCCATATGGACTACTGTCTGGCGGACTTGACTTGACTTTTTAACATCAAAAAGAGTCTATGAGGCCATCATCTAGCTTTTAGGTCTTCTTGGGACCCTCTGAGCAGAAAAAAAGTACAAAAGCTCCCATATGGACTACTGTCTGTTGGACTTTACTTGACTTTTTAACATCAGAAAGAGTCTATGAGGACATCTTGTAGCTTTTAGACCTTATGGGGACCCTCTGAGCAGATAAAAAGTTCAAAAGGTCCCATATGGACTACTGTCTTGCGGACTTGAGTTGACTTTTTAACATCAGAACGAGTCTATAAGGACATCATGGAACTTTTAGACCTTCTGGGGACCCTCTGAGCAGAAAAAAAGTTCAAAAGCTCCCATATGGACTACTGTCTGGCGGACTTGACGACTTTTTAACATAAAAAAGAGTCTATGAGGACATCATGTAGCTTTTAGACCTCCTGGGGACCCTCTGAGCAGAAAAAAAGTTAAAAAGGTCCCATATGGATTACTGTCTGGCGGACTTGACTTGAGTTTTTAACATCAGAAAGAGTCTATGAGAACATCTTGTAGCTTTTAGATCTTCTGGGGACCCTCTGAGCAGAAAAAAAGTTCAAAAGGTCCCATATGGACCACTGTGGGCGGACTTGATTTCCCTTTTTAACATCAGAAAGAGTCTATAAGCACATCATGTAGCTTTTAGACCTTCTCTGGACCCTCTGAGCAGAAAAAAAGATCAAAATATCCCGTATGGACTACTGTCTGGTGGATTTGACCTGACTTTTTAACATCAGAAAGAGTCTATGAGGACATCATGTAGCTTTTAGACCTCCTGGGGACCGTCTGAGCAGAAAAAAAGTTAAAAGGTCCCATATGGATTACTGTCTGGCGGATTTAATGACTTTTTAACATCAAAAAGAGTCTATGAGGACATCATGTAGCTTTTAGACCTCCTGGGGACCCTCTGAGCAGAAAAAAAGTTAAAAAGGTCCCATATGGATTACTGTCTGGCGGACTTGACTTGACTTTTTAACATCAGAACGAGTCTATGAGAACATCTTGTAGCTTTTAGATCTTCTGGGGACCCTCTGAGCAGAAAAAAAGTTCAAAAGATCCCATATGGACTACTGTCTGGTGGACTTGACTTGACTTTTTAACATCAAAAAGAGTCTATGAGGACATCATGTAGCTTTTAGATCTTCTGGGGACCCTCTGAACAGAAAAAAAGTTCAAAAGGTCCCATATGGATTACTGTCTGGCGGACTTGACTTGACTTTTTAACATCAGAAAGAGTCTATGAGAACATCTTGTAGCTTTTAGATCTTCTGGGGACCCTCTGAGCAGAAAAAAAGGTTCAAAAGGTCCCATATGGAGTACTGTCTGGCGGACTTGACTTGACTTTTTAACATCAGAAAGAGTCTATGAGGACATCATGTAGCTTTTAGAGCTCCTGGGGACCCTCTGAGCAGAAAAAAAGTTCAAAAGGTCCCATATGGATTACTGTCTGGCGGACTTGACTTGACTTTTTAACATCAGAAAGAGTCTATGAGAACATCTTGTAGCTTTTAGATCTTCTGGGGACCCTCTGAGCAGAAAAAAAAGTTCAAAAGGTCCCATATGGAGTACTGTCTGGCGGACTTGACTTGACTGTTTAACATCAAAAAGAGTCTATGAGGACATCATGTAGCTTTTAGACCTTCTGGGGACCCTCTGAGCAGAAAAAAAGTTCAAAAGCTCCCATATGGATTACTGTCTGGCGGACTTGACTTTTTAACATCAAAAAGAGTCTATGAGGACATCATGTAGCTTTTAGACCTCCTGGGGACCCTCTGAGCAGAAAAAAAGTTAAAAAGGTCCCATATGGATTACTGTCTGGTGGACTTGACTTGACTTTTTAACATCAGAACGAGTCTATGAGAACATCTTGTAGCTTTTATATCTTCTGGGGACCCTCTGAGCAGAAAAAAAGTTCAAAAGATCCCATATGGACTACTGTCTGGTGGACTTGACTTGACTTTTTAACATCAAAAAGAGTCTATGAGGACCTCATGTAGCTTTTAGACCTTCTGTGGACCCTCTGAGCAGAAAAAAAGATCAAAATATCCCGTATGGACTACTGTCTGGTGGATTTGACCTGACTTTTTAACATCAGAAAGAGTCTATGAGGACATCATGTAGCTTTTAGACCTCCTGGGGACCGTCTGAGCAGAAAAAAAGTTAAAAAGGTCCCATATGGATTACTGTCTGGCGGACTTGATGACTTTTTAACATCAAAAAGAGTCTATGAGGACATCATGTAGCTTTTAGACCTCCTGGGGACCCTCTGAGCAGAAAAAAAGTTAAAAAGGTCCCATATGGATTACTGTCTGGCGGACTTGACTTGACTTTTTAACATCAGAAAGAGTCTATGAGAACATCTTGTAGCTTTTAGATCTTCTGGGGACCCTCTGAGCAGAAAAAATGTTCAAAAACTCCCATATGGATTACTGTCTGGCGGACTTGACTTGACTTTTTAATATCAGAACGAGTCTATAAGGACATCATGGAACTTTTAGACCTCCTAGGGACCCTTTGACCAGAAAAAAGGTTCAAAAGGTCCCATATGGACTGCTGTCTGGCGGATTTGACTTGACTTTTTAACATAAGAAAGAGTCTATGAGGACATCATGTAGCTTTTAGACCTTTTGGGGACCCTCTGAGCAGAAAAAAAGTTCAAAAAGTCCCATATGGACTACCCTCTGGCGGATTTGACTTGACTTTTTAACATCAGAAAGAGTCTATGAGGACATATTGTAGCTTTTAGATGTTCTGGGGACCCTCTGAGCAGAAAAAAAGTTCAAAAAGTCCCATATGGACTACTCTCTGGCGGATTTGACTTGACTTTTTAACATCAGAAAGAGTCTATGAGGACATCTTGTAGCTTTTAGATGTTCTGGGGACCCTCTGAGCAGAAAAAAAAGTTCAAAAGGTCCCATATAAACTACTGTCGTGCGGACTTGACTTGACTTTTTAACATCAGAAAGAGTCTATGAGGACATCTTGTAGCTTTTAGACCTTCGGGGGACCCTCTGAGCAGACAAAAAGTTCAAAAGCTCCTATATGGACTACTGTCTGTTGGACTTTACTTGACTTTTTAAAATCAGAACGAGTCTATAAGGACATCATTGAACTTTTTGACCTCCTGGGGACCCTCTGAGCAGAAAAAAAAGTTCAAAAGGTCCCATATGGTGTACTGTCTGGCGGACTTGACTTGACTTTTTAACATTAGAAAGAGTCTATGAGGACATCATGTAGCTTTTAGAGCTCCTGGGGACCCTCTGAGCAGAAAAAAAGTTCAAAAGGTCCCATATGGATTACTGTCTGGCGGACTTGACTTGACTTTTTAACATCAGAAAGAGTCTATGAGAACATCTTGTAGCTTTTAGATCTTCTGGGGACCCTCTGAGCAGAAAAAAGTTCAAAAGGTCCCATATGGACTACTGTCTGGCGGACTTGACTTGATTTTTTAAAATCAAAAAGAGTCTATGAGGACATCATCTAGCTTTTAGGTCTCCTGGGGACCCTCTGAGCAGAAAAAAGTTCAAAAGCTCCCATATGGACTACTGTCTGGCGGACTTGAATTGACATTTTAACATCAAAAAGAGTCTATGAGGACATCATGTAGCTTTTAGACCTTCTGGGGACCCTCTGAGCAGAAAAAAGTTCAAAAGCTCCCATATGGACTACTGTCTGTTGGACTTTACTTGACTTTTTAACATCAGAACGAGTCTATAAGGACATCATGGAACTTTTAGACCTCCTGGGGACCCTCTGACCAGAAAAAAAGTTCAAAAGGTCCCATATGGATTACTGTCTGGCGGACTTGACTTGACTTTTTAACATCAGAAAGAGTCTATAAGGACATTTTGTAGCTTTTAGATCTTCTGGGGACCCTCTGAGCAGAAAAAAACTTCAAAGGATCCCATATGAACCACTGTCTGGCGGATTTGACTTGACTTTTTAATATCAGAACGAGTCTATGAGGACATCATGTAGCTTTTAGACCTTCTGGGGACCCTCTGAGCAGAAAAAAAGTTCAAAAGATCCCATATGGACTACTGTCTGGCGGACTTGACTTGACTTTTTAACATCAAAAAGAGTCTATGAGGACATCATGTAGCTTTAAGACCTTCTGGGGACCCTCTGATTAGAAAAAAAGTTCAAAAGCACCCACATAGACTACTGTCTGGCGGACTTTACTTGACTTTTTAACATCAAAAAGAGTCTATGAGGACATCATGGCACTTTTAGACCTCCTGGGGACCCTCTGACCAGAAAAAAAGTTCAAAAGGTCCCATATGGATTACTGTCTGGCGTACTTGACTTGACTTTTTAACATCAGAAAGAGTCTATAAGGACATTTTTTAGCTTTTAGATCTTCTGGGGAGCCTCTGAGCAGAAAAAAAGTACAAAAGATCCCATATGGACTACTGTCTGGCAGATTTGACTTGACTTTTCAACGTCAGAAAGAGTCTATGAGGACATCATGTAGCTTTTAGACCTTTTGGGGACCCTCTGAGCAGAAAAAGTTCAAAAAGTCCACTATGGACTACTGTTTTTTGGACTTTACTTGACTTTTTAATATCAGAACGAGTCTATTAGGACATCATGGATCTTTTAGACCTCCTGGGGACCCTTTGACCAGAAAAAAAATTCAAAAGCTCCCATATGGACTACAGTCTGGCAAACTTGACTTGACTGTTTTTACATCAGAAAGAGGCTATGAGGACATCATGTAGCTTTTAGACCTTCTGGGGACCCTCTGAGCAGAAAAAAAGTTCAAAAGGTCCCTTATGGACTACTGTCTGGCGGACTTGACGACTTTTTAACATCAGAAAAAGTTTATGAGGACATCGTCTAGCTTTAAGACCTTCTGGGAACCCTCTGAGCAGAAAAAAAGTTCAAAAAGTCCCACATGGACTACTGTCTGTTGGACTTTACTTTACTTTTTAACATCAGAACGAGTCTATAAGGACATCATGGAACTTTTAGACCTCCTGGGGACCCTCTGAGCAGAAAAAAAGTTCAAAAGGTCCCATATGGACTACTGTCTGGTGGACTTGATCTGACTTTTTAACATCAGAAAGAGTCTATAAGGACATCATCTAGCTTTTAGATCTTCTGGGGACCCGCTGAGCAGAAAAAAAGTTCAAAAGGTCCCATATGGACTAATGTCTGGCAGACTTGACTTGACTTTTTAACATCAGAACGAGTCTATAAGGACATCATGGAACTTTTAGATCTCCTGGGGACCCTCTGACCAGAAAAAAAAGTTCAAAAACGTCCCATATGGACTACTGTCTGGCAGACTTGCTCTGACTTTTTAACATCAGAAAGAGTCTATGAGGACATCTTGTAGCTTTTAGACCTTCCGGGGAGAAAAAAAGTTCAAAAGGTCTCATATGGACTACTGTCTGGAGGACCTGACTTGACTTTTTTACATCATAAAGTCTATGTGGACCACATGTAGCTTTTAGACCTTCTGGGGACCCTCTGAGGAGAAAAAAAGTTCAAAAGGTCCCATTTGGACCACTGTCTGGAGGTCCTGACTTTACTTTTTAACATCAGAAAGAGTCTATGAGGATGTAGCTTTTTGACCTTCTGAGCAGAAAAAATATCAAAAGCTCCCATATGGACTACTGTCTGACGGACTTGACGACTTTTTAACATCAGAAAGAGTCTATGAGGACATCATGTCGCTTTTAGACCTTCTGGGGAACCTCAAAGGAGTAAAAAGTTCAAAAGGTTCATATGGGCTCCTGTCTGGCGGTCTTAACATCATCATGTGACACGTATAAATAGTTTTGAAAATTTAATAGAAATAAAGTTTATATGTATGAATTTAAACATGTGTAGCCTACTCATTTCACATGAAAAGAAAGAGACAGAAAGGAGAGAAGCTAGAATCAATACTGATTAAATTAGCAGGGTAATAGCAATGATTAAAATCATGTCGGTTTAATACGACATAGGCTACCTTAAAAATGTTTTTAGTTTTATTATGAAAAAAACGGAATGAGTTTTATTTCTTGAATCATGAATGCATTGCAATGCAACAAAGTGCATATTACTTTTAAATGTTATTTTTCCATGCAAAACGCTTGTGCAATGCAACAGCATGCTGATGCAATGTAATGAAACGCATTAGTTCTTAAAATGCATTGCAATGCAACAGAGTGCATATTACTTTTAAATGTTATTCCATGCAAAACGCTTGTGCAATGCAATGTAAAAAAACTCATTAGTTTTGGAATGCATTGCAATGCAACAAAGTGCATATTACTTTTAAATGTTATTCTTCCATGCAAAACGCTTGTGCAAATGCAACAGCACGCTGTTGCAATGGAATGAAACGTATTAGTTCTTGAATGCATTTGCAATGCAACAAAGGGCATATTACTGTTAAATGTTATTCTTTCATGCAAATCGCTTGTGTAATGCAACAGCACGCTGCATTGCATATCTCTTCGTTGAACAATGGAAATAGTTAGATTTTGCATGCATTGGAAAGCGACAGCTTTGTGATATTTTCTCGTGAGTACACAAATTATTGAGCTGTATGCAACGCAAAAAACAATATGCTGTGAGTTGTCTTTTCAACAGCTGATGCAATTATTCTCCTTCATACACAAATGATTATGTTTAGTTTGGTCATTGCACAAAGGAATAAGTTAGACCTTTTATGCAATGGAATGAAACAACAAAAATGTTATTAAAACAGCAGATTGCTTTGCCCATCTCTTTAATGCACTACGGAATGAGCTAGTTCTTGAATGCATTGCAATGCAATAAAGTGCATATTGCTTATAGGTTATTCTTTGATGCTTTTCGTTTGTATTCTTCGTTACGCATGATCGTATGTGCAATGCAATGCAACAGCAGATTGCATTGCAGATCTGAATTTGCATTGCAGATCATCTTGCATTGCAGATCATCAGCATTGCAGATCATCAGAAACAGTCTGTAAGGACATCATGTAGCTATTAGACCTTCTGGGGACCCTCTGAGCAGAAAAAAAGTTCAAAAGGTCCCATATGGACTACTGTATGGAGGACCTGACGACTTTTTTAAATCAGAAAGTGTCTATGAGGGCATCATGTAGCTTTTAGTCCTTCTGGGGACCCTCTGAGCAGAAAAAAAGTTCAAAAGGTCCCATATGGAGCACTGTCTGTAGGAGCTGACTTGACTTTTTAACATCAGAAAGAGTCTATGAGGACATCTTGTAGCTTTTAGACCTTCTGGGGACCCTCTGAGCAGAAAAAAGATCAAAAGCTCCCATATGGACTACTGTCTGACGGACTTGACGACTTTTTAACATCAGAAAGAGTCTATGAGGACATCATGTCGCTTTTAGACTTTCTGGGGAACCTCCAAGGAGAAAAAAGTTCAAAAGCTTCATATGGACTCCTGTCTGGCGGTCTTAACATCATCATGTGACACATGTATAAATAGTTTTGAAAATTTAAAAGAAATAAAGTTTATATGTATGAATGTAAGCATGTGTAGCCTACTCATTTCACATGAAAAGAAAGAGACAGAAAGGTGAGAAGCTAGAATCAATACTGACTAAATTAGTAGGGTAATAGCAATGATTATAAAATCATGTCGGTTTAAGGGTACGACATAGTCTACCTTAAAAATTGTTTTTAGTTTTATTATGAAAAAAACGGAATGAGTTTAATTTCTTGAGTCTTGAATGCAAACGCTTGTGCAATGTCACGAAACGCATTATTGCTTGAATGCATTGTAATGCAACGGAGTGCATGTTACTTTTAAATGTTATTCTTCCATTCAAAACGCTGTTGCAATGGAATGAAACACATTAGTTCATAAATGCATTTCAATGCAAAAGAGTGCATATTGCTTTTAAATATTATTCTTCCATGCAAAACGCTGTTGCAATGTAATGAAACGCATTAGTTATTAAATGCATTGCAATGCAAACAGAGTGCATATTACTTTCAAATGTTATTCTTCCATGCAAAACGTTTCTGCAATGTAAATGAAACGCATTAGTGCTTGAATGCATTTTAATGCAAAAGAGTGCATATTGCTTTTAAATATTATTCTTCCATGCAAAACGCTGTTGCAATGTAATGAAACGCATTAGTTATTAAATGCATTGCAATGCAAACAGAGTGCATATTACTTTCAAATGTTATTCTTCCATGCAAAACGCTTTGAAATGCAACAACACGCTTTTGCAATGGAATGAAACGCATTAGTTTTGGAATGCATTGCAATGCAACAAATTGCATATTACTTTTAAATGTTATTCTTCCATGCAAAACGCTTGTGCAATGCAACAGCACGCTTGTGCAATTGACTGAAACGGATTAGTTCTTGAATGCATTTGCAATGCAACAAAGTGCATATTACTTTTAAATGTTATTCTTCCATGCAAAACGCTTGTGCAATGCAACAGCCCGTTGTTGCAATTGAATGAAACGCATTAGTTCTTGAATGCATTTGCAATGCAACAAAGTGGATATTACTTTTAAATGTTATTCTTTCATGCAAAACGCTTGTGTAATGCAACAGCACGCTGCATTGCACATCTCTTCGTTGAACAATGGAAATAGTTAGTCATTGCATGCATTGGAAAGCAACAGCTTTGTGATATTTTTCTCGTGATTACACAAATTAATTAGCTGTATGCAATGCAAAAAACAATATGCTGTGAGTTGTCTTTTCAACAGCTGATGCAATGATTTTCCTTCATACACAAATGATTATGGTTAGTTTGTTAATGGCACAAAGGAATAAGTTAGACCTTTTATGCAATGGAATGAAACAACAAAAATGTTATTAAAACAGATGATTGTTTTGCCCATCTCTTTAATGCACTACGGAATGAGCTAGTTCTTGAATGCATT
This sequence comes from Siphateles boraxobius, assembly GCF_051911475.1. Lineage (NCBI taxonomy): Eukaryota > Metazoa > Chordata > Actinopteri > Cypriniformes > Leuciscidae > Siphateles > Siphateles boraxobius. The sequence continues at coordinate 4,011,314 of NW_027508920.1, read as the reverse complement.
ACAATGCAATAAAGTGCATATTGCGTAAAGTGCATAGGTTATTCTTCGATGCTCTTCTTTTGTATTCTTCGTTACGCTTGATCGTATGTGCAATGCAATGGAACAGCAGATTGCAATGCAGACTAACGCATTAGTTCGTGAATGCATTGCAATGCAAAGAGTGCATATTACTTTCAAATATTATTCTTCCATGCAAAACGCTTGTGCAATGTAATGAAACGCATTAGTGCTTGAATGCATTTTAATGCAACAAAGTGCATATTACTTTTAAATGTTATTCTTCCATGCAAAACGCTGTTGCAATGTAATGAAACGCATTAGTTATTAAATGCATTGCAATGCAAACAGAGTGCATATTACTTTCAAATGTTATTCTTCCATGCAAAACGTTTGTGCAATGTAAATGAAACGCATTAGTGCTTGAATGCATTTTAATGCAAAAGAGTGCATATTGCTTTTAAATATTATTCTTCCATGCAAAACGCTGTTGCAATGTAATGAAACGCATTAGTTATTAAATGCATTGCAATGCAAACAGAGTGCATATTACTTTCAAATGTTATTCTTCCATGCAAAACGCTTTGAAATGCAACAACACGCTTTTGCAATGGAATGAAACGCATTAGTTTTGGAATGCATTTCAATGCAACAAATTGCATATTACTTTAAAAAGTTATTCTTCCATGCAAAACGCTTGTGCAATGCAACAGCACGCTTGTGCAATTGACTGAAACGGATTAGTTCTTGAATGCATTTGCAATGCAACAAAGTGCATATTACTTTTAAATGTTATTCTTCCATGCAAAACGCTTGTGCAATGCAACAGCACGTTGTTGCAATTGAATGAAACGCATTAGTTCTTGAATGCATTTGCAATGCAACAAAGTGGAAATTACTTTTAAATGTTATTCTTTCATGCAAAACGCTTGTGTAATGCAACAGCACGCTGCATTGCACATCTCTTCGTTGAACAATGGAAATAGTTAGTCATTGCATGCATTGGAAAGCGACAGCTTTGTGATATTTTTCTCGTGAGTACACAAATTAATTAGCTGTATGCAATGCAAAAAACAATATGCTGTGAGTTGTCTTTTCAACAGCTGATGCAATGATGTTCCTTCATACACAAATGATTATGGTTAGTTTGTTAATGGCACAAAGGAATAAGTTAGACCTTTTATGCAATGGAATGAAACAACAAAAATGTTATTAAAACAGATGATTGTTTTGCCCATCTCTTTAATGCACTACGGAATGAGCTAGTTCTTGAATGCATTACAATGCAATAAAGTGCATATTGCGTAAAGTGCATAGGTTATTCTTCGATGCTCTTCTTTTGTATTCTTCGTTACGCTTGATCGTATGTGCAATGCAATGGAACAGCAGATTGCAATGCAGACTAATGCATTAGTTCGTAAATGCATTGCAATGCAAAGAGTGCATATTACTTTCAAATATTATTCTTCCATGCAAAACGCTTGTGCAATGTAATGAAACGCATTAGTGCTTGAATGTATTTTAATGCAACAAAGTGCATATTACTTTTAAATGTTATTCTTCCATGCAAAACGCTGTTGCAATGTAATGAAACGCATTAGTTATTAAATGCATTGCAATGCAAACAGAGTGCATATTACTTTCAAATGGTATTCTTCCATGCAAAACGCTTGTGAAATGCAACAACACGTTGTTGCAATTGAATGAAACGCATTAGTTCTTGAATGCATTTGCAATGCAACAAAGTGAATATTACTTTTAAATGTTATTCTTTCATGCAAAACGCTTGTGCAATGCAACAGCACGCTGCTGCAATGGAATGAAACGCATTAAATCTTGAATGCATTTGCAATGCAACAAAGTGCATATTAATTTTAAATGTTATTCTTCCATGCAAAACGCTTGTGCAATGCAACAACACGTTGTTGCAATTGAATGAAACGCATTAGTTCTTGAATGCATTTGCAATGCAACAAAGTGAATATTACTTTTAAATGTTATTCTTTCATGCAAAACGCTTGTGTAATGCAACAGCACGCTGCATTGCACATCTCTTCGTTGAACAAAGGAAATAGTTAGTCATTGCATGCATTGGAAAGCGAAAGCTTTGTGATATTTTTCTCGTGATTACACAAATTAATGAGCTGTATGCAATGCAAAAAAGAATATGCTGTGAGTTGTCTTTTCAACAGCTGATGCAATGATTTTCCTTCATACACAAATGATTATGGTTAGTTTGTTCATTGCACAAAGGAATAAGTTAGACCTTTTATGCAATGGAATGAAACAACAAAAATGTTATTAAAACAGCAGATTGCTTTGCCCATCTCTTTAATGCACTACGGAATGAGTTAGATCTTGAATGCATTGCAATGCAATAAAGTGCATATTGCTTATAGGTTATTCTTCGATGCTTTTCGTTGGTATTCTTCGTTACGCTTGATCGTATGTGCAATGCAACAGCAGATTGCATTGCAGATCTCTTAATGCACTACGGAATGAGTTAGTTCTTGAATGCATTGCAATGCAAAAAAAGTGCATATCGCTTATATGTTATTCTAACGCTTTATCATATGTGCAATGCAACAGCAGTTTTTTTAAGCGTTAGTTTTTTTCATTGCACAAAGTAATAAGTTAGTCCTTTTATGCGATGGAATTAAACAACAAAACGTTTTTAAAACAGCAGATTGCGTTGCCGTTCTCTTTAATGCACTACAAAAAGAGTTAGTTCTTGAGTACATTGCTAAAAAGCGCATATTGCTTATGCACAACGCTTCAACTTTTGTGCAATGCAATTCAATATCTTCAATGCCTACTGAATGAGTTAGTTCTTGAATGCTTTGCAATGCAAAAACGTGCATATCGTTTATGTTATTCTGCTTTATCATATGTGCAATGCAAAAGCAGTTTTTTAGCGTCAGTTTTTTTCATTGCACAAAGGAATAAGTTAGTCCTTTTATGCAATGGAATGAAACAACAATAATGTTATTAAAACAACAGATTGCATTGCCCATCTCTTTAATGCACTACAAAATGAGTTAGTTCTTGAATACATTGTAATTCAACAATGCCTTTTGACCTTTTAACATCAGAAAGAGTCTATGAGGACAGCATGTAGCTTTTAGACTTCTGGGGACCCTCTGAGCAGAAAAAAAGTTCAAAAGGTCCCATATGGACTGCTGTCTGTCGGACTATAATTAACTTTTTAACATCAGAACGAGTCTATAATGGATCATGTAGCTTTTAGACCTCCTGGGGACCCTCTGAGCAGAAAAAGATCAAAAGCTCCCATATGGACTACTGTCTGACGGACATGACGACTTTTTAACATCAGAAAGAATCTATAAGGACATCATGTCGCTTTTAGACTTTCTGGGGAACCTCAAAGGAGAAAAAAGTTCAAAAGGTTCATATGGACCCCTGTCTGGCGGTCTTAACATCATCATGTGACACATGCATAAATAGTTTTGAAAATTTAATAGAAATAAAGTTTATATGTATGAATGTAAGCACGTGTAGCCTACTTATTTCACATGAAAAGAAAGAGACAGAAAGGAGAGAAGCTAGAATCAATACTGACTAAATTAGCAGGGTAATAGCAATGATTAAAATCATGTCGGTTTTTAAGATTACGACATAGCCTACCTTAAAAATTGTTTTTAGTTTTATCATGAAAAAAACGGAATTGAGTTTTAATTCTTGAATTTTTAATGCATTGCAATGCAAAAAAGTTCATATTACTTTTAAATGTTATTCTTCCATGCAAAACGCTTGTGCAATGTAATGAAACGGATTAGTGCTTAAATGCATTTTAGTGCAACAGAGTGCATATTACTTTCAAATGTTATTCTTCCATGCAAAACGCTGTTGCAATGGAATGAAACAAATTAGTTTATAAATGCATTGCAATGCAACAGAGTGCATATTACTTTCAAATGTTATTCTTCCATGCAAAACGTTTGTGCAATGTAAATGAAACGCATTAGTGCTTGAATGCATTTTGATGCAACAGAGTGCATATTACTTTCAAATGTTATTCTTCCATGCAAAACGCTTGTGCAATGTAAATGAAACGCATTAGTGCTTGAATGCATTTTAATGCAACAGAGTGCATATTACTTTTAAATGTTATTCTTCCATGCAATACGCTTGTGCAATGTAATGAAACGCATTAGTTCATGAATGCATTGCAATGCAAACAGAGTGCATATTACTTTCAAATGTTATTCTTCCATGCAAAACGCTGTTGCAATGTAATGAAACGCATTAGTGCTTGAATGCATTTTAATGCAACAAAGTGCATTTTACTTTTAAATGTTATTCTTCCATGCAAAACGCTGTTGCAATGTAATGAAACGCATTAGTTCTTAAATGCATTGCAATGCAAGAGTGCATATTACTCTTAAATGTTATTTTTCCATGCAAAATGCTTGTGAAATGCAACAACACGCTGTTGCAATGGAATGAGACGCATTAGTTTTGGAATGCATAATGCAACAAAGTGCATATTAGTTTTTAAATGTTATTCTTCCATGCAAAACGCTTGTGCAATGCAACAGCACAATGTTGCAATGGAATGAAACGAATTAAATCTTGAATGCATTTGCAATGCAACAAAGTGCATATTACTTTTAAATGTTATTCTTCCATGCAAAACGCTTGTGCAATGCAACAGCACGCTGTTGCAATGGAATGAAACGCATTAATTCTTGAATGCATTTGCAATGCAACAAAGTGCATATTACTTTTAAATGTTATTCTTCCATGCAAAACGCTTGTGCAATGCAACACCACGCTTGTGCAATTGACTGAAATGGATTAGTTCTTGAATGCATTTGCAATGCAACAAAGTGCATATTAATTTTAAATGTTATTCTTCCATAAAAAACGCTTGTGCAATGCAACAACACGTTGTTGCAATTGAATGAAACGCATTAGTTCTTGAATGCATTTGCAATGCAACAAAGTGAATATTACTTTTAAATGTTATTCTTTCATGCAAAACGCTTGTGTAATGCAACAGCACGCTGCATTGCACATCTCATCGTTGAACAATGGAAATAGTTAGTCATTGCATGCATTGGAAAGCGAAAGCTTTGTGATATTTTTCTCGTGATTACACAAATTAATGAGCTGTATGCAATGCAAAAAAGAATATGCTGTGAGTTGTCTTTTCAACAGCTGATGCAATGATTTTCCTTCATACACAAATGATTACGTTTAGTTTGTTCATTGCACAAAGGAATAAGTTAGACCTTTTATGCAATGGAATGAAACAACAAAAATGTTATTAAAACAGCAGATTGCTTTGCCCATCTCTTTAATCCACTACGGAATGAGTTAGATCTTGAATGCATTGCAATGCAATAAAGTGCATATTGCTTATAGGTTATTCTTCGATGCTTTTCGTTGGTATATTCGTTACGCTTGATCGTATGTGCAATGCAACAGCATATTGCATTGCAGATCTCTTAATGCACTACGGAATGAGTTAGTTCTTGAACGCATTGCAATGCAAAAAAAGTGCATATCGCTTATATGTTATTCTAACGCTTTATCATATGTGCAATGCAAGTTTTTTAGTTTTTTTCATTGCACAAAGGAATGTTAGTCCTTTTATGCGATGGAATGAAACAACAAAACGTTTTTAAAACAGCAGATTGCGTTGCCGTTCTCTTTAATGCACTACAAAAAGAGTTAGTTCTTGAGTGCATTGCTAAAAAGCGCATATTGCTTATGCACAACGCTTCAACTTTTGTGCAATGCAAATCAATATCTTCAATGCCTACTGAATGTTAGTTCTTGAATGCTTTGCAATGCAAAAACGTGCATATCGTTTATGTTATTCTGCTTTATCATATGTGCAATGCAAAAGCAGTTTTTAGCGTTAGTTTTTTTCATTGCACAAAGGAATAAGTTAGTCCTTTTGTACAATGGAATGAAACAACAATAATGTTATTAAAACAACAGATTGCATTGCCCATCTCTTTAATGCACTACAAAATGAGTTAGTTCTTGAATACATTGTAATTCAACAATGCCTTTTGACCTTTTAACATCAGAAAGAGTCTATGAGGACATCATGTAGCTTTTAGACCTTCTGGGGACCCTCTGAGCAGAAAAAAAGTTAAAAAGGTCCCATATGGATTACTGTCTGGCGGACTTGACTTGACTTTTTAACATCAGAACGAGTCTATGAGAACATCTTGTAGCTTTTAGATCTTCTGGGGACCCTCTGAGCAGACAAAAAGTTCAAAAGCTCCCATATGGACTACTGTCTGGCGGACTTGACTTGACTTTTTAACATCAGAAAGAGTCTATGAGGACATCATGTCGCTTTTAGACCTCCTGGGGATCGTCTGATCAGAAAAAAAGTTTAAAAGGTCCCATATGGATTACTGTCTTGCGGACTTGATGACTTTTTAACATCAAAAAGAGTTTATGAGGACATCATGTAGCTTTTAGACCTCCTGGGGACCCTCTGAGCAGAAAAAAAGTTAAAAAGGTCCCATATGGATTACTGTCTGGCAGACTTGACTTGACTTTTTAACATCAGAAAGAGTCTATGAGGACATCTTGTAGCTTTTAGATCTTCTGGGGACCCTCTGAGCAGAAAAAAAGTTCAAAAGGTCCCATATGGACTATTGTCTGGCGGACTTGACTTGACTTTTTAACATCAGAAAGATTCTATGAGGACATCATGTAGCTTTTAGACCTCCTGGGGACCGTCTGAGCAGAAAAAAAGTTAAAAAGGTCCCATATGGATTACTGTCTGGCGGACTTGATGACTTTTTAACATCAAAAAGAGTCTATGAGGACATCATGTAGCTTTTAGACCTCCTGGGGACCCTCTGAGCAGAAAAAAAGTTAAAAAGGTCCCATATGGATTACTGTCTGGCGGACTTGACTTTACTTTTTAACATCAGAACGAGTCTAAGAGAACATCTTGTAGCTTTTAGATCCTCTGAGCAGAAAAAAAGTTCAAAAGATCCCATATGGACTACTTTCTGTTGGACTTGACTTGACTTTTTAACATCAAAAAGAGTCTATGAGGACATCATGTAGCTTTTAGATCTTCTGGGGACCCTCTGAACAGAAAAAAAGTTAAAAAGATCCCATATGGACTACTGTCTGGTGGATTTGACTTGACTTTTTAACATCAGAAAGAGTCTATGAGGACATCTTGTAGCTTTTAGATCTTCTGGGGACCCTCAGAGCAGAATTTTTTTTTCAAAAGGTCCCATATGGACTACTGTCTGGCGGACTTGACTTGACTTTTAACATCAGAAAGAGTCTATGAGGACATCATGTAGCTTTTAGATCTTCTGGGGACCCTCTGAGCAGAAAAAAAGTTCAAAAGATCCTATATGGACTACTGTCTGGCGGATTTGACTTGACTTTTTAACAACAGAAAGAGTCTATGAGGATATCTTGTAGCTTTTAGATCTTCTGGGGACCCTCTGAGCAGAAAAAAAGTTCAAAAGATCCTATATGGACTACTGTCTGGCGGATTTGACTTGACTTTTTAACATCAGAAAGAGTCTATGAGACCATCTTGTAGCTTTTAGACCTTATGGGGACCCTCTGACCAGAAAAACAGTTCAAAAGGTCCCATATGGACAATTTTTTGGCGGACTTGACTTGACTTTTTAACATCAAAAAGAGTCTATGAGGACATCATCTAGCTTTTAGGTCTTCTGGGGACCCTCTGAGCAGAACAAAAGTTCAAAAGCTCCCAAATGAAAACTGTCTGACTGTCTGGCGGACTTGACTTGACTTTTTAACTTCAGAAAGAGTCTTTGCGGACATCATGTAGCTTTTAGACCTTCTGGGGACCCTCTGAGCAGAAAAAAGTTCAAAAGCTCCCATATGGACTATTGTCTGTTGGACTTTGCTTGACTTTTTAACATCAGAAAAAGTTTATGAGGACATCATGGAGCTTTTAGATCTTCTGAGGACTCTCTGAGCAGAAAAAAAGTTCAAAAGGTACCATTTGGACTACTGTCTGGCGGACTTGACTTGCCTTTTTAACATCAGAAAGAGTCTATGAGGACATTGTGTAGTTTTAAGACCTTATGGAAACCCTCTGAGCAGAAAAAAAGTTCAAAAAGTCCCATATGGACTACTGTCTGTTGAACTTTACTTGACTTTTTAACATCAGAAAGAGTCTATAAGGACATCATGGAACTTTTAGACCTCCTGGGGACCCTCTGACCAGAAAAAAAATTCAAAAGGTCCCATATGGATTAATGTCTGGCGGATTTGACTTGACTTTTTAACAACAGAAAGAGTCTATGAGGATATCTTGTAGCTTTTAGATCTTCTGGGGACCCTCTGGCCAGAAAAAAAGTTCAAAAGATCCCATATGGACTACTGTCTGGCGGACTTGATCTGACTTTTTAACATCAGAAAGAGTCTATGAGGACATCTTGTAGCTTTTAGATCTTCTGGGGACCCTCCGAGCAGAAAAAAAGTTCAAAAGGTCCCATATGGACTACTGTCTGGCGGACTTGACTTGACTTTTTAACATTAGAAAGAGTCTATGAGGACATCCTCTAGCTTTTAGGTCTTCTGGGGATCCTCTGAGCAGAAAAAAAGTTCAAAAGGTCCCATATGGACTACTGTCTGGCGGACTTGACTTGCCTTTTTAACATCTGAAAGAGTCTATGAGTCCATCATGTAGCTTTTAGACCTTCTGGGGAGCCTCTGAGCAGAAAAAAAGTTCAAAAGGTCCCATATGGACTACTGTCTGGCGGACTTGACTTGACTTTTTAACATCAAAAAGAGTCAATGAGGACATCATGTAGCTTTTAGACCTTCTGGGGACCCTCTGAGCACAATAAAAGTTCAAAAGCTCCCATATGGACTACTGTCTGTTGGACTTTACTTGACTTTTTAACATCAGAACGAGTCTATGAGGACATCATGGAACTTTTAGACCTCCTGGGGACCCTCTGACCAGAAAAAAAGTTCAAAAGGTCCCATATGGATTACTGTCTGGCGGACTTGACAAGAGTTTTTAACATCAGAACGAGTCTATAAGGACATCATGGAACTTTTAGACCTCCTGGGGACCCTCTGACCAGAAAAAAAGTTCAAAAGGTCCCATATGGATTACTGTCTGGCGGACTTGACTTGACTTTTTAACCTCAGAAAGAGTCTATGAGGACATCTTGTAGCTTTTAGGCCTTATGGGGACCCTCTGAGCAGATAAAAAGTTCAAAAGGTCCAATATGGACTACTGTCTGGCGGACTTGACTTGACTGTTTAACATCAAAAAGAGTCTATGAGGAAATCATCTAGCTTTTAGGTCTTTTGGGGACCCTCTGAGCAGAAAAAAAGTTAAAAAAGCTCCCATATGGACTACTGTCTGTTGGACTTTACTTGACTTTTTAAGATCAGAACGAGTCTATAAGGACATCATGGAACTTTTAGACCTCCTGGGGACCCTCTGACCAGAAAAAAAGTTCAAAAGGTCCCATATGGATTACTGTCTGGCGGACTTGACTTGACTTTTTAACATCAGAACGAGTCTAAAAGGACATCATGGAACTTTTAGACCTTCTGGGGACCCTCTGAGCAGAAAAAAAGTTCAAAAGCTCCCATATGGACTACTGTCTGGCGGACTTGACTTGACTTTTTAACTTCAGAAAGAGTCTTTGCCGACATCATGTAGCTTTTAGACCTTCTGGGGACCCTCTGAGCAGAAAAAAAGTTCAAAAGGTCCCATATGGACTACTGTCTGGCGGACTTGACTTGACTTTTTAACATCAAAAAGAGTCTATGAGGACATCATGTAGCTTTTAGACCTTCTGGGGACCCTCTGAGCAGAATAAAAGTTCAAAAGCTCCCATAAGGACTACTGTCTGGCGGACTTGACTTGACTTTTTAACATCAAAAAGAGTCTATGAGGACATCATGTCGCTTTTAGACCTTCTGGGGACCCTCTGAGCATAAATAAGTTCAAAAAGTCCCATATGAACTACTGTCTGTTGGACTTTACTTGACTTTTTAACATCAGAAAGAGTCTATAAGGACATCATGGAACTTTTAGACCTCCTGGGGACCCTCTGACCAGAAAAAAAGTTCAAAAGGTCCCATATGGATTACTGTCTGGCGGACTTGACTTTACTTTTTAACATCAGAACGAGTCTAAGAGAACATCTTGTAGCTTTTAGATCTTCTGGGGACCCTCTGAGCAGAAAAAAAGTTCAAAAGATCCCATATGGACTACTGTCTGGTGGACTTGACTTGACTTTTTAACATCAAAAAGAGTCTATGAGGACATCATGTAGCTTTTAGATCTTCTGGGGACCCTCTGAACAGAAAAAAAGTTAAAAAGATCCCATATGGACTACTGTCTGGTGGATTTGACTTGACTTTTTAACATCAGAAAGAGTCTATGAGGACATCTTGTAGCTTTTAGATCTTCTGGGGACCCTCAGAGCAGAAATTTTTTTTCAAAAGGTCCCATATGGACTACTGTCTGGCGGACTTGACTTGACTTTTAACATCAGAAAGAGTCTATGAGGACATCATGTAGCTTTTAGATCTTCTGGGGACCCTCTGAGCAGAAAAAAAGATCAAAAGATCCTATATGGACTACTGTCTGGCGGATTTGACTTGACTTTTTAACAACAGAAAGAGTCTATGAGGATATCTTGTAGCTTTTAGATCTTCTGGGGACCCTCTGAGCAGAAAAAAAGTTCAAAAGATCCTATATGGACTACTGTCTGGCGGATTTGACTTGACTTTTTAACATCAGAAAGAGTCTATGAGACCATCTTGTAGCTTTTAGACCTTATGGGGACCCTCTGACCAGAAAAACAGTTCAAAAGGTCCCATATGGACAATTTTTTGGCGGACTTGACTTGACTTTTTAACATCAAAAAGAGTCTATGAGGACATCTTGTAGCTTTTAGGCCTTATGGGGACCCTCTGAGCAGATAAAAAGTTCAAAAGGTCCAATATGGACTACTGTCTGGCGGACTTGACTTGACTGTTTAACATCAAAAAGAGTCTATGAGGAAATCATCTAGCTTTTAGGTCTTTTGGGGACCCTCTGAGCAGAAAAAAAGTTCAAAAGCTCCCATATGGACTACTGTCTGTTGGACTTTACTTGACTTTTTAAGATCAGAACGAGTCTATAAGGACATCATGGAACTTTTAGACCTCCTGGGGACCCTCTGACCAGAAAAAAAGTTCAAAAGGTCCCATATGGATTACTGTCTGGCGGACTTGACTTGACTTTTTAACATCAGAACGAGTCTAAAAGGACATCATGGAACTTTTAGACCTTCTGGGGACCCTCTGAGCAGAAAAAAAGTTCAAAAGCTCCCATATGGACTACTGTCTGGCGGACTTGACTTGACTTTTTAACATCAAAAAGAGTCTATGAGGACATCATGTAGCTTTTAGACCTTCTGGGGACCCTCTGAGCAGAATAAAAGTTCAAAAGCTCCCATAAGGACTACTGTCTGGCGGACTTGACTTGACTTTTTAACATCAAAAAGAGTCTATGAGGACATCATGTCGCTTTTAGACCTTCTGGGGACCCTCTGAGCATAAATAAGTTCAAAAAGTCCCATATGAACTACTGTCTGTTGGACTTTACTTGACTTTTTAACATCAGAAAGAGTCTATAAGGACATCATGGAACTTTTAGACCTCCTGGGGACCCTCTGACCAGAAAAAAAGTTCAAAAGGTCCCATATGGATTACTGTCTGGCGGACTTGACTTTACTTTTTAACATCAGAACGAGTCTAAGAGAACATCTTGTAGCTTTTAGATCTTCTGGGGACCCTCTGAGCAGAAAAAAAGTTCAAAAGATCCCATATGGACTACTGTCTGGTGGACTTGACTTGACTTTTTAACATCAAAAAGAGTCTATGAGGACATCATGTAGCTTTTAGATCTTCTGGGGACCCTCTGAACAGAAAAAAAGTTAAAAAGATCCCATATGGACTACTGTCTGGTGGATTTGACTTGACTTTTTAACATCAGAAAGAGTCTATGAGGACATCTTGTAGCTTTTAGATCTTCTGGGGACCCTCAGAGCAGAAATTTTTTTTCAAAAGGTCCCATATGGACTACTGTCTGGCGGACTTGACTTGACTTTTAACATCAGAAAGAGTCTATGAGGACATCATGTAGCTTTTAGATCTTCTGGGGACCCTCTGAGCAGAAAAAAAGATCAAAAGATCCTATATGGACTACTGTCTGGCGGATTTGACTTGACTTTTTAACAACAGAAAGAGTCTATGAGGATATCTTGTAGCTTTTAGATCTTCTGGGGACCCTCTGAGCAGAAAAAAAGTTCAAAAGATCCTATATGGACTACTGTCTGGCGGATTTGACTTGACTTTTTAACATCAGAAAGAGTCTATGAGACCATCTTGTAGCTTTTAGACCTTATGGGGACCCTCTGACCAGAAAAACAGTTCAAAAGGTCCCATATGGACAATTTTTTGGCGGACTTGACTTGACTTTTTAACATCAAAAAGAGTCTATGAGGACATCATCTAGCTTTTAGGTCTTCTGGGGACCCTCTGAGCAGAAAAAAAGTTCAAAAGCTCCCAAATGAAAACTGTCTGACTGTCTGGCGGACTTGACTTGACTTTTTAACTTCAGAAAGAGTCTTTGCGGACATCATGTAGCTTTTAGACCTTCTGGGGACCCTCTGAGCAGAAAAAAGTTCAAAAGCTCCCATATGGACTATTGTCTGTTGGACTTTGCTTGACTTTTTAACATCAGAAAAAGTTTATGAGGACATCATGGAGCTTTTAGATCTTCTGAGGACTCTCTGAGCAGAAAAAAAGTTCAAAAGGTACCATAAGGACTACTGTCTGGCGGACTTGACTTGCCTTTTTAACATCAGAAAGAGTCTATGAGGACATTGTGTAGTTTTAAGACCTTATGGAAACCCTCTGAGCAGAAAAAAAGTTCAAAAAGTCCAATATGGACTACTGTCTGTTGAACTTTACTTGACTTTTTAACATCAGAAAGAGTCTATAAGGACATCATGGAACTTTTAGACCTCCTGGGGACCCTCTGACCAGAAAAAAAGTTCAAAAGGTCCCATATGGATTAATGTCTGGCGGATTTGACTTGACTTTTTAACAACAGAAAGAGTCTATGAGGATATCTTGTAGCTTTTAGATCTTCTGGGGACCCTCTGGCCAGAAAAAAAGTTCAAAAGATCCCATATGGACTACTGTCTGGCGGACTTGATCTGACTTTTTAACATCAGAAAGAGTCTATGAGGACATCTTGTAGCTTTTAGATCTTCTGGGGACCCTCCGAGCAGAAAAAAAGTTCAAAAGGTCCCATATGGACTACTGTCTGGCGGACTTGACTTGACTTTTTAACATTAGAAAGAGTCTATGAGGACATCCTCTAGCTTTTAGGTCTTCTGGGGATCCTCTGAGCAGAAAAAAAGTTCAAAAGGTCCCATATGGACTACTGTCTGGCGGACTTGACTTGCCTTTTTAACATCAGAAAGAGTCTATGAGTCCATCATGTAGCTTTTAGACCTTCTGGGGAGCCTCTGAGCAGAAAAAAAGTTCAAAAGGTCCCATATGGACTACTGTCTGGCGGACTTGACTTGACTTTTTAACATCAAAAAGAGTCAATGAGGACATCATGTAGCTTTTAGACCTTCTGGGGACCCTCTGAGCACAATAAAAGTTCAAAAGCTCCCATATGGACTACTGTCTGTTGGACTTTACTTGACTTTTTAACATCAGAACGAGTCTATGAGGACATCATGGAACTTTTAGACCTCCTGGGGACCCTCTGACCAGAAAAAAAGTTCAAAAGGTCCCATATGGATTACTGTCTGGCGGACTTGACAAGAGTTTTTAACATCAGAACGAGTCTATAAGGACATCATGGAACTTTTAGACCTCCTGGGGACCCTCTGACCAGAAAAAAAGTTCAAAAGGTCCCATATGGATTACTGTCTGGCGGACTTGACTTGACTTTTTAACCTCAGAAAGAGTCTATGAGGACATCTTGTAGCTTTTAGGCCTTATGGGGACCCTCTGAGCAGATAAAAAGTTCAAAAGGTCCAATATGGACTACTGTCTGGCGGACTTGACTTGACTGTTTAACATCAAAAAGAGTCTATGAGGAAATCATCTAGCTTTTAGGTCTTTTGGGGACCCTCTGAGCAGAAAAAAAGTTCAAAAGCTCCCATATGGACTACTGTCTGTTGGACTTTACTTGACTTTTTAAGATCAGAACGAGTCTATAAGGACATCATGGAACTTTTAGACCTCCTGGGGACCCTCTGACCAGAAAAAAAGTTCAAAAGGTCCCATATGGATTACTGTCTGGCGGACTTGACTTGACTTTTTAACATCAGAACGAGTCTAAAAGGACATCATGGAACTTTTAGACCTTCTGGGGACCCTCTGAGCAGAAAAAAAGTTCAAAAGCTCCCATATGGACTACTGTCTGGCGGACTTGACTTGACTTTTTAACTTCAGAAAGAGTCTTTGCCGACATCATGTAGCTTTTAGACCTTCTGGGGACCCTCTGAGCAGAAAAAAAGTTCAAAAGGTCCCATATGGACTACTGTCTGGCGGACTTGACTTGACTTTTTAACATCAAAAAGAGTCTATGAGGACATCATGTAGCTTTTAGACCTTCTGGGGACCCTCTGAGCAGAATAAAAGTTCAAAAGCTCCCATAAGGACTACTGTCTGGCGGACTTGACTTGACTTTTTAACATCAAAAAGAGTCTATGAGGACATCATGTCGCTTTTAGACCTTCTGGGGACCCTCTGAGCATAAATAAGTTCAAAAAGTCCCATATGAACTACTGTCTGTTGGACTTTACTTGACTTTTTAACATCAGAAAGAGTCTATAAGGACATCATGGAACTTTTAGACCTCCTGGGGACCCTCTGACCAGAAAAAAAGTTCAAAAGGTCCCATATGGATTACTGTCTGGCGGACTTGACTTTACTTTTTAACATCAGAACGAGTCTATGAGGACATCATGTAGCTTTTAGATCTTCTGGGGACCCTCTGAACAGAAAAAAAGTTAAAAAGATCCCATATGGACTACTGTCTGGTGGATTTGACTTGACTTTTTAACATCAGAAAGAGTCTGTGAGGACATCTTGTAGCTTTTAGATCTTCTGGGGACCCTCAGAGCAGAAATTTTTTTTCAAAAGGTCCCATATGGACTACTGTCTGGCGGACTTGACTTGACTTTTAACATCAGAAAGAGTCTATGAGGACATCATGTAGCTTTTAGATCTTCTGGGGACCCTCTGAGCAGAAAAAAAGATCAAAAGATCCTATATGGACTACTGTCTGGCGGATTTGACTTGACTTTTTAACAACAGAAAGAGTCTATGAGGATATCTTGTAGCTTTTAGATCTTCTGGGGACCCTCTGAGCAGAAAAAAAGTTCAAAAGATCCTATATGGACTACTGTCTGGCGGATTTGACTTGACTTTTTAACATCAGAAAGAGTCTATGAGACCATCTTGTAGCTTTTAGACCTTATGGGGACCCTCTGACCAGAAAAACAGTTCAAAAGGTCCCATATGGACAATTTTTTGGCGGACTTGACTTGACTTTTTAACATCAAAAAGAGTCTATGAGGACATCTTGTAGCTTTTAGGCCTTATGGGGACCCTCTGAGCAGATAAAAAGTTCAAAAGGTCCAATATGGACTACTGTCTGGCGGACTTGACTTGACTGTTTAACATCAAAAAGAGTCTATGAGGAAATCATCTAGCTTTTAGGTCTTTTGGGGACCCTCTGAGCAGAAAAAAAGTTCAAAAGCTCCCATATGGACTACTGTCTGTTGGACTTTACTTGACTTTTTAAGATCAGAACGAGTCTATAAGGACATCATGGAACTTTTAGACCTCCTGGGGACCCTCTGACCAGAAAAAAAGTTCAAAAGGTCCCATATGGATTACTGTCTGGCGGACTTGACTTGACTTTTTAACATCAGAACGAGTCTAAAAGGACATCATGGAACTTTTAGACCTTCTGGGGACCCTCTGAGCAGAAAAAAAGTTCAAAAGCTCCCATATGGACTACTGTCTGGCGGACTTGACTTGACTTTTTAACATCAAAAAGAGTCTATGAGGACATCATGTAGCTTTTAGACCTTCTGGGGACCCTCTGAGCAGAATAAAAGTTCAAAAGCTCCCATAAGGACTACTGTCTGGCGGACTTGACTTGACTTTTTAACATCAAAAAGAGTCTATGAGGACATCATGTCGCTTTTAGACCTTCTGGGGACCCTCTGAGCATAAATAAGTTCAAAAAGTCCCATATGAACTACTGTCTGTTGGACTTTACTTGACTTTTTAACATCAGAAAGAGTCTATAAGGACATCATGGAACTTTTAGACCTCCTGGGGACCCTCTGACCAGAAAAAAAGTTCAAAAGGTCCCATATGGATTACTGTCTGGCGGACTTGACTTTACTTTTTAACATCAGAACGAGTCTAAGAGAACATCTTGTAGCTTTTAGATCTTCTGGGGACCCTCTGAGCAGAAAAAAAGTTCAAAAGATCCCATATGGACTACTGTCTGGTGGACTTGACTTGACTTTTTAACATCAAAAAGAGTCTATGAGGACATCATGTAGCTTTTAGATCTTCTGGGGACCCTCTGAACAGAAAAAAAGTTAAAAAGATCCCATATGGACTACTGTCTGGTGGATTTGACTTGACTTTTTAACATCAGAAAGAGTCTATGAGGACATCTTGTAGCTTTTAGATCTTCTGGGGACCCTCAGAGCAGAAATTTTTTTTCAAAAGGTCCCATATGGACTACTGTCTGGCGGACTTGACTTGACTTTTAACATCAGAAAGAGTCTATGAGGACATCATGTAGCTTTTAGATCTTCTGGGGACCCTCTGAGCAGAAAAAAAGATCAAAAGATCCTATATGGACTACTGTCTGGCGGATTTGACTTGACTTTTTAACAACAGAAAGAGTCTATGAGGATATCTTGTAGCTTTTAGATCTTCTGGGGACCCTCTGAGCAGAAAAAAAGTTCAAAAGATCCTATATGGACTACTGTCTGGCGGATTTGACTTGACTTTTTAACATCAGAAAGAGTCTATGAGACCATCTTGTAGCTTTTAGACCTTATGGGGACCCTCTGACCAGAAAAACAGTTCAAAAGGTCCCATATGGACAATTTTTTGGCGGACTTGACTTGACTTTTTAACATCAGAAAGAGTCTATGAGGACATCATCTAGCTTTTAGGTCTTCTGGGGACCCTCTGAGCAGAAAAAAAGTTCAAAAGCTCCCAAATGAAAACTGTCTGACTGTCTGGCGGACTTGACTTGACTTTTTAACTTCAGAAAGAGTCTTTGCGGACATCATGTAGCTTTTAGACCTTCTGGGGACCCTCTGAGCAGAAAAAAGTTCAAAAGCTCCCATATGGACTATTGTCTGTTGGACTTTGCTTGACTTTTTAACATCAGAAAAAGTTTATGAGGACATCATGGAGCTTTTAGATCTTCTGAGGACTCTCTGAGCAGAAAAAAAGTTCAAAAGGTACCATTTGGACTACTGTCTGGCGGACTTGACTTGCCTTTTTAACATCAGAAAGAGTCTATGAGGACATTGTGTAGTTTTAAGACCTTATGGAAACCCTCTGAGCAGAAAAAAAGTTCAAAAAGTCCCATATGGACTACTGTCTGTTGAACTTTACTTGACTTTTTAACATCAGAAAGAGTCTATAAGGACATCATGGAACTTTTAGACCTCCTGGGGACCTTCTGACCAGAAAAAAAGTTCAAAAGGTCCCATATGGATTAATGTCTGGCGGATTTGACTTGACTTTTTAACAACAGAAAGAGTCTATGAGGATATCTTGTAGCTTTTAGATCTTCTGGGGACCCTCTGGCCAGAAAAAAAGTTCAAAAGATCCCATATGGACTACTGTCTGGCGGACTTGATCTGACTTTTTAACATCAGAAAGAGTCTATGAGGACATCTTGTAGCTTTTAGATCTTCTGGGGACCCTCCGAGCAGAAAAAAAGTTCAAAAGGTCCCATATGGACTACTGTCTGGCGGACTTGACTTGACTTTTTAACATTAGAAAGAGTCTATGAGGACATCCTCTAGCTTTTAGGTCTTCTGGGGATCCTCTGAGCAGAAAAAAAGTTCAAAAGGTCCCATATGGACTACTGTCTGGCGGACTTGACTTGCCTTTTTAACATCAGAAAGAGTCTATGAGTCCATCATGTAGCTTTTAGACCTTCTGGGGAGCCTCTGAGCAGAAAAAAAGTTCAAAAGGTCCCATATGGACTACTGTCTGGCGGACTTGACTTGACTTTTTAACATCAAAAAGAGTCAATGAGGACATCATGTAGCTTTTAGACCTTCTGGGGACCCTCTGAGCACAATAAAAGTTCAAAAGCTCCCATATGGACTACTGTCTGTTGGACTTTACTTGACTTTTTAACATCAGAACGAGTCTATGAGGACATCATGGAACTTTTAGACCTCCTGGGGACCCTCTGACCAGAAAAAAAGTTCAAAAGGTCCCATATGGATTACTGTCTGGCGGACTTGACAAGAGTTTTTAACATCAGAACGAGTCTATAAGGACATCATGGAACTTTTAGACCTCCTGGGGACCCTCTGACCAGAAAAAAAGTTCAAAAGGTCCCATATGGATTACTGTCTGGCGGACTTGACTTGACTTTTTAACCTCAGAAAGAGTCTATGAGGACATCTTGTAGCTTTTAGGCCTTATGGGGACCCTCTGAGCAGATAAAAAGTTCAAAAGGTCCAATATGGACTACTGTCTGGCGGACTTGGCTTGACTGTTTAACATCAAAAAGAGTCTATGAGGAAATCATCTAGCTTTTAGGTCTTTTGGGGACCCTCTGAGCAGAAAAAAAGTTCAAAAGCTCCCATATGGACTACTGTCTGTTGGACTTTACTTGACTTTTTAAGATCAGAACGAGTCTATAAGGACATCATGGAACTTTTAGACCTCCTGGGGACCCTCTGACCAGAAAAAAAGTTCAAAAGGTCCCATATGGATTACTGTCTGGCGGACTTGACTTGACTTTTTAACATCAGAACGAGTCTAAAAGGACATCATGGAACTTTTAGACCTTCTGGGGACCCTCTGAGCAGAAAAAAAGTTCAAAAGCTCCCATATGGACTACTGTCTGGCGGACTTGACTTGACTTTTTAACTTCAGAAAGAGTCTTTGCCGACATCATGTAGCTTTTAGACCTTCTGGGGACCCTCTGAGCAGAAAAAAAGTTCAAAAGGTCCCATATGGACTACTGTCTGGCGGACTTGACTTGACTTTTTAACATCAAAAAGAGTCTATGAGGACATCATGTAGCTTTTAGACCTTCTGGGGACCCTCTGAGCAAAATAAAAGTTCAAAAGCTCCCATAAGGACTACTGTCTGGCGGACTTGACTTGACTTTTTAACATCAAAAAGAGTCTATGAGGACATCATGTCGCTTTTAGACCTTCTGGGGACCCTCTGAGCATAAATAAGTTCAAAAAGTCCCATATGAACTACTGTCTGTTGGACTTTACTTGACTTTTTAACATCAGAAAGAGTCTATAAGGACATCATGGAACTTTTAGACCTCCTGGGGACCCTCTGACCAGAAAAAAAGTTCAAAAGGTCCCATATGGATTACTGTCTGGCGGACTTGACTTTACTTTTTAACATCAGAACGAGTCTAAGAGAACATCTTGTAGCTTTTAGATCTTCTGGGGACCCTCTGAGCAGAAAAAAAGTTCAAAAGATCCCATATGGACTACTGTCTGGTGGACTTGACTTGACTTTTTAACATCAAAAAGAGTCTATGAGGACATCATGTAGCTTTTAGATCTTCTGGGGACCCTCTGAACAGAAAAAAAGTTAAAAAGATCCCATATGGACTACTGTCTGGTGGATTTGACTTGACTTTTTAACATCAGAAAGAGTCTATGAGGACATCTTGTAGCTTTTAGATCTTCTGGGGACCCTCAGAGCAGAAATTTTTTTTCAAAAGGTCCCATATGGACTACTGTCTGGCGGACTTGACTTGACTTTTAACATCAGAAAGAGTCTATGAGGACATCATGTAGCTTTTAGATCTTCTGGGGACCCTCTGAGCAGAAAAAAAGATCAAAAGATCCTATATGGACTACTGTCTGGCGGATTTGACTTGACTTTTTAACAACAGAAAGAGTCTATGAGGATATCTTGTAGCTTTTAGATCTTCTGGGGACCCTCTGAGCAGAAAAAAAGTTCAAAAGATCCTATATGGACTACTGTCTGGCGGATTTGACTTGACTTTTTAACATCAGAAAGAGTCTATGAGACCATCTTGTAGCTTTTAGACCTTATGGGGACCCTCTGACCAGAAAAACAGTTCAAAAGGTCCCATATGGACAATTTTTTGGCGGACTTGACTTGACTTTTTAACATCAAAAAGAGTCTATGAGGACATCATCTAGCTTTTAGGTCTTCTGGGGACCCTCTGAGCAGTAAAAAAGTTCAAAAGCTCCCAAATGAAAACTGTCTGACTGTCTGGCGGACTTGACTTGACTTTTTAACTTCAGAAAGAGTCTTTGCGGACATCATGTAGCTTTTAGACCTTCTGGGGACCCTCTGAGCAGAAAAAAGTTCAAAAGCTCCCATATGGACTATTGTCTGTTGGACTTTGCTTGACTTTTTAACATCAGAAAAAGTTTATGAGGACATCATGGAGCTTTTAGATCTTCTGAGGACTCTCTGAGCAGAAAAAAAGTTCAAAAGGTACCATTTGGACTACTGTCTGGCGGACTTGACTTGCCTTTTTAACATCAGAAAGAGTCTATGAGGACATTGTGTAGTTTTAAGACCTTATGGAAACCCTCTGAGCAGAAAAAAAGTTCAAAAAGTCCCATATGGACTACTGTCTGTTGAACTTTACTTGACTTTTTAACATCAGAAAGAGTCTATAAGGACATCATGGAACTTTTAGACCTCCTGGGGACCCTCTGACCAGAAAAAAAGTTCAAAAGCTCCCATATGGACTACTGTCTGGCGGACTTGACTTGACTTTTTAACTTCAGAAAGAGTCTTTGCCGACATCATGTAGCTTTTAGACCTTCTGGGGACCCTCTGAGCAGAAAAAAAGTTCAAAAGGTCCCATATGGACTACTGTCTGGCGGACTTGACTTGACTTTTTAACATCAAAAAGAGTCTATGAGGACATCATGTAGCTTTTAGACCTTCTGGGGACCCTCTGAGCAGAATAAAAGTTCAAAAGCTCCAATATGGACTACTGTCTGGCGGACTTGACTTGACTTTTTAACATCAAAAAGAGTCTATGAGGACATCATGTCGCTTTTAGACCTTCTGGGGACCCTCTGAGCATAAATAAGTTCAAAAAGTCCCATATGAACTACTGTCTGTTGGACTTTACTTGACTTTTTAAAATCAGAACGAGTCTATAAGGACATCTTATAGCTTTTAGACCTTATGGGGACCCTCTGAGCAGATAAAAAGTTCAAAAGGTCCCATATGGACTACTGTCTGGCGGACTTGACTTGACTTTTTAACATCAGAACGAGTCTATGAGGACATCATGGAACTTTTAGACCTCCTGGGGACCCTCTGACCAGAAAAAAAGTTCAGAAGGTTCCATATGGATTACTGTCTGGCGGACTTGACTTGACTTTTTAACCTCAGAAAGAGTCTATGAGGACATCTTGTAGCTTTTAGACCTTATGGGGACCCTCTGAGCAGATAAAAAGTTCAAAAGGTCCCATATGGACTACTGTCTTGCGGACTTGAGTTGACTTTTTAACATCAGAACGAGTCTATAAGGACATCATGGAACTTTTAGACCTTCTGGGGACCCTCTGAGCAGAAAAAAAGTTCAAAAGCTCCCATATGGACTACTGTCTGGCGGACTTGACGACTTTTTAACATCAAAAAGAGTCTATGAGGACATCATGTAGCTTTTAGACCTCCTGGGGACCCTCTGAGCAGAAAAAAAGTTAAAAAGGTCCCATATGGATTACTGTCTGGCGGACTTGACTTGAGTTTTTAACATCAGAAAGAGTCTATGAGAACATCTTGTAGCTTTTAGATCTTCTGGGGACCCTCTGAGCAGAAAAAAAGTTCAAAAGGTCCCATATGGACTACTGTGGGCGGACTTGATTTCCCTTTTTAACATCAGAAAGAGTCTATAAGCACATCATGTAGCTTTTAGACCTTCTCTGGACCCTCTGAGCAGAAAAAAAGATCAAAATATCCCGTATGGACTACTGTCTGGTGGATTTGACCTGACTTTTTAACATCAGAAAGAGTCTATGAGAACATCTTGTAGCTTTTAGATCTTCTGGGGACCCTCTGAGCAGAAAAAAAGTTAAAAAGGTCCCATATGGATTACTGTCTGGCGGACTTGACTTGACTTTTTAACATCAGAAAGAGTCTATGAGAACATCTTGTAGCTTTTAGATCTTCTGGGGACCCTCTGAGCAGAAAAAAAGTTCAAAAGGTCCCATATGGACTACTGTGGGCGGACTTGATTTGCCTTTTTAACATCAGAAAGAGTCTATAAGGACATCATGTAGCTTTTAGATCTTCTGGGGACCCTCTGAGCAGAAAAAAAGTTCAAAAGGTCCCATATGGACTACTGTCTGGCGGACTTGACTTGACTTTTTAACATCAGAAAGAGTCTATGAGGACATCATGTAGCTTTTAGACCTCCTGGGGACGGTCTGAGCAGAAAAAAAGTTAAAAAGGTCCCATATGGATTACTGTCTGGCGGACTTGACTTGACTTTTTAACATCAGAACGAGTCTATGAGAACATCTTGTAGCTTTTAGATCTTCTGGGGACCCTCTGAGCAGAAAAAAAGTTCAAAAGATCCCATATGGACTACTGTCTGGTGGACTTGACTTGACTTTTTAACATCAAAAAGAGTCTATGAGGACATCATGTAGCTTTTAGATCTTCTGGGGACCCTCTGAACAGAAAAAAAGTTAAAAAGATCCCATATGGACTACTTTCTGGTGGATTTGACTTGACTTTTTAACATCAGAAAGAGTCTATGAGGACATCATGTAGCTTTTAGAGCTCCTGGGGACCCTCTGAGCAGAAAAAAAGTTCAAAAGGTCCCATATGGATTACTGTCTGGCGGACTTGACTTGACTTTTTAACATCAGAAAGAGTCTATGAGAACATCTTGTAGCTTTTAGATCTTCTGGGGACCCTCTGAGCAGAAAAAAAAGTTCAAAAGGTCCCATATGGAGTACTGTCTGGCGGACTTGACTTGACTTTTTAACATCAGAAAGAGTCTATGAGGACATCATGTAGCTTTTAGACCTTCTGGGAGACCCTCTGAGCAGAAAAAAAGTTCAAAAGATCCCATATGGACTACTGTCTGGTGGAATTGACTTTTTAACATCAAAAAGAGTCTATGAGGACATCGTGTAGCTTTTAGACCTCCTGGGGACCCTCTGAGCAGAAAAAAAGTTAAAAAGGTCCCATATGGATTACTGTCTGGTGGACTTGACTTGACTTTTTAACATCAGAACGAGTCTATGAGAACATCTTGTAGCTTTTATATCTTCTGGGGACCCTCTGAGCAGAAAAAAAGTTCAAAAGATCCCATATGGACTACTGTCTGGTGGACTTGACTTGACTTTTTAACATCAAAAAGAGTCTATGAGGACCTCATGTAGCTTTTAGACCTTCTGTGGACCCTCTGAGCAGAAAAAAAGATCAAAATATCCCGTATGGACTACTGTCTGGTGGATTTGACCTGACTTTTTAACATCAGAAAGAGTCTATGAGGACATCATGTAGCTTTTAGACCTCCTGGGGACCGTCTGAGCAGAAAAAAAGTTAAAAAGGTCCCATATGGATTACTGTCTGGCGGATTTGATGACTTTTTAACATCAAAAAGAGTCTATGAGGACATCATGTAGCTTTTAGACCTCCTGGGGACCCTCTGAGCGGAAAAAAAGTTAAAAAAGGTCCCATATGGATTACTGTCTGGCGGACTTGACTTGACTTTTTAACATCAGAAAGAGTCTATGAGAACATCTTGTAGCTTTTAGATCTTCTGGGGACCCTCTGAGCAGAAAAAAAGTTCAAAAGGTCCCATATGGACTACTGTGGGCGGACTTGATTTGCCTTTTTAACATTAGAAAGAGTCTATGAGGACATCCTCTAGCTTTTAGGTCTTCTGGGGATCCTCTGAGCAGAAAAAAAGTTCAAAAGGTCCCATATGGACTACTGTCTGGCGGACTTGACTTGCCTTTTTAACATCAGAAAGAGTCTATGAGACCATCATGTAGCTTTTAGACCTTCTGGGGAGCCTCTGAGCAGAAAAAAAGTTCAAAAGGTCCCATATGGACTACTGTCTGGCGGACTTGACTTGACTTTTTAACATCAGAACGAGTCTATAAGGACATCATGGAACTTTTAGACCTTCTGGGGACCCACTTACCAGAAAAAAAGTTCAAAACGTCCCATATGTCTGGCGGACTTGATCTGACTTTTTAACATCAGAAAGAGTCTATGAGGACATCTTGTAGCTTTTAGATCTTCTGGGGACCCTCTGAGCAGAAAAAAAGTTCAAAAGGTCCCATATGGACTACTGTCTGTTGGACATGATTTGACTTTTTAAAATTATAACGAGTCTATAAGGACATCATGGAACTTTTAGACCTTCTGGGGACCCTCTGAGCAGAAAAAAGTTCAAAAGGTCCCATATGGATTACTGTCTGGCGGACTTGACTTGACTTTTTAACATCAAAAAGAGTCTATGAGGACATCTTGTAGCTTTTAGATCTTCTGGGGACCCTCTGAGCAGAAAAAAAGTTCAAAAGATCCCACATAGACTACTGTCTGGCGGACTTGACTTGACTTTTTAACATCAAAAAGAGTCTATGAGGACATCATGGCACTTTTAGACCTCCTGGGGACCCTCTGACCAGAAAAAAAGTTCAAAAGGTCCCATATGGATTACTGTCTGGCGTACTTGACTTGACTTTTTAACATCAGAAAGAGTCTATAAGGACATTTTTTAGCTTTTAGATCTTCTGGGGAGCCTCTGAGCAGAAAAAAAGTTCAAAAGATCCCATATGGACTACTGTCTGGCGGACTTGACTTGACTTTTTAACATCAAAAAGAGTCAATGGGGACATCATGTAGCTTTTAGACATTCTGGGGACCCTCTGAGCAGAAAAAAAGTTCAAAAGCACCCACATAGACTACTGTCTGGCGGACTTGACTTGACTTTTTAACATCAAAAAGAGTCTATGAGGACATCATGCAGCTTTTAGACCTTCTGGGGACCCTCTGAGCAGAAAAAAGTTCAAAAACTCCCATATGGATTACTGTCTGGCGGACTTGACTTGACTTTTTAACATCAGAACGAGTCCATGAGGACGTCATGGAACTTTTAGACCTCCTGGGGACCCTCTTACCAGAAAAAAAGTTCAAAACGTCCCATATGGACTTCTCTCTGGCGGACTTGATCTGACTTTTTAACATCAGAAAGAGTTTATGAGGACATCTTGTAGCTTTTAGATCTTCTGGGGACCCTTTGACCAGAAAAAAGGTTCAAAAGGTCCCATATGGATTACTGTCTGGCGGACTTGACGACTTTTTAACATCAGAAAAAGTTTATGAGGACATCATGGAGCTTTTAGATCTTCTGGGAACCCTCTGAGCAGAAAAAAAGTTCAAAAGGTCCCATATGGACTACTGTCTGGTGAACTTGACTTGACTTTTTAACATCATAAAGAGTCTATGAGGACATCGTGTAGCTTTAAGACCTTCTGGGAACCCTCTGAGCAGAAAAAAAGTTCAAAAAGTCCCACATGGACTACTGTCTGTTGGACTTTACTTTACTTTTTAACATCAGAAAGAGTCTATGAGGACATCATGTAGCTTTTAGACCTTTTGGGGACCCTCTGAGCAGAAAAGTTCAAAAAGTCCCATATGGACTACTGTTTTTTGGACTTTACTTGACTTTTTAATATCAGAACGAGTCTATAAGGACATCATGGATCTTTTAGACCTCCTGGGGACCCTTTGACCAGAAAAAAAGTTCAAAAGCTCCCATATGGACTACAGTCTGGCAAACTTGACTTGACTGTTTTTACATCAGAAAGAGGCTATGAGGACATCATGTAGCTTTTAGACCTTCTGGGGACCCTCTGAGCAGAAAAAAAGTTCAAAAGGTCCCTTATGGACTACTGTGTGGCGGACTTGACGACTTTTTAACATCAGAAAAAGTTTATGAGGACATCATGGAGCTTTTAGATCTTCTGGGAACCCTCTGAGCAGAAAAAAAGTTCAAAAGGTCCCATATGGACTACTGTCTGGTGAACTTGACTTGCCTTTTTAACATCATAAAGAGTCTATGAGGACATCGTGTAGCTTTAAGACCTTCTGGGAACCCTCTGAGCAGAAAAAAAGTTCAAAAAGTCCCACATGGACTACTGTCTGTTGGACTTTACTTTTTAACATCAGAACGAGTCTATAAGGACATCATGGAACTTTTAGACCTCCTGGGGACCCTCTGAGCAGAAAAAAAGTTCAAAAGGTCCCATATGGACTACTGTCTGGTGGACTTGATCTGACTTTTTAACATCAGAAAGAGTCTATAAGGACATCATCTAGCTTTTAGATCTTCTGGGGAACCGCTGAGCAGAAAAAAAAGTTCAAAAGGTCCCATATGGACTAATGTCTGGCAGACTTGACTTGACTTTTTAACATCAGAACGAGTCTATAAGGACATCATGGAACTTTTAGACCTCCTGGGGACCCTCTGACCAGAAAAAAAGTTCAAAAGGTCCCATATGGATTAATGTCTGGCGGATTTGACTTGACTTTTTAACAACAGAAAGAGTCTATGAGGATATCTTGTAGCTTTTAGATCTTCTGGGGACCCTCTGGCCAGAAAAAAAGTTCAAAAGATCCCATATGGACTACTGTCTGGCGGACTTGATCTGACTTTTTAACATCAGAAAGAGTCTATGAGGACATCTTGTAGCTTTTAGATCTTCTGGGGACCCTCCGAGCAGAAAAAAAGTTCAAAAGGTCCCATATGGACTACTGTCTGGCGGACTTGACTTGACTTTTTAACATTAGAAAGAGTCTATGAGGACATCCTCTAGCTTTTAGGTCTTCTGGGGATCCTCTGAGCAGAAAAAAAGTTCAAAAGGTCCCATATGGACTACTGTCTGGCGGACTTGACTTGCCTTTT
The DNA here is from genome assembly GCF_051911475.1 of Siphateles boraxobius. Classification (NCBI taxonomy): domain Eukaryota; kingdom Metazoa; phylum Chordata; class Actinopteri; order Cypriniformes; family Leuciscidae; genus Siphateles; species Siphateles boraxobius. Next base: position 3,984,085 of record NW_027508920.1, on the reverse strand, counting down.
TAACATCAGAAAGAGTCTATGAGTCCATCATGTAGCTTTTAGACCTTCTGGGGAGCCTCTGAGCAGAAAAAAAGTTCAAAAGGTCCCATATGGACTACTGTCTGGCGGACTTGACTTGACTTTTTAACATCAAAAAGAGTCAATGAGGACATCATGTAGCTTTTAGACCTTCTGGGGACCCTCTGAGCACAATAAAAGTTCAAAAGCTCCCATATGGACTACTGTCTGTTGGACTTTACTTGACTTTTTAACATCAGAACGAGTCTATGAGGACATCATGGAACTTTTAGACCTCCTGGGGACCCTCTGACCAGAAAAAAAGTTCAAAAGGTCCCATATGGATTACTGTCTGGCGGACTTGACAAGAGTTTTTAACATCAGAACGAGTCTATAAGGACATCATGGAACTTTTAGACCTCCTGGGGACCCTCTGACCAGAAAAAAAGTTCAAAAGGTCCCATATGGATTACTGTCTGGCGGACTTGACTTGACTTTTTAACCTCAGAAAGAGTCTATGAGGACATCTTGTAGCTTTTAGGCCTTATGGGGACCCTCTGAGCAGATAAAAAGTTCAAAAGGTCCAATATGGACTACTGTCTGGCGGACTTGACTTGACTGTTTAACATCAAAAAGAGTCTATGAGGAAATCATCTAGCTTTTAGGTCTTTTGGGGACCCTCTGAGCAGAAAAAAAGTTCAAAAGCTCCCATATGGACTACTGTCTGTTGGACTTTACTTGACTTTTTAAGATCAGAACGAGTCTATAAGGACATCATGGAACTTTTAGACCTCCTGGGGACCCTCTGACCAGAAAAAAAGTTCAAAAGGTCCCATATGGATTACTGTCTGGCGGACTTGACTTGACTTTTTAACATCAGAACGAGTCTAAAAGGACATCATGGAACTTTTAGACCTTCTGGGGACCCTCTGAGCAGAAAAAAAGTTCAAAAGCTCCCATATGGACTACTGTCTGGCGGACTTGACTTGACTTTTTAACTTCAGAAAGAGTCTTTGCCGACATCATGTAGCTTTTAGACCTTCTGGGGACCCTCTGAGCAGAAAAAAAGTTCAAAAGGTCCCATATGGACTACTGTCTGGCGGACTTGACTTGACTTTTTAACATCAAAAAGAGTCTATGAGGACATCATGTAGCTTTTAGACCTTCTGGGGACCCTCTGAGCAGAATAAAAGTTCAAAAGCTCCCATAAGGACTACTGTCTGGCGGACTTGACTTGACTTTTTAACATCAAAAAGAGTCTATGAGGACATCATGTCGCTTTTAGACCTTCTGGGGACCCTCTGAGCATAAATAAGTTCAAAAAGTCCCATATGAACTACTGTCTGTTGGACTTTACTTGACTTTTTAACATCAGAAAGAGTCTATAAGGACATCATGGAACTTTTAGACCTCCTGGGGACCCTCTGACCAGAAAAAAAGTTCAAAAGGTCCCATATGGATTACTGTCTGGCGGACTTGACTTTACTTTTTAACATCAGAACGAGTCTATGAGGACATCATGTAGCTTTTAGATCTTCTGGGGACCCTCTGAACAGAAAAAAAGTTAAAAAGATCCCATATGGACTACTGTCTGGTGGATTTGACTTGACTTTTTAACATCAGAAAGAGTCTGTGAGGACATCTTGTAGCTTTTAGATCTTCTGGGGACCCTCAGAGCAGAAATTTTTTTTCAAAAGGTCCCATATGGACTACTGTCTGGCGGACTTGACTTGACTTTTAACATCAGAAAGAGTCTATGAGGACATCATGTAGCTTTTAGATCTTCTGGGGACCCTCTGAGCAGAAAAAAAGATCAAAAGATCCTATATGGACTACTGTCTGGCGGATTTGACTTGACTTTTTAACAACAGAAAGAGTCTATGAGGATATCTTGTAGCTTTTAGATCTTCTGGGGACCCTCTGAGCAGAAAAAAAGTTCAAAAGATCCTATATGGACTACTGTCTGGCGGATTTGACTTGACTTTTTAACATCAGAAAGAGTCTATGAGACCATCTTGTAGCTTTTAGACCTTATGGGGACCCTCTGACCAGAAAAACAGTTCAAAAGGTCCCATATGGACAATTTTTTGGCGGACTTGACTTGACTTTTTAACATCAAAAAGAGTCTATGAGGACATCTTGTAGCTTTTAGGCCTTATGGGGACCCTCTGAGCAGATAAAAAGTTCAAAAGGTCCAATATGGACTACTGTCTGGCGGACTTGACTTGACTGTTTAACATCAAAAAGAGTCTATGAGGAAATCATCTAGCTTTTAGGTCTTTTGGGGACCCTCTGAGCAGAAAAAAAGTTCAAAAGCTCCCATATGGACTACTGTCTGTTGGACTTTACTTGACTTTTTAAGATCAGAACGAGTCTATAAGGACATCATGGAACTTTTAGACCTCCTGGGGACCCTCTGACCAGAAAAAAAGTTCAAAAGGTCCCATATGGATTACTGTCTGGCGGACTTGACTTGACTTTTTAACATCAGAACGAGTCTAAAAGGACATCATGGAACTTTTAGACCTTCTGGGGACCCTCTGAGCAGAAAAAAAGTTCAAAAGCTCCCATATGGACTACTGTCTGGCGGACTTGACTTGACTTTTTAACATCAAAAAGAGTCTATGAGGACATCATGTAGCTTTTAGACCTTCTGGGGACCCTCTGAGCAGAATAAAAGTTCAAAAGCTCCCATAAGGACTACTGTCTGGCGGACTTGACTTGACTTTTTAACATCAAAAAGAGTCTATGAGGACATCATGTCGCTTTTAGACCTTCTGGGGACCCTCTGAGCATAAATAAGTTCAAAAAGTCCCATATGAACTACTGTCTGTTGGACTTTACTTGACTTTTTAACATCAGAAAGAGTCTATAAGGACATCATGGAACTTTTAGACCTCCTGGGGACCCTCTGACCAGAAAAAAAGTTCAAAAGGTCCCATATGGATTACTGTCTGGCGGACTTGACTTTACTTTTTAACATCAGAACGAGTCTAAGAGAACATCTTGTAGCTTTTAGATCTTCTGGGGACCCTCTGAGCAGAAAAAAAGTTCAAAAGATCCCATATGGACTACTGTCTGGTGGACTTGACTTGACTTTTTAACATCAAAAAGAGTCTATGAGGACATCATGTAGCTTTTAGATCTTCTGGGGACCCTCTGAACAGAAAAAAAGTTAAAAAGATCCCATATGGACTACTGTCTGGTGGATTTGACTTGACTTTTTAACATCAGAAAGAGTCTATGAGGACATCTTGTAGCTTTTAGATCTTCTGGGGACCCTCAGAGCAGAAATTTTTTTTCAAAAGGTCCCATATGGACTACTGTCTGGCGGACTTGACTTGACTTTTAACATCAGAAAGAGTCTATGAGGACATCATGTAGCTTTTAGATCTTCTGGGGACCCTCTGAGCAGAAAAAAAGATCAAAAGATCCTATATGGACTACTGTCTGGCGGATTTGACTTGACTTTTTAACAACAGAAAGAGTCTATGAGGATATCTTGTAGCTTTTAGATCTTCTGGGGACCCTCTGAGCAGAAAAAAAGTTCAAAAGATCCTATATGGACTACTGTCTGGCGGATTTGACTTGACTTTTTAACATCAGAAAGAGTCTATGAGACCATCTTGTAGCTTTTAGACCTTATGGGGACCCTCTGACCAGAAAAACAGTTCAAAAGGTCCCATATGGACAATTTTTTGGCGGACTTGACTTGACTTTTTAACATCAGAAAGAGTCTATGAGGACATCATCTAGCTTTTAGGTCTTCTGGGGACCCTCTGAGCAGAAAAAAAGTTCAAAAGCTCCCAAATGAAAACTGTCTGACTGTCTGGCGGACTTGACTTGACTTTTTAACTTCAGAAAGAGTCTTTGCGGACATCATGTAGCTTTTAGACCTTCTGGGGACCCTCTGAGCAGAAAAAAGTTCAAAAGCTCCCATATGGACTATTGTCTGTTGGACTTTGCTTGACTTTTTAACATCAGAAAAAGTTTATGAGGACATCATGGAGCTTTTAGATCTTCTGAGGACTCTCTGAGCAGAAAAAAAGTTCAAAAGGTACCATTTGGACTACTGTCTGGCGGACTTGACTTGCCTTTTTAACATCAGAAAGAGTCTATGAGGACATTGTGTAGTTTTAAGACCTTATGGAAACCCTCTGAGCAGAAAAAAAGTTCAAAAAGTCCCATATGGACTACTGTCTGTTGAACTTTACTTGACTTTTTAACATCAGAAAGAGTCTATAAGGACATCATGGAACTTTTAGACCTCCTGGGGACCTTCTGACCAGAAAAAAAGTTCAAAAGGTCCCATATGGATTAATGTCTGGCGGATTTGACTTGACTTTTTAACAACAGAAAGAGTCTATGAGGATATCTTGTAGCTTTTAGATCTTCTGGGGACCCTCTGGCCAGAAAAAAAGTTCAAAAGATCCCATATGGACTACTGTCTGGCGGACTTGATCTGACTTTTTAACATCAGAAAGAGTCTATGAGGACATCTTGTAGCTTTTAGATCTTCTGGGGACCCTCCGAGCAGAAAAAAAGTTCAAAAGGTCCCATATGGACTACTGTCTGGCGGACTTGACTTGACTTTTTAACATTAGAAAGAGTCTATGAGGACATCCTCTAGCTTTTAGGTCTTCTGGGGATCCTCTGAGCAGAAAAAAAGTTCAAAAGGTCCCATATGGACTACTGTCTGGCGGACTTGACTTGCCTTTTTAACATCAGAAAGAGTCTATGAGTCCATCATGTAGCTTTTAGACCTTCTGGGGAGCCTCTGAGCAGAAAAAAAGTTCAAAAGGTCCCATATGGACTACTGTCTGGCGGACTTGACTTGACTTTTTAACATCAAAAAGAGTCAATGAGGACATCATGTAGCTTTTAGACCTTCTGGGGACCCTCTGAGCACAATAAAAGTTCAAAAGCTCCCATATGGACTACTGTCTGTTGGACTTTACTTGACTTTTTAACATCAGAACGAGTCTATGAGGACATCATGGAACTTTTAGACCTCCTGGGGACCCTCTGACCAGAAAAAAAGTTCAAAAGGTCCCATATGGATTACTGTCTGGCGGACTTGACAAGAGTTTTTAACATCAGAACGAGTCTATAAGGACATCATGGAACTTTTAGACCTCCTGGGGACCCTCTGACCAGAAAAAAAGTTCAAAAGGTCCCATATGGATTACTGTCTGGCGGACTTGACTTGACTTTTTAACCTCAGAAAGAGTCTATGAGGACATCTTGTAGCTTTTAGGCCTTATGGGGACCCTCTGAGCAGATAAAAAGTTCAAAAGGTCCAATATGGACTACTGTCTGGCGGACTTGGCTTGACTGTTTAACATCAAAAAGAGTCTATGAGGAAATCATCTAGCTTTTAGGTCTTTTGGGGACCCTCTGAGCAGAAAAAAAGTTCAAAAGCTCCCATATGGACTACTGTCTGTTGGACTTTACTTGACTTTTTAAGATCAGAACGAGTCTATAAGGACATCATGGAACTTTTAGACCTCCTGGGGACCCTCTGACCAGAAAAAAAGTTCAAAAGGTCCCATATGGATTACTGTCTGGCGGACTTGACTTGACTTTTTAACATCAGAACGAGTCTAAAAGGACATCATGGAACTTTTAGACCTTCTGGGGACCCTCTGAGCAGAAAAAAAGTTCAAAAGCTCCCATATGGACTACTGTCTGGCGGACTTGACTTGACTTTTTAACTTCAGAAAGAGTCTTTGCCGACATCATGTAGCTTTTAGACCTTCTGGGGACCCTCTGAGCAGAAAAAAAGTTCAAAAGGTCCCATATGGACTACTGTCTGGCGGACTTGACTTGACTTTTTAACATCAAAAAGAGTCTATGAGGACATCATGTAGCTTTTAGACCTTCTGGGGACCCTCTGAGCAAAATAAAAGTTCAAAAGCTCCCATAAGGACTACTGTCTGGCGGACTTGACTTGACTTTTTAACATCAAAAAGAGTCTATGAGGACATCATGTCGCTTTTAGACCTTCTGGGGACCCTCTGAGCATAAATAAGTTCAAAAAGTCCCATATGAACTACTGTCTGTTGGACTTTACTTGACTTTTTAACATCAGAAAGAGTCTATAAGGACATCATGGAACTTTTAGACCTCCTGGGGACCCTCTGACCAGAAAAAAAGTTCAAAAGGTCCCATATGGATTACTGTCTGGCGGACTTGACTTTACTTTTTAACATCAGAACGAGTCTAAGAGAACATCTTGTAGCTTTTAGATCTTCTGGGGACCCTCTGAGCAGAAAAAAAGTTCAAAAGATCCCATATGGACTACTGTCTGGTGGACTTGACTTGACTTTTTAACATCAAAAAGAGTCTATGAGGACATCATGTAGCTTTTAGATCTTCTGGGGACCCTCTGAACAGAAAAAAAGTTAAAAAGATCCCATATGGACTACTGTCTGGTGGATTTGACTTGACTTTTTAACATCAGAAAGAGTCTATGAGGACATCTTGTAGCTTTTAGATCTTCTGGGGACCCTCAGAGCAGAAATTTTTTTTCAAAAGGTCCCATATGGACTACTGTCTGGCGGACTTGACTTGACTTTTAACATCAGAAAGAGTCTATGAGGACATCATGTAGCTTTTAGATCTTCTGGGGACCCTCTGAGCAGAAAAAAAGATCAAAAGATCCTATATGGACTACTGTCTGGCGGATTTGACTTGACTTTTTAACAACAGAAAGAGTCTATGAGGATATCTTGTAGCTTTTAGATCTTCTGGGGACCCTCTGAGCAGAAAAAAAGTTCAAAAGATCCTATATGGACTACTGTCTGGCGGATTTGACTTGACTTTTTAACATCAGAAAGAGTCTATGAGACCATCTTGTAGCTTTTAGACCTTATGGGGACCCTCTGACCAGAAAAACAGTTCAAAAGGTCCCATATGGACAATTTTTTGGCGGACTTGACTTGACTTTTTAACATCAAAAAGAGTCTATGAGGACATCATCTAGCTTTTAGGTCTTCTGGGGACCCTCTGAGCAGTAAAAAAGTTCAAAAGCTCCCAAATGAAAACTGTCTGACTGTCTGGCGGACTTGACTTGACTTTTTAACTTCAGAAAGAGTCTTTGCGGACATCATGTAGCTTTTAGACCTTCTGGGGACCCTCTGAGCAGAAAAAAGTTCAAAAGCTCCCATATGGACTATTGTCTGTTGGACTTTGCTTGACTTTTTAACATCAGAAAAAGTTTATGAGGACATCATGGAGCTTTTAGATCTTCTGAGGACTCTCTGAGCAGAAAAAAAGTTCAAAAGGTACCATTTGGACTACTGTCTGGCGGACTTGACTTGCCTTTTTAACATCAGAAAGAGTCTATGAGGACATTGTGTAGTTTTAAGACCTTATGGAAACCCTCTGAGCAGAAAAAAAGTTCAAAAAGTCCCATATGGACTACTGTCTGTTGAACTTTACTTGACTTTTTAACATCAGAAAGAGTCTATAAGGACATCATGGAACTTTTAGACCTCCTGGGGACCCTCTGACCAGAAAAAAAGTTCAAAAGCTCCCATATGGACTACTGTCTGGCGGACTTGACTTGACTTTTTAACTTCAGAAAGAGTCTTTGCCGACATCATGTAGCTTTTAGACCTTCTGGGGACCCTCTGAGCAGAAAAAAAGTTCAAAAGGTCCCATATGGACTACTGTCTGGCGGACTTGACTTGACTTTTTAACATCAAAAAGAGTCTATGAGGACATCATGTAGCTTTTAGACCTTCTGGGGACCCTCTGAGCAGAATAAAAGTTCAAAAGCTCCAATATGGACTACTGTCTGGCGGACTTGACTTGACTTTTTAACATCAAAAAGAGTCTATGAGGACATCATGTCGCTTTTAGACCTTCTGGGGACCCTCTGAGCATAAATAAGTTCAAAAAGTCCCATATGAACTACTGTCTGTTGGACTTTACTTGACTTTTTAAAATCAGAACGAGTCTATAAGGACATCTTATAGCTTTTAGACCTTATGGGGACCCTCTGAGCAGATAAAAAGTTCAAAAGGTCCCATATGGACTACTGTCTGGCGGACTTGACTTGACTTTTTAACATCAGAACGAGTCTATGAGGACATCATGGAACTTTTAGACCTCCTGGGGACCCTCTGACCAGAAAAAAAGTTCAGAAGGTTCCATATGGATTACTGTCTGGCGGACTTGACTTGACTTTTTAACCTCAGAAAGAGTCTATGAGGACATCTTGTAGCTTTTAGACCTTATGGGGACCCTCTGAGCAGATAAAAAGTTCAAAAGGTCCCATATGGACTACTGTCTTGCGGACTTGAGTTGACTTTTTAACATCAGAACGAGTCTATAAGGACATCATGGAACTTTTAGACCTTCTGGGGACCCTCTGAGCAGAAAAAAAGTTCAAAAGCTCCCATATGGACTACTGTCTGGCGGACTTGACGACTTTTTAACATCAAAAAGAGTCTATGAGGACATCATGTAGCTTTTAGACCTCCTGGGGACCCTCTGAGCAGAAAAAAAGTTAAAAAGGTCCCATATGGATTACTGTCTGGCGGACTTGACTTGAGTTTTTAACATCAGAAAGAGTCTATGAGAACATCTTGTAGCTTTTAGATCTTCTGGGGACCCTCTGAGCAGAAAAAAAGTTCAAAAGGTCCCATATGGACTACTGTGGGCGGACTTGATTTCCCTTTTTAACATCAGAAAGAGTCTATAAGCACATCATGTAGCTTTTAGACCTTCTCTGGACCCTCTGAGCAGAAAAAAAGATCAAAATATCCCGTATGGACTACTGTCTGGTGGATTTGACCTGACTTTTTAACATCAGAAAGAGTCTATGAGAACATCTTGTAGCTTTTAGATCTTCTGGGGACCCTCTGAGCAGAAAAAAAGTTAAAAAGGTCCCATATGGATTACTGTCTGGCGGACTTGACTTGACTTTTTAACATCAGAAAGAGTCTATGAGAACATCTTGTAGCTTTTAGATCTTCTGGGGACCCTCTGAGCAGAAAAAAAGTTCAAAAGGTCCCATATGGACTACTGTGGGCGGACTTGATTTGCCTTTTTAACATCAGAAAGAGTCTATAAGGACATCATGTAGCTTTTAGATCTTCTGGGGACCCTCTGAGCAGAAAAAAAGTTCAAAAGGTCCCATATGGACTACTGTCTGGCGGACTTGACTTGACTTTTTAACATCAGAAAGAGTCTATGAGGACATCATGTAGCTTTTAGACCTCCTGGGGACGGTCTGAGCAGAAAAAAAGTTAAAAAGGTCCCATATGGATTACTGTCTGGCGGACTTGACTTGACTTTTTAACATCAGAACGAGTCTATGAGAACATCTTGTAGCTTTTAGATCTTCTGGGGACCCTCTGAGCAGAAAAAAAGTTCAAAAGATCCCATATGGACTACTGTCTGGTGGACTTGACTTGACTTTTTAACATCAAAAAGAGTCTATGAGGACATCATGTAGCTTTTAGATCTTCTGGGGACCCTCTGAACAGAAAAAAAGTTAAAAAGATCCCATATGGACTACTTTCTGGTGGATTTGACTTGACTTTTTAACATCAGAAAGAGTCTATGAGGACATCATGTAGCTTTTAGAGCTCCTGGGGACCCTCTGAGCAGAAAAAAAGTTCAAAAGGTCCCATATGGATTACTGTCTGGCGGACTTGACTTGACTTTTTAACATCAGAAAGAGTCTATGAGAACATCTTGTAGCTTTTAGATCTTCTGGGGACCCTCTGAGCAGAAAAAAAAGTTCAAAAGGTCCCATATGGAGTACTGTCTGGCGGACTTGACTTGACTTTTTAACATCAGAAAGAGTCTATGAGGACATCATGTAGCTTTTAGACCTTCTGGGAGACCCTCTGAGCAGAAAAAAAGTTCAAAAGATCCCATATGGACTACTGTCTGGTGGAATTGACTTTTTAACATCAAAAAGAGTCTATGAGGACATCGTGTAGCTTTTAGACCTCCTGGGGACCCTCTGAGCAGAAAAAAAGTTAAAAAGGTCCCATATGGATTACTGTCTGGTGGACTTGACTTGACTTTTTAACATCAGAACGAGTCTATGAGAACATCTTGTAGCTTTTATATCTTCTGGGGACCCTCTGAGCAGAAAAAAAGTTCAAAAGATCCCATATGGACTACTGTCTGGTGGACTTGACTTGACTTTTTAACATCAAAAAGAGTCTATGAGGACCTCATGTAGCTTTTAGACCTTCTGTGGACCCTCTGAGCAGAAAAAAAGATCAAAATATCCCGTATGGACTACTGTCTGGTGGATTTGACCTGACTTTTTAACATCAGAAAGAGTCTATGAGGACATCATGTAGCTTTTAGACCTCCTGGGGACCGTCTGAGCAGAAAAAAAGTTAAAAAGGTCCCATATGGATTACTGTCTGGCGGATTTGATGACTTTTTAACATCAAAAAGAGTCTATGAGGACATCATGTAGCTTTTAGACCTCCTGGGGACCCTCTGAGCGGAAAAAAAGTTAAAAAAGGTCCCATATGGATTACTGTCTGGCGGACTTGACTTGACTTTTTAACATCAGAAAGAGTCTATGAGAACATCTTGTAGCTTTTAGATCTTCTGGGGACCCTCTGAGCAGAAAAAAAGTTCAAAAGGTCCCATATGGACTACTGTGGGCGGACTTGATTTGCCTTTTTAACATTAGAAAGAGTCTATGAGGACATCCTCTAGCTTTTAGGTCTTCTGGGGATCCTCTGAGCAGAAAAAAAGTTCAAAAGGTCCCATATGGACTACTGTCTGGCGGACTTGACTTGCCTTTTTAACATCAGAAAGAGTCTATGAGACCATCATGTAGCTTTTAGACCTTCTGGGGAGCCTCTGAGCAGAAAAAAAGTTCAAAAGGTCCCATATGGACTACTGTCTGGCGGACTTGACTTGACTTTTTAACATCAGAACGAGTCTATAAGGACATCATGGAACTTTTAGACCTTCTGGGGACCCACTTACCAGAAAAAAAGTTCAAAACGTCCCATATGTCTGGCGGACTTGATCTGACTTTTTAACATCAGAAAGAGTCTATGAGGACATCTTGTAGCTTTTAGATCTTCTGGGGACCCTCTGAGCAGAAAAAAAGTTCAAAAGGTCCCATATGGACTACTGTCTGTTGGACATGATTTGACTTTTTAAAATTATAACGAGTCTATAAGGACATCATGGAACTTTTAGACCTTCTGGGGACCCTCTGAGCAGAAAAAAGTTCAAAAGGTCCCATATGGATTACTGTCTGGCGGACTTGACTTGACTTTTTAACATCAAAAAGAGTCTATGAGGACATCTTGTAGCTTTTAGATCTTCTGGGGACCCTCTGAGCAGAAAAAAAGTTCAAAAGATCCCACATAGACTACTGTCTGGCGGACTTGACTTGACTTTTTAACATCAAAAAGAGTCTATGAGGACATCATGGCACTTTTAGACCTCCTGGGGACCCTCTGACCAGAAAAAAAGTTCAAAAGGTCCCATATGGATTACTGTCTGGCGTACTTGACTTGACTTTTTAACATCAGAAAGAGTCTATAAGGACATTTTTTAGCTTTTAGATCTTCTGGGGAGCCTCTGAGCAGAAAAAAAGTTCAAAAGATCCCATATGGACTACTGTCTGGCGGACTTGACTTGACTTTTTAACATCAAAAAGAGTCAATGGGGACATCATGTAGCTTTTAGACATTCTGGGGACCCTCTGAGCAGAAAAAAAGTTCAAAAGCACCCACATAGACTACTGTCTGGCGGACTTGACTTGACTTTTTAACATCAAAAAGAGTCTATGAGGACATCATGCAGCTTTTAGACCTTCTGGGGACCCTCTGAGCAGAAAAAAGTTCAAAAACTCCCATATGGATTACTGTCTGGCGGACTTGACTTGACTTTTTAACATCAGAACGAGTCCATGAGGACGTCATGGAACTTTTAGACCTCCTGGGGACCCTCTTACCAGAAAAAAAGTTCAAAACGTCCCATATGGACTTCTCTCTGGCGGACTTGATCTGACTTTTTAACATCAGAAAGAGTTTATGAGGACATCTTGTAGCTTTTAGATCTTCTGGGGACCCTTTGACCAGAAAAAAGGTTCAAAAGGTCCCATATGGATTACTGTCTGGCGGACTTGACGACTTTTTAACATCAGAAAAAGTTTATGAGGACATCATGGAGCTTTTAGATCTTCTGGGAACCCTCTGAGCAGAAAAAAAGTTCAAAAGGTCCCATATGGACTACTGTCTGGTGAACTTGACTTGACTTTTTAACATCATAAAGAGTCTATGAGGACATCGTGTAGCTTTAAGACCTTCTGGGAACCCTCTGAGCAGAAAAAAAGTTCAAAAAGTCCCACATGGACTACTGTCTGTTGGACTTTACTTTACTTTTTAACATCAGAAAGAGTCTATGAGGACATCATGTAGCTTTTAGACCTTTTGGGGACCCTCTGAGCAGAAAAGTTCAAAAAGTCCCATATGGACTACTGTTTTTTGGACTTTACTTGACTTTTTAATATCAGAACGAGTCTATAAGGACATCATGGATCTTTTAGACCTCCTGGGGACCCTTTGACCAGAAAAAAAGTTCAAAAGCTCCCATATGGACTACAGTCTGGCAAACTTGACTTGACTGTTTTTACATCAGAAAGAGGCTATGAGGACATCATGTAGCTTTTAGACCTTCTGGGGACCCTCTGAGCAGAAAAAAAGTTCAAAAGGTCCCTTATGGACTACTGTGTGGCGGACTTGACGACTTTTTAACATCAGAAAAAGTTTATGAGGACATCATGGAGCTTTTAGATCTTCTGGGAACCCTCTGAGCAGAAAAAAAGTTCAAAAGGTCCCATATGGACTACTGTCTGGTGAACTTGACTTGCCTTTTTAACATCATAAAGAGTCTATGAGGACATCGTGTAGCTTTAAGACCTTCTGGGAACCCTCTGAGCAGAAAAAAAGTTCAAAAAGTCCCACATGGACTACTGTCTGTTGGACTTTACTTTTTAACATCAGAACGAGTCTATAAGGACATCATGGAACTTTTAGACCTCCTGGGGACCCTCTGAGCAGAAAAAAAGTTCAAAAGGTCCCATATGGACTACTGTCTGGTGGACTTGATCTGACTTTTTAACATCAGAAAGAGTCTATAAGGACATCATCTAGCTTTTAGATCTTCTGGGGAACCGCTGAGCAGAAAAAAAAGTTCAAAAGGTCCCATATGGACTAATGTCTGGCAGACTTGACTTGACTTTTTAACATCAGAACGAGTCTATAAGGACATCATGGAACTTGTAGATCTCCTGGGGACCCTCTGACCAGAAAAAAAAGTTCAAAAACGTCCCATATGGACTACTGTCTGGCAGACTTGCTCTGACTTTTTAACATCAGAAAGAGTCTATGAGGACATCTTGTAGCTTTTAGATCTTCTGGGGACCCTCTGAGCAGAAAAAAAGTTCAAAGCTCCCATATGGACTACTGTCTGTTGGACTTTACTTGACTTTTTAACATCAGAACGAGTCTATAAGGACATCATGGAACTTTTAGACCTCCTGGGGACCCTCTGAGCAGAAAAAAGTTCAAAAGGTCCAATATGGATTACTGTCTGGCGGACTTGACTTCACTTTTTAACATCAGAACGAGTCTATAAGGACAACATCTAGCTTTTAGGTCTCCTGGGGACCCTCTGAGCAGAAAAAAAAGTTCAAAAACGTCCCATATGGACTACTGTCTGGCAGACTTGCTCTGACTTTTTAACATCAGAAAGAGTCTATGAGGACATCTTGTAGCTTTTAGACCTTCTGGGGACCCTCTGAAAAGAAAAAAAGTTCAACAGGTCCCATATGAACTACTGTCTGGCGGATTTGACTTGACTTTTTAACATCAGAAAGAGTCTATGAGACCATCATGTATCTTTTATACCTTATGGGGACCCTCTGAGCAGAAAAAAAGTTCAAAAGATCCCATATGGACTACTGTCTGATGGACTTGACTTGACTTTTTAACATCAAAAAGAGTCTATGAGGACATCATGTAGCTTTTAGACCTTCTGGGGACCCTCTGAGCAGAAAAAAAGTTCAAAAACTCCCATATGGATTACTGTCTGGCGGACTTGACTTGACTTTTTAATATCAGAACGAGTCTATAAGGACATCATGGAACTTTTAGACCTCCTAGGGACCCTTTGACCAGAAAAAAGGTTCAAAAGGTCCCATATGGACTGCTGTCTGGCGGATTTGACTTGACTTTTTAACATCAGAAAGAGTCTATGAGGACATCATGTAGCTTTTAGACCTTTTGGGGACCCTCTGAACAGAAAAAAAGTTCAAAAAGTCCCATATGGACTACTCTCTGGCGGATTTGACTTGACTTTTTAACATCAGAAAGAGTCTATGAGGACATCTTGTAGCTTTTAGATGTTCTGGGGACCCTCTGAGCAGAAAAAAAAGTTCAAAAGGTCCCATATGGACTACTGTCGTGCGGACTTGACTTGACTTTTTAACATCAAAAAGAGTCTATGAGGACATCTTGTAGCTTTTAGACCTTCGGGGGACCCTCTGAGCAGACAAAAAGTTCAAAAGCTCCTATATGGACTACTGTCTGTTGGACTTTACTTGACTTTTTAAAATCAGAACGAGTCTATAAGGACATCATGGAACTTTTTGACCTCCTGGGGACCCTCTGAGCAGAAAAAAGTTCAAAAGATCCCCTATGGACTACTGTCTGGCGGATTTGACTTGACTTTTTAACATCAGAAAGAGTCTATGAGACCATCAAGTAGCTTTTATACCTTATGGGGACCCTCTGAGCAGAAAAAAAGTTCAAAAGGTCCCATATGGACTACTGTCTGGCGGACTTGACTTGATTTTTTAAAATCAAAAAGAGTCTATGAGGACATCATCTAGCTTTTAGGTCTCCTGGGGACCCTCTGAGCAGAAAAAAGTTCAAAAGCTCCCATATGGACTACTGTCTGGCGGACTTGAATTGACATTTTAACATCAAAAAGAGTCTATGAGGACATCATGTAGCTTTTAGACCTTCTGGGGACCCTCTGAGCAGAAAAAAGTTCAAAAGCTCCCATATGGACTACTGTCTGTTGGACTTTACTTGACTTTTTAACATCAGAACGAGTCTATAAGGACATCATGGAACTTTTAGACCTCCTGGGGACCCTCTGACCAGAAAAAAAGTTCAAAAGGTCCCATATGGATTACTGTCTGGCGGACTTGACTTGACTTTTTAACATCAGAAAGAGTCTATAAGGACATTTTGTAGCTTTTAGATCTTCTGGGGACCCTCTGAGCAGAAAAAAACTTCAAAGGATCCCATATGAACCACTGTCTGGCGGATTTGACTTGACTTTTTAATATCAGAACGAGTCTATGAGGACATCATGTAGCTTTTAGACCTTCTGGGGACCCTCTGAGCAGAAAAAAACTTCAAAGGATCCCATATGAACCACTGTCTGGCGGATTTGACTTGACTTTTTAATATCAGAACGAGTCTATGAGGACATCATGTAGCTTTTAGACCTTCTGGGGACCCTCTGAGCAGAAAAAAAGTTCAAAAGATCCCATATGGACTACTGTCTGGCGGACTTGACTTGACTTTTTAACATCAAAAAGAGTCTATGAGGACATCATGTAGCTTTAAGACCTTTTGGGGACCCTCTGAGCAGAAAAAAAGTTCAAAAGCACCCACATAGACTACTGTCTGGCGGACTTTACTTGACTTTTTAACATCAAAAAGAGTCTATGAGGACATCATGGCACTTTTAGACCTCCTGGGGACCCTCTGACCAGAAAAAAAGTTCAAAAGGTCCCATATGGATTACTGTCTGGCGTACTTGACTTGACTTTTTAACATCAGAAAGAGTCTATAAGGACATTTTTTAGCTTTTAGATCTTCTGGGGAGCCTCTGAGCAAAAAAAAGTTCAAAAGATCCCATATGGACTACTGTCTGGCGGACTTGACTTGACTTTTTAACATCAAAAAGAGTCTATGGGGACATCATGTAGCTTTTAGACATTCTGGGGACCCTCTGAGCAGAAAAAAAGTTCAAAAGCACCCACATAGACTACTGTCTGGCGGACTTGACTTGACTTTTTAACATCAAAAAGAGTCTATGAGGACATCATGCAGCTTTTAGACCTTCTGGGGACCCTCTGAGCAGAAAAAAGTTCAAAAACTCCCATATGGATTACTGTCTGGCGGACTTTACTTGACTTTTTAACATCAGAACGAGTCTATGAGGACGTCATGGAACTTTTAGACCTCCTGGGGACCCTCTTACCAGAAAAAAAGTTCAAAACGTCCCATATGGACTTCTGTCTGGCGGACTTGATCTGACTTTTTAACATCAGAAAGAGTTTATGAGGACATCTTGTAGCTTTTAGATCTTCTGGGGACCCTTTGACCAGAAAAAAGGTCTGTTCAAAAGTTCAAAAGATCCCATATGGACTACTGTCTGGCGGACTTGACTTGACTTTTTAACATCAAAAAGAGTCTATGGGGACATCATGTAGCTTTTAGACATTCTGGGGACCCTCTGAGCAGAAAAAAAGTTCAAAAGCACCCACATAGACTACTGTCTGGCGGACTTGACTTGACTTTTTAACATCAAAAAGAGTCTATGAGGACATCTTGTAGCTTTTAGACCTTCGGGGGACCCTCTGAGCAGACAAAAAGTTCAAAAGCTCCTATATGGACTACTGTCTGTTGGACTTTACTTGACTTTTTAACATCAGAACGAGTCTATAAGGACATCATGGAACTTTTTGACCTCCTGGGGACCCTCTGAGCAGAAAAAAGTTCAAAAGATCCCCTATGGACTACTGTCTGGCGGATTTGACTTGACTTTTTAACATCAGAAAGAGTCTATGAGACCATCAAGTAGCTTTTATACCTTATGGGGACCCTCTGAGCAGAAAAAAAGTTCAAAAGGTCCCATATGGACTACTGTCTGGCGGACTTGACTTGATTTTTTAAAATCAAAAAGAGTCTATGAGGACATCATCTAGCTTTTAGGTCTCCTGGGGACCCTCTGAGCAGAAAAAAGTTCAAAAGCTCCCATATGGACTACTGTCTGGCGGACTTGAATTGACATTTTAACATCAAAAAGAGTCTATGAGGACATCATGTAGCTTTTAGACCTTCTGGGGACCCTCTGAGCAGAAAAAAGTTCAAAAGCTCCCATATGGACTACTGTCTATTGGACTTTACTTGACTTTTTAACATCAGAACGAGTCTATAAGGACATCATGGAACTTTTAGACCTCCTGGGGACCCTCTGACCAGAAAAAAAGTTCAAAAGGTCCCATATGGATTACTGTCTGGCGGACTTGACTTGACTTTTTAACATCAGAAAGAGTCTATAAGGACATTTTGTAGCTTTTAGATCTTCTGGGGACCCTCTGAGCAGAAAAAACTTCAAAGGATCCCATATGAACCACTGTCTGGCGGATTTGACTTGACTTTTTAATATCAGAACGAGTCTATGAGGACATCATGTAGCTTTTAGACCTTCTGGGGACCCTCTGAGCAGAAAAAAACTTCAAAGGATCCCATATGAACCACTGTCTGGCGGATTTGACTTGACTTTTTAATATCAGAACGAGTCTATGAGGACATCATGTAGCTTTTAGACCTTCTGGGGACCCTCTGAGCAGAAAAAAAGTTCAAAAGATCCCATATGGACTACTGTCTGGCGGACTTGACTTGACTTTTTAACATCAAAAAGAGTCTCTGAGGACATCATGTAGCTTTAAGACCTTCTGGGGACCCTCTGAGCAGAAAAAAAGTTCAAAAGCACCCACATAGACTACTGTCTGGCGGACTTTACTTGACTTTTTAACATCAAAAAGAGTCTATGAGGACATCATGGCACTTTTAGACCTCCTGGGGACCCTCTGACCAGAAAAAAAGTTCAAAAGGTCCCATATGGATTACTGTCTGGCGGACTTGACTTGACTTTTTAACATCAGAAAGAGTCTATAAGGACATTTTGTAGCTTTTAGATCTTCTGGGGACCCTCTGAGCAGAAAAAAACTTCAAAGGATCCCATATGAACCACTGTCTGGCGGATTTGACTTGACTTTTTAATATCAGAACGAGTCTATGAGGACATCATGTAGCTTTTAGACCTTCTGGGGACCCTCTGAGCAGAAAAAAACTTCAAAGGATCCCATATGAACCACTGTCTGGCGGATTTGACTTGACTTTTTAATATCAGAACGAGTCTATGAGGACATCATGTAGCTTTTAGACCTTCTGGGGACCCTCTGAGCAGAAAAAAAGTTCAAAAGATCCCATATGGACTACTGTCTGGCGGACTTGACTTGACTTTTTAACATCAAAAAGAGTCTATGAGGACATCATGTAGCTTTAAGACCTTCTGGGGACCCTCTGAGCAGAAAAAAAGTTCAAAAGCACCCACATAGACTACTGTCTGGCGGACTTTACTTGACTTTTTAACATCAAAAAGAGTCTATGAGGACATCATGGCACTTTTAGACCTCCTGGGGACCCTCTGACCAGAAAAAAAGTTCAAAAGGTCCCATATGGATTACTGTCTGGTGGACTTGACTTGACTTTTTAACATCAAAAAGAGTCTATGAGGACATCATGTAGCTTTTAGATCTTCTGGGGACCCTCTGAACAGAAAAAAAGTTAAAAAGATCCCATATGGACTACTTTCTGGTGGATTTGACTTGACTTTTTAACATCAGAAAGAGTCTATGAGGACATCATGTAGCTTTTAGAGCTCCTGGGGACCCTCTGAGCAGAAAAAAAGTTCAAAAGGTCCCATATGGATTACTGTCTGGCGGACTTGACTTGACTTTTTAACATCAGAAAGAGTCTATGAGAACATCTTGTAGCTTTTAGATCTTCTGGGGACCCTCTGAGCAGAAAAAAAAGTTCAAAAGGTCCCATATGGAGTACTGTCTGGCGGACTTGACTTGACTTTTTAACATCAGAAAGAGTCTATGAGGACATCATGTAGCTTTTAGACCTTCTGGGAGACCCTCTGAGCAGAAAAAAAGTTCAAAAGATCCCATATGGACTACTGTCTGGTGGAATTGACTTGACTTTTTAACATCAAAAAGAGTCTATGAGGACATCATGTAGCTTTTAGACCTTCTGGGGACCCTCTGAGCAGAAAAAAAGTTCAAAAGCTCCCATATGGATTACTGTCTGGCGGACTTGACTTTTTAACATCAAAAAGAGTCTATGAGGACATCATGTAGCTTTTAGACCTCCTGGGGACCCTCTGAGCAGAAAAAAAGTTAAAAAGGTCCCATATGGATTACTGTCTGGTGGACTTGACTTGACTTTTTAACATCAGAACGAGTCTATGAGAACATCTTGTAGCTTTTATATCTTCTGGGGACCCTCTGAGCAGAAAAAAAGTTCAAAAGATCCCATATGGACTACTGTCTGGTGGACTTGACTTGACTTTTTAACATCAAAAAGAGTCTATGAGGACCTCATGTAGCTTTTAGACCTTCTGTGGACCCTCTGAGCAGAAAAAAAGATCAAAATATCCCGTATGGACTACTGTCTGGTGGATTTGACCTGACTTTTTAACATCAGAAAGAGTCTATGAGGACATCATGTAGCTTTTAGACCTCCTGGGGACCGTCTGAGCAGAAATAAAGTTAAAAAGGTCCCATATGGATTACTGTCTGGCGGACTTGATGACTTTTTAACATCAAAAAGAGTCTATGAGGACATCATGTAGCTTTTAGACCTCCTGGGGACCCTCTGAGCAGAAAAAAAGTTAAAAAGGTCCCATATGGATTACTGTCTGGCGGACTTGACTTGACTTTTTAACATCAGAAAGAGTCTATGAGAACATCTTGTAGCTTTTAGATCTTCTGGGGACCCTCTGAGCAGAAAAAAAGTTCAAAAGGTCCCATATGGACTACTGTGGGCGGACTTGATTTGCCTTTTTAACATTAGAAAGAGTCTATGAGGACATCCTCTAGCTTTTAGGTCTTCTGGGGATCCTCTGAGCAGAAAAAAAGTTCAAAAGGTCCCATATGGACTACTGTCTGGCGGACTTGACTTGCCTTTTTAACATCAGAAAGAGTCTATGAGACCATCATGTAGCTTTTAGACCTTCTGGGGAGCCTCTGAGCAGAAAAAAAGTTCAAAAGGTCCCATATGGACTACTGTCTGGCGGACTTGACTTGACTTTTTAACATCAGAACGAGTCTATAAGGACATCATGGAACTATTAGACCTTCTGGGGACCCACTTACCAGAAAAAAAGTTCAAAACGTCCCATATGGACCTCTGTCTGGCGGACTTGATCTGACTTTTTAACATCAGAAAGAGTCTATGAGGACATCTTGTAGCTTTTAGATCTTCTGGGGACCCTCTGAGCAGAAAAAAAGTTCAAAAGATCCCACATAGACTACTGTCTGGCGGACTTGACTTGACTTTTTAACATCAAAAAGAGTCTATGAGGACATCATGGCACTTTTAGACCTCCTGGGGACCCTCTGACCAGAAAAAAAGTTCAAAAGGTCCCATATGGACTTCTGTCTGGCGGACTTGATCTGACTTTTTAACATCAGAAAGAGTTTATGAGGACATCTTGTAGCTTTTAGATCTTCTGGGGACCCTTTGACCAGAAAAAAGGTTCAAAAGGTCCCATATGGATTACTGTCTGGCGAATTTGACTTGACTTTTTAACATCAGAAAGAGTCTATGAGGACATCATGTAGCTTTTAGACCTTTTGGGGACCCTCTGAGCAGAAAAAGTTCAAAAAGTCCCATATGGACTACTGTTTTTTGGACTTTACTTGACTTTTTAATATCAGAACGAGTCTATAAGGACATCATGGATCTTTTAGACCTCCTGGGGACCCTTTGACCAGAAAAAAAGTTCAAAAGCTCCCATATGGACTACAGTCTGGCAAACTTGACTTGACTGTTTTTACATCAGAAAGAGGCTATGAGGACATCATGTAGCTTTTAGACCTTCTGGGGACCCTCTGAGCAGAAAAAAAGTTCAAAACGTCCCTTATGGACTACTGTCTGGCGGACTTGACGACTTTTTAACATCAGAAAAAGTTTATGAGGACATCATGGAGCTTTTAGATCTTCTGGGAACCCTCTGAGCAGAAAAAAAGTTCAAAAGGTCCCATATGGACTACTGTCTGGTGAACTTGACTTGCCTTTTTAACATCAGAAAGAGTCTATGAGGACATCGTGTAGCTTTAAGACCTTCTGGGAACCCTCTGAGCAGAAAAAAAGTTCAAAAAGTCCCACATGGACTACTGTCTGTTGGACTTTACTTTTTAACATCAGAACGAGTCTATAAGGACATCATGGAACTTTTAGACCTCCTGGGGACCCTCTGAGCAGAAAAAAAGTTCAAAAGGTCCCATATGGACTACTGTCTGGTGGACTTGATCTGACTTTTTAACATCAGAAAGAGTCTATAAGGACATCATCTAGCTTTTAGATCTTCTGGGGACCCGCTGAGCAGAAAAAAAGTTCAAAAGGTCCCATATGGACTAATGTCTGGCAGACTTGACTTGACTTTTTAACATCAGAACGAGTCTATAAGGACATCATGGAACTTGTAGATCTCCTGGGGACCCTCTGACCAGAAAAAAAAGTTCAAAAACGTCCCATATGGACTACTGTCTGGCAGACTTGCTCTGACTTTTTAACATCAGAAAGAGTCTATGAGGACATCTTGTAGCTTTTAGATCTTCTGGGGACCCTCTGAGCAGAAAAAAAGTTCAAAGCTCCCATATGGACTACTGTCTGTTGGACTTTACTTGACTTTTTAACATCAGAACGAGTCTATAAGGACATCATGGAACTTTTAGACCTCCTGGGGACCCTCTGAGCAGAAAAAAGTTCAAAAGGTCCAATATGGATTACTGTCTGGCGGACTTGACTTGACTTTTTAACATCAGAACGAGTCTATAAGGACAACATCTAGCTTTTAGGTCTCCTGGGGACCCTCTGAGCAGAAAAAAAAGTTCAAAAACGTCCCATATGGACTACTGTCTGGCAGACTTGCTCTGACTTTTTAACATCAGAAAGAGTCTATGAGGACATCTTGTAGCTTTTAGACCTTCTGGGGACCCTCTGAAAAGAAAAAAAGTTCAACAGGTCCCATATGAACTACTGTCTGGCGGATTTGACTTGACTTTTTAACATCAGAAAGAGTCTATGAGACCATCATGTATCTTTTATACCTTATGGGGACCCTCTGAGCAGAAAAAAAGTTCAAAAGATCCCATATGGACTACTGTCTGATGGACTTGACTTGACTTTTTAACATCAAAAAGAGTCTATGAGGACATCATGTAGCTTTTAGACCTTCTGGGGACCCTCTGAGCAGAAAAAAAGTTCAAAAACTCCCATATGGATTACTGTCTGGCGGACTTGACTTGACTTTTTAATATCAGAACGAGTCTATAAGGACATCATGGAACTTTTAGACCTCCTAGGGACCCTTTGACCAGAAAAAAGGTTCAAAAGGTCCCATATGGACTGCTGTCTGGCGGATTTGACTTGACTTTTTAACATCAGAAAGAGTCTATGAGGACATCATGTAGCTTTTAGACCTTTTGGGGACCCTCTGAACAGAAAAAAAGTTCAAAAAGTCCCATATGGACTACTCTCTGGCGGATTTGACTTGACTTTTTAACATCAGAAAGAGTCTATGAGGACATCTTGTAGCTTTTAGATGTTCTGGGGACCCTCTGAGCAGAAAAAAAAGTTCAAAAGGTCCCATATGGACTACTGTCGTGCGGACTTGACTTGACTTTTTAACATCAAAAAGAGTCTATGAGGACATCTTGTAGCTTTTAGACCTTCGGGGGACCCTCTGAGCAGACAAAAAGTTCAAAAGCTCCTATATGGACTACTGTCTGTTGGACTTTACTTGACTTTTTAAAATCAGAACGAGTCTATAAGGACATCATGGAACTTTTTGACCTCCTGGGGACCCTCTGAGCAGAAAAAAGTTCAAAAGATCCCCTATGGACTACTGTCTGGCGGATTTGACTTGACTTTTTAACATCAGAAAGAGTCTATGAGACCATCAAGTAGCTTTTATACCTTATGGGGACCCTCTGAGCAGAAAAAAAGTTCAAAAGGTCCCATATGGACTACTGTCTGGCGGACTTGACTTGATTTTTTAAAATCAAAAAGAGTCTATGAGGACATCATCTAGCTTTTAGGTCTCCTGGGGACCCTCTGAGCAGAAAAAAGTTCAAAAGCTCCCATATGGACTACTGTCTGGCGGACTTGAATTGACATTTTAACATCAAAAAGAGTCTATGAGGACATCATGTAGCTTTTAGACCTTCTGGGGACCCTCTGAGCAGAAAAAAGTTCAAAAGCTCCCATATGGATTACTGTCTGGCGGACTTGACTTGACTTTTTAATATCAGAACGAGTCTATAAGGACATCATGGAACTTTTAGACCTCCTAGGGACCCTTTGACCAGAAAAAAGGTTCAAAAGGTCCCATATGGACTGCTGTCTGGCGGATTTGACTTGACTTTTTAACATCAGAAAGAGTCTATGAGGACATCATGTAGCTTTTAGACCTTTTGGGGACCCTCTGAACAGAAAAAAAGTTCAAAAAGTCCCATATGGACTACTCTCTGGCGGATTTGACTTGACTTTTTAACATCAGAAAGAGTCTATGAGGACATCTTGTAGCTTTTAGATGTTCTGGGGACCCTCTGAGCAGAAAAAAAAGTTCAAAAGGTCCCATATGGACTACTGTCGTGCGGACTTGACTTGACTTTTTAACATCAAAAAGAGTCTATGAGGACATCTTGTAGCTTTTAGACCTTCGGGGGACCCTCTGAGCAGACAAAAAGTTCAAAAGCTCCTATATGGACTACTGTCTGTTGGACTTTACTTGACTTTTTAAAATCAGAACGAGTCTATAAGGACATCATGGAACTTTTTGACCTCCTGGGGACCCTCTGAGCAGAAAAAAGTTCAAAAGATCCCCTATGGACTACTGTCTGGCGGATTTGACTTGACTTTTTAACATCAGAAAGAGTCTATGAGACCATCAAGTAGCTTTTATACCTTATGGGGACCCTCTGAGCAGAAAAAAAGTTCAAAAGGTCCCATATGGACTACTGTCTGGCGGACTTGACTTGATTTTTTAAAATCAAAAAGAGTCTATGAGGACATCATCTAGCTTTTAGGTCTCCTGGGGACCCTCTGAGCAGAAAAAAGTTCAAAAGCTCCCATATGGACTACTGTCTGGCGGACTTGAATTGACATTTTAACATCAAAAAGAGTCTATGAGGACATCATGTAGCTTTTAGACCTTCTGGGGACCCTCTGAGCAGAAAAAAGTTCAAAAGCTCCCATATGGACTACTGTCTGTTGGACTTTACTTGACTTTTTAACATCAGAACGAGTCTATAAGGACATCATGGAACTTTTAGACCTCCTGGGGACCCTCAGACCAGAAAAAAAGTTCAAAAGGTCCCATATGGATTACTGTCTGGCGGACTTGACTTGACTTTTTAACATCAGAAAGAGTCTATAAGGACATTTTGTAGCTTTTAGATCTTCTGGGGACCCTCTGAACAGGAAAAAACTTCAAAGGATCCCATATGAACCACTGTCTGGCGGATTTGACTTGACTTTTTAATATCAGAACGAGTCTATGAGGACATCATGTAGCTTTTAGACCTTCTGGGGACCCTCTGAGCAGAAAAAAACTTCAAAGGATCCCATATGAACCACTGTCTGGCGGAATTGACTTGACTTTTTAATATCAGAACGAGTCTATGAGGACATCATGTAGCTTTTAGACCTTCTGGGGACCCTCTGAGCAGAAAAAAAGTTCAAAAGATCCCATATGGACTACTGTCTGGCGGACTTGACTTGACTTTTTAACATCAAAAAGAGTCTATGAGGACATCATGTAGCTTTAAGACCTTCTGGGGACCCTCTGAGCAGAAAAAAAGTTCAAAAGCACCCACATAGACTACTGTCTGGCGGACTTTACTTGACTTTTTAACATCAAAAAGAGTCTATGAGGACATCATGGCACTTTTAGACCTCCTGGGGACCCTCTGACCAGAAAAAAAGTTCAAAAGGTCCCATATGGATTACTGTCTGGCGTACTTGACTTGACTTTTTAACATCAGAAAGAGTCTATAAGGACATTTTTTAGCTTTTAGATCTTCTGGGGAGCCTCTGAGCAGAAAAAAAGTTCAAAAGATCCCATATGGACTACTGTCTGGCGGACTTGACTTGACTTTTTAACATCAAAAAGAGTCTATGGGGACATCATGTAGCTTTTAGACATTCTGGGGACCCTCTGAGCAGAAAAAAAGTTCAAAAGCACCCACATAGACTACTGTCTGGCGGACTTGACTTGACTTTTTAACATCAAAAAGAGTCTATGAGGACATCATGCAGCTTTTAGACCTTCTGGGGACCCTCTGAGCAGAAAAAAGTTCAAAAACTCCCATATGGATTACTGTCTGGCGGACTTGACTTGACTTTTTAACATCAGAACGAGTCTATGCGGACGTCATGGAACTTTTAGACCTCCTGGGGACCCTCTTACCAGAAAAAAAGTTCAAAACGTCCCATATGGACTTCTGTCTGGCGGACTTGATCTGACTTTTTAACATCAGAAAGAGTTTATGAGGACATCTTGTAGCTTTTAGATCTTCTGGGGACCCTTTGACCAGAAAAAAGGTCTGTTCAAAAGTTCAAAAGATCCCATATGGACTACTGTCTGGCGGACTTGACTTGACTTTTTAACATCAAAAAGAGTCTATGGGGACATCATGTAGCTTTTAGACATTCTGGGGACCCTCTGAGCAGAAAAAAAGTTCAAAAGCACCCACATAGACTACTGTCTGGCGGACTTGACTTGACTTTTTAACATCAAAAAGAGTCTATGAGGACATCTTGTAGCTTTTAGACCTTCGGGGGACCCTCTGAGCAGACAAAAAGTTCAAAAGCTCCTATATGGACTACTGTCTGTTGGACTTTACTTGACTTTTTAAAATCAGAACGAGTCTATAAGGACATCATGGAACTTTTTGACCTCCTGGGGACCCTCTGAGCAGAAAAAAGTTCAAAAGATCCCCTATGGACTACTGTCTGGCGGATTTGACTTGACTTTTTAACATCAGAAAGAGTCTATGAGACCATCAAGTAGCTTTTATACCTTATGGGGACCCTCTGAGCAGAAAAAAAGTTCAAAAGGTCCCATATGGACTACTGTCTGGCGGACTTGATCTGACTTTTTAACATCAGAAAGAGTCTATGAGGACATCATGTAGCTTTTAGACCTCCTGGGGACCGTCTGATCAGAAAAAAAGTTCAAAAGATCCCATATGGACTACTGTCTGGCGGACTTGACTTGACTTTTTAACATCAGAAAGAGTCTATGAGGACATCATGTAGCTTTTAGACCTCCTGGGGACCGTCTGATCCGAAAAAAAGTTTAAAAGGTCCCATATGGATTACTGTCTTGCGGACTTGATGACTTTTTAACATCAAAAAGAGTTTATGAGGACATCATGTAGCTTTTAGACCTCCTGGGGACCCTCTGAGAAGAAAAAAAGTTAAAAAGATCCCATATGGATTACTGTCTGGCAGACTTGACTTGACTTTTTAACATCAGAAAGAGTCTATGAGGACATCTTGTAGCTTTTAGATCTTCTGGGGACCCTCTGAGCAGAAAAAAAGTTCAAAAGGTCCCATATGGACTACTGTCTGGCGGACTTGACTTGACTTTTTTAACATCAGAAAGATTCTATGAGGACATCATGTAGCTTTTAGACCTCCTGGGGACCGTCTGAGCAGAAAAAAAGTTAAAAAGGTCCCATATGGATTACTGTCTGGCGGACTTGACTTGACTTTTTAACATCAGAACGAGTCTATGAGAGCATCTTGTAGCTTTTAGATCTTCTGGGGACCCTCTGAGCAGAAAAAAAGTTCAAAAGGTCCCATATGGACTACTGTCTGGTGGACTTGACTTGACGTTTTAACATCAAAAAGAGTCTATGAGGACATCATGTAGCTTTTAGATCTTCATGGGACCCTCTGAACAGAAAAAAAGTTAAAAAGATCCCATATGGACTACTGTCTGGTGGATTTGACTTGACTTTTTAACATCAGAAAGAGTCTATGAGGACATCTTGTAGCTTTTAGATCTTCTGGGGACCCTCAGAGCAGAAAAAAAATTCAAAAGGTCCCATATGGACTACTGTCTGGCGGACTTGACTTGACTTTTTAACATCAGAAAGAGTCTATGAGGACATCATGTAGCTTTTAGACCTCCTGGGGACCGTCTGATGAGAAAAAAAGTTTAAAAGGTCCCTTATGGATTACTGTCTTGCGGACTTGATGACTTTTTAACATCAAAAAGAGTTTATGAGGACATCATGTAGCTTTTAGACCTCCTGGGGACCCTCTGAGCAGAAAAAAAGTTAAAAAGGTCCCATATGGATTACTGTCTGGCGGACTTGACTTTACTTTTTAACATCAGAACGAGTCTAAGAGAACATCTTGTAGCTTTTAGATCTTCTGGGGACCCTCTGAGCAGAAAAAAAGTTCAAAAGATCCCATATGGACTACTGTCTGGTGGACTTGACTTGACTTTTTAACATCAAAAAGAGTCTATGAGGACATCATGTAGCTTTTAGATCTTCTGGGGACCCTCTGAACAGAAAAAAAGTTAAAAAGATCCCATATTGACTACTGTCTGGTGGATTTGACTTGACTTTTTAACATCAGAAAGAGTCTATGAGGACATCTTGTAGCTTTTAGATCTTCTGGGGACCCTCAGAGCAGAATTTTTTTTTCAAAAGGTCCCATATGGACTACTGTCTGGCGGACTTGACTTGACTTTTAACATCAGAAAGAGTCTATGAGGACATCATGTAGCTTTTAGATCTTCTGGGGACCCTCTGAGCAGAAAAAAAGTTCAAAAGATCCTATATGGACTACTGTCTGGCGGATTTGACTTGACTTTTTAACAACAGAAAGAGTCTATGAGGATATCTTGTAGCTTTTAGATCTTCTGGGGACCCTCTGAGCAGAAAAAAAGTTCAAAAGATCCTATATGGACTACTGTCTGGCGGATTTGACTTGACTTTTTAACATCAGAAAGAGTCTATGAGACCATCTTGTAGCTTTTAGACCTTATGGGGACCCTCTGACCAGAAAAACAGTTCAAAAGGTCCAATATGGACAATTTTTTGGCGGACTTGACTTGACTTTTTAACATCAAAAAGAGTCTATGAGGACATCATCTAGCTTTTAGGTCTTCTGGGGACCCTCTGAGCAGAAAAAAAGTTCAAAAGCTCCCAAATGAAAACTGTCTGACTGTCTGGCGGACTTGACTTGACTTTTTAACTTCAGAAAGAGTCTTTGTGGACATCATGTAGCTTTTAGACCTTCTGGGGACCCTCTGAGCAGAAAAAAGTTCAAAAGCTCCCATATGGACTATTGTCTGTTGGACTTTGCTTGACTTTTTAACATCAGAAAAAGTTTATGAGGACATCATGGAGCTTTTAGATCTTCTGAGGACTCTCTGAGCAGAAAAAAAGTTCAAAAGGTACCATTTGGACTACTGTCTGGCGGACTTGACTTGCCTTTTTAACATCAGAAAGAGTCTATGAAGACATTGTGTAGTTTTAAGACCTTATGGAAACCCTCTGAGCAGAAAAAAAGTTCAAAAAGTCCCATATGGACTACTGTCTGTTGAACTTTACTTGACTTTTTAACATCAGAAAGAGTCTATAAGGACATCATGGAACTTTTAGACCTCCTGGGGACCCTCTGACCAGAAAAAAAGTTCAAAAGGTCCCATATGGATTACTGTCTGGCGGACTTGACTTTACTTTTTAACATCAGAACGAGTCTAAGAGAACATCTTGTAGCTTTTAGATCTTCTGGGGACCCTCTGAGCAGAAAAAAAGTTCAAAAGATCCCATATGGACTACTGTTTAGTGGACTTGACTTGACTTTATAACATCAAAAAGAGTCTATGAGGACATCATGTAGCTTTTAGATCTTCTGGGGACCCTCTGAACAGAAAAAAAGTTAAAAAGATCCCATATGGACTACTGTCTGGTGGATTTGACGACTTTTTAACATCAGAAAGAGTCTATGAGGACATCTTGTAGCTTTTAGATCTTCTGGGGACCCTCAGAGCAGAATTTTTTTTTCAAAAGGTCCCATATGGACTACTGTCTGGCGGACTTGACTTGACTTTTAACATCAGAAAGAGTCTATGAGGACATCATGTAGCTTTTAGATCTTCTGGGGACCCTCTGAGCAGAAAAAAAGTTCAAAAGATCCTATATGGACTACTGTCTGGCGGATTTGACTTTACTTTTTAACAACAGAAAGAGTCTATGAGGATATCTTGTAGCTTTTAGATCTTCTGGGGACCCTCTGAGCAGAAAAAAAGTTCAAAAGATCCTATATGGACTACTGTCTGGCGGATTTGACTTGACTTTTTAACATCAGAAAGAGTCTATGAGACCATCTTGTAGCTTTTAGACCTTATGGGGACCCTCTGAACAGAAAAACAGTTCAAAAGGTCCCATATGGACAATTTTTTGGCGCACTTGACTTGACTTTTTAACATCAAAAAGAGTCTATGAGGACATCATCTAGCTTTTAGGTCTTCTGGGGACCCTCTGAGCAGAAAAAAAGTTCAAAAGCTCCCAAATGAAAACTGTCTGACTGTCTGGCGGACTTGACTTGACTTTTTAACTTCAGAAAGAGTCTTTGCTGACATCATGTAGCTTTTAGACCTTCTGGGGACCCTCTGAGCAGAAAAAAGTTCAAAAGCTCCCATATGGACTATTGTCTGTTGGACTTTGCTTGACTTTTTAACATCAGAAAAAGTTTATGAGGACATCATGGAGCTTTTAGATCTTCTGAGGACTCTCTGAGCAGAAAAAATTGTTCAAAAGGTACCATTTGGACTACTGTCTGGCGGACTTGACTTGCCTTTTTAACATCAGAAAGAGTCTATGAGGACATTGTGTAGTTTTAAGACCTTATGGAAACCCTCTGAGCAGAAAAAAAGTTCAAAAAGTCCCATATGGACTACTGTCTGTTGAACTTTACTTGACTTTTTAACATCAGAAAGAGTCTATAAGGACATCATGGAACTTTTAGACCTCCTGGGGACCCTCTGACCAGAAAAAAAGTTCAAAAGGTCCCATATGGATTAATGTCTGGCGGACTTGACTTGACTTTTTAACATCAGAACGAGTCTATAAGGACATCATGGAACTTTTAGACCTCCTGGGGACCCTCTGGCCAGAAAAAAAGTTCAAAAGATCCCATATGGACTACTGTCTGGCGGACTTGATCTGACTTTTTAACATCAGAAAGAGTCTATGAGGACATCTTGTAGCTTTTAGATCTTCTGGGGACCCTCCGAGCAGAAAAAAAGTTCAAAAGGTCCCATATGGACTACTGTCTGGCGGACTTGACTTGACTTTTTAACATTAGAAAGAGTCTATGAGGACATCATCTAGCTTTTAGGTCTTCTGGGGACCCTCTGAGCAGAAAAAAAGTTCAAAAGCTCCCAAATGAAAACTGTCTGACTGTCTGGCGGACTTGACTTGACTTTTTAACTTCAGAAAGAGTCTTTGCTGACATCATGTAGCTTTTAGACCTTCTGGGGACCCTCTGAGCAGAAAAAAGTTCAAAAGCTCCCATATGGACTATTGTCTGTTGGACTTTGCTTGACTTTTTAACATCAGAAAAAGTTTATGAGGACATCATGGAGCTTTTAGATCTTCTGAGGACTCTCTGAGCAGAAAAAATTGTTCAAAAGGTACCATTTGGACTACTGTCTGGCGGACTTGACTTGCCTTTTTAACATCAGAAAGAGTCTATGAGGACATTGTGTAGTTTTAAGACCTTATGGAAACCCTCTGAGCAGAAAAAAAGTTCAAAAAGTCCCATATGGACTACTGTCTGTTGAACTTTACTTGACTTTTTAACATCAGAAAGAGTCTATAAGGACATCATGGAACTTTTAGACCTCCTGGGGACCCTCTGACCAGAAAAAAAGTTCAAAAGGTCCCATATGGATTAATGTCTGGCGGACTTGACTTGACTTTTTAACATCAGAACGAGTCTATAAGGACATCATGGAACTTTTAGACCTCCTGGGGACCCTCTGGCCAGAAAAAAAGTTCAAAAGATCCCATATGGACTACTGTCTGGCGGACTTGATCTGACTTTTTAACATCAGAAAGAGTCTATGAGGACATCTTGTAGCTTTTAGATCTTCTGGGGACCCTCCGAGCAGAAAAAAAGTTCAAAAGGTCCCATATGGACTACTGTCTGGCGGACTTGACTTGACTTTTTAACATTAGAAAGAGTCTATGAGGACATCCTCTAGCTTTTAGGTCTTCTGGGGATCCTCTGAGCAGAAAAAAAGTTCAAAAGGTCCCATATGGACTACTGTCTGGCGGACTTGACTTGCCTTTTTAACATCAGAAAGAGTCTATGAGTCCATCATGTAGCTTTTAGACCTTCTGGGGAGCCTCTGAGCAGAAAAAAAGTTCAAAAGGTCCCATATGGACTACTGTCTGGCGGACTTGACTTGACTTTTTAACATCAAAAAGAGTCAATGAGGACATCATGTAGCTTTTAGACCTTCTGGGGACCCTCTGAGCACAATAAAAGTTCAAAAGCTCCCATATGGACTACTGTCTGTTGGACTTTACTTGACTTTTTAACATCAGAACGAGTCTATGAGGACATCATGGAACTTTTAGACCTCCTGGGGACCCTCTGACCAGAAAAAAAGTTCAAAAGGTCCCATATGGATTACTGTCTGGCGGACTTGACAAGAGTTTTTAACATCAGAACGAGTCTATAAGGACATCATGGAACTTTTAGACCTCCTGGGGACCCTCTGACCAGAAAAAAAGTTCAAAAGGTCCCATATGGAATACTGTCTGGCGGACTTGACTTGACTTTTTAACCTCAGAAAGAGTCTATGAGGACATCTTGTAGCTTTTAGGCCTTATGGGGACCCTCTGAGCAGATAAAAAGTTCAAAAGGTCCAATATGGACTACTGTCTGGCGGACTTGACTTGACTGTTTAACATCAAAAAGAGTCTATGAGGACATCATCTAGCTTTTAGGTCTTTTGGGGAACCTCTGAGCAGAAAAAAAGTTCAAAAGCTCCCATATGGACTACTGTCTGTTGGACTTTACTTGACTTTTTAAGATCAGAACGAGTCTATAAGGACATCATGGAACTTTTAGACCTCCTGGGGACCCTCTGACCAGAAAAAAAGTTCAAAAGGTCCCATATGGATTACTGTCTGGCGGACTTGACTTGACTTTTTAACATCAGAACGAGTCTAAAAGGACATCATGGAACTTTTAGACCTTCTGGGGACCCTCTGAGCAGAAAAAAAGTTCAAAAGCTCCCATATGGACTACTGTCTGGCGGACTTGACTTGACTTTTTAACTTCAGAAAGAGTCTTTGCCGACATCATGTAGCTTTTAGACCTTCTGGGGACCCTCTGAGCAGAAAAAAAGTTCAAAAGGTCCCATATGGACTACTGTCTGGCGGACTTGACTTGACTTTTTAACATCAAAAAGAGTCTATGAGGACATCATGTAGCTTTTAGACCTTCTGGGGACCCTCTGAGCAGAATAAAAGTTCAAAAGCTCCCATATGGACTACTGTCTGGCGGACTTGACTTGACTTTTTAACATCAAAAAGAGTCTATGAGGACATCATTTCGCTTTTAGACCTTCTGGGGACCCTCTGACCAGAAAAAAAGTTCAAAAGGTCCCATATGGATTACTGTCTGGCGGACTTGACAAGAGTTTTTAACATCAGAACGAGTCTATAAGGACATCATGGAACTTTTAGACCTCCTGGGGACCCTCTGACCAGAAAAAAAGTTCAAAAGGTCCCATATGGATTACTGTCTGGCGGACTTGACTTGACTTTTTAACCTCAGAAAGAGTCTATGAGGACATCTTGTAGCTTTTAGGCCTTATGGGGACCCTCTGAGCAGATAAAAAGTTCAAAAGGTCCAATATGGACTACTGTCTGGCGGACTTGACTTGACTGTTTAACATCAAAAAGAGTCTATGAGGACATCATCTAGCTTTTAGGTCTTTTGGGGAACCTCTGAGCAGAAAAAAAGTTCAAAAGCTCCCATATGGACTACTGTCTGTTGGACTTTACTTGACTTTTTAAGATCAGAACGAGTCTATAAGGACATCATGGAACTTTTAGACCTCCTGGGGACCCTCTGACCAGAAAAAAAGTTCAAAAGGTCCCATATGGATTACTGTCTGGCGGACTTGACTTGACTTTTTAACATCAGAACGAGTCTAAAAGGACATCATGGAACTTTTAGACCTTCTGGGGACCCTCTGAGCAGAAAAAAAGTTCAAAAGCTCCCATATGGACTACTGTCTGGCGGACTTGACTTGACTTTTTAACTTCAGAAAGAGTCTTTGCCGACATCATGTAGCTTTTAGACCTTCTGGGGACCCTCTGAGCAGAAAAAAAGTTCAAAAGGTCCCATATGGACTACTGTCTGGCGGACTTGACTTGACTTTTTAACATCAAAAAGAGTCTATGAGGACATCATGTAGCTTTTAGACCTTCTGGGGACCCTCTGAGCAGAATAAAAGTTCAAAAGCTCCCATATGGACTACTGTCTGGCGGACTTGACTTGACTTTTTAACATCAAAAAGAGTCTATGAGGACATCATGTCGCTTTTAGACCTTCTGGGGACCCTCTGAGCATAAATAAGTTCAAAAAGTCCCATATGGACTACTGTCTGTTGGACTTTACTTGACTTTTTAACATCAGAACGAGTCTATAAGGACATCTTATAGC
This sequence comes from Siphateles boraxobius, assembly GCF_051911475.1. NCBI lineage: Eukaryota > Metazoa > Chordata > Actinopteri > Cypriniformes > Leuciscidae > Siphateles > Siphateles boraxobius. Next base: position 3,950,204 of record NW_027508920.1, on the reverse strand, counting down.
TTTTAGACCTTATGGGGACCCTCTGAGCAGATAAAAAGTTCAAAAGGTCCCATATGGACTACTGTCTGGCGGACTTGACTTGACTTTTTAACATCAAAAAGAGTCTATGAGGCCATCATCTAGCTTTTAGGTCTTCTGGGGACCCTCTGAGCAAAAAAAAGTACAAAAGCTCCCATATGGACTACTGTCTGTTGGACTTTACTTGACTTTTTAACATCAGAAAGAGTCTATGAGGACATCTTGTAGCTTTTAGACCTTATGGGGACCCTCTGAGCAGATAAAAAGTTCAAAAGGTCCCATATGGACTACTGTCTTGCGGACTTGAGTTGACTTTTTAACATCAGAACGAGTCTATAAGGACATCATGGAACTTTTAGACCTTCTGGGGACCCTCTGAGCAGAAAAAAAGTTCAAAAGCTCCCATATGGACTACTGTCTGGCGGACTTGACGACTTTTTAACATAAAAAAGAGTCTATGAGGACATCATGTAGCTTTTAGACCTCCTGGGGACCCTCTGAGCAGAAAAAAAGTTAAAAAGGTCCCATATGGATTACTGTCTGGCGGACTTGACTTGAGTTTTTAACATCAGAAAGAGTCTATGAGAACATCTTGTAGCTTTTAGATCTTCTGGGGACCCTCTGAGCAGAAAAAAAGTTCAAAAGGTCCCATATGGACCACTGTGGGCGGACTTGATTTCCCTTTTTAACATCAGAAAGAGTCTATAAGCACATCATGTAGCTTTTAGACCTTCTCTGGACCCTCTGAGCAGAAAAAAAGTTCAAAAGGTCCCATATGGACTACTGTCTGGCGGACTTGACTTGACTTTTTAACATCAGAAAGAGTCTATGAGGACATCAAGTAGCTTTTAGACCTCCTGGGGATGGTCTGAGCAGAAAAAAAGTTAAAAAGGTCCCATATGGATTACTGTCTGGCGGACTTGATGACTTTTTAACATCAAAAAGAGTCTATGAGGACATCATGTAGCTTTTAGACCTCCTGGGGACCCTCTGAGCAGATAAAAAGTTCAAAAGGTCCCATATGGACTACTGTCTGGCGGACTTGACTTGACTTTTTAACATCAAAAAGAGTCTATGAGGACATCATCTAGCTTTTAGGTCTTCTGGGGACCCTCTGAGCAGAAAAAAGTACAAAAGCTCCCATATGGACTACTGTCTGTTGGACTTTACTTGACTTTTTAACATCAGAACGAGTCTATAAGGACATCATGGAACTTTTAGACCTCCTGGGGACCCTCTGACCAGAAAAAAAGTTCAAAAGGTCCCATATGGATTACTGTCTGCCGGACTTGACTTGACTTTTTAACATCAGAACGAGTCTATAAGGACATCATGGAACTTTTAGACCTCCTGGGGACCCTCTGACCAGAAAAAAAGTTCAAAAGGTCCCATATGGATTACTGTCTCGCGGACTTGACTTGACTTTTTAACCTCAGACAGAGTCTATGAGGACATCTTGTAGCTTTTAGACCTTATGGGGACCCTCTGAGCAGATAAAAAGTTCAAAAGGTCCCATATGGACTACTGTCTTGCGGACTTGAGTTGACTTTTTAACATCAAAAAGAGTCTTTGAGGACATCATGTAGCTTTTAGACCTCCTGGGGACCCTCTGAGCAGAAAAAAGTTAAAAAGGTCCCATATGGATTACTGTCTGGCGGACTTGACTTGACTTTTTAACATCAGAAAGAGTCTATGAGAACATCTTGTAGCTTTTAGATCTTCTGGGGACCCTCTGAGCAGAAAAAAAGTTCAAAAGGTCCCATATGGACTACTGTGGGCGGACTTGATTTGCCTTTTTAACATCAAAAAGAGTCTATAAGGACATCATGTAGCTTTTAGACCTTCTGTGGACCCTCTGAGCAGAAAAAAAGATCAAAATATCCCGTATGGACTACTCTCTGGTGGATTTGACCTGACTTTTTAACATCAGAAAGAGTCTATGAGGACATCATGTAGCTTTTAGACCTCCTGGGGACCGTCTGAACAGAAAAAAAGTAAATAAGGTCCCATATGGATTACTGTCTGGCGGACTTGATGACTTTTTAACATCAAAAAGAGTCTATGAGGACATCATGTAGCTTTTAGACCTCCTGGGGACCCTCTGAGCAGAAAAAAAGTTAAAAAGGTCCCATATGGATTACTGTCTGGCGGACTTGACTTGACTTTTTAACATCAGAAAGAGTCTATAAGGACATCATGTAGCTTTTAGATCTTCGGGGGACCCTCTGAGCAGAAAAAAAGTTCAAAAGGTCCCATATGGACTACTGTCTGGCGGACTTGACTTGACTTTTTAACATCAGAAAGAGTCTATGAGGACATCATGTAGCTTTTAGACCTCCTGGGGACGGTCTGAGCAGAAAAAAAGATAAAAAGGTCCCATATGGATTACTGTCTGGCGGACTTGATGACTTTTTAACATCAAAAAGAGTCTATGAGGACATCATGTAGCTTTTAGACCTCCTGGGGACCCTCTGAGCAGAAAAAAAGTTAAAAAGGTCCCATATGGATTACTGTCTGGCGGACTTGACTTGACTTTTTAACATCAGAACGAGTCTATGAGAACATCTTGTAGCTTTTAGATCTTCTGGGGACCCTCTGAGCAGAAAAAAAGTTCAAAAGATCCCATATGGACTACTGTCTGGTGGACTTGACTTGACTTTTTAACATCAAAAAGAGTCTATGAGGACATCATGTAGCTTTTAGATCTTCTGGGGACCCTCTGAACAGAAAAAAAGTTAAAAAGATCCCATATGGACTACTTTCTGGTGGATTTGACTTGACTTTTTAACATCAGAAAGAGTCTATGAGGACATCATGTAGCTTTTAGAGCTCCTGGGGACCCTCTGAGCAGAAAAAAAGTTCAAAAGGTCCCATATGGATTACTGTCTGGCGGACTTGACTTGACTTTTTAACATCAGAAAGAGTCTATGAGAACATCTTGTAGCTTTTAGATCTTCTGGGGACCCTCTGAGCAGAAAAAAAAGTTCAAAAGGTCCCATATGGAGTACTGTCTGGCGGACTTGACTTGACTTTTTAACATCAGAAAGAGTCTATGAGGACATCATGTAGCTTTTAGACCTTCTGGGAGACCCTCTGAGCAGAAAAAAAGTTCAAAAGATCCCATATGGACTACTGTCTGGTGGAATTGACTTGACTTTTTAACATCAAAAAGAGTCTATGAGGACATCATGTAGCTTTTAGACCTTCTGGGGACCCTCTGAGCAGAAAAAAAGTTCAAAAGCTCCCATATGGATTACTGTCTGGCGGACTTGACTTTTTAACATCAAAAAGAGTCTATGAGGACATCATGTAGCTTTTAGACCTCCTGGGGACCCTCTGAGCAGAAAAAAAGTTAAAAAGGTCCCATATGGATTACTGTCTGGTGGACTTGACTTGACTTTTTAACATCAGAACGAGTCTATGAGAACATCTTGTAGCTTTTATATCTTCTGGGGACCCTCTGAGCAGAAAAAAAGTTCAAAAGATCCCATATGGACTACTGTCTGGTGGACTTGACTTGACTTTTTAACATCAAAAAGAGTCTATGAGGACCTCATGTAGCTTTTAGACCTTCTGTGGACCCTCTGAGCAGAAAAAAAGATCAAAATATCCCGTATGGACTACTGTCTGGTGGATTTGACCTGACTTTTTAACATCAGAAAGAGTCTATGAGGACATCATGTAGCTTTTAGACCTCCTGGGGACCGTCTGAGCAGAAAAAAAGTTAAAAAGGTCCCATATGGATTACTGTCTGGCGGACTTGATGACTTTTTAACATCAAAAAGAGTCTATGAGGACATCATGTAGCTTTTAGACCTCCTGGGGACCCTCTGAGCAGAAAAAAAGTTAAAAAGGTCCCATATGGATTACTGTCTGGCGGACTTGACTTGACTTTTTAACATCAGAAAGAGTCTATGAGAACATCTTGTAGCTTTTAGATCTTCTGGGGACCCTCTGAGCAGAAAAAAAGTTCAAAAGGTCCCATATGGACTACTGTGGGCGGACTTGATTTGCCTTTTTAACATTAGAAAGAGTCTATGAGGACATCCTCTAGCTTTTAGGTCTTCTGGGGATCCTCTGAGCAGAAAAAAAGTTCAAAAGGTCCCATATGGACTACTGTCTGGCGGACTTGACTTGCCTTTTTAACATCAGAAAGAGTCTATGAGACCATCATGTAGCTTTTAGACCTTCTGGGGAGCCTCTGAGCAGAAAAAAAGTTCAAAAGGTCCCATATGGACTACTGTCTGGCGGACTTGACTTGACTTTTTAACATCAGAACGAGTCTATAAGGACATCATGGAACTTTTAGACCTTCTGGGGACCCACTTACCAGAAAAAAAGTTCAAAACGTCCCATATGTCTGGCGGACTTGATCTGACTTTTTAACATCAGAAAGAGTCTATGAGGACATCTTGTAGCTTTTAGATCTTCTGGGGACCCTCTGAGCAGAAAAAAAGTTCAAAAGGTCCCATATGGACTACTGTCTGTTGGACTTGATTTGACTTTTTAAAATTATAACGAGTCTATAAGGACATCATGGAACTTTTAGACCTTCTGGGGACCCTCTGAGCAGAAAAAAGTTCAAAAGGTCCCATATGGATTACTGTCTGGCGGACTTGACTTGACTTTTTAACATCAAAAAGAGTCTATGAGGACATCTTGTAGCTTTTAGATCTTCTGGGGACCCTCTGAGCAGAAAAAAAGTTCAAAAGATCCCACATAGACTACTGTCTGGCGGACTTGACTTGACTTTTTAACATCAAAAAGAGTCTATGAGGACATCATGGCACTTTTAGACCTCCTGGGGACCCTCTGACCAGAAAAAAAGTTCAAAAGGTCCCATATGGATTACTGTCTGGCGGACTTGACTTGACTTTTTAACATCAAAAAGAGTCTATGAGGACATCATGCAGCTTTTAGACCTTCTGGGGACCCTCTGAGCAGAAAAAAGTTCAAAAACTCCCATATGGATTACTGTCTGGCGGACTTGACTTGACTTTTTAACATCAGAACGAGTCTATGAGGACGTCATGGAACTTTTAGACCTCCTGGGGACCCTCTTACCAGAAAAAAAGTTCAAAACGTCCCATATGGACTTCTGTCTGGCGGACTTGATCTGACTTTTTAACATCAGAAAGAGTTTATGAGGACATCTTGTAGCTTTTAGATCTTCTGGGGACCCTTTGACCAGAAAAAAGGTCTGTTCAAAAGTTCAAAAGATCCCATATGGACTACTGTCTGGCGGACTTGACTTGACTTTTTAACATCAAAAAGAGTCTATGGGGACATCATGTAGCTTTTAGACATTCTGGGGACCCTCTGAGCAGAAAAAAAGTTCAAAAGCACCCACATAGACTACTGTCTGGCGGACTTGACTTGACTTTTTAACATCAAAAAGAGTCTATGAGGACATCTTGTAGCTTTTAGACCTTCGGGGGACCCTCTGAGCAGACAAAAAGTTCAAAAGCTCCTATATGGACTACTGTCTGTTGGACTTTACTTGACTTTTTAAAATCAGAACGAGTCTATAAGGACATCATGGAACTTTTTGACCTCCTGGGGACCCTCTGAGCAGAAAAAAGTTCAAAAGATCCCCTATGGACTACTGTCTGGCGGATTTGACTTGACTTTTTAACATCAGAAAGAGTCTATGAGACCATCAAGTAGCTTTTATACCTTATGGGGACCCTCTGAGCAGAAAAAAAGTTCAAAAGGTCCCATATGGACTACTGTCTGGCGGACTTGACTTGATTTTTTAAAATCAAAAAGAGTCTATGAGGACATCATCTAGCTTTTAGGTCTCCTGGGGACCCTCTGAGCAGAAAAAAGTTCAAAAGCTCCCATATGGACTACTGTCTGGCGGACTTGAATTGACATTTTAACATCAAAAAGAGTCTATGAGGACATCATGTAGCTTTTAGACCTTCTGGGGACCCTCTGAGCAGAAAAAAGTTCAAAAGCTCCCATATGGACTACTGTCTGTTGGACTTTACTTGACTTTTTAACATCAGAACGAGTCTATAAGGACATCATGGAACTTTTAGACCGCCTGGGGACCCTCTGACCAGAAAAAAAGTTCAAAAGGTCCCATATGGATTACTGTCTGGCGGACTTGACTTGACTTTTTAACATCAGAAAGAGTCTATAAGGACATTTTGTAGCTTTTAGATCTTCTGGGGACCCTCTGAGCAGAAAAAAACTTCAAAGGATCCCATATGAACCACTGTCTGGCGGATTTGACTTGATTTTTTAATATCAGAACGAGTCTATGAGGACATCATGTAGCTTTTAGACCTTCTGGGGACCCTCTGAGCAGAAAAAAACTTCAAAGGATCCCATATGAACCACTGTCTGGCGGATTTGACTTGACTTTTTAATATCAGAACGAGTCTATGAGGACATCATGTAGCTTTTAGACCTTCTGGGGACCCTCTGAGCAGAAAAAAAGTTCAAAAGATCCCATATGGACTACTGTCTGGCGGACTTGACTTGAATTTTTAACATCAAAAAGAGTCTATGAGGACATCATGTAGCTTTAAGACCTTCTGGGGACCCTCTGAGCAGAAAAAAAGTTCAAAAGCACCCACATAGACTACTGTCTGGCGGACTTTACTTGACTTTTTAACATCAAAAAGAGTCTATGAGGACATCATGGCACTTTTAGACCTCCTGGGGACCCTCTGACCAGAAAAAAAGTTCAAAAGGTCCCATATGGATTACTGTCTGGCGTACTTGACTTGACTTTTTAACATCAGAAAGAGTCTATAAGGACATTTTTTAGCTTTTAGATCTTCTGGGGAGCCTCTGAGCAGAAAAAAAGTTCAAAAGATCCCATATGGACTACTGTCTGGCGGACTTGACTTGACTTTTTAACATCAAAAAGAGTCTATGGGGACATCATGTAGCTTTTAGACATTCTGGGGACCCTCTGAGCAGAAAAAAAGTTCAAAAGCACCCACATAGACTACTGTCTGGCGGACTTGACTTGACTTTTTAACATCAAAAAGAGTCTATGAGGACATCATGCAGCTTTTAGACCTTCTGGGGACCCTCTGAGCAGAAAAAAGTTCAAAAACTCCCATATGGATTACTGTCTGGCGGACTTGACTTGACTTTTTAACATCAGAACGAGTCTATGAGGACGTCATGGAACTTTTAGACCTCCTGGGGACCCTCTTACCAGAAAAAAAGTTCAAAACGTCCCATATGGACTTCTGTCTGGCGGACTTGATCTGACTTTTTAACATCAGAAAGAGTTTATGAGGACATCTTGTAGCTTTTAGATCTTCTGGGGACCCTTTGACCAGAAAAAAGGTCTGTTCAAAAGTTCAAAAGATCCCATATGGACTACTGTCTGGCGGACTTGACTTGACTTTTTAACATCAAAAAGAGTCTATGGGGACATCATGTGGCTTTTAGACATTCTGGGGACCCTCTGAGCAGAAAAAAAGTTCAAAAGCACCCACATAGACTACTGTCTGGCGGACTTGACTTGACTTTTTAACATCAAAAAGAGTCTATGAGGACATCTTGTAGCTTTTAGACCTTCGGGGGACCCTCTGAGCAGACAAAAAGTTCAAAAGCTCCTATATGGACTACTGTCTGTTGGACTTTACTTGACTTTTTAAAATCAGAACGAGTCTATAAGGACATCATGGAACTTTTTGACCTCCTGGGGACCCTCTGAGCAGAAAAAAGTTCAAAAGATCCCCTATGGACTACTGTCTGGCGGATTTGACTTGACTTTTTAACATCAGAAAGAGTCTATGAGACCATCAAGTAGCTTTTATACCTTATGGGGACCCTCTGAGCAGAAAAAAAGTTCAAAAGGTCCCATATGGACTACTGTCTGGCGGACTTGACTTGATTTTTTAAAATCAAAAAGAGTCTATGAGGACATCATCTAGCTTTTAGGTCTCCTGGGGACCCTCTGAGCAGAAAAAAGTTCAAAAGCTCCCATATGGACTACTGTCTGGCGGACTTGAATTGACATTTTAACATCAAAAAGAGTCTATGAGGACATCATGTAGCTTTTAGACCTTCTGGGGACCCTCTGAGCAGAAAAAAGTTCAAAAGCTCCCATATGGACTACTGTCTGTTGGACTTTACTTGACTTTTTAACATCAGAACGAGTCTATAAGGACATCATGGAACTTTTAGACCTCCTGGGGACCCTCTGACCAGAAAAAAAGTTCAAAAGGTCCCATATGGATTACTGTCTGGCGGACTTGACTTGACTTTTTAACATCAGAAAGAGTCTATAAGGACATTTTGTAGCTTTTAGATCTTCTGGGGACCCTCTGAGCAGAAAAAAACTTCAAAGGATCCCATATGAACCACTGTCTGGCGGATTTGACTTGACTTTTTAATATCAGAACGAGTCTATGAGGACATCATGTAGCTTTTAGACCTTCTGGGGACCCTCTGAGCAGAAAAAAACTTCAAAGGATCCCATATGAACCACTGTCTGGCGGATTTGACTTGACTTTTTAATATCAGAACGAGTCTATGAGGACATCATGTAGCTTTTAGACCTTCTGGGGACCCTCTGAGCAGAAAAAAAGTTCAAAAGATCCCATATGGACTACTGTCTGGCGGACTTGACTTGACTTTTTAACATCAAAAAGAGTCTATGAGGACATCATGTAGCTTTAAGACCTTCTGGGGACCCTCTGAGCAGAAAAAAAGTTCAAAAGCACCCACATAGACTACTGTCTGGCGGACTTTACTTGACTTTTTAACATCAAAAAGAGTCTATGAGGACATCATGGCACTTTTAGACCTCCTGGGGACCCTCTGACCAGAAAAAAAGTTCAAAAGGTCCCATATGGATTACTGTCTGGCGGACTTGACTTGACTTTTTAACATCAGAAAGAGTCTATAAGGACATTTTGTAGCTTTTAGATCTTCTGGGGACCCTCTGAGCAGAAAAAAACTTCAAAGGATCCCATATGAACCACTGTCTGGCGGATTTGACTTGACTTTTTAATATCAGAACGAGTCTATGAGGACATCATGTAGCTTTTAGACCTTCTGGGGACCCTCTGAGCAGAAAAAAACTTCAAAGGATCCCATATGAACCACTGTCTGGCGGATTTGACTTGACTTTTTAATATCAGAACGAGTCTATGAGGACATCATGTAGCTTTTAGACCTTCTGGGGACCCTCTGAGCAGAAAAAAAGTTCAAAAGATCCCATATGGACTACTGTCTGGCGGACTTGACTTGACTTTTTAACATCAAAAAGAGTCTATGAGGACATCATGTAGCTTTAAGACCTTCTGGGGACCCTCTGAGCAGAAAAAAAGTTCAAAAGCACTCACATAGACTACTGTCTGGCGGACTTTACTTGACTTTTTAACATCAAAAAGAGTCTATGAGGACATCATGGCACTTTTAGACCTCCTGGGGACCCTCTGACCAGAAAAAAAGTTCAAAAGGTCCCATATGGATTACTGTCTGGTGGACTTGACTTGACTTTTTAACATCAAAAAGAGTCTATGAGGACATCATGTAGCTTTTAGATCTTCTGGGGACCCTCTGAACAGAAAAAAAGTTAAAAAGATCCCATATGGACTACTTTCTGGTGGATTTGACTTGACTTTTTAACATCAGAAAGAGTCTATGAGGACATCATGTAGCTTTTAGAGCTCCTGGGGACCCTCTGAGCAGAAAAAAAGTTCAAAAGGTCCCATATGGATTACTGTCTGGCGGACTTGACTTGACTTTTTAACATCAGAAAGAGTCTATGAGAACATCTTGTAGCTTTTAGATCTTCTGGGGACCCTCTGAGCAGAAAAAAAAGTTCAAAAGGTCCCATATGGAGTACTGTCTGGCGGACTTGACTTGACTTTTTAACATCAGAAAGAGTCTATGAGGACATCATGTAGCTTTTAGACCTTCTGGGAGACCCTCTGAGCAGAAAAAAAGTTCAAAAGATCCCATATGGACTACTGTCTGGTGGAATTGACTTGACTTTTTAACATCAAAAAGAGTCTATGAGGACATCATGTAGCTTTTAGACCTTCTGGGGACCCTCTGAGCAGAAAAAAAGTTCAAAAGCTCCCATATGGATTACTGTCTGGCGGACTTGACTTTTTAACATCAAAAAGAGTCTATGAGGACATCATGTAGCTTTTAGACCTCCTGGGGACCCTCTGAGCAGAAAAAAAGTTAAAAAGGTCCCATATGGATTACTGTCTGGTGGACTTGACTTGACTTTTTAACATCAGAACGAGTCTATGAGAACATCTTGTAGCTTTTATATCTTCTGGGGACCCTCTGAGCAGAAAAAAAGTTCAAAAGATCCCATATGGACTACTGTCTGGTGGACTTGACTTGACTTTTTAACATCAAAAAGAGTCTATGAGGACCTCATGTAGCTTTTAGACCTTCTGTGGACCCTCTGAGCAGAAAAAAAGATCAAAATATCCCGTATGGACTACTGTCTGGTGGATTTGACCTGACTTTTTAACATCAGAAAGAGTCTATGAGGACATCATGTAGCTTTTAGACCTCCTGGGGACCGTCTGAGCAGAAAAAAAGTTAAAAAGGTCCCATATGGATTACTGTCTGGCGGACTTGATGACTTTTTAACATCAAAAAGAGTCTATGAGGACATCATGTAGCTTTTAGACCTCCTGGGGACCCTCTGAGCAGAAAAAAAGTTAAAAAGGTCCCATATGGATTACTGTCTGGCGGACTTGACTTGACTTTTTAACATCAGAAAGAGTCTATGAGAACATCTTGTAGCTTTTAGATCTTCTGGGGACCCTCTGAGCAGAAAAAAAGTTCAAAAGGTCCCATATGGACTACTGTGGGCGGACTTGATTTGCCTTTTTAACATTAGAAAGAGTCTATGAGGACATCCTCTAGCTTTTAGGTCTTCTGGGGATCCTCTGAGCAGAAAAAAAGTTCAAAAGGTCCCATATGGACTACTGTCTGGCGGACTTGACTTGCCTTTTTAACATCAGAAAGAGTCTATGAGACCATCATGTAGCTTTTAGACCTTCTGGGGAGCCTCTGAGCAGAAAAAAAGTTCAAAAGGTCCCATATGGACTACTGTCTGGCGGACTTGACTTGACTTTTTAACATCAGAACGAGTCTATAAGGACATCATGGAACTATTAGACCTTCTGGGGACCCACTTACCAGAAAAAAAGTTCAAAACGTCCCATATGGACCTCTGTCTGGCGGACTTGATCTGACTTTTTAACATCAGAAAGAGTCTATGAGGACATCTTGTAGCTTTTAGATCTTCTGGGGACCCTCTGAGCAGAAAAAAAGTTCAAAAGATCCCACATAGACTACTGTCTGGCGGACTTGACTTGACTTTTTAACATCAAAAAGAGTCTATGAGGACATCATGGCACTTTTAGACCTCCTGGGGACCCTCTGACCAGAAAAAAAGTTCAAAAGGTCCCATATGGACTTCTGTCTGGCGGACTTGATCTGACTTTTTAACATCAGAAAGAGTTTATGAGGACATCTTGTAGCTTTTAGATCTTCTGGGGACCCTTTGACCAGAAAAAAGGTTCAAAAGGTCCCATATGGATTACTGTCTGGCGGATTTGACTTGACTTTTTAACATCAGAAAGAGTCTATGAGGACATCATGTAGCTTTTAGACCTTTTGGGGACCCTCTGAGCAGAAAAAGTTCAAAAAGTCCCATATGGACTACTGTTTTTTGGACTTTACTTGACTTTTTAATATCAGAACGAGTCTATAAGGACATCATGGATCTTTTAGACCTCCTGGGGACCCTTTGACCAGAAAAAAAGTTCAAAAGCTCCCATATGGACTACAGTCTGGCAAACTTGACTTGACTGTTTTTACATCAGAAAGAGGCTATGAGGACATCATGTAGCTTTTAGACCTTCTGGGGACCCTCTGAGCAGAAAAAAAGTTCAAAAGGTCCCTTATGGACTACTGTCTGGCGGACTTGACGACTTTTTAACATCAGAAAAAGTTTATGAGGACATCATGGAGCTTTTAGATCTTCTGGGAACCCTCTGAGCAGAAAAAAAGTTCAAAAGGTCCCATATGGACTACTGTCTGGTGAACTTGACTTGTCTTTTTAACATCATAAAGAGTCTATGAGGACATCGTGTAGCTTTAAGACCTTCTGGGAACCCTCTGAGCAGAAAAAAAGTTCAAAAAGTCCCACATGGACTACTGTCTGTTGGACTTTACTTTACTTTTTAACATCAGAAAGAGTCTATGAGGACATCATGTAGCTTTTAGACCTTTTGGGGACCCTCTGAGCAGAAAAGTTCAAAAAGTCCCATATGGACTACTGTTTTTTGGACTTTACTTGACTTTTTAATATCAGAACGAGTCTATAAGGACATCATGGATCTTTTAGACCTCCTGGGGACCCTTTGACCAGAAAAAAAGTTCAAAAGCTCCCATATGGACTACAGTCTGGCAAACTTGACTTGACTGTTTTTACATCAGAAAGAGGCTATGAGGACATCATGTAGCTTTTAGACCTTCTGGGGACCCTCTGAGCAGAAAAAAAGTTCAAAAGGTCCCTTATGGACTACTGTCTGGCGGACTTGACGACTTTTTAACATCAGAAAAAGTTTATGAGGACATCATGGAGCTTTTAGATCTTCTGGGAACCCTCTGAGCAGAAAAAAAGTTCAAAAGGTCCCATATGGACTACTGTCTGGTGAACTTGACTTGCCTTTTTAACATCATAAAGAGTCTATGAGGACATCGTGTAGCTTTAAGACCTTCTGGGAACCCTCTGAGCAGAAAAAAAGTTTAAAAAGTCCCACATGGACTACTGTCTGTTGGACTTTACTTTTTAACATCAGAACGAGTCTATAAGGACATCATGGAACTTTTAGACCTCCTGGGGACCCTCTGAGCAGAAAAAAAGTTCAAAAGGTCCCATATGGACTACTGTCTGGTGGACTTGATCTGACTTTTTAACATCAGAAAGAGTCTATAAGGACATCATCTAGCTTTTAGATCTTCTGGGGACCCGCTGACCAGAAAAAAAGTTCAAAAGGTCCCATATGGACTAATGTCTGGCAGACTTGACTTGACTTTTTAACATCAGAACGAGTCTATAAGGACATCATGGAACTTGTAGATCTCCTGGGGACCCTCTGACCAGAAAAAAAAGTTCAAAAACGTCCCATATGGACTACTGTCTGGCAGACTTGCTCTGACTTTTTAACATCAGAAAGAGTCTATGAGGACATCTTGTAGCTTTTAGATCTTCTGGGGACCCTCTGAGCAGAAAAAAAGTTCAAAGCTCCCATATGGACTACTGTCTGTTGGACTTTACTTGACTTTTTAACATCAGAACGAGTCTATAAGGACATCATGGAACTTTTAGACCTCCTGGGGACCCTCTGAGCAGAAAAAAGTTCAAAAGGTCCAATATGGATTACTGTCTGGCGGACTTGACTTGACTTTTTAACATCAGAACGAGTCTATAAGGACAACATCTAGCTTTTAGGTCTCCTGGGGACCCTCTGAGCAGAAAAAAAAGTTCAAAAACGTCCCATATGGACTACTGTCTGGCAGACTTGCTCTGACTTTTTAACATCAGAAAGAGTCTATGAGGACATCTTGTAGCTTTTAGACCTTCTGGGGACCCTCTGAAAAGAAAAAAAGTTCAACAGGTCCCATATGAACTACTGTCTGGCGGATTTGACTTGACTTTTTAACATCAGAAAGAGTCTATGAGACCATCATGTATCTTTTATACCTTATGGGGACCCTCTGAGCAGAAAAAAAGTTCAAAAGATCCCATATGGACTACTGTCTGATGGACTTGACTTGACTTTTTAACATCAAAAAGAGTCTATGAGGACATCATGTAGCTTTTAGACCTTCTGGGGACCCTCTGAGCAGAAAAAAAGTTCAAAAACTCCCATATGGATTACTGTCTGGCGGACTTGACTTGACTTTTTAATATCAGAACGAGTCTATAAGGACATCATGGAACTTTTAGACCTCCTAGGGACCCTTTGACCAGAAAAAAGGTTCAAAAGGTCCCATATGGACTGCTGTCTGGCGGATTTGACTTGACTTTTTAACATCAGAAAGAGTCTATGAGGACATCATGTAGCTTTTAGACCTTTTGGGGACCCTCTGAACAGAAAAAAAGTTCAAAAAGTCCCATATGGACTACTCTCTGCCGGATTTGACTTGACTTTTTAACATCAGAAAGAGTCTATGAGGACATCTTGTAGCTTTTAGATGTTCTGGGGACCCTCTGAGCAGAAAAAAAAGTTCAAAAGGTCCCATATGGACTACTGTCGTGCGGACTTGACTTGACTTTTTAACATCAAAAAGAGTCTATGAGGACATCTTGTAGCTTTTAGACCTTCGGGGGACCCTCTGAGCAGACAAAAAGTTCAAAAGCTCCTATATGGACTACTGTCTGTTGGACTTTACTTGACTTTTTAAAATCAGAACGAGTCTATAAGGACATCATGGAACTTTTTGACCTCCTGGGGACCCTCTGAGCAGAAAAAAGTTCAAAAGATCCCCTATGGACTACTGTCTGGCGGATTTGACTTGACTTTTTAACATCAGAAAGAGTCTATGAGACCATCAAGTAGCTTTTATACCTTATGGGGACCCTCTGAGCAGAAAAAAAGTTCAAAAGGTCCCATATGGACTACTGTCTGGCGGACTTGACTTGATTTTTTAAAATCAAAAAGAGTCTATGAGGACATCATCTAGCTTTTAGGTCTCCTGGGGACCCTCTGAGCAGAAAAAAGTTCAAAAGCTCCCATATGGACTACTGTCTGGCGGACTTGAATTGACATTTTAACATCAAAAAGAGTCTATGAGGACATCATGTAGCTTTTAGACCTTCTGGGGACCCTCTGAGCAGAAAAAAGTTCAAAAGCTCCCATATGGACTACTGTCTGTTGGACTTTACTTGACTTTTTAACATCAGAACGAGTCTATAAGGACATCATGGAACTTTTAGACCTCCTGGGGACCCTCTGACCAGAAAAAAAGTTCAAAAGGTCCCATATGGATTACTGTCTGGCGGACTTGACTTGACTTTTTAACATCAGAAAGAGTCTATAAGGACATTTTGTAGCTTTTAGATCTTCTGGGGACCCTCTGAGCAGGAAAAAACTTCAAAGGATCCCATATGAACCACTGTCTGGCGGATTTGACTTGACTTTTTAATATCAGAACGAGTCTATGAGGACATCATGTAGCTTTTAGACCTTCTGGGGACCCTCTGAGCAGAAAAAAACTTCAAAGGATCCCATATGAACCACTGTCTGGCGGATTTGACTTGACTTTTTAATATCAGAACGAGTCTATGAGGACATCATGTAGCTTTTAGACCTTCTGGGGACCCTCTGAGCAGAAAAAAAGTTCAAAAGATCCCATATGGACTACTGTCTGGCGGACTTGACTTGACTTTTTAACATCAAAAAGAGTCTATGAGGACATCATGTAGCTTTAAGACCTTCTGGGGACCCTCTGAGCAGAAAAAAAGTTCAAAAGCACCCACATAGACTACTGTCTGGCGGACTTTACTTGACTTTTTAACATCAAAAAGAGTCTATGAGGACATCATGGCACTTTTAGACCTCCTGGGGACCCTCTGACCAGAAAAAAAGTTCAAAAGGTCCCATATGGATTACTGTCTGGCGTACTTGACTTGACTTTTTAACATCAGAAAGAGTCTATAAGGACATTTTTTAGCTTTTAGATCTTCTGGGGAGCCTCTGAGCAGAAAAAAAGTTCAAAAGATCCCATATGGACTACTGTCTGGCGGACTTGACTTGACTTTTTAACATCAAAAAGAGTCTATGGGGACATCATGTAGCTTTTAGACATTCTGGGGACCCTCTGAGCAGAAAAAAAGTTCAAAAGCACCCACATAGACTACTGTCTGGCGGACTTGACTTGACTTTTTAACATCAAAAAGAGTCTATGAGGACATCATGCAGCTTTTAGACCTTCTGGGGACCCTCTGAGCAGAAAAAAGTTCAAAAACTCCCATATGGATTACTGTCTGGCGGACTTGACTTGACTTTTTAACATCAGAACGAGTCTATGAGGACGTCATGGAACTTTTAGACCTCCTGGGGACCCTCTGACCAGAAAAAAAGTTCAAAACGTCCCATATGGACTTCTGTCTGGCGGACTTGATCTGACTTTTTAACATCAGAAAGAGTTTATGAGGACATCTTGTAGCTTTTAGATCTTCTGGGGACCCTTTGACCAGAAAAAAGGTCTGTTCAAAAGTTCAAAAGATCCCATATGGACTACTGTCTGGCGGACTTGACTTGACTTTTTAACATCAAAAAGAGTCTATGGGGACATCATGTAGCTTTTAGACATTCTGGGGACCCTCTGAGCAGAAAAAAAGTTCAAAAGCACCCACATAGACTACTGTCTGGCGGACTTGACTTGACTTTTTAACATCAAAAAGAGTCTATGAGGACATCTTGTAGCTTTTAGACCTTCGGGGGACCCTCTGAGCAGACAAAAAGTTCAAAAGCTCCTATATGGACTACTGTCTGTTGGACTTTACTTGACTTTTTAAAATCAGAACGAGTCTATAAGGACATCATGGAACTTTTTGACCTCCTGGGGACCCTCTGAGCAGAAAAAAGTTCAAAAGATCCCCTATGGACTACTGTCTGGTGGATTTGACTTGACTTTTTAACATCAGAAAGAGTCTATGAGACCATCAAGTAGCTTTTATACCTTATGGGGACCCTCTGAGCAGAAAAAAAGTTCAAAAGGTCCCATATGGACTACTGTCTGGCGGACTTGATCTGACTTTTTAACATCAGAAAGAGTCTATGAGGACATCATGTAGCTTTTAGACCTCCTGGGGACCGTCTGATCAGAAAAAAAGTTCAAAAGATCCCATATGGACTACTGTCTGGCGGACTTGACTTGACTTTTTAACATCAGAAAGATTCTATGAGGACATCATGTAGCTTTTAGACCTCCTGGGGACCGTCTGAGCAGAAAAAAAGTTAAAAAGGTCCCATATGGATTACTGTCTGGCGGACTTGACTTGACTTTTTAACATCAGAAAGAGTCTATGAGGACATCTTGTACTTTTTAGATCTTCTGGGGACCCTCTGAGCAGAAAAAAAGTTCAAAAGGTCCCATATGGACTACTGTCTGGTGGACTTGACTTGACGTTTTAACATCAAAAAGAGTCTATGAGGACATCATGTAGCTTTTAGATCTTCATGGGACCCTCTGAACAGAAAAAAAGTTAAAAAGATCCCATATGGACTACTGTCTGGTGGATTTGACTTGACTTTTTAACATCAGAAAGAGTCTATGAGGACATCTTGTAGCTTTTAGATCTTCTGGGGACCCTCAGAGCAGAAAAAAAATTCAAAAGGTCCCATATGGACTACTGTCTGGCGGACTTGACTTGACTTTTTAACATCAGAAAGAGTCTATGAGGACATCATGTAGCTTTTAGACCTCCTGGGGACCGTCTGATGAGAAAAAAAGTTTAAAAGGTCCCATATGGATTACTGTCTTGCGGACTTGATGACTTTTTAACATCAAAAAGAGTTTATGAGGACATCATGTAGCTTTTAGACCTCCTGGCGACCCTCTGAGCAGAAAAAAAGTTAAAAAGGTCCCATATGGATTACTGTCTGGCGGACTTGACTTTACTTTTTAACATCAGAACGAGTCTAAGAGAACATCTTGTAGCTTTTAGATCTTCTGGGGACCCTCTGAGCAGGAAAAAAGTTCAAAAGATCCCATATGGACTACTGTCTGGTGGACTTGACTTGACTTTTTAACATCAAAAAGAGTCTATGAGGACATCATGTAGCTTTTAGATCTTCTGGGGACCCTCTGAACAGAAAAAAAGTTAAAAAGATCCCATATTGACTACTGTCTGGTGGATTTGACTTGACTTTTTAACATCAGAAAGAGTCTATGAGGACATCTTGTAGCTTTTAGATCTTCTGGGGACCCTCAGAGCAGAATTTTTTTTTCAAAAGGTCCCATATGGACTACTGTCTGGCGGACTTGACTTGACTTTTAACATCAGAAAGAGTCTATGAGGACATCATGTAGCTTTTAGATCTTCTGGGGACCCTCTGAGCAGAAAAAAAGTTCAAAAGATCCTATATGGACTACTGTCTGGCGGATTTGACTTGACTTTTTAACAACAGAAAGAGTCTATGAGGATATCTTGTAGCTTTTAGATCTTCTGGGGACCCTCTGAGCAGAAAAAAAGTTCAAAAGATCCTATATGGACTACTGTCTGGCGGATTTGACTTGACTTTTTAACATCAGAAAGAGTCTATGAGACCATCTTGTAGCTTTTAGACCTTATGGGGACCCTCTGACCAGAAAAACAGTTCAAAAGGTCCCATATGGACAATTTTTTGGCGGACTTGACTTGACTTTTTAACATCAAAAAGAGTCTATGAGGACATCATCTAGCTTTTAGGTCTTCTGGGGACCCTCTGAGCAGAAAAAAAGTTCAAAAGCTCCCAAATGAAAACTGTCTGACTGTCTGGCGGACTTGACTTGACTTTTTAACTTCAGAAAGAGTCTTTGCGGACATCATGTAGCTTTTAGACCTTCTGGGGACCCTCTGAGCAGAAAAAAGTTCAAAAGCTCCCATATGGACTATTGTCTGTTGGACTTTGCTTGACTTTTTAACATCAGAAAAAGTTTATGAGGACATCATGGAGCTTTTAGATCTTCTGAGGACTCTCTGAGCAGAAAAAAAGTTCAAAAGGTACCATTTGGACTACTGTCTGGCGGACTTGACTTGCTTTTTTAACATCAGAAAGAGTCTATGAAGACATTGTGTAGTTTTAAGACCTTATGGAAACCCTCTGAGCAGAAAAAAAGTTCAAAAAGTCCCATATGGACTACTGTCTGTTGAACTTTACTTGACTTTTTAACATCAGAAAGAGTCTATAAGGACATCATGGAACTTTTAGACCTCCTGGGGACCCTCTGACCAGAAAAAAAGTTCAAAAGGTCCCATATGGATTACTGTCTGGCGGACTTGACTTGACTTTTTAACATCAGAACGAGTCTAAAAGGACATCATGGAACTTTTAGACCTTCTGGGGACCCTCTGAGCAGAAAAAAAGTTCAAAAGATCCCATATGGACTACTGTTTAGTGGACTTGACTTGACTTTATAACATCAAAAAGAGTCTATGAGGACATCATGTAGCTTTTAGATCTTCTGGGGACCCTCTGAACAGAAAAAAAGTTAAAAAGATCCCATATGGACTACTGTCTGGTGGATTTGACGACTTTTTAACATCAGAAGAGTCTATGAGGACATCTTGTAGCTTTTAGATCTTCTGGGGACCCTCAGAGCAGAATTTTTTTTTCAAAAGGTCCCATATGGACTACTGTCTGGCGGACTTGACTTGACTTTTAACATCAGAAAGAGTCTATGAGGACATCATGTAGCTTTTAGATCTTCTTGGGACCCTCTGAGCAGAAAAAAAGTTCAAAAGATCCTATATGGACTACTGTCTGGCGGATTTGACTTTACTTTTTAACAACAGAAAGAGTCTATGAGGATATCTTGTAGCTTTTAGATCTTCTGGGGACCCTCTGAGCAGAAAAAAAGTTCAAAAGATCCTATATGGACTACTGTCTGGCGGATTTGACTTGACTTTTTAACATCAGAAAGAGTCTATGAGACCATCTTGTAGCTTTTAGACCTTATGGGGACCCTCTGACCAGAAAAACAGTTCAAAAGGTCCCATATGGACAATTTTTTGGCGGACTTGACTTGACTTTTTAACATCAAAAAGAGTCTATGAGGACATCCTCTAGCTTTTAGGTCTTCTGGGGATCCTCTGAGCAGAAAAAAAGTTCAAAAGGTCCCATATGGACTACTGTCTGGCGGACTTGACTTGCCTTTTTAACATCAGAAAGAGTCTATGAGTCCATCATGTAGCTTTTAGACCTTCTGGGGAGCCTCTGAGCAGAAAAAAAGTTCAAAAGGTCCCATATGGACTACTGTCTGGCGGACTTGACTTGACTTTTTAACATCAAAAAGAGTCAATGAGGAGATCATGTAGCTTTTAGACCTTCTGGGGACCCTCTGAGCACAATAAAAGTTCAAAAGCTCCCATATGGACTACTGTCTGTTGGACTTTACTTGACTTTTTAACATCAGAACGAGTCTATGAGGACATCATGGAACTTTTAGACCTCCTGGGGACCCTCTGACCAGAAAAAAAGTTCAAAAGGTCCCATATGGATTACTGTCTGGCGGACTTGACAAGAGTTTTTAACATCAGAACGAGTCTATAAGGACATCATGGAACTTTTAGACCTCCTGGGGACCCTCTGACCAGAAAAAAAGTTCAAAAGGTCCCATATGGATTACTGTCTGGCGGACTTGACTTGACTTTTTAACCTCAGAAAGAGTCTATGAGGACATCTTGTAGCTTTTAGGCCTTATGGGGACCCTCTGAGCAGATAAAAAGTTCAAAAGGTCCAATATGGACTACTGTCTGGCGGACTTGACTTGACTGTTTAACATCAAAAAGAGTCTATGAGGACATCATCTAGCTTTTAGGTCTTTTGGGGAACCTCTGAGCAGAAAAAAAGTTCAAAAGCTCCCATATGGACTACTGTCTGTTGGACTTTACTTGACTTTTTAAGATCAGAACGAGTCTATAAGGACATCATGGAACTTTTAGACCTCCTGGGGACCCTCTGACCAGAAAAAAAGTTCAAAAGGTCCCATATGGATTACTGTCTGGCGGACTTGACTTGACTTTTTAACATCAGAACGAGTCTAAAAGGACATCATGGAACTTTTAGACCTTCTGGGGACCCTCTGAGCAGAAAAAAAGTTCAAAAGCTCCCATATGGATTACTGTCTGGCGGACTTGACTTTTTAACATCAAAAAGAGTCTATGAGGACATCATGTAGCTTTTAGACCTCCTGGGGACCCTCTGAGCAGAAAAAAAGTTAAAAAGGTCCCATATGGATTACTGTCTGGTGGACTTGACTTGACTTTTTAACATCAGAACGAGTCTATGAGAACATCTTGTAGCTTTTATATCTTCTGGGGACCCTCTGAGCAGAAAAAAAGTTCAAAAGATCCCATATGGACTACTGTCTGGTGGACTTGACTTGACTTTTTAACATCAAAAAGAGTCTATGAGGACCTCATGTAGCTTTTAGACCTTCTGTGGACCCTCTGAGCAGAAAAAAAGATCAAAATATCCCGTATGGACTACTGTCTGGTGGATTTGACCTGACTTTTTAACATCAGAAAGAGTCTATGAGGACATCATGTAGCTTTTAGACCTCCTGGGGACCGTCTGAGCAGAAAAAAAGTTAAAAAGGTCCCATATGGATTACTGTCTGGCGGACTTGATGACTTTTTAACATCAAAAAGAGTCTATGAGGACATCATGTAGCTTTTAGACCTCCTGGGGACCCTCTGAGCAGAAAAAAAGTTAAAAAGGTCCCATATGGATTACTGTCTGGCGGACTTGACTTGACTTTTTAACATCAGAAAGAGTCTATGAGAACATCTTGTAGCTTTTAGATCTTCTGGGGACCCTCTGAGCAGAAAAAAAGTTCAAAAACTCCCATATGGATTACTGTCTGGCGGACTTGACTTGACTTTTTAATATCAGAACGAGTCTATAAGGACATCATGGAACTTTTAGACCTCCTAGGGACCCTTTGACCAGAAAAAAGGTTCAAAAGGTCCCATATGGACTGCTGTCTGGCGGATTTGACTTGACTTTTTAACATAAGAAAGAGTCTATGAGGACATCATGTAGCTTTTAGACCTTTTGGGGACCCTCTGAGCAGAAAAAAGTTCAAAAAGTCCCATATGGACTACTCTCTGGCGGACTTGACTTGACTTTTTAACTTCAGAAAGAGTCTTTGCCGACATCATGTAGCTTTTAGACCTTCTGGGGACCCTCTGAGCAGAAAAAAAGTTCAAAAGGTCCCATATGGACTACTGTCTGGCGGACTTGACTTGACTTTTTAACATCAAAAAGAGTCTATGAGGACATCATGTAGCTTTTAGACCTTCTGGGGACCCTCTGAGCAGAATAAAAGTTCAAAAGCTCCCATATGGACTACTGTCTGGCGGACTTGACTTGACTTTTTAACATCAAAAAGAGTCTATGAGGACATCATGTCGCTTTTAGACCTTCTGGGGACCCTCTGAGCATAAATAAGTTCAAAAAGTCCCATATGGACTACTGTCTGTTGGACTTTACTTGACTTTTTAACATCAGAACGAGTCTATAAGGACATCTTATAGCTTTTAGACCTTATGGGGACCCTCTGAGCAGATAAAAAGTTCAAAAGGTCCCATATGGACTACTGTCTGGCGGACTTGACTTGACTTTTTAACATCAAAAAGAGTCTATGAGGCCATCATCTAGCTTTTAGGTCTTCTGGGGACCCTCTGAGCAGAAAAAAGTACAAAAGCACCCATATGGACTACTGTCTGTTGGACTTTACTTGACTTTTTAACATCAGAAAGAGTCTATGAGGACATCTTGTAGCTTTTAGACCTTATGGGGACCCTCTGAACAGATAAAAAGTTCAAAAGGTCCCATATGGACTACTGTCTTGCGGACTTGAGTTGACTTTTTAACATCAGAACGAGTCTATAAGGACATCATGGAACTTTTAGACCTTCTGGGGACCCTCTGAGCAGAAAAAAAGTTCAAAAGCTCCCATATGGACTACTGTCTGGCGGACTTGACGACTTTTTAACATAAAAAAGAGTCTATGAGGATATCATGTAGCTTTTAGACCTCCTGGGGACCCTCTGAGCAGAAAAAAAGTTAAAAAGGTCCCATATGGATTACTGTCTGGCGGACTTGACTTGAGTTTTTAACATCAGAAAGAGTCTATGAGAACATCTTGTAGCTTTTAGATCTTCTGGGGACCCTCTGAGCAGAAAAAAAGTTCAAAAGGTCCCATATGGACCACTGTGGGCGGACTTGATTTCCCTTTTTAACATCAGAAAGAGTCTATAAGCACATCATGTAGCTTTTAGACCTTCTCTGGACCCTCTGAGCAGAAAAAAAGATCAAAATATCCCGTATGGACTACTGTCTGGTGGATTTGACCTGACTTTTTAACATCAGAAAGAGTCTATGAGGACATCATGTAGCTTTTAGACCTCCTGGGGACCGTCTGAGCAGAAAAAAAGTTAAAAGGTCCCATATGGATTACTGTCTGGCGGATTTAATGACTTTTTAACATCAAAAAGAGTCTATGAGGACATCATGTAGCTTTTAGACCTCCTGGGGACCCTCTGAGCAGAAAAAAAGTTAAAAAGGTCCCATATGGATTACTGTCTGGCGGACTTGACTTGACTTTTTAACATCAGAAAGAGTCTATGAGAACATCTTGTAGCTTTTAGATCTTCTGGGGACCCTCTGAGCAGAAAAAAAGTTCAAAAGGTCCCATATGGACTACTGTGGGCGGACTTGATTTGCCTTTTTAACATCAGAAAGAGTCTATAAGGACATCATGTAGCTTTTAGATCTTCTGGGGACCCTCTGAGCAGAAAAAAAGTTCAAAAGGTCCCATATGGACTACTGTCTGGCGGACTTGACTTGACTTTTTAACATCAGAAAGAGTCTATGAGGACATCAAGTAGCTTTTAGACCTCCTGGGGATGGTCTGAGCAGATAAAAAGTTCAAAAGGTCCCATATGGACTACTGTCTGGCGGACTTGACTTGACTTTTTAACATCAAAAAGAGTCTATGAGGACATCATCTAGCTTTTAGGTCTTCTGGGGACCCTCTGAGCAGAAAAAAGTACAAAAGCTCCCATATGGACTACTGTCTGTTGGACTTTACTTGACTTTTTAACATCAGAACGAGTCTATAAGGACATCATGGAACTTTTAGACCTCCTGGGGACCCTCTGAGCAGATAAAAAGTTCAAAAGGTCCCATATGGACTACTGTCTTGCGGACTTGAGTTGACTTTTTAACATCAAAAAGAGTCTTTGAGGACATCATGTAGCTTTTAGACCTCCTGGGGACCCTCTGAGCAGAAAAAAAGTTAAAAAGGTCCCATATGGATTACTGTCTGGCGGACTTGACTTGACTTTTTAACATCAGAAAGAGTCTATGAGAACATCATGTAGCTTTTAGATCTTCTGGGGACCCTCTGAGCAGAAAAAAAGTTCAAAAGGTCCCATATGGACTACTGTGGGCGGACTTGATTTGCCTTTTTAACATCAAAAAGAGTCTATAAGGACATCATGTAGCTTTTAGACCTTCTGTGGACCCTCTGAGCAGAAAAAAAGATCAAAATATCCCGTATGGACTACTGTCTGGTGGATTTGACCTGACTTTTTAACATCAGAAAGAGTCTATGAGGACATCATGTAGCTTTTAGACCTCCTGGGGACCGTCTGAGCAGAAAAAAAGTTAAAAAGGTCCCATATGGATTACTGTCTGGCGGACTTGATGACTTTTTAACATCAAAAAGAGTCTATGAGGACATCATGTAGCTTTTAGACCTCCTGGGGACCCTCTGAGCAGAAAAAAAGTTAAAAAGGTCCCATATGGATTACTGTCTGGCGGACTTGACTTGACTTTTTAACATCAGAAAGAGTCTATAAGGACATCATGTAGCTTTTAGATCTTCGGGGGACCCTCTGAGCAGAAAAAAAGTTCAAAAGGTCCCATATGGACTACTGTCTGGCGGACTTGACTTGACTTTTTAACATCAGAAAGAGTCTATGAGGACATCATGTAGCTTTTAGACCTCCTGGGGACGGTCTGAGCAGAAAAAAAGATAAAAAGGTCCCATATGGATTACTGTCTGGCGGACTTGATGACTTTTTAACATCAAAAAGAGTCTATGAGGACATCATGTAGCTTTTAGACCTCCTGGGGACCCTCTGAGCAGAAAAAAAGTTAAAAAGGTCCCATATGGATTACTGTCTGGCGGACTTGACTTGACTTTTTAACATCAGAACGAGTCTATGAGAACATCTTGTAGCTTTTATATCTTCTGGGGACCCTCTGAGCAGAAAAAAAGTTCAAAAGATCCCATATGGACTACTGTCTGGTGGACTTGACTTGACTTTTTAACATCAAAAAGAGTCTATGAGGACATCATGTAGCTTTTAGATCTTCTGGGGACCCTCTGAACAGAAAAAAAGTTAAAAAGATCCCATATGGACTACTTTCTGGTGGATTTGACTTGACTTTTTAACATCAGAAAGAGTCTATGAGGACATCATGTAGCTTTTAGAGCTCCTGGGGACCCTCTGAGCAGAAAAAAAGTTCAAAAGGTCCCATATGGATTACTGTCTGGCGGACTTGACTTGACTTTTTAACATCAGAAAGAGTCTATGAGAACATCTTGTAGCTTTTAGATCTTCTGGGGACCCTCTGAGCAGAAAAAAAAGTTCAAAAGGTCCCATATGGAGTACTGTCTGGCGGACTTGACTTGACTTTTTAACATCAGAAAGAGTCTATGAGGACATCATGTAGCTTTTAGACCTTCTGGGAGACCCTCTGAGCAGAAAAAAAGTTCAAAAGATCCCATATGGACTACTGTCTGGTGGAATTGACTTGACTTTTTAACATCAAAAAGAGTCTATGAGGACATCATGTAGCTTTTAGACCTTCTGGGGACCCTCTGAGCAGAAAAAAAGTTCAAAAGCTCCCATATGGATTACTGTCTGGCGGACTTGACTTGACTTTTTAACATCAGAAAGAGTCTATGAGAACATCTTGTAGCTTTTAGATCTTCTGGGGACCCTCTGAGCAGAAAAAAAGTTCAAAAACTCCCATATGGATTACTGTCTGGCGGACTTGACTTGACTTTTTAATATCAGAACGAGTCTATAAGGACATCATGGAACTTTTAGACCTCCTAGGGACCCTTTGACCAGAAAAAAGGTTCAAAAGGTCCCATATGGACTGCTGTCTGGCGGATTTGACTTGACTTTTTAACATAAGAAAGAGTCTATGAGGACATCATGTAGCTTTTAGACCTTTTGGGGACCCTCTGAGCAGAAAAAAAGTTCAAAAAGTCCCATATGGACTACTCTCTGGCGGATTTGACTTGACTTTTTAACATCAGAAAGAGTCTATGAGGACATCTTGTAGCTTTTAGATGTTCTGGGGACCCTCTGAGCAGAAAAAAAGTTCAAAAAGTCCCATATGGACTACTCTCTGGCGGATTTGACTTGACTTTTTAACATCAGAAAGAGTCTATGAGGACATCTTGTAGCTTTTAGATGTTCTGGGGACCCTCTGAGCAGAAAAAAAAGTTCAAAAGGTCCCATATGGACTACTGTCGTGCGGACTTGACTTGACTTTTTAACATCAGAAAGAGTCTATGAGGACATCTTGTAGCTTTTAGACCTTCGGGGGACCCTCTGAGCAGACAAAACGTTCAAAAGCTCCTATATGGACTACTGTCTGTTGGACTTTACTTGACTTTTTAAAATCAGAACGAGTCTATAAGGACATCATTGAACTTTTTGACCTCCTGGGGACCCTCTGAGCAGAAAAAAGTTCAAAAGATCCCCTATGGACTACTGTCTGGCGGATTTGACTTGACTTTTTAACATCAGAAAGAGTCTATGAGACCATCAAGTAGCTTTTATACCTTATGGGGACCCTCTGAGCAGAAAAAAGTTCAAAAGGTCCCATATGGACTACTGTCTGGCGGACTTGACTTGATTTTTTAACATCAAAAAGAGTCTATTAGGACATCATGTAGCTTTTAGACCTTCTGGGGACCCTCTGAGCAGAAAAAAGTTCAAAAGGTCCCATATGGACTACTGTCTGGCGGACTTGAATTGACTTTTTAACATCAGAAAGAGTCTATAAGGACATTTTGTAGCTTTTAGATCTTCTGGGGACCCTCTGAGCAGAAAAAAACTTCAAAGGATCCCATATGAACCACTGTCTGGCGGATTTGACTTGACTTTTTAATATCAGAACGAGTCTATGAGGACATCATGTAGCTTTTAGACCTTCTGGGGACCCTCTGAGCAGAAAAAAAGTTCAAAAGATCCCATATGGACTACTGTCTGGCGGACTTGACTTGACTTTTTAACATCAAAAAGAGTCTATGAGGACATCATGTAGCTTTAAGACCTTCTGGGGACCCTCTGATTAGAAAAAAAGTTCAAAAGCACCCACATAGACTACTGTCCGGCGGACTTTACTTGACTTTTTAACATCAAAAAGAGTCTATGAGGACATCATGGCACTTTTAGACCTCCTGGGGACCCTCTGACCAGAAAAAAAGTTCAAAAGGTCCCATATGGATTACTGTCTGGCGTACTTGACTTGACTTTTTAACATCAGAAAGAGTCTATAAGGACATTTTTTAGCTTTTAGATCTTCTGGGGAGCCTCTGAGCAGAAAAAAAGTACAAAAGATCCCATATGGACTACTGTCTGGCAGATTTGACTTGACTTTTCAACATCAGAAAGAGTCTATGAGGACATCATGTAGCTTTTAGACCTTTTGGGGACCCTCTGAGCAGAAAAAGTTCAAAAAGTCCACTATGGACTACTGTTTTTTGGACTTTACTTGACTTTTTAATATCAGAACGAGTCTATTAGGACATCATGGATCTTTTAGACCTCCTGGGGACCCTTTGACCAGAAAAAAAATTCAAAAGCTCCCATATGGACTACAGTCTGGCAAACTTGACTTGACTGTTTTTACATCAGAAAGAGGCTATGAGGACATCATGTAGCTTTTAGACCTTTTGGGGACCCTCTGAGCAGAAAAAAAGTTCAAAAGGTCCCTTATGGACTACTGTCTGGCGGACTTGACGACTTTTTAACATCAGAAAAAGTTTATGAGGACATCGTGTAGCTTTAAGACCTTCTGGGAACCCTCTGAGCAGAAAAAAAGTTCAAAAAGTCCCACATGGACTACTGTCTGTTGGACTTTACTTTACTTTTTAACATCAGAACGAGTCTATAAGGACATCATGGAACTTTTAGACCTCCTGGGGACCCTCTGAGCAGAAAAAAAGTTCAAAAGGTCCCATATGGACTACTGTCTGGTGGACTTGATCTGACTTTTTAACATCAGAAAGAGTCTATAAGGACATCATCTAGCTTTTAGATCTTCTGGGGACCCGCTGAGCAGAAAAAAAGTTCAAAAGGTCCCATATGGACTAATGTCTGGCAGACTTGACTTGACTTTTTAACATCAGAACGAGTCTATAAGGACATCATGGAACTTTTAGATCTCCTGGGGACCCTCTGACCAGAAAAAAAAGTTCAAAAACGTCCCATATGGACTACTGTCTGGCAGACTTGCTCTGACTTTTTAACATCAGAAAGAGTCTAATGAGGACATCTTGTAGCTTTTAGACCTTCCGGGGAGAAAAAAAGTTCAAAAGGTCCCATATGGACTACTGTCTGGAGGACCTGACTTGACTTTTTTACATCATAAAGTCTATGTGGACCACATGTAGCTTTTAGACCTTCTGGGGACCCTCTGAGGAGAAAAAAAGTTCAAAAGGTCCCATTTGGACCACTGTCTGGAGGTCCTGACTTTACTTTTTAACATCAGAAAGAGTCTATGAGGATGTAGCTTTTTGACCTTCTGAGCAGAAAAAATATCAAAAGCTCCCATATGGACTACTGTCTGACGGACTTGACGACTTTTTAACATCAGAAAGAGTCTATGAGGACATCATGTCGCTTTTAGACCTTCTGGGGAACCTCAAAGGAGTAAAAAGTTCAAAAGGTTCATATGGGCTCCTGTCTGGCGGTCTTAACATCATCATGTGACACGTATAAATAGTTTTGAAAATTTAATAGAAATAAAGTTTATATGTATGAATTTAAACATGTGTAGCCTACTCATTTCACATGAAAAGAAAGAGACAGAAAGGAGAGAAGCTAGAATCAATACTGATTAAATTAGCAGGGTAATAGCAATCATTAAAATCATGTCGGTTTAATACGACATAGGCTACCTTAAAAATGTTTTTAGTTTTATTATGAAAAAAACGGAATGAGTTTTATTTCTTGAATCATGAATGCATTGCAATGCAACAAAGTGCATATTACTTTTAAATGTTATTTTTCCATGCAAAACGCTTGTGCAATGCAACAGCATGCTGATGCAATGTAATGAAACGCATTAGTTCTTAAAATGCATTGCAATGCAACAGAGTGCATATTACTTTTAAATGTTATTCCATGCAAAACGCTTGTGCAATGCAATGTAAAAAAACTCATTAGTTTTGGAATGCATTGCAATGCAACAAAGTGCATATTACTTTTAAATGTTATTCTTCCATGCAAAACGCTTGTGCAAATGCAACAGCACGCTGTTGCAATGGAATGAAACGTATTAGTTCTTGAATGCATTTGCAATGCAACAAAGGGCATATTACTGTTAAATGTTATTCTTTCATGCAAATCGCTTGTGTAATGCAACAGCACGCTGCATTGCATATCTCTTCGTTGAACAATGGAAATAGTTAGTTTTTGCATGCATTGGAAAGCGACAGCTTTGTGATATTTTCTCGTGAGTACACAAATTATTGAGCTGTATGCAACGCAAAAAACAATATGCTGTGAGTTGTCTTTTCAACAGCTGATGCAATTATTCTCCTTCATACACAAATGATTATGTTTAGTTTGGTCATTGCACAAAGGAATAAGTTAGACCTTTTATGCAATGGAATGAAACAACAAAAATGTTATTAAAACAGCAGATTGCTTTGCCCATCTCTTTAATGCACTACGGAATGAGCTAGTTCTTGAATGCATTGCAATGCAATAAAGTGCATATTGCTTATAGGTTATTCTTTGATGCTTTTCGTTTGTATTCTTCGTTACGCATGATCGTATGTGCAATGCAATGCAACAGCAGATTGCATTGCAGATCTGAATTTGCATTGCAGATCATCTTGCATTGCAGATCATCAGCATTGCAGATCATCAGAAAGAGTCTGTAAGGACATCATGTAGCTATTAGACCTTCTGGGGACCCTCTGAGCAGAAAAAAAGTTCAAAAGGTCCCATATGGAGCACTGTCTGTAGGAGCTGACTTGACTTTTTAACATCAGAAAGAGTCTATGAGGACATCTTGTAGCTTTTAGACCTTCTGGGGACCCTCTGAGCAGAAAAAAGATCAAAAGCTCCCATATGGACTACTGTCTGACGGACTTGACGACTTTTTAACATCAGAAAGAGTCTATGAGGACATCATGTCGCTTTTAGACTTTCTGGGGAACCTCCAAGGAGAAAAAAGTTCAAAAGCTTCATATGGACTCCTGTCTGGCGGTCTTAACATCATCATGTGACACATGTATAAATAGTTTTGAAAATTTAAAAGAAATAAAGTTTATATGTATGAATGTAAGCATGTGTAGCCTACTCATTTCACATGAAAAGAAAGAGACAGAAAGGAGAGAAGCTAGAATCAATACTGACTAAATTAGTAGGGTAATAGCAATGATTATAAAATCATGTCGGTTTAAGGGTACGACATAGTCTACCTTAAAAATTGTTTTTAGTTTTATTATGAAAAAAACGGAATGAGTTTAATTTCTTGAGTCTTGAATGCAAACGCTTGTGCAATGTCACGAAACGCATTATTGCTTGAATGCATTGTAATGCAACGGAGTGCATGTTACTTTTAAATGTTATTCTTCCATTCAAAACGCTGTTGCAATGGAATGAAACACATTAGTTCATAAATGCATTTCAATGCAAAAGAGTGCATATTGCTTTTAAATATTATTCTTCCATGCAAAACGCTGTTGCAATGTAATGAAACGCATTAGTTATTAAATGCATTGCAATGCAAACAGAGTGCATATTACTTTCAAATGTTATTCTTCCATGCAAAACGTTTCTGCAATGTAAATGAAACGCATTAGTGCTTGAATGCATTTTAATGCAAAAGAGTGCATATTGCTTTTAAATATTATTCTTCCATGCAAAACGCTGTTGCAATGTAATGAAACGCATTAGTTATTAAATGCATTGCAATGCAAACAGAGTGCATATTACTTTCAAATGTTATTCTTCCATGCAAAACGCTTTGAAATGCAACAACACGCTTTTGCAATGGAATGAAACGCATTAGTTTTGGAATGCATTGCAATGCAACAAATTGCATATTACTTTTAAATGTTATTCTTCCATGCAAAACGCTTGTGCAATGCAACAGCACGCTTGTGCAATTGACTGAAACGGATTAGTTCTTGAATGCATTTGCAATGCAACAAAGTGCATATTACTTTTAAATGTTATTCTTCCATGCAAAACGCTTGTGCAATGCAACAGCACGTTGTTGCAATTGAATGAAACGCATTAGTTCTTGAATGCATTTGCAATGCAACAAAGTGGATATTACTTTAAAATGTTATTCTTTCATGCAAAACGCTTGTGTAATGCAACAGCACGCTGCATTGCACATCTCTTCGTTGAACAATGGAAATAGTTAGTCATTGCATGCATTGGAAAGCGACAGCTTTGTGATATTTTTCTCGTGAGTACACAAATTAATTAGCTGTATGCAATGCAAAAAACAATATGCTGTGAGTTGTCTTTTCAACAGCTGATGCAATGATTTTCCTTCATACACAAATGATTATGGTTAGTTTGTTAATGGCACAAAGGAATAAGTTAGACCTTTTATGCAATGGAATGAAACAACAAAAATGTTAAAACAGATGATTGTTTTGCCCATCTCTTTAATGCACTACGGAATGAGCTAGTTCTTGAATGCATTACAATGCAATAAAGTGCATATTGCGTAAAGTGCATAGGTTATTCTTCGATGCTCTTATTTTGTATTCTTCGTTACGCTTGATCGTATGTGCAATGCAATGGAACAGCAGATTGCAATGCAGACTAACGCATTAGTTCGTGAATGCATTGCAATGCAAAGAGTTCATATTACTTTCAAATAATATTCTTCCATGCAAAACGCTTGTGCAATGTAATGAAACGCATTAGTGCTTGAATGCATTTTAATGCAACAAAGTGCATATTACTTTTAAATGTTATTCTTCCATGCAAAACGCTGTTGCAATGTAATGAAACGCATTAGTTATTAAATGCATTGCAATGCAAACAGAGTGCATATTACTTTCAAATGTTATTCTTCCATGCAAAACGTTTGTGCAATGTAAATGAAACGCATTAGTGCTTGAATGCATTTTAATGCAAAAGAGTGCATATTGCTTTTAAATATTATTCTTCCATGCAAAACGCTGTTGCAATGTAATGAAACGCATTAGTTATTAAATGCATTGCAATGCAAACAGAGTGCATATTACTTTCAAATGTTATTCTTCCATGCAAAACGCTTTGAAATGCAACAACACGCTTTTGCAATGGAATGAAACGCATTAGTTTTGGAATGCATTGCAATGCAACAAATTGCATATTACTTTTAAATGTTATTCTTCCATGCAAAACGCTTGTGCAATGCAACAGCACGCTTGTGCAATTGACTGAAACGGATTAGTTCTTGAATGCATTTGCAATGCAACAAAGTGCATATTACTTTTAAATGTTATTCTTCCATGCAAAACGCTTGTGCAATGCAACAGCACGTTGTTGCAATTGAATGAAACGCATTAGTTCTTGAATGCATTTGCAATGCAACAAAGTGGATATTACTTTTAAATGTTATTCTTTCATGCAAAACGCTTGTGTAATGCAACAGCACGCTGCATTGCACATCTCTTCGTTGAACAATGGAAATAGTTAGTCATTGCATGCATTGGAAAGCGACAGCTTTGTGATATTTTTCTCGTGAGTACACAAATTAATTAGCTGTATGCAATGCAAAAAACAATATGCTGTGAGTTGTCTTTTCAACAGCTGATGCAATGATTTTCCTTCATACACAAATGATTATGGTTAGTTTGTTAATGGCACAAAGGAATAAGTTAGACCTTTTATGCAATGGAATGAAACAACAAAAATGTTATTAAAACAGATGATTGTTTTGCCCATCTCTTTAATGCACTACGGAATGAGCTAGTTCTTGAATGCATTACAATGCAATAAAGTGCATATTGCGTAAAGTGCATAGGTTATTCTTGATGCTCTTCTTTTGTATTCTTCGTTACGCTTGATCGTATGTGCAATGCAATGGAACAGCAGATTGCAATGCAGACTAACGCATTAGTTCGTGAATGCATTGCAATGCAAAGAGTGCATATTACTTTTAAATATTATTCTTCCATGCAAAACGCTTGTGCAATGTAATGAAACGCATTAGTGCTTGAATGCATTTTAATGCAACAAAGTGCATATTACTTTTAAATGTTATTCTTCCATGCAAAACGCTGTTGCAATGTAATGAAACGCATTAGTTATTAAATGCATTGCAATGCAAAGAGTGCATATTACTTTCAAATGTTATTCTTCCATGCAAAACGTTTGTGCAATGTAAATGAAACGCATTAGTGCTTGAATGCATTTTAATGCAAAAGAGTGCATATTGCTTTTAAATATTATTCTTCCATGCAAAACGCTGTTGCAATGTAATGAAACGCATTAGTTATTAAATGCATTGCAATGCAAACAGAGTGCATATTACTTTCAAATGTTATTCTTCCATGCAAAACGCTTTGAAATGCAACAACACGCTTTTGCAATGGAATGAAACGCATTAGTTTTGGAATGCATTGCAATGCAACAAATTGCATATTACTTTTAAATGTTATTCTTCCATGCAAAACGCTTGTGCAATGCAACAGCACGCTTGTGCAATTGACTGAAACGGATTAGTTCTTGAATGCATTTGCAATGCAACAAAGTGCATATTACTTTTAAATGTTATTCTTCCATGCAAAACGCTTGTGCAATGCAACAGCACGTTGTTGCAATTGAATGAAACGCATTAGTTCTTGAATGCATTTGCAATGCAACAAAGTGGATATTACTTTTAAATGTTATTCTTTCATGCAAAACGCTTGTGTAATGCAACAGCACGCTGCATTGCACATCTCTTCGTTGAACAATGGAAATAGTTAGTCATTGCATGCATTGGAAAGCGACAGCTTTGTGATATTTTTCTCGTGAGTACACAAATTAATTAGCTGTATGCAATGCAAAAAACAATATGCTGTGAGTTGTCTTTTCAACAGCTGATGCAATGATTTTCCTTCATACACAAATGATTATGGTTAGTTTGTTAATGGCACAAAGGAATAAGTTAGACCTTTTATGCAATGGAATGAAACAACAAAAATGTTATTAAAACAGATGATTGTTTTGCCCATCTCTTTAATGCACTACGGAATGAGCTAGTTCTTGAATGCATTACAATGCAATAAAGTGCATATTGCGTAAAGTGTATAGGTTATTCTTCGATGCTCTTCTTTTGTATTCTTCGTTACGCTTGATCGTATGTGCAATGCAATGGAACAGCAGATTGCAATGCAGACTAATGCATTAGTTCGTAAATGCATTGCAATGCAAAGAGTGCATATTACTTTCAAATATTATTCTTCCATGCAAAACGCTTGTGCAATGTAATGAAACGCATTAGTGCTTGAATGTATTTTAATGCAACAAAGTGCATATTACTTTTAAATGTTATTCTTCCATGCAAAACGCTGTTGCAATGTAATGAAACGCATTAGTTATTAAATGCATTGCAATGCAAACAGAGTGCATATTACTTTCAAATGGTATTCTTCCATGCAAAACGCTTGTGAAATGCAACAACACGTTGTTGCAATTGAATGAAACGCATTAGTTCTTGAATGCATTTGCAATGCAACAAAGTGAATATTACTTTTAAATGTTATTCTTTCATGCAAAACGCTTGTGCAATGCAACAGCACGCTGTTGCAATGGAATGAAACGCATTAAATCTTGAATGCATTTGCAATGCAACAAAGTGCATATTAATTTTAAATGTTATTCTTTCATGCAAAACGCTTGTGTAATACAACAGCACGCTGCATTGCACATCTCTTCGTTGAACAAAGGAAATAGTTAGTCATTGCATGCATTGGAAAGCGAAAGCTTTGTGATATTTTTCTCGTGATTACACAAATTAATGAGCTGTATGCAATGCAAAAAAGAATATGCTGTGAGTTGTCTTTTCAACAGCTGATGCAATGATTTTCCTTCATACACAAATGATTATGGTTAGTTTGTTCATTGCACAAAGGAATAAGTTAGACCTTTTATGCAATGGAATGAAACAACAAAAATGTTATTAAAACAGCAGATTGCTTTGCCCATCTCTTTAATGCACTACGGAATGAGTTAGATCTTGAATGCATTGCAATGCAATAAAGTGCATATTGCTTATAGGTTATTCTTCGATGCTTTTCGTTGGTATTCTTCGTTACGCTTGATCGTATGTGCAATGCAACAGCAGATTGCATTGCAGATCTCTTAATGCACTACGGAATGAGTTAGTTCTTGAATGCATTGCAATGCAAAAAAAGTGCATATCGCTTATATGTTATTCTAACGCTTTATCATATGTGCAATGCAACAGCAGTTTTTTTAAGCGTTAGTTTTTTTCATTGCACAAAGTAATAAGTTAGTCCTTTTATGCGATGGAATTAAACAACAAAACGTTTTTAAAACAGCAGATTGCGTTGCCGTTCTCTTTAATGCACTACAAAAAGAGTTAGTTCTTGAGTACATTGCTAAAAAACGCATATTGCTTATGCACAACGCTTCAACTTTTGTGCAATGCAATTCAATATCTTCAATGCCTACTGAATGAGTTAGTTCTTGAATGCTTTGCAATGCAAAAACGTGCATATCGTTTATGTTATTCTGCTTTATCATATGTGCAATGCAAAAGCAGTTTTTTAGCGTCAGTTTTTTTCATTGCACAAAGGAATAAGTTAGTCCTTTTATGCAATGGAATGAAACAACAATAATGTTATTAAAACAACAGATTGCATTGCCCATCTCTTTAATGCACTACAAAATGAGTTAGTTCTTGAATACATTGTAATTCAACAATGCCTTTTGACCTTTTAACATCAGAAAGAGTCTATGAGGACAGCGCGTAGCTTTTAGACTTCTGGGGACCCTCTGAGCAGAAAAAAAGTTCAAAAGGTCCCATATGGACTGCTGTCTGTCGGACTATAATTAACTTTTTAACATCAGAACGAGTCTATAATGGATCATGTAGCTTTTAGACCTCCTGGGGACCCTCTGAGCAGAAAAAGATCAAAAGCTCCCATATGGACTACTGTCTGACGGACATGACGACTTTTTAACATCAGAAAGAATCTATAAGGACATCATGTCGCTTTTAGACTTTCTGGGGAACCTCAAAGGAGAAAAAAGTTCAAAAGGTTCATATGGACCCCTGTCTGGCGGTCTTAACATCATCATGTGACACATGCATAAATAGTTTTGAAAATTTAATAGAAATAAAGTTTATATGTATGAATGTAAGCATGTGTAGCCTACTTATTTCACATGAAAAGAAAGAGACAGAAAGGAGAGAAGCTAGAATCAATACTGACTAAATTAGCAGGGTAATAGCAATGATTAAAATCATGTCGGTTTTTAAGATTACGACATAGCCTACCTTAAAAATTGTTTTTAGTTTTATTATGAAAAAAACGGAATTGAGTTTTAATTCTTGAATTTTTAATGCATTGCAATGCAAAAAAGTTCATATTACTTTTAAATGTTATTCTTCCATGCAAAACGCTTGTGCAATGTAATGAAACGGATTAGTGCTTAAATGCATTTTAGTGCAACAGAGTGCATATTACTTTCAAATGTTATTCTTCCATGCAAAACGCTGTTGCAATGGAATGAAACAAATTAGTTTATAAATGCATTGCAATGCAACAGAGTGCATATTACTTTCAAATGTTATTCTTCCATGCAAAACGTTTGTGCAATGTAAATGAAACGCATTAGTGCTTGAATGCATTTTGATGCAACAGAGTGCATATTACTTTCAAATGTTATTCTTCCATGCAAAACGCTTGTGCAATGTAAATGAAACGCATTAGTGCTTGAATGCATTTTAATGCAACAGAGTGCATATTACTTTTAAATGTTATTCTTCCATGCAATACGCTTGTGCAATGTAATGAAACGCATTAGTTCATGAATGCATTGCAATGCAAACAGAGTGCATATTACTTTCAAATGTTATTCTTCCATGCAAAACGCTGTTGCAATGTAATGAAACGCATTAGTGCTTGAATGCATTTTAATGCAACAAAGTGCATTTTACTTTTAAATGTTATTCTTCCATGCAAAACGCTGTTGCAATGTAATGAAACGCATTAGTTCTTAAATGCATTGCAATGCAAGAGTGCATATTACTCTTAAATGTTATTTTTCCATGCAAAATGCTTGTGAAATGCAACAACACGCTGTTGCAATGGAATGAGACGCATTAGTTTTGGAATGCATAATGCAACAAAGTGCATATTAGTTTTTAAATGTTATTCTTCCATGCAAAACGCTTGTGCAATGCAACAGCACAATGTTGCAATGGAATGAAACGAATTAAATCTTGAATGCATTTGCAATGCAACAAAGTGCATATTAGTTTTAAATGTTATTCTTCCATGCAAAACGCTTGTGCAATGCAACAGCACGCTGTTGCAATGGAATGAAACGCATTAATTCTTGAATGCATTTGCAATGCAACAAAGTGCATATTACTTTTAAATGTTATTCTTCCATGCAAAACGCTTGTGCAATGCAACACCACGCTTGTGCAATTGACTGAAATGGATTAGTTCTTGAATGCATTTGCAATGCAACAAAGTGCATATTAATTTTAAATGTTATTCTTCCATAAAAAACGCTTGTGCAATGCAACAACACGTTGTTGCAATTGAATGAAACGCATTAGTTCTTGAATGCATTTGCAATGCAACAAAGTGAATATTACTTTAAATGTTATTCTTTCATGCAAAACGCTTGTGTAATGCAACAGCACGCTGCATTGCACATCTCATCGTTGAACAATGGAAATAGTTAGTCATTGCATGCATTGGAAAGCGAAAGCTTTGTGATATTTTTCTCGTGATTACACAAATTAATGAGCTGTATACAATGCAAAAAAGAATATGCTGTGAGTTGTCTTTTCAACAGCTGATGCAATGATTTTCCTTCATACACAAATGATTACGTTTAGTTTGTTCATTGCACAAAGGAATAAGTTAGACCTTTTATTTTTTTGTTAGACCTTTACTTTTTGTGCAATGCAAATCAATATCTTCAATGCCTACTGAATGTTAGTTCTTGAATGCTTTGCAATGCAAAAACGTGCATATCGTTTATGTTATTCTGCTTTATCATATGTGCAATGCAAAAGCAGTTTTTAGCGTTAGTTTTTTTCATTGCACAAAGGAATAAGTTAGTCCTTTTGTACAATGGAATGAAACAACAATAATGTTATTAAAACAACAGATTGCATTGCCCATCTCTTTAATGCACTACAAAATGAGTTAGTTCTTGAATACATTGTAATTCAACAATGCCTTTTGACCTTTTAACATCAGAAAGAGTCTATGAGGACATCATGTAGCTTTTAGACCTTCTGGGGACCCTCTGAGCAGAAAAAAAGTTAAAAAGGTCCCATATGGATTACTGTCTGGCGGACTTGACTTGACTTTTTAACATCAGAACGAGTCTATGAGAACATCTTGTAGCTTTTAGATCTTCTGGGGACCCTCTGAGCAGACAAAAAGTTCAAAAGCTCCCATATGGACTACTGTCTGGCGGACTTGACTTGACTTTTTAACATCAGAAAGAGTCTATGAGGACATCATGTAGCTTTTAGACCTCCTGGGGATCGTCTGATCAGAAAAAAAGTTTAAAAGGTCCCATATGGATTACTGTCTTGCGGACTTGATGACTTTTTAACATCAAAAAGAGTTTATGAGGACATCATGTAGCTTTTAGACCTCCTGGGGACCCTCTGAGCAGAAAAAAAGTTAAAAAGGTCCCATATGGATTACTGTCTGGCAGACTTGACTTGACTTTTTAACATCAGAAAGAGTCTATGAGGACATCTTGTAGCTTTTAGATCTTCTGGGGACCCTCTGAGCAGAAAAAAAGTTCAAAAGGTCCCATATGGACTATTGTCTGGCGGACTTGACTTGACTTTTTAACATCAGAAAGATTCTATGAGGACATCATGTAGCTTTTAGACCTCCTGGGGACCGTCTGAGCAGAAAAAAAGTTAAAAAGGTCCCATATGGATTACTGTCTGGCGGACTTGATGACTTTTTAACATCAAAAAGAGTCTATGAGGACATCATGTAGCTTTTAGACCTCCTGGGGACCCTCTGAGCAGAAAAAAAGTTAAAAAGGTCCCATATG
The DNA here is from genome assembly GCF_051911475.1 of Siphateles boraxobius. NCBI lineage: Eukaryota > Metazoa > Chordata > Actinopteri > Cypriniformes > Leuciscidae > Siphateles > Siphateles boraxobius. The sequence continues at coordinate 3,910,891 of NW_027508920.1, read as the reverse complement.
GATTACTGTCTGGCGGACTTGACTTTACTTTTTAACATCAGAACGAGTCTAAGAGAACATCTTGTAGCTTTTAGATCCTCTGAGCAGAAAAAAAGTTCAAAAGATCCCATATGGACTACTTTCTGTTGGACTTGACTTGACTTTTTAACATCAAAAAGAGTCTATGAGGACATCATGTAGCTTTTAGATCTTCTGGGGACCCTCTGAACAGAAAAAAAGTTAAAAAGATCCCATATGGACTACTGTCTGGTGGATTTGACTTGACTTTTTAACATCAGAAAGAGTCTATGAGGACATCTTGTAGCTTTTAGATCTTCTGGGGACCCTCAGAGCAGAATTTTTTTTTCAAAAGGTCCCATATGGACTACTGTCTGGCGGACTTGACTTGACTTTTAACATCAGAAAGAGTCTATGAGGACATCATGTAGCTTTTAGATCTTCTGGGGACCCTCTGAGCAGAAAAAAAGTTCAAAAGATCCTATATGGACTACTGTCTGGCGGATTTGACTTGACTTTTTAACAACAGAAAGAGTCTATGAGGATATCTTGTAGCTTTTAGATCTTGTGGGGACCCTCTGAGCAGAAAAAAAGTTCAAAAGATCCTATATGGACTACTGTCTGGCGGATTTGACTTGACTTTTTAACATCAGAAAGAGTCTATGAGACCATCTTGTAGCTTTTAGACCTTATGGGGACCCTCTGACCAGAAAAACAGTTCAAAAGGTCCCATATGGACAATTTTTTGGCGGACTTGACTTGACTTTTTAACATCAAAAAGAGTCTATGAGGACATCATCTAGCTTTTAGGTCTTCTGGGGACCCTCTGAGCAGAAAAAAAGTTCAAAAGCTCCCATATGAAAACTGTCTGACTGTCTGGCGGACTTGACTTGACTTTTTAACTTCAGAAAGAGTCTTTGCGGACATCATGTAGCTTTTAGACCTTCTGGGGACCCTCTGAGCAGAAAAAAGTTCAAAAGCTCCCATATGGACTATTGTCTGTTGGACTTTGCTTGACTTTTTAACATCAGAAAAAGTTTTTGAGGACATCATGGAGCTTTTAGATCTTCTGAGGACTCTCTGAGCAGAAAAAAAGTTCAAAAGGTACCATTTGGACTACTGTCTGGCGGACTTGACTTGCCTTTTTAACATCAGAAAGAGTCTATGAGGACATTGTGTAGTTTTAAGACCTTATGGAAACCCTCTGAGCAGAAAAAAAGTTCAAAAAGTCCCATATGGACTACTGTCTGTTGAACTTTACTTGACTTTTTAACATCAGAAAGAGTCTATAAGGACATCATGGAACTTTTAGACCTCCTGGGGACCCTCTGACCAGAAAAAAAGTTCAAAAGGTCCCATATGGATTACTGTCTGGCGGACTTGACTTTACTTTTTAACATCAGAACGAGTCTAAGAGAACATCTTGTAGCTTTTAGATCTTCTGGGGACCCTCTGAGCAGAAAAAAAGTTCAAAAGATCCCATATGGACTACTGTCTGGTGGACTTGACTTGACTTTTTAACATCAAAAAGAGTCTATGAGGACATCATGTAGCTTTTAGATCTTCTGGGGACCCTCTGAACAGAAAAAAAGTTAAATAGATCCCATATGGACTACTGTCTGGTGGATTTGACTTGACTTTTTAACATCAGAAAGAGTCTATGAGGACATCTTGTAGCTTTTAGATCTTCTGGGGACCCTCAGAGCAGAAATTTTTTTTCAAAAGGTCCCATATGGACTACTGTCTGGCGGACTTGACTTGACTTTTTAACAACAGAAAGAGTCTATGAGGATATCTTGTAGCTTTTAGATCTTCTGGGGACCCTCTGAGCAGAAAAAAAGTTCAAAAGATCCTATATGGACTACTGTCTGGCGGATTTGACTTGACTTTTTAACATCAGAAAGAGTCTATGAGACCATCTTGTAGCTTTTAGACCTTATGGGGACCCTCTGACCAGAAAAACAGTTCAAAAGGTCCCATATGGACAATTTTTTGGCGGACTTGACTTGACTTTTTAACATCAAAAAGAGTCTATGAGGACATCATCTAGCTTTTAGGTCTTCTGGGGACCCTCTGAGCAGAAAAAAAGTTCAAAAGCTCCCAAATGAAAACTGTCTGACTGTCTGGCGGACTTGACTTGACTTTTTAACTTCAGAAAGAGTCTTTGCGGACATCATGTAGCTTTTGGACCTTCTGGGGACCCTCTGAGCAGAAAAAAGTTCAAAAGCTCCCATATGGATTATTGTCTGTTGGACTTTGCTTGACTTTTTAACATCAGAAAAAGTTTATGAGGACATCATGGAGCTTTTAGATCTTCTGAGGACTCTCTGAGCAGAAAAAAAGTTCAAAAGGTACCATTTGGACTACTGTCTGGCGGACTTGACTTGCCTTTTTAACATCAGAAAGAGTCTATGAGGACATTGTGTAGTTTTAAGACCTTATGGAAACCCTCTGAGCAGAAAAAAAGTTCAAAAAGTCCCATATGGACTACTGTCTGTTGAACTTTACTTGACTTTTTAACATCAGAAAGAGTCTATAAGGACATCATGGAACTTTTAGACCTCCTGGGGACCCTCTGACCAGAAAAAAAGTTCAAAAGGTCCCATATGGATTAATGTCTGGCGGATTTGACTTGACTTTTTAACAACAGAAAGAGTCTATGAGGATATCTTGTAGCTTTTAGATCTTCTGGGGACCCTCTGGCCAGAAAAAAAGTTCAAAAGATCCCATATGGACTACTGTCTGGCGGACTTGATCTGACTTTTTAACATCAGAAAGAGTCTATGAGGACATCTTGTAGCTTTTAGATCTTCTGGGGACCCTCCGAGCAGAAAAAAAGTTCAAAAGGTCCCATATGGACTACTGTCTGGCGGACTTGACTTGACTTTTTAACATTAGAAAGAGTCTATGAGGACATCCTCTAGCTTTTAGGTCTTCTGGGGATCCTCTGAGCAGAAAAAAAGTTCAAAAGGTCCCATATGGACTACTGTCTGGCGGACTTGACTTGCCTTTTTAACATCAGAAAGAGTCTATGAGTCCATCATGTATCTTTTAGACCTTCTGGGGAGCCTCTGAGCAGAAAAAAAGTTCAAAAGGTCCCATATGGACTACTGTCTGGCGGACTTGACTTGATTTTTTAACATCAAAAAGAGTCAATGAGGACATCATGTAGCTTTTAGACCTTCTGGGGACCCTCTGAGCACAATAAAAGTTCAAAAGCTCCCATATGGACTACTGTCTGTTGGACTTTACTTGACTTTTTAACATCAGAACGAGTCTATGAGGACATCATGGAACTTTTAGACCTCCTGGGGACCCTCTGACCAGAAAAAAAGTTCAAAAGGTCCCATATGGATTACTGTCTGGCGGACTTGACAAGAGTTTTTAACATCAGAACGAGTCTATAAGGACATCATGGAACTTTTAGACCTCCTGGGGACCCTCTGACCAGAAAAAAAGTTCAAAAGGTCCCATATGGATTACTGTCTGGCGGACTTGACTTGACTTTTTAACCTCAGAAAGAGTCTATGAGGACATCTTGTAGCTTTTAGGCCTTATGGGGACCCTCTGAGCAGATAAAAAGTTCAAAAGGTCCAATATGGACTACTCTCTGGCGGACTTGACTTGACTGTTTAACATCAAAAAGAGTCTATGAGGAAATCATCTAGCTTTTAGGTCTTTTGGGGACCCTCTGAGCAGAAAAAAAGTTCAAAAGCTCCCATATGGACTACTGTCTGTTGGACTTTACTTGACTTTTTAAGATCAGAACGAGTCTATAAGGACATCATGGAACTTTTAGACCTCCTGGGGACCCTCTGACCAGAAAAAAAGTTCAAAAGGTCCCATATGGATTACTGTCTGGCGGACTTGACTTGACTTTTTAACATCAGAACGAGTCTAAAAGGACATCATGGAACTTTTAGACCTTCTGGGGACCCTCTGAGCAGAAAAAAAGTTCAAAAGCTCCCATATGGACTACTGTCTGGCGGACTTGACCTGACTTTTTAACTTCAGAAAGAGTCTTTGCCGACATCATGTAGCTTTTAGACCTTCTGGGGACCCTCTGAGCAGAAAAAAAGTTCAAAAGGTCCCATATGGACTACTGTCTGGCGGACTTGACTTGACTTTTTAACATCAAAAAGAGTCTATGAGGACATCATGTAGCTTTTAGACCTTCTGGGGACCCTCTGAGCAGAATAAAAGTTCAAAAGCTCCCATATGGACTACTGTCTGGCGGACTTGACTTGACTTGACTTTTTAACATCAAAAAGAGTCTATGAGGACATCATGTCGCTTTTAGACCTTCTGGGGACCCTCTGAGCATAAATAAGTTCAAAAAGTCCCATATGAACTACTGTCTGTTGGACTTTACTTGACTTTTTAACATCAGAAAGAGTCTATAAGGACATCATGGAACTTTTAGACCTCCTGGGGACCCTCTGACCAGAAAAAAAGTTCAAAAGGTCCCATATGGATTACTGTCTGGCGGACTTGACTTTACTTTTTAACATCAGAACGAGTCTAAGAGAACATCTTGTAGCTTTTAGATCTTCTGGGGACCCTCTGAGCAGAAAAAAAGTTCAAAAGATCCCATATGGACTACTGTCTGGTGGACTTGACTTGACTTTTTAACATCAAAAAGAGTCTATGAGGACATCATGTAGCTTTTAGATCTTCTGGGGACCCTCTGAACAGAAAAAAATTTAAAAAGATCCCATATGGACTACTGTCTGGTGGATTTGACTTGACTTTTTAACATCAGAAAGAGTCTATGAGGACATCTTGTAGCTTTTAGATCTTCTGGGGACCCTCAGAGCAGAAATTTTTTTTCAAAAGGTCCCATATGGACTACTGTCTGGCGGACTTGACTTGACTTTTAACATCAGAAAGAGTCTATGAGGACATCATGTAGCTTTTAGATCTTCTGGGGACCCTCTGAGCAGAAAAAAAGATCAAAAGATCCTATATGGACTACTGTCTGGCGGATTTGACTTGACTTTTTAACAACAGAAAGAGTCTATGAGGATATCTTGTAGCTTTTAGATCTTCTGGGGACCCTCTGAGCAGAAAAAAAGTTCAAAAGATCCTATATGGACTACTGTCTGGCGGATTTGACTTGACTTTTTAACATCAGAAAGAGTCTATGAGACCATCTTGTAGCTTTTAGACCTTATGGGGACCCTCTGACCAGAAAAACAGTTCAAAAGGTCCCATATGGACAATTTTTTGGCGGACTTGACTTGACTTTTTAACATCAAAAAGAGTCTATGAGGACATCATCTAGCTTTTAGGTCTTCTGGGGACCCTCTGAGCAGAAAAAAAGTTCAAAAGCTCCCAAATGAAAACTGTCTGACTGTCTGGCGGACTTGACTTGACTTTTTAACTTCAGAAAGAGTCTTTGCGGACATCATGTAGCTTTTAGACCTTCTGGGGACCCTCTGAGCAGAAAAAAGTTCAAAAGCTCCCATATGGACTATTGTCTGTTGGACTTTGCTTGACTTTTTAACATCAGAAAAAGTTTATGAGGACATCATGGAGCTTTTAGATCTTCTGAGGACTCTCTGAGCAGAAAAAAAGTTCAAAAGGTACCATTTGGACTACTGTCTGGCGGACTTGACTTGCCTTTTTAACATCAGAAAGAGTCTATGAGGACATTGTGTAGTTTTAAGACCTTATGGAAACCCTCTGAGCAGAAAAAAAGTTCAAAAAGTCCCATATGGACTACTGTCTGTTGAACTTTACTTGACTTTTTAACATCAGAAAGAGTCTATAAGGACATCATGGAACTTTTAGACCTCCTGGGGACCCTCTGACCAGAAAAAAAGTTCAAAAGGTCCCATATGGATTAATGTCTGGCGGATTTGACTTGACTTTTTAACAACAGAAAGAGTCTATGAGGATATCTTGTAGCTTTTAGATCTTCTGGGGACCCTCTGGCCAGAAAAAAAGTTCAAAAGATCCTATATGGACTACTGTCTGGCGGACTTGATCTGACTTTTTAACATCAGAAAGAGTCTATGAGGACATCTTGTAGCTTTTAGATCTTCTGGGGACCCTCCGAGCAGAAAAAAAGTTCAAAAGGTCCCATATGGACTACTGTCTGGCGGACTTGACTTGACTTTTTAACATTAGAAAGAGTCTATGAGGACATCCTCTAGCTTTTAGGTCTTCTGGGGATCCTCTGAGCAGAAAAAAAGTTCAAAAGGTCCCATATGGACTACTGTCTGGCGGACTTGACTTGCCTTTTTAACATCAGAAAGAGTCTATGAGTCCATCATGTAGCTTTTAGACCTTCTGGGGAGCCTCTGAGCAGAAAAAAAGTTCAAAAGGTCCCATATGGACTACTGTCTGGCGGACTTGACTTGACTTTTTAACATCAAAAAGAGTCAATGAGGACATCATGTAGCTTTTAGACCTTCTGGGGACCCTCTGAGCACAATAAAAGTTCAAAAGCTCCCATATGGACTACTGTCTGTTGGACTTTACTTGACTTTTTAACATCAGAACGAGTCTATGAGGACATCATGGAACTTTTAGACCTCCTGGGGACCCTCTGACCAGAAAAAAAGTTCAAAAGGTCCCATATGGATTACTGTCTGGCGGACTTGACAAGAGTTTTTAACATCAGAACGAGTCTATAAGGACATCATGGAACTTTTAGACCTCCTGGGGACCCTCTGACCAGAAAAAAAGTTCAAAAGGTCCCATATGGATTACTGTCTGGCGGACTTGACTTGACTTTTTAACCTCAGAAAGAGTCTATGAGGACATCTTGTAGCTTTTAGGCCTTATGGGGACCCTCTGAGCAGATAAAAAGTTCAAAAGGTCCAATATGGACTACTGTCTGGCGGACTTGACTTGACTGTTTAACATCAAAAAGAGTCTATGAGGAAATCATCTAGCTTTTAGGTCTTTTGGGGACCCTCTGAGCAGAAAAAAAGTTCAAAAGCTCCCATATGGACTACTGTCTGTTGGACTTTACTTGACTTTTTAAGATCAGAACGAGTCTATAAGGACATCATGGAACTTTTAGACCTCCTGGGGACCCTCTGACCAGAAAAAAAGTTCAAAAGGTCCCATATGGATTACTGTCTGGCGGACTTGACTTGACTTTTTAACATCAGAACGAGTCTAAAAGGACATCATGGAACTTTTAGACCTTCTGGGGACCCTCTGAGCAGAAAAAAAGTTCAAAAGCTCCCATATGGACTACTGTCTAGCGGACTTGACTTGACTTTTTAACTTCAGAAAGAGTCTTTGCCGACATCATGTAGCTTTTAGACCTTCTGGGGACCCTCTGAGCAGAAAAAAAGTTCAAAAGGTCCCATATGGACTACTGTCTGGCGGACTTGACTTGACTTTTTAACATCAAAAAGAGTCTATGAGGACATCATGTAGCTTTTAGACCTTCTGGGGACCCTCTGAGCAGAATAAAAGTTCAAAAGCTCCCATATGGACTACTGTCTGGCGGACTTGACTTGACTTTTTAACATCAAAAAGAGTCTATGAGGACATCATGTCGCTTTTAGACCTTCTGGGGACCCTCTGAGCATAAATAAGTTCAAAAAGTCCCATATGAACTACTGTCTGTTGGACTTTACTTGACTTTTTAACATCAGAAAGAGTCTATAAGGACATCATGGAACTTTTAGACCTCCTGGGGACCCTCTGACCAGAAAAAAAGTTCAAAAGGTCCCATATGGATTACTGTCTGGCGGACTTGACTTTACTTTTTAACATCAGAACGAGTCTAAGAGAACATCTTGTAGCTTTTAGATCTTCTGGGGACCCTCTGAGCAGAAAAAAAGTTCAAAAGAACCCATATGGACTACTGTCTGGTGGACTTGACTTGACTTTTTAACATCAAAAAGAGACTATAAGGACATCATGTAGCTTTTAGATCTTCTGGGGAACCTCTGAACAGAAAAAAAGTTAAAAAGATCCCATATGGACTACTGTCTGGTGGATTTGACTTGACTTTTTAACATCAGAAAGAGTCTATGAGGACATCTTGTAGCTTTTAGATCTTCTGGGGACCCTCAGAGCAGAAATTTTTTTTCAAAAGGTCCCATATGGACTACTGTCTGGCGGACTTGACTTGACTTTTAACATCAGAAAGAGTCTATGAGGGCATCATGTAGCTTTTAGATCTTCTGGGGACCCTCTGAGCAGAAAAAAAGATCAAAAGATCCTATATGGACTACTGTCTGGCGGATTTGACTTGACTTTTTAACAACAGAAAGAGTCTATGAGGATATCTTGTAGCTTTTAGATCTTCTGGGGACCCTCTGAGCAGAAAAAAAGTTCAAAAGATCCTATATGGACTACTGTCTGGCGGATTTGACTTGACTTTTTAACATCAGAAAGAGTCTATGAGACCATCTTGTAGCTTTTAGACCTTATGGGGACCCTCTGACCAGAAAAACAGTTCAAAAGGTCCCATATGGACAATTTTTTGGCGGACTTGACTTGACTTTTTAACATCAAAAAGAGTCTATGAGGACATCATCTAGCTTTTAGGTCTTCTGGGGACCCTCTGAGCAGAAAAAAAGTTCAAAAGCTCCCAAATGAAAACTGTCTGACTGTCTGGCGGACTTGACTTGACTTTTTAACTTCAGAAAGAGTCTTTGCGGACATCATGTAGCTTTTAGACCTTCTGGGGACCCTCTGAGCAGAAAAAAGTTCAAAAGCTCCCATATGGACTATTGTCTGTTGGACTTTGCTTGACTTTTTAACATCAGAAAAAGTTTATGAGGACATCATGGAGCTTTTAGATCTTCTGAGGACTCTCTGAGCAGAAAAAAAGTTCAAAAGGTACCATTTGGACTACTGTCTGGCGGACTTGACTTGCCTTTTTAACATCAGAAAGAGTCTATGAGGACATTGTGTAGTTTTAAGACCTTATGGAAACCCTCTGAGCAGAAAAAAAGTTCAAAAAGTCCCATATGGACTACTGTCTGTTGAACTTTACTTGACTTTTTAACATCAGAAAGAGTCTATAAGGACATCATGGAACTTTTAGACCTCCTGGGGACCCTCTGACCAGAAAAAAAGTTCAAAAGGTCCCATATGGATTAATGTCTGGCGGATTTGACTTGACTTTTTAACAACAGAAAGAGTCTATGAGGATATCTTGTAGCTTTTAGATCTTCTGGGGACCCTCTGGCCAGAAAAAAAGTTCAAAAGATCCCATATGGACTACTGTCTGGCGGACTTGATCTGACTTTTTAACATCAGAAAGAGTCTATGAGGACATCTTGTAGCTTTTAGATCTTCTGGGGACCCTCCGAGCAGAAAAAAAGTTCAAAAGGTCCCATATGGACTACTGTCTGGCGGACTTGACTTGACTTTTTAACATTAGAAAGAGTCTATGAGGACATCCTCTAGCTTTTAGGTCTTCTGGGGATCCTCTGAGCAGAAAAAAAGTTCAAAAGGTCCCATATGGACTACTGTCTGGCGGACTTGACTTGCCTTTTTAACATCAGAAAGAGTCTATGAGTCCATCATGTAGCTTTTAGACCTTCTGGGGAGCCTCTGATTAGAAAAAAAGTTCAAAAGGTCCCATATGGACTACTGTCTGGCGGACTTGACTTGACTTTTTAACATCAAAAAGAGTCAATGAGGACATCATGTAGCTTTTAGACCTTCTGGGGACCCTCTGAGCACAATAAAAGTTCAAAAGCTCCCATATGGACTACTGTCTGTTGGACTTTACTTGACGTTTTAACATCAGAACGAGTCTATGAGGACATCATGGAACTTTTAGACCTCCTGGGGACCCTCTGACCAGAAAAAAAGTTCAAAAGGTCCCATATGGATTACTGTCTGGCGGACTTGACAAGAGTTTTTAACATCAGAACGAGTCTATAAGGACATCATGGAACTTTTAGACCTCCTGGGGACCCTCTGACCAGAAAAAAAGTTCAAAAGGTCCCATATGGATTACTGTCTGGCGGACTTGACTTGACTTTTTAACCTCAGAAAGAGTCTATGAGGACATCTTGTAGCTTTTAGGCCTTATGGGGACCCTCTGAGCAGATAAAAAGTTCAAAAGGTCCAATATGGACTACTGTCTGGCGGACTTGACTTGACTGTATAACATCAAAAAGAGTCTATGAGGAAATCATCTAGCTTTTAGGTCTTTTGGGGACCCTCTGAGCAGAAAAAAAGTTCAAAAGCTCCCATATGGACTACTGTCTGTTGGACTTTACTTGACTTTTTAAGATCAGAACGAGTCTATAAGGACATCATGGAACTTTTAGACCTCCTGGGGACCCTCTGACCAGAAAAAAGTTCAAAAGGTCCCATATGGATTACTGTCTGGCGGACTTGACTTGACTTTTTAACATCAGAACGAGTCTAAAAGGACATCATGGAACTTTTAGACCTTCTGGGGACCCTCTGAGCAGAAAAAAAGTTCAAAAGCTCCCATATGGACTACTGTCTGGCGGACTTGACTTGACTTTTTAACTTCAGAAAGAGTCTTTGCCGACATCATGTAGCTTTTAGACCTTCTGGGGACCCTCTGAGCAGAAAAAAAGTTCAAAAGGTCCCATATGGACTACTGTCTGGCGGACTTGACTTGACTTTTTAACATCAAAAAGAGTCTATGAGGACATCATGTAGCTTTTAGACCTTCTGGGGACCCTCTGAGCAGAATAAAAGTTCAAAAGCTCCAATATGGACTACTGTCTGGCGGACTTGACTTGACTTTTTAACATCAAAAAGAGTCTATGAGGACATCATGTCGCTTTTAGACCTTCTGGGGACCCTCTGAGCATAAATAAGTTCAAAAAGTCCCATATGAACTACTGTCTGTTGGACTTTACTTGACTTTTTAAAATCAGAACGAGTCTATAAGGACATCTTATAGCTTTTAGACCTTATGGGGACCCTCTGAGCAGATAAAAAGTTCAAAAGGTCCCATATGGACTACTGTCTGGCGGACTTGACTTGACTTTTTAACATCAGAACGAGTCTATGAGGACATCATGGAACTTTTAGACCTCCTGGGGACCCTCTGACCAGAAAAAAAGTTCAGAAGGTTCCATATGGATTACTGTCTGGCGGACTTGACTTGACTTTTTAACCTCAGAAAGAGTCTATGAGGACATCTTGTAGCTTTTAGACCTTATGGGGACCCTCTGAGCAGATAAAAAGTTCAAAAGGTCCCATATGGACTACTGTCTTGCGGACTTGAGTTGACTTTTTAACATCAGAACGAGTCTATAAGGACATCATGGAACTTTTAGACCTTCTGGGGACCCTCTGAGCAGAAAAAAAGTTCAAAAGCTCCCATATGGACTACTGTCTGGCGGACTTGACGACTTTTTAACATCAAAAAGAGTCTATGAGGACATCATGTAGCTTTTAGACCTCCTGGGGACCCTCTGAGCAGAAAAAAAGTTAAAAAGGTCCCATATGGATTACTGTCTGGCGGACTTGACTTGAGTTTTTAACATCAGAAAGAGTCTATGAGAACATCTTGTAGCTTTTAGATCTTCTGGGGACCCTCTGAGCAGAAAAAAAGTTCAAAAGGTCCCATATGGACTACTGTGGGCGGACTTGATTTCCCTTTTTAACATCAGAAAGAGTCTATAAGCACATCATGTAGCTTTTAGACCTTCTCTGGACCCTCTGAGCAGAAAAAAAGATCAAAATATCCCGTATGGACTACTGTCTGGTGGATTTGACCTGACTTTTTAACATCAGAAAGAGTCTATGAGGACATCATGTAGCTTTTAGACCTCCTGGGGACCGTCTGAGCAGAAAAAAAGTTAAAAGGTCCCATATGGATTACTGTCTGGCGGATTTAATGACTTTTTAACATCAAAAAGAGTCTATGAGGACATCATGTAGCTTTTAGACCTCCTGGGGACCCTCTGAGCAGAAAAAAAGTTAAAAAGGTCCCATATGGATTACTGTCTGGCGGACTTGACTTGACTTTTTAACATCAGAAAGAGTCTATGAGAACATCTTGTAGCTTTTAGATCTTCTGGGGACCCTCTGAGCAGAAAAAAAGTTCAAAAGGTCCCATATGGACTACTGTCTGGCGGACTTGACTTGACTTTTTAACATCAGAAAGAGTCTATGAGGACATCATGTAGCTTTTAGACCTCCTGGGGATGGTCTGAGCAGAAAAAAAGTTAAAAAGGTCCCATATGGATTACTGTCTGGCGGACTTGATGACTTTTTAACATCAAAAAGAGTCTATGAGGACATCATGTAGCTTTTAGACCTCCTGGGGACCCTCTGAGCAGATAAAAAGTTCAAAAGGTCCCATATGGACTACTGTCTGGCGGACTTGACTTGACTTTTTAACATCAAAAAGAGTCTATGAGGACATCATCTAGCTTTTAGGTCGTCTGGGGACCCTCTGAGCAGAAAAAAGTACAAAAGCTCCCATATGGACTACTGTCTGTTGGACTTTACTTGACTTTTTAACATCAGAACGAGTCTATAAGGACATCATGGAACTTTTAGACCTCCTGGGGACCCTCTGACCAGAAAAAAAGTTCAAAAGGTCCCATATGGATTACTGTCTGGCGGACTTGACTTGACTTTTTAACATCAGAACGAGTCTATAAGGACATCATGGAACTTTTAGACCTCCTGGGGACCCTCTGACCAGAAAAAAAGTTCAAAAGGTCCCATATGGATTACTGTCTCGCGGACTTGACTTGACTTTTTAACCTCAGAAAGAGTCTATGAGGACATCTTGTAGCTTTTAGACCTTATGGGGACCCTCTGAGCAGATAAAAAGTTCAAAAGGTCCCATATGGACTACTGTCTTGCGGACTTGAGTTGACTTTTTAACATCAAAAAGAGTCTATGAGGACATCATGTAGCTTTTAGACCTCCTGGGGACCCTCTGAGCAGAAAAAAAGTTAAAAAGGTCCCATATGGATTACTGTCTGGCGGACTTGACTTGACTTTTTAACATCAGAAAGAGTCTATGAGAACATCTTGTAGCTTTTAGATCTTCTGGGGACCCTCTGAGCAGAAAAAAAGTTCAAAAGGTCCCATATGGACTTATGTGGGCGGACTTGATTTGCCTTTTTAACATCAAAAAGAGTCTATAAGGACATCATGTAGCTTTTAGACCTTCTGTGGACCCTCTGAGCAGAAAAAAAGATCAAAATATCCCGTATGGACTACTGTCTGGTGGATTTGACCTGACTTTTTAACATCAGAAAGAGTCTATGAGGACATCATGTAGCTTTTAGACCTCCTGGGGACCGTCTGAGCAGAAAAAAAGTTAAAAAGGTCCCATATGGATTACTGTCTGGCGGACTTGATGACTTTTTAACATCAAAAAGAGTCTATGAGGACATCATGTAGCTTTTAGACCTCCTGGGGACCCTCTGAGCAGAAAAAAAGTTAAAAAGGTCCCATATGGATTACTGTCTGGCGGACTTGACTTGACTTTTTAACATCAGAAAGAGTCTATGAGAACATCTTGTAGCTTTTAGATCTTCTGGGGACCCTCTGAGCAGAAAAAAAGTTCAAAAGGTCCCATATGGACTACTGTGGGCGGACTTGATTTGCCTTTTTAACATCAGAAAGAGTCTATAAGGACATCATGTAGCTTTTAGATCTTCTGGGGACCCTCTGAGCAGAAAAAAAGTTCAAAAGGTCCCATATGGACTACTGTCTGGCGGACTTGACTTGACTTTTTAACATCAGAAAGAGTCTATAAGGACATCATGTAGCTTTTAGACCTCCTGGGGACGGTCTGAGCAGAAAAAAAGTTAAAAAGGTCCCATATGGATTACTGTCTGGCGGACTTGACTTGACTTTTTAACATCAGAACGAGTCTATGAGAACATCTTGTAGCTTTTAGATCTTCTGGGGACCCTCTGAGCAGAAAAAAAGTTCAAAAGATCCCATATGGACTACTGTCTGGTGGACTTGACTTGACTTTTTAACATCAAAAAGAGTCTATGAGGACATCATGTAGCTTTTAGATCTTCTGGGGACCCTCTGAACAGAAAAAAAGTTAAAAAGATCCCATATGGACTACTTTCTGGTGGATTTGACTTGACTTTTTAACATCAGAAAGAGTCTATGAGGACATCATGTAGCTTTTAGAGCTCCTGGGGACCCTCTGAGCAGAAAAAAAGTTCAAAAGGTCCCATATGGATTACTGTCTGGCGGACTTGACTTGACTTTTTAACATCAGAAAGAGTCTATGAGAACATCTTGTAGCTTTTAGATCTTCTGGGGACCCTCTGAGCAGAAAAAAAAGTTCAAAAGGTCCCATATGGAGTACTGTCTGGCGGACTTGACTTGACTTTTTAACATCAGAAAGAGTCTATGAGGACATCATGTAGCTTTTAGACCTTCTGGGAGACCCTCTGAGAAGAAAAAAAGTTCAAAAGATCCCATATGGACTACTGTCTGGTGGAATTGACTTTTTAACATCAAAAAGAGTCTATGAGGACATCATGTAGCTTTTAGACCTCCTGGGGACCCTCTGAGCAGAAAAAAAGTTAAAAAGGTCCCATATGGATTACTGTCTGGTGGACTTGACTTGACTTTTTAACATCAGAACGAGTCTATGAGAACATCTTGTAGCTTTTATATCTTCTGGGGACCCTCTGAGCAGAAAAAAAGTTCAAAAGATCCCATATGGACTACTGTCTGGTGGACTTGACTTGACTTTTTAACATCAAAAAGAGTCTATGAGGACCTCATGTAGCTTTTAGACCTTCTGTGGACCCTCTGAGCAGAAAAAAAGATCAAAATATCCCGTATGGACTACTGTCTGGTGGATTTGACCTGACTTTTTAACATCAGAAAGAGTCTATGAGGACATCATGTAGCTTTTAGACCTCCTGGGGACCGTCTGAGCAGAAAAAAAGTTAAAAAGGTCCCATATGGATTACTGTCTGGCGGATTTGATGACTTTTTAACATCAAAAAGAGTCTATGAGGACATCATGTAGCTTTTAGACCTCCTGGGGACCCTCTGAGCAGAAAAAAAGTTAAAAAGGTCCAATATGGATTACTGTCTGGCGGACTTGACTTGACTTTTTAACATCAGAAAGAGTCTATGAGAACATCTTGTAGCTTTTAGATCTTCTGGGGACCCTCTGAGCAGAAAAAAAGTTCAAAAGGTCCCATATGGACTACTGTGGGCGGACTTGATTTGCCTTTTTAACATTAGAAAGAGTCTATGAGGACATCCTCTAGCTTTTAGGTCTTCTGGGGATCCTCTGAGCAGAAAAAAAGTTCAAAAGGTCCCATATGGACTACTGTCTGGCGGACTTGACTTGCCTTTTTAACATCAGAAAGAGTCTATGAGACCATCATGTAGCTTTTAGACCTTCTGAGGAGCCTCTGAGCAGAAAAAAAGTTCAAAAGGTCCCATATGGGCTACTGTCTGGCGGACTTGACTTGACTTTTTAACATCAGAACGAGTCTATAAGGACATCATGGAACTTTTAGACCTTCTGGGGACCCACTTACCAGAAAAAAAGTTCAAAACGTCCCATATGTCTGGCGGACTTGATCTGACTTTTTAACATCAGAAAGAGTCTATGAGGACATCTTGTAGCTTTTAGATCTTCTGGGGACCCTCTGAGCAGAAAAAAAGTTCAAAAGGTCCCATATGGACTACTGTCTGTTGGACTTGATTTGACTTTTTAAAATTATAACGAGTCTATAAGGACATCATGGAACTTTTAGACCTCCTGGGGACCCTCTGAGCAGAAAAAAGTTCAAAAGGTCCCATATGGATTACTGTCTGGCGGACTTGACTTGACTTTTTAACATCAAAAAGAGTCTATGAGGACATCTTGTAGCTTTTAGATCTTCTGGGGACCCTCTGAGCAGAAAAAAAGTTCAAAAGATCCCACATAGACTACTGTCTGGCGGACTTGACTTGACTTTTTAACATCAAAAAGAGTCTATGAGGACATCATGGCACTTTTAGACCTCCTGGGGACCCTCTGACCAGAAAAAAAGTTCAAAAGGTCCCATATGGATTACTGTCTGGCGTACTTGACTTGACTTTTTAACATCAGAAAGAGTCTATAAGGACATTTTTTAGCTTTTAGATCTTCTGGGGAGCCTCTGAGCAGAAAAAAAGTTCAAAAGATCCCATATGGACTACTGTCTGGCGGACTTGACTTGACTTTTTAACATCAAAAAGAGTCAATGGGGACATCATGTAGCTTTTAGACATTCTGGGGACCCTCTGAGCAGAAAAAAAGTTCAAAAGCACCCACATAGACTACTGTCTGGCGGACTTGACTTGACTTTTTAACATCAAAAAGAGTCTATGAGGACATCATGCAGCTTTTAGACCTTCTGGGGACCCTCTGAGCAGAAAAAAGTTCAAAAACTCCCATATGGATTACTGTCTGGCGGACTTGACTTGACTTTTTAACATCAGAACGAGTCTATGAGGACGTTATGGAACTTTTAGACCTCCTGGGGACCCTCTTACCAGAAAAAAAGTTCAAAACGTCCCATATGGACTTCTCTCTGGCGGACTTGATCTGACTTTTTAACATCAGAAAGAGTTTATGAGGACATCTTGTAGCTTTTAGATCTTCTGGGGACCCTTTGACCAGAAAAAAGGTTCAAAAGGTCCCATATGGATCACTGTCTGGCGGACTTGACGACTTTTTAACATCAGAAAAAGTTTATGAGGACATCATGGAGCTTTTAGTTCTTCTGGGAACCCTCTGAGCAGAAAAAAAGTTCAAAAGGTCCCATATGGACTACTGTCTGGTGAACTTGACTTGACTTTTTAACATCATAAAGAGTCTATGAGGACATCGTGTAGCTTTAAGACCTTCTGGGAACCCTCTGAGCAGAAAAAAAGTTCAAAAAGTCCCACATGGACTACTGTCTGTTGGACTTTACTTTACTTTTTAACATCAGAAAGAGTCTATGAGGACATCATGTAGCTTTTAGACCTTTTGGGGACCCTCTGAGCAGAAAAGTTCAAAAAGTCCCATATGGACTACTGTTTTTTGGACTTTACTTGACTTTTTAATATCAGAACGAGTCTATAAGGACATCATGGATCTTTTAGACCTCCTGGGGACCCTTTGACCAGAAAAAAAGTTCAAAAGCTCCCATATGGACTACAGTCTGGCAAACTTGACTTGACTGTTTTTACATCAGAAAGAGGCTATGAGGACATCATGTAGCTTTTAGACCTTCTGGGGACCCTCTGAGCAGAAAAAAAGTTCAAAAGGTCCCTTATGGACTACTGTGTGGCGGACTTGACGACTTTTTAACATCAGAAAAAGTTTATGAGGACATCATGGAGCTTTTAGATCTTCTGGGAACCCTCTGAGCAGAAAAAAAGTTCAAAAGGTCCCATATGGACTACTGTCTGGTGAACTTGACTTGCCTTTTTAACATCATAAAGAGTCTATGAGGACATCGTGTAGCTTTAAGACCTTCTGGGAACCCTCTGAGCAGAAAAAAAGTTCAAAAAGTCCCACATGGACTACTGTCTGTTGGACTTTACTTTTTAACATCAGAACGAGTCTATAAGGACATCATGGAACTTTTAGACCTCCTGGGGACCCTCTGAGCAGAAAAAAAGTTCAAAAGGTCCCATATGGACTACTGTCTGGTGGACTTGATCTGACTTTTTAACATCAGAAAGAGTCTATAAGGACATCATCTAGCTTTTAGATCTTCTGGGGACCCGCTGAGCAGAAAAAAAAGTTCAAAAGGTCCCATATGGACTAATGTCTGGCAGACTTGACTTGACTTTTTAACATCAGAACGAGTCTATAAGGACATCATGGAACTTGTAGATCTCCTGGGGACCCTCTGACCAGAAAAAAAAGTTCAAAAACGTCCCATATGGACTACTGTCTGGCAGACTTGCTCTGACTTTTTAACATCAGAAAGAGTCTATGAGGACATCTTGTAGCTTTTAGATCTTCTGGGGACCCTCTGAGCAGAAAAAAAGTTCAAAGCTCCCATATGGACTACTGTCTGTTGGACTTTACTTGACTTTTTAACATCAGAACGAGTCTATAAGGACATCATGGAACTTTTAGACCTCCTGGGGACCCTCTGAGCAGAAAAAAGTTCAAAAGGTCCAATATGGATTACTGTCTGGCGGACTTGACTTGACTTTTTAACATCAGAACGAGTCTATAAGGACAACATCTAGCTTTTAGGTCTCCTGGGGACCCTCTGAGCAGAAAAAAAAGTTCAAAAACGTCCCATATGGACTACTGTCTGGCAGACTTGCTCTGACTTTTTAACATCAGAAAGAGTCTATGAGGACATCATGTAGCTTTTAGACCTTCTGGGGACCCTCTGAGCAGAAAAAAAGTTCAAAAACTCCCATATGGATTACTGTCTGGCGGACTTGACTTGACTTTTTAATATCAGAACGAGTCTATAAGGACATCATGGAACTTTTAGACCTCCTAGGGACCCTTTGACCAGAAAAAAGGTTCAAAAGGTCCCATATGGACTGCTGTCTGGCGGATTTGACTTGACTTTTTAACATCAGAAAGAGTCTATGAGGACATCATGTAGCTTTTAGACCTTTTGGGGACCCTCTGAACAGAAAAAAAGTTCAAAAAGTCCCATATGGACTACTCTCTGGCGGATTTGACTTGACTTTTTAACATCAGAAAGAGTCTATGAGGACATCTTGTAGCTTTTAGATGTTCTGGGGACCCTCTGAGCAGAAAAAAAAGTTCAAAAGGTCCCATATGGACTACTGTCGTGCGGACTTGACTTGACTTTTTAACATCAAAAAGAGTCTATGAGGACATCTTGTAGCTTTTAGACCTTCGGGGGACCCTCTGAGCAGACAAAAAGTTCAAAAGCTCCTATATGGACTACTGTCTGTTGGACTTTACTTGACTTTTTAAAATCAGAACGAGTCTATAAGGACATCATGGAACTTTTTGACCTCCTGGGGACCCTCTGAGCAGAAAAAAGTTCAAAAGATCCCCTATGGACTACTGTCTGGCGGATTTGACTTGACTTTTTAACATCAGAAAGAGTCTATGAGACCATCAAGTAGCTTTTATACCTTATGGGGACCCTCTGAGCAGAAAAAAAGTTCAAAAGCTCCCATATGGACTACTGTCTGGCGGACTTGAATTGACATTTTAACATCAAAAAGAGTCTATGAGGACATCATGTAGCTTTTAGACCTTCTGGGGACCCTCTGAGCAGAAAAAAGTTCAAAAGCTCCCATATGGACTACTGTCTGTTGGACTTTACTTGACTTTTTAACATCAGAACGAGTCTATAAGGATATCATGGAACTTTTAGACCTCCTGGGGACCCTCTGACCAGAAAAAAAGTTCAAAAGGTCCCATATGGATTACTGTCTGGCGGACTTGACTTGACTTTTTAACATCAGAAAGAGTCTATAAGGACATTTTGTAGCTTTTAGATCTTCTGGGGACCCTCTGAGCAGAAAAAAACTTCAAAGGATCCCATATGAACCACTGTCTGGCGGATTTGACTTGACTTTTTAATATCAGAACGAGTCTATGAGGACATCATGTAGCTTTTAGACCTTCTGGGGACCCTCTGAGCAGAAAAAAACTTCAAAGGATCCCATATGAACCACTGTCTGGCGGATTTGACTTGACTTTTTAATATCAGAACGAGTCTATGAGGACATCATGTAGCTTTTAGACCTTCTGGGGACCCTCTGAGCAGAAAAAAAGTTCAAAAGATCCCATATGGACTACTGTCTGGCGGACTTGACTTGACTTTTTAACATCAAAAAGAGTCTATGAGGACATCATGTAGCTTTAAGACCTTCTGGGGACCCTCTGAGCAGAAAAAAAGTTCAAAAGCACCCACATAGACTACTGTCTGGCGGACTTTACTTGACTTTTTAACATCAAAAAGAGTCTATGAGGACATCATGGCACTTTTAGACCTCCTGGGGACCCTCTGACCAGAAAAAAAGTTCAAAAGGTCCCATATGGATTACTGTCTGGCGTACTTGACTTGACTTTTTAACATCAGAAAGAGTCTATAAGGACATTTTTTAGCTTTTAGATCTTCTGGGGAGCCTCTGAGCAGAAAAAAAGTTCAAAAGATCCCATATGGACTACTGTCTGGCGGACTTGACTTGACTTTTTAACATCAAAAAGAGTCTATGGGGACATCATGTAGCTTTTAGACATTCTGGGGACCCTCTGAGCAGAAAAAAAGTTCAAAAGCACCCACATAGACTACTGTCTGGCGGACTTGACTTGACTTTTTAACATCAAAAAGAGTCTATGAGGACATCATGCAGCTTTTAGACCTTCTGGGGACCCTCTGAGCAGAAAAAAGTTCAAAAACTCCCATATGGATTACTGTCTGGCGGACTTGACTTGACTTTTTAACATCAGAACGAGTCTATGAGGACGTCATGGAACTTTTAGACCTCCTGGGGACCCTCTTACCAGAAAAAAAGTTCAAAACGTCCCATATGGACTTCTGTCTGGCGGACTTGATCTGACTTTTTAACATCAGAAAGAGTTTATGAGGACATCTTGTAGCTTTTAGATCTTCTGGGGACCCTTTGACCAGAAAAAAGGTTCAAAAGGTCCCATATGGACTACTGTCTGGCGGATTTGACTTGACTTTTCAACATCAGAAAGAGTCTATGAGGACATCATGTAGCTTTTAGATCTTCTGGGGACCCTCTGAGCAGAAAAAAAGTTCAAAAGGTCCCATATGGACTACTGTCTGGCGGACTTGACTTGACTTTTTAACATCAGAAAGAGTCTATGAGGACATCATGTAGCTTTTAGACCTCCTGGGGACGGTCTGAGCAGAAAAAAAGTTAAAAAGGTCCCATATGGATTACTGTCTGGCGGACTTGATGACTTTTTGACATCAAAAAGAGTCTATGAGGACATCATGTAGCTTTTAGACCTCCTGGGGACCCTCTGAGCAGAAAAAAAGTTAAAAAGGTCCCATATGGAT
This sequence comes from Siphateles boraxobius, assembly GCF_051911475.1. Taxonomy (NCBI): domain Eukaryota; kingdom Metazoa; phylum Chordata; class Actinopteri; order Cypriniformes; family Leuciscidae; genus Siphateles; species Siphateles boraxobius. The sequence continues at coordinate 3,889,958 of NW_027508920.1, read as the reverse complement.
TACTGTCTGGCGGACTTGACTTGACTTTTTAACATCAGAACGAGTCTATGAGAACATCTTGTAGCTTTTAGATCTTCTGGGGACCCTCTGAGCAGAAAAAAAGTTCAAAAGATCCCATATGGACTACTGTCTGGTGGACTTGACTTGACTTTTTAACATCAAAAAGAGTCTATGAGGACATCATGTAGCTTTTAGATCTTCTGGGGACCCTCTGAACAGAAAAAAAGTTAAAAAGATCCCATATGGACTACTTTCTGGTGGATTTGACTTGACTTTTTAACATCAGAAAGAGTCTATGAGGACATCATTTAGCTTTTAGAGCTCCTGGGGACCCTCTGAGCAGAAAAAAAGTTCAAAAGGTCCCATATGGATTACTGTCTGGCGGACTTGACTTGACTTTTTAACATCAGAAAGAGTCTATGAGAACATCTTGTAGCTTTTAGATCTTCTGGGGACCCTCTGAGCAGAAAAAAAAGTTCAAAAGGTCCCATATGGAGTACTGTCTGGCGGACTTGACTTGACTTTTTAACAACAGAAAGAGTCTATGAGGACATCATTTAGCTTTTAGACCTTCTGGGAGACCCTCTGAGCAGAAAAAAAGTTCAAAAGATCCCATATGGACTACTGTCTGGTGGAATTGACTTGACTTTTTAACATCAAAAAGAGTCTATGAGGACATCATGTAGCTTTTAGACCTTCTGGGGACCCTCTGAGCAGAAAAAAAGTTCAAAAGCTCCCATATGGATTACTGTCTGGCGGACTTGACTTTTTAACATCAAAAAGAGTCTATGAGGACATCATGTAGCTTTTAGACCTCCTGGGGACCCTCTGAGCAGAAAAAAAGTTAAAAAGGTCCCATATGGATTACTGTCTGGTGGACTTGACTTGACTTTTTAACATCAGAACGAGTCTATGAGAACATCTTGTAGCTTTTATATCTTCTGGGGACCCTCTGAGCAGAAAAAAAGTTCAAAAGATCCCATATGGACTACTGTCTGGTGGACTTGACTTGACTTTTTAACATCAAAAAGAGTCTATGAGGACCTCATGTAGCTTTTAGACCTTCTGTGGACCCTCTGAGCAGAAAAAAAGATCAAAATATCCCGTATGGACTACTGTCTGGTGGATTTGACCTGACTTTTTAACATCAGAAAGAGTCTATGAGGACATCATGTAGCTTTTAGACCTCCTGGGGACCGTCTGAGCAGAAAAAAAGTTAAAAAGGTCCCATATGGATTACTGTCTGGCGGACTTGATGACTTTTTAACATCAAAAAGAGTCTATGAGGACATCATGTAGCTTTTAGACCTCCTGGGGACCCTCTGAGCAGAAAAAAAGTTAAAAAGGTCCCATATGGATTACTGTCTGGCGGACTTGACTTGACTTTTTAACATCAGAAAGAGTCTATGAGAACATCTTGTAGCTTTTAGATCTTCTGGGGACCCTCTGAGCAGAAAAAAAGTTCAAAAGGTCCCATATGGACTACTGTGGGCGGACTTGATTTGCCTTTTTAACATTAGAAAGAGTCTATGAGGACATCCTCTAGCTTTTAGGTCTTCTGGGGATCCTCTGAGCAGAAAAAAAGTTCAAAAGGTCCCATATGGACTACTGTCTGGCGGACTTGACTTGCCTTTTTAACATCAGAAAGAGTCTATGAGACCATCATGTAGCTTTTAGACCTTCTGGGGAGCCTCTGAGCAGAAAAAAAGTTCAAAAGGTCCCATATGGACTACTGTCTGGCGGACTTGACTTGACTTTTTAACATCAGAACGAGTCTATAAGGACATCATGGAACTATTAGACCTTCTGGGGACCCACTTACCAGAAAAAAAGTTCAAAACGTCCCATATGGACCTCTGTCTGGCGGACTTGATCTGACTTTTTAACATCAGAAAGAGTCTATGAGGACATCTTGTAGCTTTTAGATCTTCTGGGGACCCTCTGAGCAGAAAAAAAGTTCAAAAGATCCCACATAGACTACTGTCTGGCGGACTTGACTTGACTTTTTAACATCAAAAAGAGTCTATGAGGACATCATGGCACTTTTAGACCTCCTGGGGACCCTCTGACCAGAAAAAAAGTTCAAAAGGTCCCATATGGACTTCTGTCTGGCGGACTTGATCTGACTTTTTAACATCAGAAAGAGTTTATGAGGACATCTTGTAGCTTTTAGATCTTCTGGGGACCCTTTGACCAGAAAAAAGGTTCAAAAGGTCCCATATGGATTACTGTCTGGCGGATTTGACTTGACTTTTTAACATCTGAAAGAGTCTATGAGGACATCATGTAGCTTTTAGACCTTTTGGGGACCCTCTGAGCAGAAAAAGTTCAAAAAGTCCCATATGGACTACTGTTTTTTGGACTTTACTTGACTTTTTAATATCAGAACGAGTCTATAAGGACATCATGGATCTTTTAGACCTCCTGGGGACCCTTTGACCAGAAAAAAAGTTCAAAAGCTCCCATATGGACTACAGTCTGGCAAACTTGACTTGACTGTTTTTACATCAGAAAGAGGCTATGAGGACATCATGTAGCTTTTAGACCTTCTGGGGACCCTCTGAGCAGAAAAAAAGTTCAAAAGGTCCCTTATGGACTACTGTCTGGCGGACTTGACGACTTTTTAACATCAGAAAAAGTTTATGAGGACATCATGGAGCTTTTAGATCTTCTGGGAACCCTCTGAGCAGAAAAAAAGTTCAAAAGGTCCCATATGGACTACTGTCTGGTGAACTTGACTTGCCTTTTTAACATCATAAAGAGTCTATGAGGACATCGTGTAGCTTTAAGACCTTCTGGGAACCCTCTGAGCAGAAAAAAAGTTCAAAAAGTCCCACATGGACTACTGTCTGTTGGACTTTACTTTACTTTTTAACATCAGAAAGAGTCTATGAGGACATCATGTAGCTTTTAGACCTTTTGGGGACCCTCTGAGCAGAAAAGTTCAAAAAGTCCCATATGGACTACTGTTTTTTGGACTTTACTTGACTTTTTAATATCAGAACGAGTCTATAAGGACATCATGGATCTTTTAGACCTCCTGGGGACCCTTTGACCAGAAAAAAAGTTCAAAAGCTCCCATAGGACTACAGTCTGGCAAACTTGACTTGACTGTTTTTACATCAGAAAGAGGCTATGAGGACATCATGTAGCTTTTAGACCTTCTGGGGACCCTCTGAGCAGAAAAAAAGTTCAAAAGGTCCCTTATGGACTACTGTCTGGCGGACTTGACGACTTTTTAACATCAGAAAAAGTTTATGAGGACATCAGGGAGCTTTTAGATCTTCTGGGAACCCTCTGAGCAGAAAAAAAGTTCAAAAGGTCCCATATGGACTACTGTCTGGTGAACTTGACTTGCCTTTTTAACATCATAAAGAGTCTATGAGGACATCGTGTAGCTTTAAGACCTTCTGGGAACCCTCTGAGCAGAAAAAAAGTTCAAAAAGTCCCACATGGACTACTGTCTGTTGGACTTTACTTTTTAACATCAGAACGAGTCTATAAGGACATCATGGAACTTTTAGACCTCCTGGGGACCCTCTGAGCAGAAAAAAAGTTCAAAAGGTCCCATATGGACTACTGTCTGGTGGACTTGATCTGACTTTTTAACATCAGAAAGAGTCTTTAAGGACATCATCTAGCTTTTAGATCTTCTGGGGACCCGCTGAGCAGAAAAAAAGTTCAAAAGGTCCCATATGGACTAATGTCTGGCAGACTTGACTTGACTTTTTAACATCAGAACGAGTCTATAAGGACATCATGGAACTTGTAGATCTCCTGGGGACCCTCTGACCAGAAAAAAAAGTTCAAAAACGTCCCATATGGACTACTGTCTGGCAGACTTGCTCTGACTTTTTAACATCAGAAAGAGTCTATGAGGACATCTTGTAGCTTTTAGATCTTCTGGGGACCCTCTGAGCAGAAAAAAAGTTCAAAGCTCCCATATGGACTACTGTCTGTTGGACTTTACTTGACTTTTTAACATCAGAACGAGTCTATAAGGACATCATGGAACTTTTAGACCTCCTGGGGACCCTCTGAGCAGAAAAAAGTTCAAAAGGTCCAATATGGATTACTGTCTGGCGGACTTGACTTGACTTTTTAACATCAGAAAGAGTCTATGAGGACATCATGTAGCTTTTAGACCTCCTGGGGACCGTCTGAGCAGAAAAAAAGTTAAAAAGGTCCCATATGGATTACTGTCTGGCGGACTTGATGACTTTTTAACATCAAAAAGAGTCTATGAGGACATCATGTAGCTTTTAGACCTCCTGGGGACCCTCTGAGCAGAAAAAAAGTTAAAAAGGTCCCATATGGATTACTGTCTGGCGGACTTGACTTGACTTTTTAACATCAGAAAGAGTCTATGAGAACATCTTGTAGCTTTTAGATCTTCTGGGGACCCTCTGAGCAGAAAAAAAGTTCAAAAGGTCCCATATGGACTACTGTGGGCGGACTTGATTTGCCTTTTTAACATTAGAAAGAGTCTATGAGGACATCCTCTAGCTTTTAGGTCTTCTGGGGATCCTCTGAGCAGAAAAAAAGTTCAAAAGGTCCCATATGGACTACTGTCTGGCGGACTTGACTTGCCTTTTTAACATCAGAAAGAGTCTATGAGACCATCATGTAGCTTTTAGACCTTCTGGGGAGCCTCTGAGCAGAAAAAAAGTTCAAAAGGTCCCATATGGACTACTGTCTGGCGGACTTGACTTGACTTTTTAACATCAGAACGAGTCTATAAGGACATCATGGAACTATTAGACCTTCTGGGGACCCACTTACCAGAAAAAAAGTTCAAAACGTCCCATATGGACCTCTGTCTGGCGGACTTGATCTGACTTTTTAACATCAGAAAGAGTCTATGAGGACATCTTGTAGCTTTTAGATCTTCTGGGGACCCTCTGAGCAGAAAAAAAGTTCAAAAGATCCCACATAGACTACTGTCTGGCGGACTTGACTTGACTTTTTAACATCAAAAAGAGTCTATGAGGACATCATGGCACTTTTAGACCTCCTGGGGACCCTCTGACCAGAAAAAAAGTTCAAAAGGTCCCATATGGACTTCTGTCTGGCGGACTTGATCTGACTTTTTAACATCAGAAAGAGTTTATGAGGACATCTTGTAGCTTTTAGATCTTCTGGGGACCCTTTGACCAGAAAAAAGGTTCAAAAGGTCCCATATGGATTACTGTCTGGCGGATTTGACTTGACTTTTTAACATCAGAAAGAGTCTATGAGGACATCATGTAGCTTTTAGACCTTTTGGGGACCCTCTGAGCAGAAAAAGTTCAAAAAGTCCCATATGGACTACTGTTTTTTGGACTTTACTTGACTTTTTAATATCAGAACGAGTCTATAAGGACATCATGGATCTTTTAGACCTCCTGGGGACCCTTTGACCAGAAAAAAAGTTCAAAAGCTCCCATATGGACTATAGTCTGGCAAACTTGACTTGACTGTTTTTACATCAGAAAGAGGCTATGAGGACATCATGTAGCTTTTAGACCTTCTGGGGACCCTCTGAGCAGAAAAAAAGTTCAAAAGGTCCCTTATGGACTACTGTCTGGCGGACTTGACGACTTTTTAACATCAGAAAAAGTTTATGAGGACATCATGGAGCTTTTAGATCTTCTGGGAACCCTCTGAGCAGAAAAAAAGTTCAAAAGGTCCCATATGGACTACTGTCTGGTGAACTTGACTTGCCTTTTTAACATCATAAAGAGTCTATGAGGACATCGTGTAGCTTTAAGACCTTCTGGGAACCCTCTGAGCAGAAAAAAAGTTCAAAAAGTCCCACATGGACTACTGTCTGTTGGACTTTACTTTACTTTTTAACATCAGAAAGAGTCTATGAGGACATCATGTAGCTTTTAGACCTTTTGGGGACCCTCTGAGCAGAAAAGTTCAAAAAGTCCCATATGGACTACTGTTTTTTGGACTTTACTTGACTTTTTAATATCAGAACGAGTCTATAAGGACATCATGGATCTTTTAGACCTCCTGGGGACCCTTTGACCAGAAAAAAAGTTCAAAAGCTCCCATATGGACTACAGTCTGGCAAACTTGACTTGACTGTTTTTACATCAGAAAGAGGCTATGAGGACATCATGTAGCTTTTAGACATTCTGGGGACCCTCTGAGCAGAAAAAAAGTTCAAAAGGTCCCTTATGGACTACTGTCTGGCGGACTTGACGACTTTTTAACATCAGAAAAAGTTTATGAGGACATCATGGAGCTTTTAGATCTTCTGGGAACCCTCTGAGCAGAAAAAAAGTTCAAAAGGTCCCATATGGACTACTGTCTGGTGAACTTGACTTGCCTTTTTAACATCATAAAGAGTCTATGAGGACATCGTGTAGCTTTAAGACCTTCTGGGAACCCTCTGAGCAGAAAAAAAGTTCAAAAAGTCCCACATGGACTACTGTCTGTTGGACTTTACTTTTTAACATCAGAACGAGTCTATAAGGACATCATGGAACTTTTAGACCTCCTGGGGACCCTCTGAGCAGAAAAAAAGTTCAAAAGGTCCCATATGGACTACTGTCTGGTGGACTTGATCTGACTTTTTAACATCAGAAAGAGTCTATAAGGACATCATCTAGCTTTTAGATCTTCTGGGGACCCGCTGAGCAGAAAAAAAGTTCAAAAGGTCCCGTATGGACTAATGTCTGGCAGACTTGACTTGACTTTTTAACATCAGAACGAGTCTATAAGGACATCATGGAACTTGTAGATCTCCTGGGGACCCTCTGACCAGAAAAAAAAGTTCAAAAACGTCCCATATGGACTACTGTCTGGCAGACTTGCTCTGACTTTTTAACATCAGAAAGAGTCTATGAGGACATCTTGTAGCTTTTAGATCATCTGGGGACCCTCTGAGCAGAAAAAAAGTTCAAAGCTCCCATATGGACTACTGTCTGTTGGACTTTACTTGACTTTTTAACATCAGAACGAGTCTATAAGGACATCATGGAACTTTTAGACCTCCTGGGGACCCTCTGAGCAGAAAAAAGTTCAAAAGGTCCAATATGGATTACTGTCTGGCGGACTTGACTTGACTTTTTAACATCAGAACGAGTCTATAAGGACATTTTGTAGCTTTTAGATCTTCTGGGGACCCTCTGAGCAGAAAAAAACTTCAAAGGATCCCATATGAACCACTGTCTGGCGGATTTGACTTGACTTTTTAATATCAGAACGAGTCTATGAGGACATCATGTAGCTTTTAGACCTTCTGGGGACCCTCTGAGCAGAAAAAAACTTCAAAGGATCCCATATGAACCACTGTCTGGCGGATTTGACTTGACTTTTTAATATCAGAACGAGTCTATGAGGACATCATGTAGCTTTTAGACCTTCTGGGGACCCTCTGAGCAGAAAAAAAGTTCAAAAGATCCCATATGGACTACTGTCTGGCGGACTTGACTTGACTTTTTAACATCAAAAAGAGTCTATGAGGACATCATGTAGCTTTAAGACCTTCTGGGGACCCTCTGAGCAGAAAAAAAGTTCAAAAGCACCCACATAGACTACTGTCTGGCGGACTTTACTTGACTTTTTAACATCAAAAAGAGTCTATGAGGACATCATGGCACTTTTAGACCTCCTGGGGACCCTCTGACCAGAAAAAAAGTTCAAAAGGTCCCATATGGATTACTGTCTGGCGTACTTGACTTGACTTTTTAACATCAGAAAGAGTCTATAAGGACATTTTTTAGCTTTTAGATCTTCTGGGGAGCCTCTGAGCAGAAAAAAAGTTCAAAAGATCCCATATGGACTACTGTCTGGCGGACTTGACTTGACTTTTTAACATCAAAAAGAGTCTATGGGGACATCATGTAGCTTTTAGACATTCTGGGGACCCTCTGAGCAGAAAAAAAGTTCAAAAGCACCCACATAGACTACTGTCTGGCGGACTTGACTTGACTTTTTAACATCAAAAAGAGTCTATGAGGACATCATGCAGCTTTTAGACCTTCTGGGGACCCTCTGAGCAGAAAAAAGTTCAAAAACTCCCATATGGATTACTGTCTGGCGGACTTGACTTGACTTTTTAACATCAGAACGAGTCTATGAGGACGTCATGGAACTTTTAGACCTCCTGGGGACCCTCTTACCAGAAAAAAAGTTCAAAACGTCCCATATGGACTTCTGTCTGGCGGACTTGATCTGACTTTTTAACATCAGAAAGAGTTTATGAGGACATCTTGTAGCTTTTAGATCTTCTGGGGACCCTTTGACCAGAAAAAAGGTTCAAAAGGTCCCATATGGACTACTGTCTGGCGGATTTGACTTGACTTTTCAACATCAGAAAGAGTCTATGAGGACATCATGTAGCTTTTAGATCTTCTGGGGACCCTCTGAGCAGAAAAAAAGTTCAAAAGGTCCCATATGGACTACTGTCTGGCGGACTTGACTTGACTTTTTAACATCAGAAAGAGTCTATGAGGACATCATGTAGCTTTTAGACCTCCTGGGGACGGTCTGAGCAGAAAAAAAGTTAAAAAGGTCCCATATGGATTACTGTCTGGCGGACTTGATGACTTTTTGACATCAAAAAGAGTCTATGAGGACATCATGTAGCTTTTAGACCTCCTGGGGACCCTCTGAGCAGAAAAAAAGTTAAAAAGGTCCCATATGGATTACTGTCTGGCGGACTTGACTTGACTTTTTAACATCAGAACGAGTCTATGAGAACATCTTGTAGCTTTTAGATCTTCTGGGGACCCTCTGAGCAGAAAAAAAGTTCAAAAGATCCCATATGGACTACTGTCTGGTGGACTTGACTTGACTTTTTAACATCAAAAAGAGTCTATGAGGACATCATGTAGCTTTTAGATCTTCTGGGGACCCTCTGAACAGAAAAAAAGTTAAAAAGATCCCATATGGACTACTTTCTGGTGGATTTGACTTGACTTTTTAACATCAGAAAGAGTCTATGAGGACATCATTTAGCTTTTAGAGCTCCTGGGGACCCTCTGAGCAGAAAAAAAGTTCAAAAGGTCCCATATGGATTACTGTCTGGCGGACTTGACTTGACTTTTTAACATCAGAAAGAGTCTATGAGAACATCTTGTAGCTTTTAGATCTTCTGGGGACCCTCTGAGCAGAAAAAAAAGTTCAAAAGGTCCCATATGGAGTACTGTCTGGCGGACTTGACTTGACTTTTTAACAACAGAAAGAGTCTATGAGGACATCATTTAGCTTTTAGACCTTCTGGGAGACCCTCTGAGCAGAAAAAAAGTTCAAAAGATCCCATATGGACTACTGTCTGGTGGAATTGACTTGACTTTTTAACATCAAAAAGAGTCTATGAGGACATCATGTAGCTTTTAGACCTTCTGGGGACCCTCTGAGCAGAAAAAAAGTTCAAAAGCTCCCATATGGATTACTGTCTGGCGGACTTGACTTTTTAACATCAAAAAGAGTCTATGAGGACATCATGTAGCTTTTAGACCTCCTGGGGACCCTCTGAGCAGAAAAAAAGTTAAAAAGGTCCCATATGGATTACTGTCTGGTGGACTTGACTTGACTTTTTAACATCAGAACGAGTCTATGAGAACATCTTGTAGCTTTTATATCTTCTGGGGACCCTCTGAGCAGAAAAAAAGTTCAAAAGATCCCATATGGACTACTGTCTGGTGGACTTGACTTGACTTTTTAACATCAAAAAGAGTCTATGAGGACCTCATGTAGCTTTTAGACCTTCTGTGGACCCTCTGAGCAGAAAAAAAGATCAAAATATCCCGTATGGACTACTGTCTGGTGGATTTGACCTGACTTTTTAACATCAGAAAGAGTCTATGAGGACATCATGTAGCTTTTAGACCTCCTGGGGACCGTCTGAGCAGAAAAAAAGTTAAAAAGGTCCCATATGGATTACTGTCTGGCGGACTTGATGACTTTTTAACATCAAAAAGAGTCTATGAGGACATCATGTAGCTTTTAGACCTCCTGGGGACCCTCTGAGCAGAAAAAAAGTTAAAAAGGTCCCATATGGATTACTGTCTGGCGGACTTGACTTGACTTTTTAACATCAGAAAGAGTCTATGAGAACATCTTGTAGCTTTTAGATCTTCTGGGGACCCTCTGAGCAGAAAAAAAGTTCAAAAGGTCCCATATGGACTACTGTGGGCGGACTTGATTTGCCTTTTTAACATTAGAAAGAGTCTATGAGGACATCCTCTAGCTTTTAGGTCTTCTGGGGATCCTCTGAGCAGAAAAAAAGTTCAAAAGGTCCCATATGGACTACTGTCTGGCGGACTTGACTTGCCTTTTTAACATCAGAAAGAGTCTATGAGACCATCATGTAGCTTTTAGACCTTCTGGGGAGCCTCTGAGCAGAAAAAAAGTTCAAAAGGTCCCATATGGACTACTGTCTGGCGGACTTGACTTGACTTTTTAACATCAGAACGAGTCTATAAGGACATCATGGAACTATTAGACCTTCTGGGGACCCACTTACCAGAAAAAAAGTTCAAAACGTCCCATATGGACCTCTGTCTGGCGGACTTGATCTGACTTTTTAACATCAGAAAGAGTCTATGAGGACATCTTGTAGCTTTTAGATCTTCTGGGGACCCTCTGAGCAGAAAAAAAGTTCAAAAGATCCCACATAGACTACTGTCTGGCGGACTTGACTTGACTTTTTAACATCAAAAAGAGTCTATGAGGACATCATGGCACTTTTAGACCTCCTGGGGACCCTCTGACCAGAAAAAAAGTTCAAAAGGTCCCATATGGACTTCTGTCTGGCGGACTTGATCTGACTTTTTAACATCAGAAAGAGTTTATGAGGACATCTTGTAGCTTTTAGATCTTCTGGGGACCCTTTGACCAGAAAAAAGGTTCAAAAGGTCCCATATGGATTACTGTCTGGCGGATTTGACTTGACTTTTTAACATCTGAAAGAGTCTATGAGGACATCATGTAGCTTTTAGACCTTTTGGGGACCCTCTGAGCAGAAAAAGTTCAAAAAGTCCCATATGGACTACTGTTTTTTGGACTTTACTTGACTTTTTAATATCAGAACGAGTCTATAAGGACATCATGGATCTTTTAGACCTCCTGGGGACCCTTTGACCAGAAAAAAAGTTCAAAAGCTCCCATATGGACTACAGTCTGGCAAACTTGACTTGACTGTTTTTACATCAGAAAGAGGCTATGAGGACATCATGTAGCTTTTAGACCTTCTGGGGACCCTCTGAGCAGAAAAAAAGTTCAAAAGGTCCCTTATGGACTACTGTCTGGCGGACTTGACGACTTTTTAACATCAGAAAAAGTTTATGAGGACATCATGGAGCTTTTAGATCTTCTGGGAACCCTCTGAGCAGAAAAAAAGTTCAAAAGGTCCCATATGGACTACTGTCTGGTGAACTTGACTTGCCTTTTTAACATCATAAAGAGTCTATGAGGACATCGTGTAGCTTTAAGACCTTCTGGGAACCCTCTGAGCAGAAAAAAAGTTCAAAAAGTCCCACATGGACTACTGTCTGTTGGACTTTACTTTACTTTTTAACATCAGAAAGAGTCTATGAGGACATCATGTAGCTTTTAGACCTTTTGGGGACCCTCTGAGCAGAAAAGTTCAAAAAGTCCCATATGGACTACTGTTTTTTGGACTTTACTTGACTTTTTAATATCAGAACGAGTCTATAAGGACATCATGGATCTTTTAGACCTCCTGGGGACCCTTTGACCAGAAAAAAAGTTCAAAAGCTCCCATAGGACTACAGTCTGGCAAACTTGACTTGACTGTTTTTACATCAGAAAGAGGCTATGAGGACATCATGTAGCTTTTAGACCTTCTGGGGACCCTCTGAGCAGAAAAAAAGTTCAAAAGGTCCCTTATGGACTACTGTCTGGCGGACTTGACGACTTTTTAACATCAGAAAAAGTTTATGAGGACATCAGGGAGCTTTTAGATCTTCTGGGAACCCTCTGAGCAGAAAAAAAGTTCAAAAGGTCCCATATGGACTACTGTCTGGTGAACTTGACTTGCCTTTTTAACATCATAAAGAGTCTATGAGGACATCGTGTAGCTTTAAGACCTTCTGGGAACCCTCTGAGCAGAAAAAAAGTTCAAAAAGTCCCACATGGACTACTGTCTGTTGGACTTTACTTTTTAACATCAGAACGAGTCTATAAGGACATCATGGAACTTTTAGACCTCCTGGGGACCCTCTGAGCAGAAAAAAAGTTCAAAAGGTCCCATATGGACTACTGTCTGGTGGACTTGATCTGACTTTTTAACATCAGAAAGAGTCTTTAAGGACATCATCTAGCTTTTAGATCTTCTGGGGACCCGCTGAGCAGAAAAAAAGTTCAAAAGGTCCCATATGGACTAATGTCTGGCAGACTTGACTTGACTTTTTAACATCAGAACGAGTCTATAAGGACATCATGGAACTTGTAGATCTCCTGGGGACCCTCTGACCAGAAAAAAAAGTTCAAAAACGTCCCATATGGACTACTGTCTGGCAGACTTGCTCTGACTTTTTAACATCAGAAAGAGTCTATGAGGACATCTTGTAGCTTTTAGATCTTCTGGGGACCCTCTGAGCAGAAAAAAAGTTCAAAGCTCCCATATGGACTACTGTCTGTTGGACTTTACTTGACTTTTTAACATCAGAACGAGTCTATAAGGACATCATGGAACTTTTAGACCTCCTGGGGACCCTCTGAGCAGAAAAAAGTTCAAAAGGTCCAATATGGATTACTGTCTGGCGGACTTGACTTGACTTTTTAACATCAGAAAGAGTCTATGAGGACATCATGTAGCTTTTAGACCTCCTGGAGACCGTCTGAGCAGAAAAAAAGTTAAAAAGGTCCCATATGGATTACTGTCTGGCGGACTTGATGACTTTTTAACATCAAAAAGAGTCTATGAGGACATCATGTAGCTTTTAGACCTCCTGGGGACCCTCTGAGCAGAAAAAAAGTTAAAAAGGTCCCATATGGATTACTGTCTGGCGGACTTGACTTGACTTTTTAACATCAGAAAGAGTCTATGAGAACATCTTGTAGCTTTTAGATCTTCTGGGGACCCTCTGAGCAGAAAAAAAGTTCAAAAGGTCCCATATGGACTACTGTGGGCGGACTTGATTTGCCTTTTTAACATTAGAAAGAGTCTATGAGGACATCCTCTAGCTTTTAGGTCTTCTGGGGATCCTCTGAGCAGAAAAAAAGTTCAAAAGGTCCCATATGGACTACTGTCTGGCGGACTTGACTTGCCTTTTTAACATCAGAAAGAGTCTATGAGACCATCATGTAGCTTTTAGACCTTCTGGGGAGCCTCTGAGCAGAAAAAAAGTTCAAAAGGTCCCATATGGACTACTGTCTGGCGGACTTGACTTGACTTTTTAACATCAGAACGAGTCTATAAGGACATCATGGAACTATTAGACCTTCTGGGGACCCACTTACCAGAAAAAAAGTTCAAAACGTCCCATATGGACCTCTGTCTGGCGGACTTGATCTGACTTTTTAACATCAGAAAGAGTCTATGAGGACATCTTGTAGCTTTTAGATCTTCTGGGGACCCTCTGAGCAGAAAAAAAGTTCAAAAGATCCCACATAGACTACTGTCTGGCGGACTTGACTTGACTTTTTAACATCAAAAAGAGTCTATGAGGACATCATGGCACTTTTAGACCTCCTGGGGACCCTCTGACCAGAAAAAAAGTTCAAAAGGTCCCATATGGACTTCTGTCTGGCGGACTTGATCTGACTTTTTAACATCAGAAAGAGTTTATGAGGACATCTTGTAGCTTTTAGATCTTCTGGGGACCCTTTGACCAGAAAAAAGGTTCAAAAGGTCCCATATGGATTACTGTCTGGCGGATTTGACTTGACTTTTTAACATCAGAAAGAGTCTATGAGGACATCATGTAGCTTTTAGACCTTTTGGGGACCCTCTGAGCAGAAAAAGTTCAAAAAGTCCCATATGGACTACTGTTTTTTGGACTTTACTTGACTTTTTAATATCAGAACGAGTCTATAAGGACATCATGGATCTTTTAGACCTCCTGGGGACCCTTTGACCAGAAAAAAAGTTCAAAAGCTCCCATATGGACTATAGTCTGGCAAACTTGACTTGACTGTTTTTACATCAGAAAGAGGCTATGAGGACATCATGTAGCTTTTAGACCTTCTGGGGACCCTCTGAGCAGAAAAAAAGTTCAAAAGGTCCCTTATGGACTACTGTCTGGCGGACTTGACGACTTTTTAACATCAGAAAAAGTTTATGAGGACATCATGGAGCTTTTAGATCTTCTGGGAACCCTCTGAGCAGAAAAAAAGTTCAAAAGGTCCCATATGGACTACTGTCTGGTGAACTTGACTTGCCTTTTTAACATCATAAAGAGTCTATGAGGACATCGTGTAGCTTTAAGACCTTCTGGGAACCCTCTGAGCAGAAAAAAAGTTCAAAAAGTCCCACATGGACTACTGTCTGTTGGACTTTACTTTACTTTTTAACATCAGAAAGAGTCTATGAGGACATCATGTAGCTTTTAGACCTTTTGGGGACCCTCTGAGCAGAAAAGTTCAAAAAGTCCCATATGGACTACTGTTTTTTGGACTTTACTTGACTTTTTAATATCAGAACGAGTCTATAAGGACATCATGGATCTTTTAGACCTCCTGGGGACCCTTTGACCAGAAAAAAAGTTCAAAAGCTCCCATATGGACTACAGTCTGGCAAACTTGACTTGACTGTTTTTACATCAGAAAGAGGCTATGAGGACATCATGTAGCTTTTAGACATTCTGGGGACCCTCTGAGCAGAAAAAAAGTTCAAAAGGTCCCTTATGGACTACTGTCTGGCGGACTTGACGACTTTTTAACATCAGAAAAAGTTTATGAGGACATCATGGAGCTTTTAGATCTTCTGGGAACCCTCTGAGCAGAAAAAAAGTTCAAAAGGTCCCATATGGACTACTGTCTGGTGAACTTGACTTGCCTTTTTAACATCATAAAGAGTCTATGAGGACATCGTGTAGCTTTAAGACCTTCTGGGAACCCTCTGAGCAGAAAAAAAGTTCAAAAAGTCCCACATGGACTACTGTCTGTTGGACTTTACTTTTTAACATCAGAACGAGTCTATAAGGACATCATGGAACTTTTAGACCTCCTGGGGACCCTCTGAGCAGAAAAAAAGTTCAAAAGGTCCCATATGGACTACTGTCTGGTGGACTTGATCTGACTTTTTAACATCAGAAAGAGTCTATAAGGACATCATCTAGCTTTTAGATCTTCTGGGGACCCGCTGAGCAGAAAAAAAGTTCAAAAGGTCCCGTATGGACTAATGTCTGGCAGACTTGACTTGACTTTTTAACATCAGAACGAGTCTATAAGGACATCATGGAACTTGTAGATCTCCTGGGGACCCTCTGACCAGAAAAAAAAGTTCAAAAACGTCCCATATGGACTACTGTCTGGCAGACTTGCTCTGACTTTTTAACATCAGAAAGAGTCTATGAGGACATCTTGTAGCTTTTAGATCATCTGGGGACCCTCTGAGCAGAAAAAAAGTTCAAAGCTCCCATATGGACTACTGTCTGTTGGACTTTACTTGACTTTTTAACATCAGAACGAGTCTATAAGGACATCATGGAACTTTTAGACCTCCTGGGGACCCTCTGAGCAGAAAAAAGTTCAAAAGGTCCAATATGGATTACTGTCTGGCGGACTTGACTTGACTTTTTAACATCAGAACGAGTCTATAAGGACAACATCTAGCTTTTAGGTCTCCTGGGGACCCTCTGAGCAGAAAAAAAAGTTCAAAAACGTCCTATATGGGCTACTGTCTGGCAGACTTGCTCTGACTTTTTAACATCAGAAAGAGTCTATGAGGACATCTTGTAGCTTTTAGACCTTCTGGGGACCCTCTGAAAAGAAAAAAAGTTCAACAGGTCCCATATGAACTACTGTCTGGCGGATTTGACTTGACTTTTTAACATCAGAAAGAGTCTATGAGACCATCATGTATCTTTTATACCTTATGGGGACCCTCTGAGCAGAAAAAAAGTTCAAAAGATCCCATATGGACTACTGTCTGATGGACTTGACTTGACTTTTTAACATCAAAAAGAGTCTATGAGGACATCATGTAGCTTTTAGACCTTCTGGGGACCCTCTGAGCAGAAAAAAAGTTCAAAAACTCCCATATGGATTACTGTCTGGCGGACTTGACTTGACTTTTTAATATCAGAACGAGTCTATAAGGACATCATGGAACTTTTAGACCTCCTAGGGACCCTTTGACCAGAAAAAAGGTTCAAAAGGTCCCATATGGACTGCTGTCTGGAGGATTTGACTTGACTTTTTAACATCAGAAAGAGTCTATGAGGACATCATGTAGCTTTTAGACCTTTTGGGGACCCTCTGAGCAGAAAAAGTTCAAAAAGTCCCATATGGACTACTGTTTTTTGGACTTTACTTGACTTTTTAATATCAGAACGAGTCTATAAGGACATCATGGATCTTTTAGACCTCCTGGGGACCCTTTGACCAGAAAAAAAGTTCAAAAGCTCCCATATGGACTATAGTCTGGCAAACTTGACTTGACTGTTTTTACATCAGAAAGAGGCTATGAGGACATCATGTAGCTTTTAGACCTTCTGGGGACCCTCTGAGCAGAAAAAAAGTTCAAAAGGTCCCTTATGGACTACTGTCTGGCGGACTTGACGACTTTTTAACATCAGAAAAAGTTTATGAGGACATCATGGAGCTTTTAGATCTTCTGGGAACCCTCTGAGCAGAAAAAAAGTTCAAAAGGTCCCATATGGACTACTGTCTGGTGAACTTGACTTGCCTTTTTAACATCATAAAGAGTCTATGAGGACATCGTGTAGCTTTCAGACCTTCTGGGAACCCTCTGAGCAGAAAAAAAGTTCAAAAAGTCCCACATGGACTACTGTCTGTTGGACTTTACTTTACTTTTTAACATCAGAAAGAGTCTATGAGGACATCATGTAGCTTTTAGACCTTTTGGGGACCCTCTGAGCAGAAAAGTTCAAAAAGTCCCATATGGACTACTGTTTTTTGGACTTTACTTGACTTTTTAATATCAGAACGAGTCTATAAGGACATCATGGATCTTTTAGACCTCCTGGGGACCCTTTGACCAGAAAAAAAGTTCAAAAGCTCCCATATGGACTACAGTCTGGCAAACTTGACTTGACTGTTTTTACATCAGAAAGAGGCTATGAGGACATCATGTAGCTTTTAGACATTCTGGGGACCCTCTGAGCAGAAAAAAAGTTCAAAAGGTCCCTTATGGACTACTGTCTGGCGGACTTGACGACTTTTTAACATCAGAAAAAGTTTATGAGGACATCATGGAGCTTTTAGATCTTCTGGGAACCCTCTGAGCAGAAAAAAAGTTCAAAAAGTCCCATATGGACTACTGTCTGGTGAACTTGACTTGCCTTTTTAACATCATAAAGAGTCTATGAGGACATCGTGTAGCTTTAAGACCTTCTGGGAACCCTCTGAGCAGAAAAAAAGTTCAAAAAGTCCCACATGGACTACTGTCTGTTGGACTTTACTTTTTAACATCAGAACGAGTCTATAAGGACATCATGGAACTTTTAGACCTCCTGGGGACCCTCTGAGCAGAAAAAAAGTTCAAAAGGTCCCATATGGACTACTGTCTGGTGGACTTGATCTGACTTTTTAACATCAGAAAGAGTCTATAAGGACATCATCTAGCTTTTAGATCTTCTGGGGACCCGCTGAGCAGAAAAAAAGTTCAAAAGGTCCCGTATGGACTAATGTCTGGCAGACTTGACTTGACTTTTTAACATCAGAACGAGTCTATAAGGACATCATGGAACTTGTAGATCTCCTGGGGACCCTCTGACCAGAAAAAAAAGTTCAAAAACGTCCCATATGGACTACTGTCTGGCAGACTTGCTCTGACTTTTTAACATCAGAAAGAGTCTATGAGGACATCTTGTAGCTTTTAGATCATCTGGGGACCCTCTGAGCAGAAAAAAAGTTCAAAGCTCCCATATGGACTACTGTCTGTTGGACTTTACTTGACTTTTTAACATCAGAACGAGTCTATAAGGACATCATGGAACTTTTAGACCTCCTGGGGACCCTCTGAGCAGAAAAAAGTTCAAAAGGTCCAATATGGATTACTGTCTGGCGGACTTGACTTGACTTTTTAACATCAGAACGAGTCTATAAGGACAACATCTAGCTTTTAGGTCTCCTGGGGACCCTCTGAGCAGAAAAAAAAGTTCAAAAACGTCCCATATGGGCTACTGTCTGGCAGACTTGCTCTGACTTTTTAACATCAGAAAGAGTCTATGAGGACATCTTGTAGCTTTTAGACCTTCTGGGGACCCTCTGAAAAGAAAAAAAGTTCAACAGGTCCCATATGAACTACTGTCTGGCGGATTTGACTTGACTTTTTAACATCAGAAAGAGTCTATGAGACCATCATGTATCTTTTATACCTTATGGGGACCCTCTGAGCAGAAAAAAAGTTCAAAAGATCCCATATGGACTACTGTCTGATGGACTTGACTTGACTTTTTAACATCAAAAAGAGTCTATGAGGACATCATGTAGCTTTTAGACCTTCTGGGGACCCTCTGAGCAGAAAAAAAGTTCAAAAACTCCCATATGGATTACTGTCTGGCGGACTTGACTTGACTTTTTAATATCAGAACGAGTCTATAAGGACATCATGGAACTTTTAGACCTCCTAGGGACCCTTTGACCAGAAAAAAGGTTCAAAAGGTCCCATATGGACTGCTGTCTGGAGGATTTGACTTGACTTTTTAACATCAGAAAGAGTCTATGAGGACATCATGTAGCTTTTAGACCTTTTGGGGACCCTCTGAGCAGAAAAAAAGTTCAAAAAGTCCCATATGGACTACTCTCTGGCGGATTTGACTTGACTTTTTAACATCAGAAAGAGTCTATGAGGACATCTTGTAGCTTTTAGATGTTCTGGGGACCCTCTGAGCAGAAAAAAAGTTCAAAAGCACCCACATAGAGTACTGTCTGGCGGACTTGACTTGACTTTTTAACATCAAAAAGAGTCTATGAGGACATCTTGTAGCTTTTAGACCTTCGGGGGACCCTCTGAGCAGACAAAAAGTTCAAAAGCTCCTATATGGACTACTGTCTGTTGGACTTTACTTGACTTTTTAAAATCAGAACGAGTCTATAAGGACATCATGGAACTTTTTGACCTCCTGGGGACCCTCTGAGCAGAAAAAAGTTTAAAAGATCCCCTATGGACTACTGTCTGGCGGATTTGACTTGACTTTTTAACATCAGAAAGAGTCTATGAGACCATCAAGTAGCTTTTATACCTTATGGGGACCCTCTGAGCAGAAAAAAAGTTCAAAAGGTCCCATATGGACTACTGTCTGGCGGACTTGACTTGATTTTTTAAAATCAAAAAGAGTCTATGAGGACATCATCTAGCTTTTAGGTCTCCTGGGGACCCTCTGAGCAGAAAAAAGTTCAAAAGCTCCCATATGGACTACTGTCTGGCGGACTTGAATTGACATTTTAACATCAAAAAGAGTCTATGAGGACATCATGTAGCTTTTAGACCTTCTGGGGACCCTCTGAGCAGAAAAAAGTTCAAAAGCTCCCATATGGACTACTGTCTGTTGGACTTTACTTGACTTTTTAACATCAGAACGAGTCTATAAGGACATCATGGAACTTTTAGACCTCCTGGGGACCCTCTGACCAGAAAAAAAGTTCAAAAGGTCCCATATGGATTACTGTCTGGCGGACTTGACTTGACTTTTTAACATCAGAAAGAGTCTATAAGGACATTTTGTAGCTTTTAGATCTTCTGGGGACCCTCTGAGCAGATAAAAACTTCAAAGGATCCCATATGAACCACTGTCTGGCGGATTTGACTTGACTTTTTAATATCAGAACGAGTCTATGAGGACATCATGTAGCTTTTAGACCTTCTGGGGACCCTCTGAGCAGAAAAAAACTTCAAAAGATCCCATATGGACTACTGTCTGGCGGACTTGACTTGACTTTTTAACATCAAAAAGAGTCTATGAGGACATCATGTAGCTTTAAGACCTTCTGGGGACCCTCTGAGCAGAAAAAAAGTTCAAAAGCACCCACATAGACTACTGTCTGGCGGACTTGACTTGACTTTTTAACATCAAAAAGAGTCTATGAGGACATCATGGCACTTTTAGACCTCCTGGGGACCCTCTGACCAGAAAAAAAGTTCAAAAGGTCCCATATGGATTACTGTCTGGCGTACTTGACTTGACTTTTTAACATCAGAAAGAGTCTATAAGGAAATTTTTTAGCTTTTAGATCTTCTGGGGAGCCTCTGAGCAGAAAAAAAGTTCAAAAGATCCCATATGGACTACTGTCTGGCGGACTTGACTTGACTTTTTAACATCAAAAAGAGTCTATGGGGACATCATGTAGCTTTTAGACATTCTGGGGACCCTCTGAGCAGAAAAAAAGTTCAAAAGCACCCACATAGACTACTGTCTGGCGGACTTGACTTGACTTTTTAACATCAAAAAGAGTCTATGAGGACATCATGCAGCTTTTAGACCTTCTGGGGACCCTCTGAGCAGAAAAAAGTTCAAAAACTCCCATATGGATTACTGTCTGGCGGACTTGACTTTTGTCTTTTGGACTTTACTTGACTTTTTAACATCAGAACGAGTCTATAAGGACATCATGGAACTTTTATACCTCCTGGGGACCCTCTGAGCAGAAAAAAGTTCAAAAGGTCCAATATGGATTACTGTCTGGCGGACTTGACTTGACTTTTTAACATCAGAACGAGTCTATAAGGACAACATCTAGCTTTTAGGTCTCCTGGGGACCCTCTGAGCAGAAAAAAAAGTTCAAAAACGTCCCATATGGACTACTGTCTGGCAGACTTGCTCTGACTTTTTAACATCAGAAAGAGTCTATGAGGACATCTTGTAGCTTTTAGATCTTCTGGGGACCCTCTGAGCAGAAAAAAAGTTCAAAGCTCCCATATGGACTACTATCTGTTGGACTTTACTTGACTTTTTAAGATCAGAACGAGTCTATAAGGACATCATGGAACTTTTAGACCTCCTGGGGACCCTCTGAGCAGAAAAAAGTTCAAAAGGTCCAATATGGATTACTGTCTGGCGGACTTGACTTGACTTTTTAACATCAGAACGAGTCTATAAGGACATCATCTAGCTTTTAGGTCTCCTGGGGACCCTCTGAGCAGAAAAAAAGTTCAAAAGATCCCATATGGACTACTGTCTGATGGACTTGACTTGACTTTTTAACATCAAAAAGAGTCTATGAGGACATCATGTAGCTTTTAGACCTTCTGGGGACCCTCTGAGCAGAAAAAAAGTTCAAAAACTCCCATTTGGATTACTGTCTGGCGGACTTGACTTGACTTTTTAACATCAGAACGAGTCTATAAGGACATCATGGAACTTTTAGACCTCCTAGGGACCCTTTGACCAGAAAAAAGGTTCAAAAGGTCCCATATGGACTGCTGTCGGGCGGATTTGACTTGACTTTTTAACATCAGAAAGAGTCTATGAGGACATCATGTAGCTTTTAGACCTTTTGGGGACCCTCTGAGCAGAAAAAAAGTTCAGAAAGTCCCATATGGACTACTCTCTGGCGGATTTGACTTGACTTTTTAACATCAGAAAGAGTCTATGAGGACATCTTGTAGCTTTTAGATGTTCTGGGGACCCTCTGAGCAGAAAAAAAAGTTCAAAAGGTCCCATATGGACTACTGTCTGGCGGACTTGACTTGACTTTTTAACATCAGAAAGAGTCTATGAGGACATTTGTTGCTTTTAGACCTTCGGGGGACCCTCTGAGCAGAAAAAAAGTTCAAAAGCTCCCATATGGACTACTGTAAGTTGGACTTTACTTGACTTTTTAACATCAGAACGTGTCTATAAGGACATCATGGAACTTTTAGACCTCCTGGGGACCCTCTGAGCAGAAAAAAGTTCAAAAGGTCCCATATGGATTACTGTCTGGCGGACTTGACTTGACTTTTTAACATCAGAAAGAGTCTATGAGGACATCTTGTAGCTTTTAGATCTTCTGGGGACCCTCTGAGCAGAAAAAAAGTTCAAAAGATCCCATATGGACTACTGTCTGGCGGATTTGACTTGACTTTTTAACATCAGAAAGAGTCTATGAGACCATCTTGTATCTTCTATACCTTATGGGGACCCTCTGAGCAGAAAAAAAGTTCAAAAGATCCCATATGGACTACTGTCTGATGGACTTGACTTGACTTTTTAACATCAAAAAGAGTCTATGAGGACATCATGTAGCTTTTAGACCTTCTGGGGACCCTCTGAGCAGAAAAAAAGTTCAAAAACTCCCATATGGATTACTGTCTGGCGGACTTGACTTGACTTTTTAACATCAGAACGAGTCTATAAGGACATCATGGAACTTTTAGACCTTTTGGGGACCCTCTGAGCAGAAAAAGTTCAAAAAGTCCCATATGGACTACTGTTTTTTGGACTTTACTTGACTGTTTTTACATCAGAAAGAGGCTATGAGGACATCATGTAGCTTTTAGACCTTCTGGGGACCCTCTGAGCAGAAAAAAAGTTCAAAAGGTCCCTTATGGACTACTGTCTGGCGGACTTGACGACTTTTTAACATCAGAAAAAGTTTATGAGGACATCGTGTAGCTTTAAGACCTTCTGGGAACCCTCTGAGCAGAAAAAAAGTTCAAAAAGTCCACCATGGACTACTGTCTGTTGGACTTTACTTTACTTTTTAACATCAGAACGAGTCTATAAGGACATCATGGAACTTTTAGACCTCCTGGGCAGAAGAAAAGTTCAAAAGGTCCCATATGGACTACTGTCTGGTGGACTTGATCTGACTTTTTAACATCAGAAAGAGTCTATAAGGACATCATGTAGCTTTTAGATCTTCTGGGGACCTTCTTAGGAGAAAAAAAGTTCAAAAGGTCCCATATGGACCACTGTCTGGAGGTCCTGATTTGACTTTTTAACATCAGAAAGAGTCTATGAGTACATCATGTAGCTTTTAGACCTTCTGGGGACCCTCTGAGGAGAAAAAAGTTTCGAAAGGTCCCATATATACCCATATCTAGAGGTCCTGACTTGACTTTTTAACATCAGAAAGAGTCTATGAGGACATGTAGCTTTTAGACCTTCCGGGGAGAAAAAAAGTTCAAAAGGTCCCATATGGACTACTGTCTGGAGTACCTGACTTGACTTTTTTACATCATAAAGTCTATGTGGACCACATGTAGCTTTTAGACCTTCTGGGGACCCTCTGAGGAGAAAAAAAGTTCAAAAGGTCCCATTTGGACCACTGTCTGGAGGTCCTGACTTTACTTTTTAACATCAGAAAGAGTCTATGAGGATGTAGCTTTTTGACCTTCTGAGCAGAAAAAATATCAAAAGCTCCCATATGGACTACTGTCTGACGGACTTGACGACTTTTTAACATCAGAAAGAGTGTATGAGGACATCATGTCGCTTTTAGACCTTCTGGGGAACCTCAAAGGAGTAAAAAGTTCAAAAGGTTCATATGGGCTCCTGTCTGGCGGTCTTAACATCATCATGTGACACATGTATAAATAGTTTTGAAAATTTAAAAGAAATAAAGTTTATATGTATGAATGTAAGCATGTGTAGCCTACTCATTTCACATGAAAAGAAAGAGACAGAAAGGAGAGAAGCTAGAATCAATACTGACTAAATTAGTAGGGTAATAGCAATGATTAAAATCATGTCGGTTTAAGGGTACGACATAGTCTACCTTAAAAATTGTTTTTAGTTTTATTATGAAAAAAACGGAATGAGTTTAATTTCTTGAGTCTTGAATGCAAACGCTTGTGCAATGTCACGAAACGCATTATTGCTTGAATGCATTGTAATGCAACGGAGTGCATGTTACTTTTAAATGTTATTCTTCCATTCAAAACGCTGTTGCAATGGAATGAAACACATTAGTTCATAAATGCATTTCAATGCAAAAGAGTGCATATTGCTTTTAAATATTATTCTTCCATGCAAAACGCTGTTGCAATGTAATGAAACGCATTAGTTATTAAATGCATTGCAATGCAAACAGAGTGCATATTACTTTCAAATGTTATTCTTCCATGCAAAACGTTTGTGCAATGTAAATGAAACGCATTAGTGCTTGAATGCATTTTAATGCAAAAGAGTGCATATTGCTTTTAAATATTATTCTTCCATGCAAAACGCTGTTGCAATGTAATGAAACGCATTAGTTATTAAATGCATTGCAATGCAAACAGAGTGCATATTACTTTCAAATGTTATTCTTCCATGCAAAACGCTTTGAAATGCAACAACACGCTTTTGCAATGGAATGAAACGCATTAGTTTTGGAATGCATTGCAATGCAACAAATTGCATATTACTTTTAAATGTTATTCTTCCATGCAAAACGCTTGTGCAATGCAACAGCACGCTTGTGCAATTGACTGAAACGGATTAGTTCTTGAATGCATTTGCAATGCAACAAAGTGCATATTACTTTTAAATGTTATTCTTCCATGCAAAACGCTTGTGCAATGCAACAGCACGTTGTTGCAATTGAATGAAACGCATTAGTTCTTGAATGCATTTGCAATGCAACAAAGTGGATATTACTTTTAAATGTTATTCTTTCATGCAAAACGCTTGTGTAATGCAACAGCACGCTGCATTGCTCATCTCTTCGTTGAACAATGGAAATAGTTAGTCATTGCATGCATTGGAAAGCGACAGCTTTGTGATATTTTTCTCGTGAGTACACAAATTAATTAGCTGTATGCAATGCAAAAAACAATATGCTGTGAGTTGTCTTTTCAACAGCTGATGCAATGATTTTCCTTCATTGCACAAAGGAATAAGTTAGACCTTTTATGCAATGGAATGAAACAACAAAAATGTTATTAAAACAGCAGATTGCTTTGCCCATCTCTTTAATCCACTACGGAATGAGTTAGATCTTGAATGCATTGCAATGCAATAAAGTGCATATTGCTTATAGGTTATTCTTCGATGCTTTTCGTTGGTATATTCGTTACGCTTGATCGTATGTGCAATGCAACAGCATATTGCATTGCAGATCTCTTAATGCACTACGGAATGAGTTAGTTCTTGAACGCATTGCAATGCAAAAAAAGTGCATATCGCTTATATGTTATTGTACCGCTTTATCATATGTGCGATGCAAGTTTTTTTAGTTTTTTTCATTGCACAAAGGAATAAGTTAGTCCTTTTATGCGATGGAATGAAACAACAAAACGTTTTTAAAACAGCAGATTGCGTTGCCGTTCTCTTTAATGCACTACAAAAAGAGTTAGTTCTTGAGTGCATTGCTAAAAAGCGCATATTGCTTATGCACAACGCTTCAACTTTTGTGCAATGCAAATCAATATCTTCAATGCCTACTGAATGTTAGTTCTTGAATACTTTGCAATGCAAAAACGTGCATATCGTTTATGTTATTCTGCTTTATCATATGTGCAATGCAAAAGCAGTTTTTAGCGTTAGTTTTTTTCATTGCACAAAGGAATAAGTTAGTCCTTTTGTACAATGGAATGAAACAACAATAATGTTATTAAAACAACAGATTGCATTGCCCATCTCTTTAATGCACTACAAAATGAGTTAGTTCTTGAATACATTGTAATTCAACAATGCCTTTTGACCTTTTAACATCAGAAAGAGTCTATGAGGACATCATGTAGCTTTTAGACCTTCTGGGGACCCTCTGAGCAGAAAAAAAGTTCAAAAGGTCCCATATGGATTACTGTCTGGCGGACTTGACTTGACTTTTTAACATCAGAAAGAGTCTATGAGAACATCTTGTAGCTTTTCGATCTTCTGGGGACCCTCTGAGCAGAAAAAAAAGTTCAAAAGGTCCCATATGGACTGCTGTCTGTCGGACTATAATTGACTTTTTAACATCAGAACGAGTCTATAATGGATCATGGATCTTTTAGACCTCCTGGGGACCCTCTGAGCAGAAAAAAA
This sequence comes from Siphateles boraxobius, assembly GCF_051911475.1. Classification (NCBI taxonomy): domain Eukaryota; kingdom Metazoa; phylum Chordata; class Actinopteri; order Cypriniformes; family Leuciscidae; genus Siphateles; species Siphateles boraxobius. The sequence continues at coordinate 3,863,931 of NW_027508920.1, read as the reverse complement.
GTTAATAAGGTCCCATATGGATTACTGTCTGGCGGACTTGACTTGACTTTTTAACATCAGAAAGAGTCTATGAGAACATCTTGTAGCTTTTCGATCTTCTGGGGACCCTCTGAGCAGAAAAAAAAGTTCAAAAGGTCCCATATGGACTACTGTCTGGCGGACTTGACTTGACTTTTTAACATCAGAAAGAGTCTATGAGGACATCATGTAGCTTTTAGACCTTCTGGGGACCCTCTGAGCAGAAAAAAAGTTCAAAAGATCCCGAATGGACTACTGTCTGGTGGAATTGACTTGACTTTTTAACATCAAAAAGAGTCTATGAGGACATCATGTAGCTTTTAGACCTCCTGGTGACCCTCTGAGCAGAAAAAAAGTTAAAAAGATCCCATATGAATTACTGTCTGGCGGACTTGACTTGACTTTTTAACATCAGAAAGAGTCTATGAGAACATCTTGTAGCTTTTAGATCTTCTGGGGACCCTCTGAGCAGAAAAAAAGTTCAAAAGGTCCCATACGGACTACTATGGGCGGACTTGATTTGCCTTTTTAACATCAGAAAGAGTCTATAAGGACATCATGTAGCTTTTAGACCTTCTGTGGACCCTCTGAGCAGAAAAAAAGATCAAAATATCCCGTATGGACTACTGTCTGGTGGATTTGACTTGACTTTTTAACATCAGAAAGAGTCTATGAGGACATCTTGTAGCTTTTAGATCTTCTGGGGACCCTCAGAGCAGAAAAAAAATTCAAAAGGTCCCATATGGACTACTGTCTGGCGGACTTGACTTGACTTTTTAACATCAGAAAGAGTCTATGAGGACATCATGTAGCTTTTAGACCTCCTGGGGACCGTCTGATCAGAAAAAAAGTTTAAAAGGTCCCATATGGATTACTGTCTTGCGGACTTGATGACTTTTTAACATCAAAAAGAGTTTATGAGGACATCATGTAGCTTTTAGACCTCCTGGGGACCCTCTGAGCAGAAAAAAAGTTAAAAAGGTCCCATATGGATTACTGTCTGGCAGACTTGACTTGACTTTTTAACATCAGAAAGAGTCTATGAGGACATCTTGTAGCTTTTAGATCTTCTGGGGACCCTCTGAGCAGAAAAAAAGTTCAAAAGGTCCCATATGGACTACTGTCTGGCGGACTTGACTTGACTTTTTAACATCAGAAAGATTCTATGAGGACATCATGTAGCTTTTAGACCTCCTGGGGACCGTCTGAGCAGAAAAAAAGTTAAAAAGGTCCCATATGGATTACTGTCTGGCGGACTTGATGACTTTTTAACATCAAAAAGAGTCTATGAGGACATCATGTAGCTTTTAGACCTCCTGGGGACCCTCTGAGCAGAAAAAAAGTTAAAAAGGTCCCATATGGATTACTGTCTGGCGGACTTGACTTGACTTTTTAACATCAGAACGAGTCTATGAGAACATCTTGTAGCTTTTAGATCTTCTGGGGACCCTCTGAGCAGAAAAAAGTTCAAAAGGTCCCATATGGACTACTGTCTGGTGGACTTGACTTGACGTTTTAACATCAAAAAGAGTCTATGAGGACATCATGTAGCTTTTAGATCTTCTTGGGACCCTCTGAAGAGAAAAAAAGTTAAAAAGATCCCATATGGACTACTGTCTGGTGGATTTGACTTGACTTTTTAACATCAGAAAGAGTCTATGAGGACATCTTGTAGCTTTTAGATCTTCTGGGGACCCTCAGAGCAGAAAAAAAATTCAAAAGGTCCCATATGGACTACTGTCTGGCGGACTTGACTTGACTTTTTAACATCAGAAAGAGTCTATGAGGACATCATGTAGCTTTTAGACCTCCTGGGGACCGTCTGATCAGAAAAAAAGTTTAAAAGGTCCCATATGGATTACTGTCTTGCGGACTTGATGACTTTTTTACATCAAAAAGAGTTTATGAGGACATCATGTAGCTTTTAGACCTCCTGGGGACCCTCTGAGCAGAAAAAAAGTTAAAAAGGTCCCATATGGATTACTGTCTGGCAGACTTGACTTGACTTTTTAACATCAGAAAGAGTCTATGAGGACATCTTGTAGCTTTTAGATCTTCTGGGGACCCTCTGAGCAGAAAAAAAGTTCAAAAGGTCCCATATGGACTACTGTCTGGCGGACTTGACTTGACTTTTTAACATCAGAAAGATTCTATGAGGACATCATGTAGCTTTTAGACCTTCGGGGGACCGTCTGAGCAGAAAAAAAGTTAAAAAGGTCCCATATGGATTACTGTCTGGCGGACTTGACTTGACTTTTTAACATCAGAACGAGTCTATGAGAACATCTTGTAGCTTTTAGATCTTCTGGGGACCCTCTGAGCAGAAAAAAAGTTAAAAAGGTCCCATATGGACTACTGTCTGGTGGACTTGACTTGACGTTTTAACATCAGAACGAGTCTATGAGAACATCTTGTAGCTTTTAGATCTTCTGGGGACCCTCTGAGCAGAAAAAAAGTTCAAAAGGTCCCATATGGACTACTGTCTGGTGGACTTGACTTGACGTTTTAACATCAAAAAGAGTCTATGAGGACATCATGTAGCTTTTAGATCTTCATGGGACCCTCTGAACAGAAAAAAAGTTAAAAAGATCCCATATGGACTACTGTCTGGTGGATTTGACTTGACTTTTTAACATCAGAAAGAGTCTATGAGGACATCTTGTAGCTTTTAGATCTTCTGGGGACCCTCAGAGCAGAAAAAAAATTCAAAAGGTCCCATATGGACTACTGTCTGGCGGACTTGACTTGACTTTTTAACATCAGAAAGAGTCTATGAGGACATCATGTAGCTTTTAGACCTCCTGGGGACCGTCTGATCAGAAAAAAAGTTTAAAAGGTCCCATATGGACTACTGTGTGGCGGATTTGACTTGACTTTTTAACATCAGAACGAGTCTATGAGGACATCATGTAGCTTTTAGACATTCTGGGGACCCTCTGAGCAGGCATGAGAATGTCTGCACCTCCTCGTTTGACCACGGCGTATTCTTCCGAGTTGCCATAATAATAGTAGTAAGTTTAGTAACTGTCTCTGGCTAAACTATTTAAAAAAGGCGGGGTTATTCTGGATACTCCATCTGGCGCGTGCAATGATGACGCAGTGAATAGTGACGATTCTCTCTGACCAATCAGCAGTCGGCATTGTTTTCACGTCACATTTTAGTATCGCCTTAGCTCGCTTAGAACCTCGCCGGAGGTGGTACGAAAAAAAGTACCCGAAAGCAGGTACAGGTACAACTTTTACACAGTGGAAAACCAAACAAAGGCGAGTCGAGTCGAGCCGAGCCGAGCTGGTACTGTGTAGTGGAAAAGCGCCAATAGACTCGTTATGATGTTAAAAAGTCAAGTCAAATCCGCCACACAGTAGTCCATATGGGATATTTTGAACTTTTTTTCTGCTCAGAGGGTCCCCAGAAGATCTAAAAGCTACAAAATGTCCTTATAGACTCGTTCTGATACTAAAAAGTCAAGTAAAGTCCAACAGACAGTAATCCATATGGGAGTTTTTGAACTTTTTTCTGCTCAGAGGGTCCCCAGAAGGTCTAAAAGCTACATGATGTCCTCATAGACTCTTTTTGATGTTAAAAAGTCAAGTCAAGTCCGCCAGACAGTAGTCCATATGGGACCTTTTGAACTTTTTTTCTGCTCAGAGGGTCCCCAGAAGGTCTAAAAGCTACATGATGTCCTCATAGACTCGTTCTGATGTTAAAAAGTCAAGTCAAATCCGCCACACAGTAGTCCATATGGGATATTTTGAACTTTTTTTCTGCTCAGAGGGTCCCCAGAAGATCTAAAAGCTACAAAATGTCCTAATAGACTCTTTCTGATGTTAAAAAGTCAAGTCAAGTCCGCCAGACAGTAATCCATATGGGACCTTTTGAACTTTTTTTCTGGTCAGAGGGTCCCCAGGAGGTCTAAAAGTTCCATGATATCCTTATAGACTCGTTCTGAGGTTAAAAAGTCAAGTAAAGTCCAACAGACAGTAGTCCATATGGGAGCTTTTGAACTTTTTTCTGCTCAGAGGGTCCCCAGAAGACCTAAAAGCTACATGATGTCCTCATAGACTCTTTTTGATGTTAAAAAGTCAAGTCAAGTCCGCCAGACAGTAGTCCATATGGGACCTTTTGAACTTTTTTTCTGCTCAGAGGGTCCCCAGAAGGTCTAAAAGCTACATGATGTCCTCATAGACTCGTTCTGATGTTAAAAAGTCAAGTCAAATCCGCCACACAGTAGTCCATATGGGATATTTTGAACTTTTTTTCTGCTCAGAGGGTCCCCAGAAGATCTAAAAGCTACAAAATGTCCTTATAGACTCGTTCTGATACTAAAAAGTCAAGTAAAGTCCAACAGACAGTAATCCATATGGGAGTTTTTGAACTTTTTTCTGCTCAGAGGGTCCCCAGAAGGTCTAAAAGCTACATGATGTCGTCATAGACTCTTTTTGATGTTAAAAAGTCAAGTCAAGTCCACCAGACAGTAGTCCATATGGGACCTTTTGAACTTTTTTTCTGCTCAGAGGGTCCCCAGAAGGTCTAAAAGCTACATGATGTCCTCATAGACTCGTTCTGATGTTAAAAAGTCAAGTCAAATCCGCCACACAGTAGTCCATATGGGATATTTTGAACTTTTTTTCTGCTCAGAGGGTCCCCAGAAGATCTAAAAGCTACAAAATGTCCTAATAAACTCTTTCTGATGTTAAAAAGTCAAGTCAAGTCCGCCAGACAGTAATCCATATGGGACCTTTTGAACTTTTTTTCTGGTCAGAGGGTCCCCAGGAGGTCTAAAAGTTCCATGATGTCCTTATAGACTCGTTCTGAGGTTAAAAAGTCAAGTAAAGTCCAACAGACAGTAGTCCATATGGGAGCTTTTGAACTTTTTTCTGCTCAGAGGGTCCCCAGAAGGTCTAAAAGCTACATAATGTCCTCATAGACTCTTTTTAATGTTAAAAAGTCAAGTCAAGTCCGCCAGACAGTAGTCCATATGGGAGATTTTGAACTTTTTTTCTGCTCAGAGGGTCCCCAGAAGACCTAAAAGCTAGATGATGTCCTCATAGACTCTTTTTGATGTTAAAAAGTCAAGTCAAGTTCGCCAGACAGTAGTCCATTTGGGACCTTTTGAACTTTTTTTCTGCTTAGAGGTTCCCCATAAGGTCTAAAAGCTACATTATGGTCTCATAGACTCTTTCTGATGTTAAAAAGTCAAGTCAAGTCCGCCAGACAGTAGTCCATATGGGTCCTTTTGAACTTTTTTTCTGCTCAGAGGGTCCCCAGAAGATTTAAAAGCTACATGATGTCCTCATAGACTCGTTCTGATGTTAAAAAGTCAAGTCAAATCCGCCACACAGTAGTCCATATGGGACCTTTTGAACTTTTTTTCTGCTCAGAGGGTCCCCATAAGGTCTAAAAGCTGCATGATGGTCTCATAGACTCTTTCTGATTAGGGGTGTCCCCGACTAAGGATTTTCATAGTCGAATCAGAATCGTCAAGTCTTCCCTATAGTCGACTAATAGTCGAATGGTGTGTGTGGGGTTAGGGAGGGGGCCGGGCTTTAACATTTTAAAGCCTGGATGTACAGAACATCACACAAAGATATAGAAAAAAATGTAGAAAAACATTTCGGATCAATACAACTAAGAAATAACATAAATAACTGCAGAAAGTCCACACTGCAGACAGGATTTGCATTTCACATGCCAATGCAAACTAAATCGGCTAAATTGCCTACAGGGCGCAATATCTATGCACCGAAAAATAATCAACAATTAATTTACAGGATTAAATTACAACAGAATATACCTTTCTAAAAAAAAAAAAAAACGAAACAAGTCTGAATCAAGTCACAAGATGCAGAACAAATGTGTGCAAAGTGCCTAAATTGCAGGGGAACATATATTCAAAACACAAGCCACAGATAGTTAAATTAGATTACCCTGAGTGGTCAATAAATAAAATAAAAAATAAAGATATTATTAAAATATCGAAAGTATAGCCAGAATGGTCAACTTTGTCTTTTTAACTGCATAAACAACAATAAACGCTGAACTCGAGTGACAGTTTATCTAAACATGTTCACAGCATCCAAAAATCAAATTAGAACCGGCTGAAATGTTTTGAAATCACTTGTACCCTACCTGATCGAGAGAGAAAAAAATGTAGTCTTTCTACTGTAAGAAGAACTTTTCTACTCTAATGTAGTCTGTGTCTCTGTGTCCATTTGAGTCTTTTCAAATTGTGTGCGCGGATAAAATACATTCTAAAACGCTTAACATGAAAAACGTTTAACGGCTTAATGTCCTAAGACAGTTATATTAAAAGATCAAATTCTATACACACCTTATTAATAAAGCATACTGTATAGCCTACAGAAAAGCAGATGAGCCCAGTAGCCTATATGAACGCAACGCCTTTAATTAATCGCTAATTTTCCTCCCATTGAAAACCGTTATTATAAAGAAAACCATCTTGTTAACGTTGGCCTGCAGAAGTGCGATCATGGTTTTCCTGATGCTAAATTCAGTCTGGGAAAATATCCTTTCTGATGGTGTGCATCCACTCTTTAGATTTTCTTATCCCAGACATTTTTAAAGATTTAAATCCCTGCCGCCAAAACGCTCCTCTATCGGTCACGTATCGAAAGTGAAACTTAAATCTGTCACGGGGTGTTTGGATTTATTCATGCACGTTAAACATATTTATTTAAAGCTTCTTCCTTTGCACATTTGTATTTACAGCATTATCATAATAGGCTCCTATATTAACGTATTGACAGAAAACCAGTAGTTCTATGTGAAATCAGACATTTAGCACCCTATGCGAAGATTCGACTGTGAGATTGGTAGTCGAATCAGGCTCCTCCTATCGATGCATCGAATCTTCGACTGTTCGGGGTCACCCCTATGTCCTAACACCTGGGCACTATCATCTCTCAGGACCTGAAGTGGGACAATCACATTGACTCCACTGTGAAAAAGGCCCAGCAGAGACTGTACTTCCTTCGCCAGCTGAGGAAGTTCAACCTGCCACAGGATCTGCTGATTCAGTTCTACTCAGCCGTCATTGAGTCTGTCTTGTGCGCTTCCATCACTGTCTGGTTTGGTTCAGCTACCAAATCAGACATCAGGAGACTACAACGGACAGTCCGGACTGCGGAGAGGATCATTGGTGCCCCCCTGCCAAACCTCCAGGACCTGTACTCTTCCAGAGTGAGGAAGAGAGCAGGTAAAATCATCACAGACTCCACTCACCCTGGACACCACCTGTTTGAACTGTTACCGTCAAGACGGAGACTCAGATCACTGGCCACAAGAACATCTCGGCACAGGAACAGTTTCTTCCCACAGGCCATTTCCCTCCTGAACAGTTAACACTCCTCCCAAGGCATATGCCTGTAAGTGCAATACTCCCACTGTTTAGTGCAATATCCTACAACTCAGGTGATACTTATATGTAGATTTATTTATTTATAATATTCAAAACACTGTAAATAGGTTCAAAATCTGTAAATCTGAAAATGTCTATTCTGACTAAACCAAACTGTGATAGTTTTATTATCATATATTTATATTTATATTTTTATTTTTTTTATTCTTATAATTTGTAGTATTATGTTTCATGTTTCATGTTGTATTTGTATAGTCCACTGGAAGCCTCAGTACCAAAACAAATTCCTTGTGTGTGCAAGCACACTTGGCAATAAAGCTCTTTCTGATTCTGATTCTGATTCTGATTAATAACATCAGAAAGAGTCTATGAGGACATTGTGTAGCTTTAAGACCTTCTGGGAACCCTCTGAGCAGAAAAAAAGTTCAAAAAGTCCCATATGGACTACTGTCTGTTGGACTTTACTTTACTTTTTAACATCAGAACGAGTCTATAAGGACATCATGGAACTTTTAGACCTCCTGGGGACCCTCTGAGCAGAAAAAAAGTTCAAAAGGTCCCATATGGACTACTGTCTGGCGGACTTGATCTGACTTTTTAACATCAAAAAGAGTCTATGAGGACATCATGTAGCTTTTAGACCTTCTGGGGACCCTCTGAGCAGAAAAAAGTTCAAAAACTCCCATATGGATTACTGTCTGTTGGACTTTACTTGACTTTTTAGTATCAGAACGAGTCTATAAGGACATCATGGATCTTTTAGACCTCCTGGGGACCCTCTGACCAGAAAAAAAGTTCAAAAGCTCCCATATGGACTACAGTCTGGCAAACTTGACTTGACTGTTTTTACATCAAAAAGAGTCTATGAGGACATCATGTAGCTTGTAGACCTTCTGGGGACCCTCTGAGCAGAAAAAAAGTTCAAAAGCTCCCTTATTGACTACTGTCTGGCGGACTTGACGACTTTTTAACATCAGAAAAAGTTTATGAGGACATCATGGAGCTTTTAGATCTTCTGAGGACTCTCTGAGCAGAAAAAAAGTTCAAAAGGTCCCATATGGACTACTGTCTGGCGGACTTGACTTGCCTTTTTAACATCAGAAAGAGTCTATGAGGACATCCTGTAGCTTTAAGACCTTCTGGGGACCCTCTGAGCAGAAAAAAAGTTAAAAAAGTCCCATATGGACTACTGTCAGTTGGACTTTACTTTTTAACATCAGAACGAGTCTATAAGGACATCATGGAACTTTTGGACCTCCTGGGGACCCTCTGAGCAGAAATAAAGTTCAAAAGGTCCCATATGGACTACTGTCTGGCGGACTTGATCTGACTTTTTAACATCAGAAAGAGTCTATGAGGACATCATGTAGCTTTTAGACCTCCTGGGGACCGTCTGATCAGAAAAAAAGTTCAAAAGATCCCATATGGACTACTGTCTGGCGGACTTGACTTGACTTTTTAACATCAGAAAGAGTCTATGAGGACATCATGTAGCTTTTAGACCTCCTGGGGACCGTCTGATCCGAAAAAAAGTTTAAAAGGTCCCATATGGATTACTGTCTTGCGGACTTGATGACTTTTTAACATCAAAAAGAGTTTATGAGGACATCATGTAGCTTTTAGACCTCCTGGGGACCCTCTGAGCAGAAAAAAAGTTAAAAAGGTCCCATATGGATTACTGTCTGGCAGACTTGACTTGACTTTTTAACATCAGAAAGAGTCTATGAGGACATCTTGTAGCTTTTAGATCTTCTGGGGACCCTCTGAGCAGAAAAAAAGTTCAAAAGGTCCCATATGGACTACTGTCTGGCGGACTTGACTTGACTTTTTAACATCAGAAAGATTCTATGAGGACATCATGTAGCTTTTAGACCTCCTGGGGACCGTCTGAGCAGAAAAAAAGTTAAAAAGGTCCCATATGGATTACTGTCTGGCGGACTTGACTTGACTTTTTAACATCAGAACGAGTCTATGAGAGCATCTTGTAGCTTTTAGATCTTCTGGGGACCCTCTGAGCAGAAAAAAAGTTCAAAAGGTCCCATATGGACTACTGTCTGGTGGACTTGACTTGACGTTTTAACATCAAAAAGAGTCTATGAGGACATCATGTAGCTTTTAGATCTTCATGGGACCCTCTGAACAGAAAAAAAGTTAAAAAGATCCCATATGGACTACTGTCTGGTGGATTTGACTTGACTTTTTAACATCAGAAAGAGTCTATGAGGACATCTTGTAGCTTTTAGATCTTCTGGGGACCCTCAGAGCAGAAAAAAAATTCAAAAGGTCCCATATGGACTACTGTCTGGCGGACTTGACTTGACTTTTTAACATCAGAAAGAGTCTATGAGGACATCATGTAGCTTTTAGACCTCCTGGGGACCGTCTGATGAGAAAAAAAGTTTAAAAGGTCCCATATGGATTACTGTCTTGCGGACTTGATGACTTTTTAACATCAAAAAGAGTTTATGAGGACATCATGTAGCTTTTAGACCTCCTGGGGACCCTCTGAGCAGAAAAAAAGTTAAAAAGGTCCCATATGGATTACTGTCTGGCGGACTTGACTTTACTTTTTAACATCAGAACGAGTCTAAGAGAACATCTTGTAGCTTTTAGATCTTCTGGGGACCCTCTGAGCAGAAAAAAAGTTCAAAAGATCCCATATGGACTACTGTCTGGTGGACTTAACTTGACTTTTTAACATCAAAAAGAGTCTATGAGGACATCATGTAGCTTTTAGATCTTCTGGGGACCCTCTGAACAGAAAAAAAGTTAAAAAGATCCCATATTGACTACTGTCTGGTGGATTTGACTTGACTTTTTAACATCAGAAAGAGTCTATGAGGACATCTTGTAGCTTTTAGATCTTCTGGGGACCCTCAGAGCAGAATTTTTTTTTCAAAAGGTCCCATATGGACTACTGTCTGGCGGACTTGACTTGACTTTTAACATCAGAAAGAGTCTATGAGGACATCATGTAGCTTTTAGATCTTCTGGGGACCCTCTGAGCAGAAAAAAAGTTCAAAAGATCCTATATGGACTACTGTCTGGCGGATTTGACTTGACTTTTTAACATCAGAAAGAGTCTATGAGGATATCTTGTAGCTTTTAGATCTTCTGGGGACCCTCTGAGCAGAAAAAAAGTTCAAAAGATCCTATATGGACTACTGTCTGGCGGATTTGACTTGACTTTTTAACATCAGAAAGAGTCTATGAGACCATCTTGTAGCTTTTAGACCTTATGGGGACCCTCTGACCAGAAAAACAGTTCAAAAGGTCCCATATGGACAATTTTTTGGCGGACTTGACTTGACTTTTTAACATCAAAAAGAGTCTATGAGGACATCATCTAGCTTTTAGGTCTTCTGGGGACCCTCTGAGCAGAAAAAAAGTTCAAAAGCTCCCAAATGAAAACTGTCTGACTGTCTGGCGGACTTGACTTGACTTTTTAAATTCAGAAAGAGTCTTTGCGGACATCATGTAGCTTTTAGACCTTCTGGGGACCCTCTGAGCAGAAAAAAGTTCAAAAGCTCCCATATGGACTATTGTCTGTTGGACTTTGCTTGACTTTTTAACATCAGAAAAAGTTTATGAGGACATCATGGAGCTTTTAGATCTTCTGAGGACTCTCTGAGCAGAAAAAAAGTTCAAAAGGTACCATTTGGACTACTGTCTGGCGGACTTGACTTGCCTTTTTAACATCAGAAAGAGTCTATGAAGACATTGTGTAGTTTTAAGACCTTATGGAAACCCTCTGAGCAGAAAAAAAGTTCAAAAAGTCCCATATGGACTACTGTCTGTTGAACTTTACTTGACTTTTTAACATCAGAAAGAGTCTATAAGGACATCATGGAACTTTTAGACCTCCTGGGGACCCTCTGACCAGAAAAAAAGTTCAAAAGGTCCCATATGGATTACTGTCTGGCGGACTTGACTTTACTTTTTAACATCAGAACGAGTCTAAGAGAACATCTTGTAGCTTTTAGATCTTCTGGGGACCCTCTGAGCAGAAAAAAAGTTCAAAAGATCCCATATGGACTACTGTTTAGTGGACTTGACTTGACTTTATAACATCAAAAAGAGTCTATGAGGACATCATGTAGCTTTTAGATCTTCTGGGGACCCTCTGAACAGAAAAAAAGTTAAAAAGATCCCATATGGACTACTGTCTGGTGGATTTGACGACTTTTTAACATCAGAAAGAGTCTATGAGGACATCTTGTAGCTTTTAGATCTTCTGGGGACCCTCAGAGCAGAATTTTTTTTTCAAAAGGTCCCATATGGACTACTGTCTGGCGGACTTGACTTGACTTTTAACATCAGAAAGAGTCTATGAGGACATCATGTAGCTTTTAGATCTTCTGGGGACCCTCTGAGCAGAAAAAAAGTTCAAAAGATCCTATATGGACTACTGTCTGGCGGATTTGACTTTACTTTTTAACAACAGAAAGAGTCTATGAGGATATCTTGTAGCTTTTAGATCTTCTGGGGACCCTCTGAGCAGAAAAAAAGTTCAAAAGATCCTATATGGACTACTGTCTGGCGGATTTGACTTGACTTTTTAACATCAGAAAGAGTCTATGAGACCATCTTGTAGCTTTTAGACCTTATGGGGACCCTCTGACCAGAAAAACAGTTCAAAAGGTCCCATATGGACAATTTTTTGGCGGACTTGACTTGACTTTTTAACATCAAAAAGAGTCTATGAGGACATCATCTAGCTTTTAGGTCTTCTGGGGACCCTCTGAGCAGAAAAAAAGTTCAAAAGCTCCCAAATGAAAACTGTCTGACTGTCTGGCGGACTTGACTTGACTTTTTAACTTCAGAAAGAGTCTTTGCTGACATCATGTAGCTTTTAGACCTTCTGGGGACCCTCTGAGCAGAAAAAAGTTCAAAAGCTCCCATATGGACTATTGTCTGTTGGACTTTGCTTGACTTTTTAACATCAGAAAAAGTTTATGAGGACATCATGGAGCTTTTAGATCTTCTGAGGACTCTCTGAGCAGAAAAAATTGTTCAAAAGGTACCATTTGGACTACTGTCTGGCGGACTTGACTTGCCTTTTTAACATCAGAAAGAGTCTATGAGGACATTGTGTAGTTTTAAGACCTTATGGAAACCCTCTGAGCAGAAAAAAAGTTCAAAAAGTCCCATATGGACTACTGTCTGTTGAACTTTACTTGACTTTTTAACATCAGAAAGAGTCTATAAGGACATCATGGAACTTTTAGACCTCCTGGGGACCCTCTGACCAGAAAAAAAGTTCAAAAGGTCCCATATGGATTAATGTCTGGCGGACTTGACTTGACTTTTTAACATCAGAACGAGTCTATAAGGACATCATGGAACTTTTAGACCTCCTGGGGACCATCTGGCCAGAAAAAAAGTTCAAAAGATCCCATATGGACTACTGTCTGGCGGACTTGATCTGACTTTTTAACATCAGAAAGAGTCTATGAGGACATCTTGTAGCTTTTAGATCTTCTGGGGACCCTCCGAGCAGAAAAAAAGTTCAAAAGGTCCCATATGGACTACTGTCTGGCGGACTTGACTTGACTTTTTAACATTAGAAAGAGTCTATGAGGACATCCTCTAGCTTTTAGGTCTTCTGGGGATCCTCTGAGCAGAAAAAAAGTTCAAAAGGTCCCATATGGACTACTGTCTGGCGGACTTGACTTGCCTTTTTAAGTCTAAAAAGACTAGTCTTTTTAAGACTAGTCTAGTCTAGTCTACTGACTAGACTAGACTACTGACTAGACTACTGACTAGACTATATGGACTTTAACCTCAGAAAGAGTCTATGAGGACATCTTGTAGCTTTTAGGCCTTATGGGGACCCTCTGACCAGAAAAAAAGTTCAAAAGGTCCCATATGGATTACTGTCTGGCGGACTTGACTTGACTTTTTAACATCAGAACGAGTCTAAAAGGACATCATGGAACTTTTAGACCTTCTGGGGACCCTCTGAGCAGAAAAAAAGTTCAAAAGCTCCCATATGGACTACTGTCTGGCGGACTTGACTTGACTTTTTAACTTCAGAAAGAGTCTTTGCCGACATCATGTAGCTTTTAGACCTTCTGGGGACCCTCTGAGCAGAAAAAAAGTTCAAAAGGTCCCATATGGACTACTGTCTGGCGGACTTGACTTGACTTTTTAACATCAAAAAGAGTCTATGAGGACATCATGTAGCTTTTAGACCTTCTGGGGACCCTCTGAGCAGAATAAAAGTTCAAAAGCTCCCATATGGACTACTGTCTGGCGGACTTGACTTGACTTTTTAACATCAAAAAGAGTCAATGAGGACATCATGTCGCTTTTAGACCTTCTGGGGACCCTCTGAGCATAAATAAGTTCAAAAAGTCCCATATGAACTACTGTCTGTTGGACTTTACTTGACTTTTTAACATCAGAAAGAGTCTATAAGGACATCATGGAACTTTTAGACCTCCTGGGGACCCTCTGACCAGAAAAAAAGTTCAAAAGGTCCCATATGGATTACTGTCTGGCGGACTTGACTTTACTTTTTAACATCAGAACGAGTCTAAGAGAACATCTTGTAGCTTTTAGATCTTCTGGGGACCCTCTGAGCAGAAAAAAAGTTCAAAAGATCCCATATGGACTACTGTCTGGTGGACTTGACTTGACTTTTTAACATCAAAAAGAGTCTATGAGGACATCATGTAGCTTTTAGATCTTCTGGGGACCCTCTGAACAGAAAAAAAGTTAAAAAGATCCCATATGGACTACTGTCTGGTGGATTTGACTTGACTTTTTAACATCAGAAAGAGTCTATGAGGACATCTTGTAGCTTTTAGATCTTCTGGGGACCCTCAGAGCAGAAATTTTTTTTCAAAAGGTCCCATATGGACTACTGTCTGGCGGACTTGACTTGACTTTTAACATCAGAAAGAGTCTATGAGGACATCATGTAGCTTTTAGATCTTCTGGGGACCCTCTGAGCAGAAAAAAAGATCAAAAGATCCTATATGGACTACTGTCTGGCGGATTTGACTTGACTTTTTAACAACAGAAAGAGTCTATGAGGATATCTTGTAGCTTTTAGATCTTCTGGGGACCCTCTGAGCAGAAAAAAAGTTCAAAAGATCCTATATGGACTACTGTCTGGCGGATTTGACTTGACTTTTTAACATCAGAAAGAGTCTATGAGACCATCTTGTAGCTTTTAGACCTTATGGGGACCCTCTGACCAGAAAAACAGTTCAAAAGGTCCCATATGGACAATTTTTTGGCGGACTTGACTTGACTTTTTAACATCAAAAAGAGTCTATGAGGACATCATCTAGCTTTTAGGTCTTCTGGGGACCCTCTGAGCAGAAAAAAAGTTCAAAAGCTCCCAAATGAAAACTGTCTGACTGTCTGGCGGACTTGACTTGACTTTTTAACTTCAGAAAGAGTCTTTGCGGACATCATGTAGCTTTTAGACCTTCTGGGGACCCTCTGAGCAGAAAAAAGTTCAAAAGCTCCCATATGGACTATTGTCTGTTGGACTTTGCTTGACTTTTTAACATCAGAAAAAGTTTATGAGGACATCATGGAGCTTTTAGATCTTCTGAGGACTCTCTGAGCAGAAAAAAAGTTCAAAAGGTACCATTTGGACTACTGTCTGGCGGACTTGACTTGCCTTTTTAACATCAGAAAGAGTCTATGAGGACATTGTGTAGTTTTAAGACCTTATGGAAACCCTCTGAGCAGAAAAAAAGTTCAAAAAGTCCCATATGGACTACTGTCTGTTGAACTTTACTTGACTTTTTAACATCAGAAAGAGTCTATAAGGACATCATGGAACTTTTAGACCTCCTGGGGACCCTCTGACCAGAAAAAAAGTTCAAAAGGTCCCATATGGATTAATGTCTGGCGGATTTGACTTGACTTTTTAACAACAGAAAGAGTCTATGAGGATATCTTGTAGCTTTTAGATCTTCTGGGGACCCTCTGGCCAGAAAAAAAGTTCAAAAGATCCCATATGGACTACTGTCTGGCGGACTTGATCTGACTTTTTAACATCAGAAAGAGTCTATGAGGACATCTTGTAGCTTTTAGATCTTCTGGGGACCCTCCGAGCAGAAAAAAAGTTCAAAAGGTCCCATATGGACTACTGTCTGGCGGACTTGACTTGACTTTTTAACATTAGAAAGAGTCTATGAGGACATCCTCTAGCTTTTAGGTCTTCTGGGGATCCTCTGAGCAGAAAAAAAGTTCAAAAGGTCCCATATGGACTACTGTCTGGCGGACTTGACTTGCCTTTTTAACATCAGAAAGAGTCTATGAGTCCATCATGTAGCTTTTAGACCTTCTGGGGAGCCTCTGAGCAGAAAAAAAGTTCAAAAGGTCCCATATGGACTACTGTCTGGCGGACTTGACTTGACTTTTTAACATCAAAAAGAGTCAATGAGGACATCATGTAGCTTTTAGACCTTCTGGGGACCCTCTGAGCACAATAAAAGTTCAAAAGCTCCCATATGGACTACTGTCTGTTGGACTTTACTTGACTTTTTAACATCAGAACGAGTCTATGAGGACATCATGGAACTTTTAGACCTCCTGGGGACCCTCTGACCAGAAAAAAAGTTCAAAAGGTCCCATATGGATTACTGTCTGGCGGACTTGACAAGAGTTTTTAACATCAGAACGAGTCTATAAGGACATCATGGAACTTTTAGACCTCCTGGGGACCCTCTGACCAGAAAAAAAGTTCAAAAGGTCCCATATGGATTACTGTCTGGCGGACTTGACTTGACTTTTTAACCTCAGAAAGAGTCTATGAGGACATCTTGTAGCTTTTAGGCCTTATGGGGACCCTCTGAGCAGATAAAAAGTTCAAAAGGTCCAATATGGACTACTGTCTGGCGGACTTGACTTGACTGTTTAACATCAAAAAGAGTCTATGAGGAAATCATCTAGCTTTTAGGTCTTTTGGGGACCCTCTGAGCAGAAAAAAAGTTCAAAAGCTCCCATATGGACTACTGTCTGTTGGACTTTACTTGACTTTTTAAGATCAGAACGAGTCTATAAGGACATCATGGAACTTTTAGACCTCCTGGGGACCCTCTGACCAGAAAAAAAGTTCAAAAGGTCCCATATGGATTACTGTCTGGCGGACTTGACTTGACTTTTTAACATCAGAACGAGTCTAAAAGGACATCATGGAACTTTTAGACCTTCTGGGGACCCTCTGAGCAGAAAAAAAGTTCAAAAGCTCCCATATGGACTACTGTCTGGCGGACTTGACTTGACTTTTTAACTTCAGAAAGAGTCTTTGCCGACATCATGTAGCTTTTAGACCTTCTGGGGACCCTCTGAGCAGAAAAAAAGTTCAAAAGGTCCCATATGGACTACTGTCTGGCGGACTTGACTTGACTTTTTAACATCAAAAAGAGTCTATGAGGACATCATGTAGCTTTTAGACCTTCTGGGGACCCTCTGAGCAGAATAAAAGTTCAAAAGCTCCCATAAGGACTACTGTCTGGCGGACTTGACTTGACTTTTTAACATCAAAAAGAGTCTATGAGGACATCATGTCGCTTTTAGACCTTCTGGGGACCCTCTGAGCATAAATAAGTTCAAAAAGTCCCATATGAACTACTGTCTGTTGGACTTTACTTGACTTTTTAACATCAGAAAGAGTCTATAAGGACATCATGGAACTTTTAGACCTCCTGGGGACCCTCTGACCAGAAAAAAAGTTCAAAAGGTCCCATATGGATTACTGTCTGGCGGACTTGACTTTACTTTTTAACATCAGAACGAGTCTAAGAGAACATCTTGTAGCTTTTAGATCTTCTGGGGACCCTCTGAGCAGAAAAAAAGTTCAAAAGATCCCATATGGACTACTGTCTGGTGGACTTGACTTGACTTTTTAACATCAAAAAGAGTCTATGAGGACATCATGTAGCTTTTAGATCTTCTGGGGACCCTCTGAACAGAAAAAAAGTTAAAAAGATCCCATATGGACTACTGTCTGGTGGATTTGACTTGACTTTTTAACATCAGAAAGAGTCTATGAGGACATCTTGTAGCTTTTAGATCTTCTGGGGACCCTCAGAGCAGAAATTTTTTTTCAAAAGGTCCCATATGGACTACTGTCTGGCGGACTTGACTTGACTTTTAACATCAGAAAGAGTCTATGAGGACATCATGTAGCTTTTAGATCTTCTGGGGACCCTCTGAGCAGAAAAAAAGATCAAAAGATCCTATATGGACTACTGTCTGGCGGATTTGACTTGACTTTTTAACAACAGAAAGAGTCTATGAGGATATCTTGTAGCTTTTAGATCTTCTGGGGACCCTCTGAGCAGAAAAAAAGTTCAAAAGATCCTATATGGACTACTGTCTGGCGGATTTGACTTGACTTTTTAACATCAGAAAGAGTCTATGAGACCATCTTGTAGCTTTTAGACCTTATGGGGACCCTCTGACCAGAAAAACAGTTCAAAAGGTCCCATATGGACAATTTTTTGGCGGACTTGACTTGACTTTTTAACATCAAAAAGAGTCTATGAGGACATCATCTAGCTTTTAGGTCTTCTGGGGACCCTCTGAGCAGAAAAAAAGTTCAAAAGCTCCCAAATGAAAACTGTCTGACTGTCTGGCGGACTTGACTTGACTTTTTAACTTCAGAAAGAGTCTTTGCGGACATCATGTAGCTTTTAGACCTTCTGGGGACCCTCTGAGCAGAAAAAAGTTCAAAAGCTCCCATATGGACTATTGTCTGTTGGACTTTGCTTGACTTTTTAACATCAGAAAAAGTTTATGAGGACATCATGGAGCTTTTAGATCTTCTGAGGACTCTCTGAGCAGAAAAAAAGATCAAAAGGTACCATTTGGACTACTGTCTGGCGGACTTGACTTGCCTTTTTAACATCAGAAAGAGTCTATGAGGACATTGTGTAGTTTTAAGACCTTATGGAAACCCTCTGAGCAGAAAAAAAGTTCAAAAAGTCCCATATGGACTACTGTCTGTTGAACTTTACTTGACTTTTTAACATCAGAAAGAGTCTATAAGGACATCATGGAACTTTTAGACCTCCTGGGGACCCTCTGACCAGAAAAAAAGTTCAAAAGGTCCCATATGGATTAATGTCTGGCGGATTTGACTTGACTTTTTAACAACAGAAAGAGTCTATGAGGATATCTTGTAGCTTTTAGATCTTCTGGGGACCCTCTGGCCAGAAAAAAAGTTCAAAAGATCCCATATGGACTACTGTCTGGCGGACTTGATCTGACTTTTTAACATCAGAAAGAGTCTATGAGGACATCTTGTAGCTTTTAGATCTTCTGGGGACCCTCCGAGCAGAAAAAAAGTTCAAAAGGTCCCATATGGACTACTGTCTGGCGGACTTGACTTGACTTTTTAACATTAGAAAGAGTCTATGAGGACATCCTCTAGCTTTTAGGTCTTCTGGGGATCCTCTGAGCAGAAAAAAAGTTCAAAAGGTCCCATATGGACTACTGTCTGGCGGACTTGACTTGCCTTTTTAACATCAGAAAGAGTCTATGAGTCCATCATGTAGCTTTTAGACCTTCTGGGGAGCCTCTGAGCAGAAAAAAAGTTCAAAAGGTCCCATATGGACTACTGTCTGGCGGACTTGACTTGACTTTTTAACATCAAAAAGAGTCAATGAGGACATCATGTAGCTTTTAGACCTTCTGGGGACCCTCTGAGCACAATAAAAGTTCAAAAGCTCCCATATGGACTACTGTCTGTTGGACTTTACTTGACTTTTTAACATCAGAACGAGTCTATGAGGACATCATGGAACTTTTAGACCTCCTGGGGACCCTCTGACCAGAAAAAAAGTTCAAAAGGTCCCATATGGATTACTGTCTGGCGGACTTGACAAGAGTTTTTAACATCAGAACGAGTCTATAAGGACATCATGGAACTTTTAGACCTCCTGGGGACCCTCTGACCAGAAAAAAAGTTCAAAAGGTCCCATATGGATTACTGTCTGGCGGACTTGACTTGACTTTTTAACCTCAGAAAGAGTCTATGAGGACATCTTGTAGCTTTTAGGCCTTATGGGGACCCTCTGAGCAGAAAAAAAGTTCAAAAGGTCCAATATGGACTACTGTCTGGCGGACTTGACTTGACTGTTTAACATCAAAAAGAGTCTATGAGGAAATCATCTAGCTTTTAGGTCTTTTGGGGACCCTCTGAGCAGAAAAAAAGTTCAAAAGCTCCCATATGGACTACTGTCTGTTGGACTTTACTTGACTTTTTAAGATCAGAACGAGTCTATAAGGACATCATGGAACTTTTAGACCTCCTGGGGACCCTCTGACCAGAAAAAAAGTTCAAAAGGTCCCATATGGATTACTGTCTGGCGGACTTGACTTGACTTTTTAACATCAGAACGAGTCTAAAAGGACATCATGGAACTTTTAGACCTCCTGGGGACCCTCTGACCAGAAAAAAAGTTCAAAAGGTCCCATATGGACTACTGTCTGTTGGACTTTACTTGACTTTTTAAGATCAGAACGAGTCTATAAGGACATCATGTAGCTTTTAGACCTTCTGGGGACCCTCTGAGCAGAAAAAAAGTTCAAAAGGTCCCATATGGACTACTGTCTGGCGGACTTGACTTGACTTTTTAACATCAAAAAGAGTCTATGAGGACATCATGTAGCTTTTAGACCTTCTGGGGACCCTCTGAGCAGAATAAAAGTTCAAAAGCTCCCATAAGGACTACTGTCTGGCGGACTTGACTTGACTTTTTAACATTCAAAAGAGTCTATGAGGACATCATGTCGCTTTTAGACCTTCTGGGGACCCTCTGAGCATAAATAAGTTCAAAAAGTCCCATATGAACTACTGTCTGTTGGACTTTACTTGACTTTTTAACATCAGAAAGAGTCTATAAGGACATCATGGAACTTTTAGACGTCCTGGGGACCCTCTGACCAGAAAAAAAGTTCAAAAGGTCCCATATGGATTACTGTCTGGCGGACTTGACTTTACTTTTTAACATCAGAACGAGTCTAAGAGAACATCTTGTAGCTTTTAGATCTTCTGGGGACCCTCTGAGCAGAAAAAAAGTTCAAAAGATCCCATATGGACTACTGTCTGGTGGACTTGACTTGACTTTTTAACATCAAAAAGAGTCTATGAGGACATCATGTAGCTTTTAGATCTTCTGGGGACCCTCTGAACAGAAAAAAAGTTAAAAAGATCCCATATGGACTACTGTCTGGTGGATTTGACTTGACTTTTTAACATCAGAAAGAGTCTATGAGGACATCTTGTAGCTTTTAGATCTTCTGGGGACCCTCAGAGCAGAAATTTTTTTTCAAAAGGTCCCATATGGACTACTGTCTGGCGGACTTGACTTGACTTTTAACATCAGAAAGAGTCTATGAGGACATCATGTAGCTTTTAGATCTTCTGGGGACCCTCTGAGCAGAAAAAAAGATCAAAAGATCCTATATGGACTACTGTCTGGCGGATTTGACTTGACTTTTTAACAACAGAAAGAGTCTATGAGGATATCTTGTAGCTTTTAGATCTTCTGGGGACCCTCTGAGCAGAAAAAAAGTTCAAAAGATCCTATATGGACTACTGTCTGGCGGATTTGACTTGACTTTTTAACATCAGAAAGAGTCTATGAGACCATCTTGTAGCTTTTAGACCTTATGGGGACCCTCTGACCAGAAAAACAGTTCAAAAGGTCCCATATGGACAATTTTTTGGCGGACTTGACTTGACTTTTTAACATCAAAAAGAGTCTATGAGGACATCTTGTAGCTTTTAGGCCTTATGGGGACCCTCTGAGCAGATAAAAAGTTCAAAAGGTCCAATATGGACTACTGTCTGGCGGACTTGACTTGACTGTTTAACATCAAAAAGAGTCTATGAGGAAATCATCTAGCTTTTAGGTCTTTTGGGGACCCTCTGAGCAGAAAAAAAGTTCAAAAGCTCCCATATGGACTACTGTCTGTTGGACTTTACTTGACTTTTTAAGATCAGAACGAGTCTATAAGGACATCATGGAACTTTTAGACCTCCTGGGGACCCTCTGACCAGAAAAAAAGTTCAAAAGGTCCCATATGGATTACTGTCTGGCGGACTTGACTTGACTTTTTAACATCAGAACGAGTCTAAAAGGACATCATGGAACTTTTAGACCTTCTGGGGACCCTCTGAGCAGAAAAAAAGTTCAAAAGCTCCCATATGGACTACTGTCTGGCGGACTTGACTTGACTTTTTAACATCAAAAAGAGTCTATGAGGACATCATGTAGCTTTTAGACCTTCTGGGGACCCTCTGAGCAGAATAAAAGTTCAAAAGCTCCCATAAGGACTACTGTCTGGCGGACTTGACTTGACTTTTTAACATCAAAAAGAGTCTATGAGGACATCATGTCGCTTTTAGACCTTCTGGGGACCCTCTGAGCATAAATAAGTTCAAAAAGTCCCATATGAACTACTGTCTGTTGGACTTTACTTGACTTTTTAACATCAGAAAGAGTCTATAAGGACATCATGGAACTTTTAGACCTCCTGGGGACCCTCTGACCAGAAAAAAAGTTCAAAAGGTCCCATATGGATTACTGTCTGGCGGACTTGACTTTACTTTTTAACATCAGAACGAGTCTAAGAGAACATCTTGTAGCTTTTAGATCTTCTGGGGACCCTCTGAGCAGAAAAAAAGTTCAAAAGATCCCATATGG
The DNA here is from genome assembly GCF_051911475.1 of Siphateles boraxobius. NCBI lineage: Eukaryota > Metazoa > Chordata > Actinopteri > Cypriniformes > Leuciscidae > Siphateles > Siphateles boraxobius. Next base: position 3,841,850 of record NW_027508920.1, on the reverse strand, counting down.
ACTACTGTCTGGTGGACTTGACTTGACTTTTTAACATCAAAAAGAGTCTATGAGGACATCATGTAGCTTTTAGATCTTCTGGGGACCCTCTGAACAGAAAAAAAGTTAAAAAGATCCCATATGGACTACTGTCTGGTGGATTTGACTTGACTTTTTAACATCAGAAAGAGTCTATGAGGACATCTTGTAGCTTTTAGATCTTCTGGGGACCCTCAGAGCAGAAATTTTTTTTCAAAAGGTCCCATATGGACTACTGTCTGGCGGACTTGACTTGACTTTTAACATCAGAAAGAGTCTATGAGGACATCATGTAGCTTTTAGATCTTCTGGGGACCCTCTGAGCAGAAAAAAAGATCAAAAGATCCTATATGGACTACTGTCTGGCGGATTTGACTTGACTTTTTAACAACAGAAAGAGTCTATGAGGATATCTTGTAGCTTTTAGATCTTCTGGGGACCCTCTGAGCAGAAAAAAAGTTCAAAAGATCCTATATGGACTACTGTCTGGCGGATTTGACTTGACTTTTTAACATCAGAAAGAGTCTATGAGACCATCTTGTAGCTTTTAGACCTTATGGGGACCCTCTGACCAGAAAAACAGTTCAAAAGGTCCCATATGGACAATTTTTTGGCGGACTTGACTTGACTTTTTAACATCAGAAAGAGTCTATGAGGACATCATCTAGCTTTTAGGTCTTCTGGGGACCCTCTGAGCAGAAAAAAAGTTCAAAAGCTCCCAAATGAAAACTGTCTGACTGTCTGGCGGACTTGACTTGACTTTTTAACTTCAGAAAGAGTCTTTGCGGACATCATGTAGCTTTTAGACCTTCTGGGGACCCTCTGAGCAGAAAAAAGTTCAAAAGCTCCCATATGGACTATTGTCTGTTGGACTTTGCTTGACTTTTTAACATCAGAAAAAGTTTATGAGGACATCATGGAGCTTTTAGATCTTCTGAGGACTCTCTGAGCAGAAAAAAAGTTCAAAAGGTACCATTTGGACTACTGTCTGGCGGACTTGACTTGCCTTTTTAACATCAGAAAGAGTCTATGAGGACATTGTGTAGTTTTAAGACCTTATGGAAACCCTCTGAGCAGAAAAAAAGTTCAAAAAGTCCCATATGGACTACTGTCTGTTGAACTTTACTTGACTTTTTAACATCAGAAAGAGTCTATAAGGACATCATGGAACTTTTAGACCTCCTGGGGACCCTCTGACCAGAAAAAAAGTTCAAAAGGTCCCATATGGATTAATGTCTGGCGGATTTGACTTGACTTTTTAACAACAGAAAGAGTCTATGAGGATATCTTGTAGCTTTTAGATCTTCTGGGGACCCTCTGGCCAGAAAAAAAGTTCAAAAGATCCTATATGGACTACTGTCTGGCGGACTTGATCTGACTTTTTAACATCAGAAAGAGTCTATGAGGACATCTTGTAGCTTTTAGATCTTCTGGGGACCCTCCGAGCAGAAAAAAAGTTCAAAAGGTCCCATATGGACTACTGTCTGGCGGACTTGACTTGACTTTTTAACATTAGAAAGAGTCTATGAGGACATCCTCTAGCTTTTAGGTCTTCTGGGGATCCTCTGAGCAGAAAAAAAGTTCAAAAGGTCCCATATGGACTACTGTCTGGCGGACTTGACTTGACTTTTTAACATCAAAAAGAGTCAATGAGGACATCATGTAGCTTTTAGACCTTCTGGGGACCCTCTGAGCACAATAAAAGTTCAAAAGCTCCCATATGGACTACTGTCTGTTGGACTTTACTTGACTTTTTAACATCAGAACGAGTCTATGAGGACATCATGGAACTTTTAGACCTCCTGGGGACCCTCTGACCAGAAAAAAAGTTCAAAAGGTCCCATATGGATTACTGTCTGGCGGACTTGACAAGAGTTTTTAACATCAGAACGAGTCTATAAGGACATCATGGAACTTTTAGACCTCCTGGGGACCCTCTGACCAGAAAAAAAGTTCAAAAGGTCCCATATGGATTACTGTCTGGCGGACTTGACTTGACTTTTTAACCTCAGAAAGAGTCTATGAGGACATCTTGTAGCTTTTAGGCCTTATGGGGACCCTCTGAGCAGAAAAAAAGTTCAAAAGGTCCAATATGGACTACTGTCTGGCGGACTTGACTTGACTGTTTAACATCAAAAAGAGTCTATGAGGAAATCATCTAGCTTTTAGGTCTTTTGGGGACCCTCTGAGCAGAAAAAAAGTTCAAAAGCTCCCATATGGACTACTGTCTGTTGGACTTTACTTGACTTTTTAAGATCAGAACGAGTCTATAAGGACATCATGGAACTTTTAGACCTCCTGGGGACCCTCTGACCAGAAAAAAAGTTCAAAAGGTCCCATATGGATTACTGTCTGGCGGACTTGACTTGACTTTTTAACATCAGAACGAGTCTAAAAGGACATCATGGAACTTTTAGACCTCCTGGGGACCCTCTGACCAGAAAAAAAGTTCAAAAGGTCCCATATGGACTACTGTCTGTTGGACTTTACTTGACTTTTTAAGATCAGAACGAGTCTATAAGGACATCATGTAGCTTTTAGACCTTCTGGGGACCCTCTGAGCAGAAAAAAAGTTCAAAAGGTCCCATATGGACTACTGTCTGGCGGACTTGACTTGACTTTTTAACATCAAAAAGAGTCTATGAGGACATCATGTAGCTTTTAGACCTTCTGGGGACCCTCTGAGCAGAATAAAAGTTCAAAAGCTCCCATAAGGACTACTGTCTGGCGGACTTGACTTGACTTTTTAACATTCAAAAGAGTCTATGAGGACATCATGTCGCTTTTAGACCTTCTGGGGACCCTCTGAGCATAAATAAGTTCAAAAAGTCCCATATGAACTACTGTCTGTTGGACTTTACTTGACTTTTTAACATCAGAAAGAGTCTATAAGGACATCATGGAACTTTTAGACCTCCTGGGGACCCTCTGACCAGAAAAAAAGTTCAAAAGGTCCCATATGGATTACTGTCTGGCGGACTTGACTTTACTTTTTAACATCAGAACGAGTCTAAGAGAACATCTTGTAGCTTTTAGATCTTCTGGGGACCCTCTGAGCAGAAAAAAAGTTCAAAAGATCCCATATGGACTACTGTCTGGTGGACTTGACTTGACTTTTTAACATCAAAAAGAGTCTATGAGGACATCATGTAGCTTTTAGATCTTCTGGGGACCCTCTGAACAGAAAAAAAGTTAAAAAGATCCCATATGGACTACTGTCTGGTGGATTTGACTTGACTTTTTAACATCAGAAAGAGTCTATGAGGACATCTTGTAGCTTTTAGATCTTCTGGGGACCCTCAGAGCAGAAATTTTTTTTCAAAAGGTCCCATATGGACTACTGTCTGGCGGACTTGACTTGACTTTTAACATCAGAAAGAGTCTATGAGGACATCATGTAGCTTTTAGATCTTCTGGGGACCCTCTGAGCAGAAAAAAAGATCAAAAGATCCTATATGGACTACTGTCTGGCGGATTTGACTTGACTTTTTAACAACAGAAAGAGTCTATGAGGATATCTTGTAGCTTTTAGATCTTCTGGGGACCCTCTGAGCAGAAAAAAAGTTCAAAAGATCCTATATGGACTACTGTCTGGCGGATTTGACTTGACTTTTTAACATCAGAAAGAGTCTATGAGACCATCTTGTAGCTTTTAGACCTTATGGGGACCCTCTGACCAGAAAAACAGTTCAAAAGGTCCCATATGGACAATTTTTTGGCGGACTTGACTTGACTTTTTAACATCAAAAAGAGTCTATGAGGACATCTTGTAGCTTTTAGGCCTTATGGGGACCCTCTGAGCAGATAAAAAGTTCAAAAGGTCCAATATGGACTACTGTCTGGCGGACTTGACTTGACTGTTTAACATCAAAAAGAGTCTATGAGGAAATCATCTAGCTTTTAGGTCTTTTGGGGACCCTCTGAGCAGAAAAAAAGTTCAAAAGCTCCCATATGGACTACTGTCTGTTGGACTTTACTTGACTTTTTAAGATCAGAACGAGTCTATAAGGACATCATGGAACTTTTAGACCTCCTGGGGACCCTCTGACCAGAAAAAAAGTTCAAAAGGTCCCATATGGATTACTGTCTGGCGGACTTGACTTGACTTTTTAACATCAGAACGAGTCTAAAAGGACATCATGGAACTTTTAGACCTTCTGGGGACCCTCTGAGCAGAAAAAAAGTTCAAAAGCTCCCATATGGACTACTGTCTGGCGGACTTGACTTGACTTTTTAACATCAAAAAGAGTCTATGAGGACATCATGTAGCTTTTAGACCTTCTGGGGACCCTCTGAGCAGAATAAAAGTTCAAAAGCTCCCATAAGGACTACTGTCTGGCGGACTTGACTTGACTTTTTAACATCAAAAAGAGTCTATGAGGACATCATGTCGCTTTTAGACCTTCTGGGGACCCTCTGAGCATAAATAAGTTCAAAAAGTCCCATATGAACTACTGTCTGTTGGACTTTACTTGACTTTTTAACATCAGAAAGAGTCTATAAGGACATCATGGAACTTTTAGACCTCCTGGGGACCCTCTGACCAGAAAAAAAGTTCAAAAGGTCCCATATGGATTACTGTCTGGCGGACTTGACTTTACTTTTTAACATCAGAACGAGTCTAAGAGAACATCTTGTAGCTTTTAGATCTTCTGGGGACCCTCTGAGCAGAAAAAAAGTTCAAAAGATCCCATATGGACTACTGTCTGGTGGACTTGACTTGACTTTTTAACATCAAAAAGAGTCTATGAGGACATCATGTAGCTTTTAGATCTTCTGGGGACCCTCTGAACAGAAAAAAAGTTAAAAAGATCCCATATGGACTACTGTCTGGTGGATTTGACTTGACTTTTTAACATCAGAAAGAGTCTATGAGGACATCTTGTAGCTTTTAGATCTTCTGGGGACCCTCAGAGCAGAAATTTTTTTTCAAAAGGTCCCATATGGACTACTGTCTGGCGGACTTGACTTGACTTTTAACATCAGAAAGAGTCTATGAGGACATCATGTAGCTTTTAGATCTTCTGGGGACCCTCTGAGCAGAAAAAAAGATCAAAAGATCCTATATGGACTACTGTCTGGCGGATTTGACTTGACTTTTTAACAACAGAAAGAGTCTATGAGGATATCTTGTAGCTTTTAGATCTTCTGGGGACCCTCTGAGCAGAAAAAAAGTTCAAAAGATCCTATATGGACTACTGTCTGGCGGATTTGACTTGACTTTTTAACATCAGAAAGAGTCTATGAGACCATCTTGTAGCTTTTAGACCTTATGGGGACCCTCTGACCAGAAAAACAGTTCAAAAGGTCCCATATGGACAATTTTTTGGCGGACTTGACTTGACTTTTTAACATCAGAAAGAGTCTATGAGGACATCATCTAGCTTTTAGGTCTTCTGGGGACCCTCTGAGCAGAAAAAAAGTTCAAAAGCTCCCAAATGAAAACTGTCTGACTGTCTGGCGGACTTGACTTGACTTTTTAACTTCAGAAAGAGTCTTTGCGGACATCATGTAGCTTTTAGACCTTCTGGGGACCCTCTGAGCAGAAAAAAGTTCAAAAGCTCCCATATGGACTATTGTCTGTTGGACTTTGCTTGACTTTTTAACATCAGAAAAAGTTTATGAGGACATCATGGAGCTTTTAGATCTTCTGAGGACTCTCTGAGCAGAAAAAAAGTTCAAAAGGTACCATTTGGACTACTGTCTGGCGGACTTGACTTGCCTTTTTAACATCAGAAAGAGTCTATGAGGACATTGTGTAGTTTTAAGACCTTATGGAAACCCTCTGAGCAGAAAAAAAGTTCAAAAAGTCCCATATGGACTACTGTCTGTTGAACTTTACTTGACTTTTTAACATCAGAAAGAGTCTATAAGGACATCATGGAACTTTTAGACCTCCTGGGGACCCTCTGACCAGAAAAAAAGTTCAAAAGGTCCCATATGGATTAATGTCTGGCGGATTTGACTTGACTTTTTAACAACAGAAAGAGTCTATGAGGATATCTTGTAGCTTTTAGATCTTCTGGGGACCCTCTGGCCAGAAAAAAAGTTCAAAAGATCCTATATGGACTACTGTCTGGCGGACTTGATCTGACTTTTTAACATCAGAAAGAGTCTATGAGGACATCTTGTAGCTTTTAGATCTTCTGGGGACCCTCCGAGCAGAAAAAAAGTTCAAAAGGTCCCATATGGACTACTGTCTGGCGGACTTGACTTGACTTTTTAACATTAGAAAGAGTCTATGAGGACATCCTCTAGCTTTTAGGTCTTCTGGGGATCCTCTGAGCAGAAAAAAAGTTCAAAAGGTCCCATATGGACTACTGTCTGGCGGACTTGACTTGCCTTTTTAACATCAGAAAGAGTCTATGAGTCCATCATGTAGCTTTTAGACCTTCTGGGGAGCCTCTGAGCAGAAAAAAAGTTCAAAAGGTCCCATATGGACTACTGTCTGGCGGACTTGACTTGACTTTTTAACATCAAAAAGAGTCAATGAGGACATCATGTAGCTTTTAGACCTTCTGGGGACCCTCTGAGCACAATAAAAGTTCAAAAGCTCCCATATGGACTACTGTCTGTTGGACTTTACTTGACTTTTTAACATCAGAACGAGTCTATGAGGACATCATGGAACTTTTAGACCTCCTGGGGACCCTCTGACCAGAAAAAAAGTTCAAAAGGTCCCATATGGATTACTGTCTGGCGGACTTGACAAGAGTTTTTAACATCAGAACGAGTCTATAAGGACATCATGGAACTTTTAGACCTCCTGGGGACCCTCTGACCAGAAAAAAAGTTCAAAAGGTCCCATATGGATTACTGTCTGGCGGACTTGACTTGACTTTTTAACCTCAGAAAGAGTCTATGAGGACATCTTGTAGCTTTTAGGCCTTATGGGGACCCTCTGAGCAGATAAAAAGTTCAAAAGGTCCCATATGGATTACTGTCTGGCGGACTTGACTTGACTTTTTAACCTCAGAAAGAGTCTATGAGGACATCTTGTAGCTTTTAGGCCTTATGGGGACCCTCTGAGCAGATAAAAAGTTCAAAAGATCCTATATGGACTACTGTCTGGCGGATTTGACTTGACTTTTTAACAACAGAAAGAGTCTATGAGGATATCTTGTAGCTTTTAGATCTTCTGGGGACCCTCTGAGCAGAAAAAAAGTTCAAAAGATCCTATATGGACTACTGTCTGGCGGATTTGACTTGACTTTTTAACATCAGAAAGAGTCTATGAGACCATCTTGTAGCTTTTAGACCTTATGGGGACCCTCTGACCAGAAAAACAGTTCAAAAGGTCCCATATGGACAATTTTTTGGCGGACTTGACTTGACTTTTTAACATCAAAAAGAGTCTATGAGGACATCTTGTAGCTTTTAGGCCTTATGGGGACCCTCTGAGCAGATAAAAAGTTCAAAAGGTCCAATATGGACTACTGTCTGGCGGACTTGACTTGACTGTTTAACATCAAAAAGAGTCTATGAGGAAATCATCTAGCTTTTAGGTCTTTTGGGGACCCTCTGAGCAGAAAAAAAGTTCAAAAGCTCCCATATGGACTACTGTCTGTTGGACTTTACTTGACTTTTTAAGATCAGAACGAGTCTATAAGGACATCATGGAACTTTTAGACCTCCTGGGGACCCTCTGACCAGAAAAAAAGTTCAAAAGGTCCCATATGGATTACTGTCTGGCGGACTTGACTTGACTTTTTAACATCAGAACGAGTCTAAAAGGACATCATGGAACTTTTAGACCTTCTGGGGACCCTCTGAGCAGAAAAAAAGTTCAAAAGCTCCCATATGGACTACTGTCTGGCGGACTTGACTTGACTTTTTAACATCAAAAAGAGTCTATGAGGACATCATGTAGCTTTTAGACCTTCTGGGGACCCTCTGAGCAGAATAAAAGTTCAAAAGCTCCCATAAGGACTACTGTCTGGCGGACTTGACTTGACTTTTTAACATCAAAAAGAGTCTATGAGGACATCATGTCGCTTTTAGACCTTCTGGGGACCCTCTGAGCATAAATAAGTTCAAAAAGTCCCATATGAACTACTGTCTGTTGGACTTTACTTGACTTTTTAACATCAGAAAGAGTCTATAAGGACATCATGGAACTTTTAGACCTCCTGGGGACCCTCTGACCAGAAAAAAAGTTCAAAAGGTCCCATATGGATTACTGTCTGGCGGACTTGACTTGACTTTTTAACATCAGAACGAGTCTAAGAGAACATCTTGTAGCTTTTAGATCTTCTGGGGACCCTCTGAGCAGAAAAAAAGTTCAAAAGATCCCATATGGACTACTGTCTGGTGGACTTGACTTGACTTTTTAACATCAAAAAGAGTCTATGAGGACATCATGTAGCTTTTAGATCTTCTGGGGACCCTCTGAACAGAAAAAAAGTTAAAAAGATCCCATATGGACTACTGTCTGGTGGATTTGACTTGACTTTTTAACATCAGAAAGAGTCTATGAGGACATCTTGTAGCTTTTAGATCTTCTGGGGACCCTCAGAGCAGAATTTTTTTTTCAAAAGGTCCCATATGGACTACTGTCTGGCGGACTTGACTTGACTTTTAACATCAGAAAGAGTCTATGAGGACATCATGTAGCTTTTAGATCTTCTGGGGACCCTCTGAGCAGAAAAAAAGATCAAAAGATCCTATATGGACTACTGTCTGGCGGATTTGACTTGACTTTTTAACAACAGAAAGAGTCTATGAGGATATCTTGTAGCTTTTAGATCTTCTGGGGACCCTCTGAGCAGAAAAAAAGTTCAAAAGATCCTATATGGACTACTGTCTGGCGGATTTGACTTGACTTTTTAACATCAGAAAGAGTCTATGAGACCATCTTGTAGCTTTTAGACCTTATGGGGACCCTCTGACCAGAAAAACAGTTCAAAAGGTCCCATATGGACAATTTTTTGGCGGACTTGACTTGACTTTTTAACATCAGAAAGAGTCTATGAGGACATCATCTAGCTTTTAGGTCTTCTGGGGACCCTCTGAGCAGAAAAAAAGTTCAAAAGCTCCCAAATGAAAACTGTCTGACTGTCTGGCGGACTTGACTTGACTTTTTAACTTCAGAAAGAGTCTTTGCGGACATCATGTAGCTTTTAGACCTTCTGGGGACCCTCTGAGCAGAAAAAAGTTCAAAAGCTCCCATATGGACTATTGTCTGTTGGACTTTGCTTGACTTTTTAACATCAGAAAAAGTTTATGAGGACATCATGGAGCTTTTAGATCTTCTGAGGACTCTCTGAGCAGAAAAAAAGTTCAAAAGGTACCATTTGGACTACTGTCTGGCGGACTTGACTTGCCTTTTTAACATCAGAAAGAGTCTATGAGGACATTGTGTAGTTTTAAGACCTTATGGAAACCCTCTGAGCAGAAAAAAAGTTCAAAAAGTCCCATATGGACTACTGTCTGTTGAACTTTACTTGACTTTTTAACATCAGAAAGAGTCTATAAGGACATCATGGAACTTTTAGACCTCCTGGGGACCCTCTGACCAGAAAAAAAGTTCAAAAGGTCCCATATGGATTAATGTCTGGCGGATTTGACTTGACTTTTTAACAACAGAAAGAGTCTATGAGGATATCTTGTAGCTTTTAGATCTTCTGGGGACCCTCTGGCCAGAAAAAAAGTTCAAAAGATCCTATATGGACTACTGTCTGGCGGACTTGATCTGACTTTTTAACATCAGAAAGAGTCTATGAGGACATCTTGTAGCTTTTAGATCTTCTGGGGACCCTCCGAGCAGAAAAAAAGTTCAAAAGGTCCCATATGGACTACTGTCTGGCGGACTTGACTTGACTTTTTAACATTAGAAAGAGTCTATGAGGACATCCTCTAGCTTTTAGGTCTTCTGGGGATCCTCTGAGCAGAAAAAAAGTTCAAAAGGTCCCATATGGACTACTGTCTGGCGGACTTGACTTGCCTTTTTAACATCAGAAAGAGTCTATGAGTCCATCATGTAGCTTTTAGACCTTCTGGGGAGCCTCTGAGCAGAAAAAAAGTTCAAAAGGTCCCATATGGACTACTGTCTGGCGGACTTGACTTGACTTTTTAACATCAAAAAGAGTCAATGAGGACATCATGTAGCTTTTAGACCTTCTGGGGACCCTCTGAGCACAATAAAAGTTCAAAAGCTCCCATATGGACTACTGTCTGTTGGACTTTACTTGACTTTTTAACATCAGAACGAGTCTATGAGGACATCATGGAACTTTTAGACCTCCTGGGGACCCTCTGACCAGAAAAAAAGTTCAAAAGGTCCCATATGGATTACTGTCTGGCGGACTTGACAAGAGTTTTTAACATCAGAACGAGTCTATAAGGACATCATGGAACTTTTAGACCTCCTGGGGACCCTCTGACCAGAAAAAAAGTTCAAAAGGTCCCATATGGATTACTGTCTGGCGGACTTGACTTGACTTTTTAACCTCAGAAAGAGTCTATGAGGACATCTTGTAGCTTTTAGGCCTTATGGGGACCCTCTGAGCAGATAAAAAGTTCAAAAGGTCCAATATGGACTACTGTCTGGCGGACTTGACTTGACTGTTTAACATCAAAAAGAGTCTATGAGGAAATCATCTAGCTTTTAGGTCTTTTGGGGACCCTCTGAGCAGAAAAAAAGTTCAAAAGCTCCCATATGGACTACTGTCTGCTGGACTTTACTTGACTTTTTAAGATCAGAACGAGTCTATAAGGACATCATGGAACTTTTAGACCTCCTGGGGACCCTCTGACCAGAAAAAAAGTTCAAAAGGTCCCATATGGATTACTGTCTGGCGGACTTGACTTGACTTTTTAACATCAGAACGAGTCTAAAAGGACATCATGGAACTTTTAGACCTTCTGGGGACCCTCTGAGCAGAAAAAAAGTTCAAAAGCTCCCATATGGACTACTGTCTGGCGGACTTGACTTGACTTTTTAACTTCAGAAAGAGTCTTTGCCGACATCATGTAGCTTTTAGACCTTCTGGGGACCCTCTGAGCAGAAAAAAAGTTCAAAAGGTCCCATATGGACTACTGTCTGGCGGACTTGACTTGACTTTTTAACATCAAAAAGAGTCTATGAGGACATCATGTAGCTTTTAGACCTTCTGGGGACCCTCTGAGCAGAATAAAAGTTCAAAAGCTCCCATATGGACTACTGTCTGGCGGACTTGACTTGACTTTTTAACATCAAAAAGAGTCTATGAGGACATCATGTCGCTTTTAGACCTTCTGGGGACCCTCTGAGCATAAATAAGTTCAAAAAGTCCCATATGAACTACTGTCTGTTGGACTTTACTTGACTTTTTAACATCAGAAAGAGTCTATAAGGACATCATGGAACTTTTAGACCTCCTGGGGACCCTCTGACCAGAAAAAAAGTTCAAAAGGTCCCATATGGATTACTGTCTGGCGGACTTGACTTTACTTTTTAACATCAGAACGAGTCTAAGAGAACATCTTGTAGCTTTTAGATCTTCTGGGGACCCTCTGAGCAGAAAAAAAGTTCAAAAGATCCCATATGGACTACTGTCTGGTGGACTTGACTTGACTTTTTAACATCAAAAAGAGTCTATGAGGACATCATGTAGCTTTTAGATCTTCTGGGGACCCTCTGAACAGAAAAAAAGTTAAAAAGATCCCATATGGACTACTGTCTGGTGGATTTGACTTGACTTTTTAACATCAGAAAGAGTCTATGAGGACATCTTGTAGCTTTTAGATCTTCTGGGGACCCTCAGAGCAGAAATTTTTTTTCAAAAGGTCCCATATGGACTACTGTCTGGCGGACTTGACTTGACTTTTAACATCAGAAAGAGTCTATGAGGACATCATGTATTTTTTAGATCTTCTGGGGACCCTCTGAGCAGAAAAAAAGATCAAAAGATCCTATATGGACTACTGTCTGGCGGATTTGACTTGACTTTTTAACAACAGAAAGAGTCTATGAGGATATCTTGTAGCTTTTAGATCTTCTGGGGACCCTCTGAGCAGAAAAAAAGTTCAAAAGATCCTATATGGACTACTGTCTGGCGGATTTGACTTGACTTTTTAACATCAGAAAGAGTCTATGAGACCATCTTGTAGCTTTTAGACCTTATGGGGACCCTCTGACCAGAAAAACAGTTCAAAAGGTCCCATATGGACAATTTTTTGGCGGACTTGACTTGACTTTTTAACATCAAAAAGAGTCTATGAGGACATCATCTAGCTTTTAGGTCTTCTGGGGACCCTCTGAGCAGTAAAAAAGTTCAAAAGCTCCCAAATGAAAACTGTCTGACTGTCTGGCGGACTTGACTTGACTTTTTAACTTCAGAAAGAGTCTTTGCGGACATCATGTAGCTTTTAGACCTTCTGGGGACCCTCTGAGCAGAAAAAAGTTCAAAAGCTCCCATATGGACTATTGTCTGTTGGACTTTGCTTGACTTTTTAACATCAGAAAAAGTTTATGAGGACATCATGGAGCTTTTAGATCTTCTGAGGACTCTCTGAGCAGAAAAAAAGTTCAAAAGGTACCATTTGGACTACTGTCTGGCGGACTTGACTTGCCTTTTTAACATCAGAAAGAGTCTATGAGGACATTGTGTAGTTTTAAGACCTTATGGAAACCCTCTGAGCAGAAAAAAAGTTCAAAAAGTCCCATATGGACTACTGTCTGTTGAACTTTACTTGACTTTTTAACATCAGAAAGAGTCTATAAGGACATCATGGAACTTTTAGACCTCCTGGGGACCCTCTGACCAGAAAAAAAGTTCAAAAGCTCCCATATGGACTACTGTCTGGCGGACTTGACTTGACTTTTTAACTTCAGAAAGAGTCTTTGCCGACATCATGTAGCTTTTAGACCTTCTGGGGACCCTCTGAGCAGAAAAAAAGTTCAAAAGGTCCCATATGGACTACTGTCTGGCGGACTTGACTTGACTTTTTAACATCAAAAAGAGTCTATGAGGACATCATGTAGCTTTTAGACCTTCTGGGGACCCTTTGAGCAGAATAAAAGTTCAAAAGCTCCAATATGGACTACTGTCTGGCGGACTTGACTTGACTTTTTAACATCAAAAAGAGTCTATGAGGACATCATGTCGCTTTTAGACCTTCTGGGGACCCTCTGAGCATAAATAAGTTCAAAAAGTCCCATATGAACTACTGTCTGTTGGACTTTACTTGACTTTTTAAAATCAGAACGAGTCTATAAGGACATCTTATAGCTTTTAGACCTTATGGGGACCCTCTGAGCAGATAAAAAGTTCAAAAGGTCCCATATGGACTACTGTCTGGCGGACTTGACTTGACTTTTTAACATCAGAACGAGTCTATGAGGACATCATGGAACTTTTAGACCTCCTGGGGACCCTCTGACCAGAAAAAAAGTTCAGAAGGTTCCATATGGATTACTGTCTGGCGGACTTGACTTGACTTTTTAACCTCAGAAAGAGTCTATGAGGACATCTTGTAGCTTTTAGACCTTATGGGGACCCTCTGAGCAGATAAAAAGTTCAAAAGGTCCCATATGGACTACTGTCTTGCGGACTTGAGTTGACTTTTTAACATCAGAACGAGTCTATAAGGACATCATGGAACTTTTAGACCTTCTGGGGACCCTCTGAGCAGAAAAAAAGTTCAAAAGCTCCCATATGGACTACTGTCTGGCGGACTTGACGACTTTTTAACATCAAAAAGAGTCTATGAGGACATCATGTAGCTTTTAGACCTCCTGGGGACCCTCTGAGCAGAAAAAAAGTTAAAAAGGTCCCATATGGATTACTGTCTGGCGGACTTGACTTGAGTTTTTAACATCAGAAAGAGTCTATGAGAACATCTTGTAGCTTTTAGATCTTCTGGGGACCCTCTGAGCAGAAAAAAAGTTCAAAAGGTCCCATATGGACTACTGTGGGCGGACTTGATTTCCCTTTTTAACATCAAAAAGAGTCTATGAGGACATCATGTAGCTTTTAGACCTCCTGGGGACCCTCTGAGCAGAAAAAAAGTTAAAAAGGTCCCATATGGATTACTGTCTGGCGGACTTGACTTGACTTTTTAACATCAGAAAGAGTCTATGAGAACATCTTGTAGCTTTTAGATCTTCTGGGGACCCTCTGAGCAGAAAAAAAGTTCAAAAGGTCCCATATGGACTACTGTGGGCGGACTTGATTTGCCTTTTTAACATCAGAAAGAGTCTATAAGGACATCATGTAGCTTTTAGATCTTCTGGGGACCCTCTGAGCAGAAAAAAAGTTCAAAAGGTCCCATATGGACTACTGTCTGGCGGACTTGACTTGACTTTTTAACATCAGAAAGAGTCTATGAGGACATCATGTAGCTTTTAGACCTCCTGGGGACGGTCTGAGCAGAAAAAAAGTTAAAAAGGTCCCATATGGATTACTGTCTGGCGGACTTGACTTGACTTTTTAACATCAGAACGAGTCTATGAGAACATCTTGTAGCTTTTAGATCTTCTGGGGACCCTCTGAGCAGAAAAAAAGTTCAAAAGATCCCATATGGACTACTGTCTGGTGGACTTGACTTGACTTTTTAACATCAAAAAGAGTCTATGAGGACATCATGTAGCTTTTAGATCTTCTGGGGACCCTCTGAACAGAAAAAAAGTTAAAAAGATCCCATATGGACTACTTTCTGGTGGATTTGACTTGACTTTTTAACATCAGAAAGAGTCTATGAGGACATCATGTAGCTTTTAGAGCTCCTGGGGACCCTCTGAGCAGAAAAAAAGTTCAAAAGGTCCCATATGGATTACTGTCTGGCGGACTTGACTTGACTTTTTAACATCAGAAAGAGTCTATGAGAACATCTTGTAGCTTTTAGATCTTCTGGGGACCCTCTGAGCAGAAAAAAAAGTTCAAAAGGTCCCATATGGAGTACTGTCTGGCGGACTTGACTTGACTTTTTAACATCAGAAAGAGTCTATGAGGACATCATGTAGCTTTTAGACCTTCTGGGAGACCCTCTGAGCAGAAAAAAAGTTCAAAAGATCCCATATGGACTACTGTCTGGTGGAATTGACTTTTTAACATCAAAAAGAGTCTATGAGGACATCGTGTAGCTTTTAGACCTCCTGGGGACCCTCTGAGCAGAAAAAAAGTTAAAAAGGTCCCATATGGATTACTGTCTGGTGGACTTGACTTGACTTTTTAACATCAGAACGAGTCTATGAGAACATCTTGTAGCTTTTATATCTTCTGGGGACCCTCTGAGCAGAAAAAAAGTTCAAAAGATCCCATATGGACTACTGTCTGGTGGACTTGACTTGACTTTTTAACATCAAAAAGAGTCTATGAGGACCTCATGTAGCTTTTAGACCTTCTGTGGACCCTCTGAGCAGAAAAAAAGATCAAAATATCCCGTATGGACTACTGTCTGGTGGATTTGACCTGACTTTTTAACATCAGAAAGAGTCTATGAGGACATCATGTAGCTTTTAGACCTCCTGGGGACCGTCTGAGCAGAAAAAAAGTTAAAAAGGTCCCATATGGATTACTGTCTGGCGGATTTGATGACTTTTTAACATCAAAAAGAGTCTATGAGGACATCATGTAGCTTTTAGACCTCCTGGGGACCCTCTGAGCAGAAAAAAAGTTAAAAAAGGTCCCATATGGATTACTGTCTGGCGGACTTGACTTGACTTTTTAACATCAGAAAGAGTCTATGAGAACATCTTGTAGCTTTTAGATCTTCTGGGGACCCTCTGAGCAGAAAAAAAGTTCAAAAGGTCCCATATGGACTACTGTGGGCGGACTTGATTTGCCTTTTTAACATTAGAAAGAGTCTATGAGGACATCCTCTAGCTTTTAGGTCTTCTGGGGATCCTCTGAGCAGAAAAAAAGTTCAAAAGGTCCCATATGGACTACTGTCTGGCGGACTTGACTTGCCTTTTTAACATCAGAAAGAGTCTATGAGACCATCATGTAGCTTTTAGACCTTCTGGGGAGCCTCTGAGCAGAAAAAAAGTTCAAAAGGTCCCATATGGACTACTGTCTGGCGGACTTGACTTGACTTTTTAACATCAGAACGAGTCTATAAGGACATCATGGAACTTTTAGACCTTCTGGGGACCCACTTACCAGAAAAAAAGTTCAAAACGTCCCATATGTCTGGCGGACTTGATCTGACTTTTTAACATCAGAAAGAGTCTATGAGGACATCTTGTAGCTTTTAGATCTTCTGGGGACCCTCTGAGCAGAAAAAAAGTTCAAAAGGTCCCATATGGACTACTGTCTGTTGGACTTGATTTGACTTTTTAAAATTATAACGAGTCTATAAGGACATCATGGAACTTTTAGACCTTCTGGGGACCCTCTGAGCAGAAAAAAGTTCAAAAGGTCCCATATGGATTACTGTCTGGCGGACTTGACTTGACTTTTTAACATCAAAAAGAGTCTATGAGGACATCTTGTAGCTTTTAGATCTTCTGGGGACCCTCTGAGCAGAAAAAAAGTTCAAAAGATCCCACATAGACTACTGTCTGGCGGACTTGACTTGACTTTTTAACATCAAAAAGAGTCTATGAGGACATCATGGCACTTTTAGACCTCCTGGGGACCCTCTGACCAGAAAAAAAGTTCAAAAGGTCCCATATGGATTACTGTCTGGCGTACTTGACTTGACTTTTTAACATCAGAAAGAGTCTATAAGGACATTTTTTAGCTTTTAGATCTTCTGGGGAGCCTCTGAGCAGAAAAAAAGTTCAAAAGATCCCATATGGACTACTGTCTGGCGGACTTGACTTGACTTTTTAACATCAAAAAGAGTCAATGGGGACATCATGTAGCTTTTAGACATTCTGGGGACCCTCTGAGCAGAAAAAAAGTTCAAAAGCACCCACATAGACTACTGTCTGGCGGACTTGACTTGACTTTTTAACATCAAAAAGAGTCTATGAGGACATCATGCAGCTTTTAGACCTTCTGGGGACCCTCTGAGCAGAAAAAAGTTCAAAAACTCCCATATGGATTACTGTCTGGCGGACTTGACTTGACTTTTTAACATCAGAACGAGTCCATGAGGACGTCATGGAACTTTTAGACCTCCTGGGGACCCTCTTACCAGAAAAAAAGTTCAAAACGTCCCATATGGACTTCTCTCTGGCGGACTTGATCTGACTTTTTAACATCAGAAAGAGTTTATGAGGACATCTTGTAGCTTTTAGATCTTCTGGGGACCCTTTGACCAGAAAAAAGGTTCAAAAGGTCCCATATGGATTACTGTCTGGCGGACTTGACGACTTTTTAACATCAGAAAAAGTTTATGAGGACATCATGGAGCTTTTAGATCTTCTGGGAACCCTCTGAGCAGAAAAAAAGTTCAAAAGGTCCCATATGGACTACTGTCTGGTGAACTTGACTTGACTTTTTAACATCATAAAGAGTCTATGAGGACATCGTGTAGCTTTAAGACCTTCTGGGAACCCTCTGAGCAGAAAAAAAGTTCAAAAAGTCCCACATGGACTACTGTCTGTTGGACTTTACTTTACTTTTTAACATCAGAAAGAGTCTATGAGGACATCATGTAGCTTTTAGACCTTTTGGGGACCCTCTGAGCAGAAAAGTTCAAAAAGTCCCATATGGACTACTGTTTTTTGGACTTTACTTGACTTTTTAATATCAGAACGAGTCTATAAGGACATCATGGATCTTTTAGACCTCCTGGGGACCCTTTGACCAGAAAAAAAGTTCAAAAGCTCCCATATGGACTACAGTCTGGCAAACTTGACTTGACTGTTTTTACATCAGAAAGAGGCTATGAGGACATCATGTAGCTTTTAGACCTTCTGGGGACCCTCTGAGCAGAAAAAAAGTTCAAAAGGTCCCTTATGGACTACTGTGTGGCGGACTTGACGACTTTTTAACATCAGAAAAAGTTTATGAGGACATCATGGAGCTTTTAGATCTTCTGGGAACCCTCTGAGCAGAAAAAAAGTTCAAAAGGTCCCATATGGACTACTGTCTGGTGAACTTGACTTGCCTTTTTAACATCATAAAGAGTCTATGAGGACATCGTGTAGCTTTAAGACCTTCTGGGAACCCTCTGAGCAGAAAAAAAGTTCAAAAAGTCCCACATGGACTACTGTCTGTTGGACTTTACTTTTTAACATCAGAACGAGTCTATAAGGACATCATGGAACTTTTAGACCTCCTGGGGACCCTCTGAGCAGAAAAAAAGTTCAAAAGGTCCCATATGGACTACTGTCTGGTGGACTTGATCTGACTTTTTAACATCAGAAAGAGTCTATAAGGACATCATCTAGCTTTTAGATCTTCTGGGGACCCGCTGAGCAGAAAAAAAAGTTCAAAAGGTCCCATATGGACTAATGTCTGGCAGACTTGACTTGACTTTTTAACATCAGAACGAGTCTATAAGGACATCATGGAACTTGTAGATCTCCTGGGGACCCTCTGACCAGAAAAAAAAGTTCAAAAACGTCCCATATGGACTACTGTCTGGCAGACTTGCTCTGACTTTTTAACATCAGAAAGAGTCTATGAGGACATCTTGTAGCTTTTAGATCTTCTGGGGACCCTCTGAGCAGAAAAAAAGTTCAAAGCTCCCATATGGACTACTGTCTGTTGGACTTTACTTGACTTTTTAACATCAGAACGAGTCTATAAGGACATCATGGAACTTTTAGACCTCCTGGGGACCCTCTGAGCAGAAAAAAGTTCAAAAGGTCCAATATGGATTACTGTCTGGCGGACTTGACTTCACTTTTTAACATCAGAACGAGTCTATAAGGACAACATCTAGCTTTTAGGTCTCCTGGGGACCCTCTGAGCAGAAAAAAAAGTTCAAAAACGTCCCATATGGACTACTGTCTGGCAGACTTGCTCTGACTTTTTAACATCAGAAAGAGTCTATGAGGACATCTTGTAGCTTTTAGACCTTCTGGGGACCCTCTGAAAAGAAAAAAAGTTCAACAGGTCCCATATGAACTACTGTCTGGCGGATTTGACTTGACTTTTTAACATCAGAAAGAGTCTATGAGACCATCATGTATCTTTTATACCTTATGGGGACCCTCTGAGCAGAAAAAAAGTTCAAAAGATCCCATATGGACTACTGTCTGATGGACTTGACTTGACTTTTTAACATCAAAAAGAGTCTATGAGGACATCATGTAGCTTTTAGACCTTCTGGGGACCCTCTGAGCAGAAAAAAAGTTCAAAAACTCCCATATGGATTACTGTCTGGCGGACTTGACTTGACTTTTTAATATCAGAACGAGTCTATAAGGACATCATGGAACTTTTAGACCTCCTAGGGACCCTTTGACCAGAAAAAAGGTTCAAAAGGTCCCATATGGACTGCTGTCTGGCGGATTTGACTTGACTTTTTAACATCAGAAAGAGTCTATGAGGACATCATGTAGCTTTTAGACCTTTTGGGGACCCTCTGAACAGAAAAAAAGTTCAAAAAGTCCCATATGGACTACTCTCTGGCGGATTTGACTTGACTTTTTAACATCAGAAAGAGTCTATGAGGACATCTTGTAGCTTTTAGATGTTCTGGGGACCCTCTGAGCAGAAAAAAAAGTTCAAAAGGTCCCATATGGACTACTGTCGTGCGGACTTGACTTGACTTTTTAACATCAAAAAGAGTCTATGAGGACATCTTGTAGCTTTTAGACCTTCGGGGGACCCTCTGAGCAGACAAAAAGTTCAAAAGCTCCTATATGGACTACTGTCTGTTGGACTTTACTTGACTTTTTAAAATCAGAACGAGTCTATAAGGACATCATGGAACTTTTTGACCTCCTGGGGACCCTCTGAGCAGAAAAAAGTTCAAAAACTCCCATATGGATTACTGTCTGGCGGACTTTACTTGACTTTTTAACATCAGAACGAGTCTATGAGGACGTCATGGAACTTTTAGACCTCCTGGGGACCCTCTTACCAGAAAAAAAGTTCAAAACGTCCCATATGGACTTCTGTCTGGCGGACTTGATCTGACTTTTTAACATCAGAAAGAGTTTATGAGGACATCTTGTAGCTTTTAGATCTTCTGGGGACCCTTTGACCAGAAAAAAGGTCTGTTCAAAAGTTCAAAAGATCCCATATGGACTACTGTCTGGCGGACTTGACTTGACTTTTTAACATCAAAAAGAGTCTATGGGGACATCATGTAGCTTTTAGACATTCTGGGGACCCTCTGAGCAGAAAAAAAGTTCAAAAGCACCCACATAGACTACTGTCTGGCGGACTTGACTTGACTTTTTAACATCAAAAAGAGTCTATGAGGACATCTTGTAGCTTTTAGACCTTCGGGGGACCCTCTGAGCAGACAAAAAGTTCAAAAGCTCCTATATGGACTACTGTCTGTTGGACTTTACTTGACTTTTTAAAATCAGAACGAGTCTATAAGGACATCATGGAACTTTTTGACCTCCTGGGGACCCTCTGAGCAGAAAAAAGTTCAAAAGATCCCCTATGGACTACTGTCTTGCGGATTTGACTTGACTTTTTAACATCAGAAAGAGTCTATGAGACCATCAAGTAGCTTTTATACCTTATGGGGACCCTCTGAGCAGAAAAAAAGTTCAAAAGGTCCCATATGGACTACTGTCTGGCGGACTTGACTTGATTTTTTAAAATCAAAAAGAGTCTATGAGGACATCATCTAGCTTTTAGGTCTCCTGGGGACCCTCTGAGCAGAAAAAAGTTCAAAAGCTCCCATATGGACTACTGTCTGGCGGACTTGAATTGACATTTTAACATCAAAAAGAGTCTATGAGGACATCATGTAGCTTTAAGACCTTCTGGGGACCCTCTGAGCAGAAAAAAAGTTCAAAAGCACCCACATAGACTACTGTCTGGCGGACTTGACTTGACTTTTTAACATCAGAAAGAGTCTATAAGGACATTTTGTAGCTTTTAGATCTTCTGGGGACCCTCTGAGCAGAAAAAAACTTCAAAGGATCCCATATGAACCACTGTCTGGCGGATTTGACTTGACTTTTTAATATCAGAACGAGTCTATGAGGACATCATGTAGCTTTTAGACCTTCTGGGGACCCTCTGAGCAGAAAAAAACTTCAAAGGATCCCATATGAACCACTGTCTGGCGGATTTGACTTGACTTTTTAATATCAGAACGAGTCTATGAGGACATCATGTAGCTTTTAGACCTTCTGGGGACCCTCTGAGCAGAAAAAAAGTTCAAAAGATCCCATATGGACTACTGTCTGGCGGACTTGACTTGACTTTTTAACATCAAAAAGAGTCTATGAGGACATCATGTAGCTTTAAGACCTTCTGGGGACCCTCTGAGCAGAAAAAAAGTTCAAAAGCACCCACATAGACTACTGTCTGGCGGACTTTACTTGACTTTTTAACATCAAAAAGAGTCTATGAGGACATCATGGCACTTTTAGACCTCCTGGGGACCCTCTGACCAGAAAAAAAGTTCAAAAGGTCCCATATGGATTACTGTCTGGTGGACTTGACTTGACTTTTTAACATCAAAAAGAGTCTATGAGGACATCATGTAGCTTTTAGATCTTCTGGGGACCCTCTGAACAGAAAAAAAGTTAAAAAGATCCCATATGGACTACTTTCTGGTGGATTTGACTTGACTTTTTAACATCAGAAAGAGTCTATGAGGACATCATGTAGCTTTTAGAGCTCCTGGGGACCCTCTGAGCAGAAAAAAAGTTCAAAAGGTCCCATATGGATTACTGTCTGGCGGACTTGACTTGACTTTTTAACATCAGAAAGAGTCTATGAGAACATCTTGTAGCTTTTAGATCTTCTGGGGACCCTCTGAGCAGAAAAAAAGTTCAAAAGGTCCCATATGGAGTACTGTCTGGCGGACTTGACTTGACTTTTTAACATCAGAAAGAGTCTATGAGGACATCATGTAGCTTTTAGACCTTCTGGGAGACCCTCTGAGCAGAAAAAAAGTTCAAAAGATCCCATATGGACTACTGTCTGGTGGAATTGACTTGACTTTTTAACATCAAAAAGAGTCTATGAGGACATCATGTAGCTTTTAGACCTTCTGGGGACCCTCTGAGCAGAAAAAAAGTTCAAAAGCTCCCATATGGATTACTGTCTGGCGGACTTGACTTTTTAACATCAAAAAGAGTCTATGAGGACATCATGTAGCTTTTAGACCTCCTGGGGACCCTCTGAGCAGAAAAAAAGTTAAAAAGGTCCCATATGGATTACTGTCTGGTGGACTTGACTTGACTTTTTAACATCAGAACGAGTCTATGAGAACATCTTGTAGCTTTTATATCTTCTGGGGACCCTCTGAGCAGAAAAAAAGTTCAAAAGATCCCATATGGACTACTGTCTGGTGGACTTGACTTGACTTTTTAACATCAAAAAGAGTCTATGAGGACCTCATGTAGCTTTTAGACCTTCTGTGGACCCTCTGAGCAGAAAAAAAGATCAAAATATCCCGTATGGACTACTGTCTGGTGGATTTGACCTGACTTTTTAACATCAGAAAGAGTCTATGAGGACATCATGTAGCTTTTAGACCTCCTGGGGACCGTCTGAGCAGAAAAAAAGTTAAAAAGGTCCCATATGGATTACTGTCTGGCGGACTTGATGACTTTTTAACATCAAAAAGAGTCTATGAGGACATCATGTAGCTTTTAGACCTCCTGGGGACCCTCTGAGCAGAAAAAAAGTTAAAAAGGTCCCATATGGATTACTGTCTGGCGGACTTGACTTGACTTTTTAACATCAGAAAGAGTCTATGAGAACATCTTGTAGCTTTTAGATCTTCTGGGGACCCTCTGAGCAGAAAAAAAGTTCAAAAGGTCCCATATGGACTACTGTGGGCGGACTTGATTTGCCTTTTTAACATTAGAAAGAGTCTATGAGGACATCCTCTAGCTTTTAGGTCTTCTGGGGATCCTCTGAGCAGAAAAAAAGTTCAAAAGGTCCCATATGGACTACTGTCTGGCGGACTTGACTTGCCTTTTTAACATCAGAAAGAGTCTATGAGACCATCATGTAGCTTTTAGACCTTCTGGGGAGCCTCTGAGCAGAAAAAAAGTTCAAAAGGTCCCATATGGACTACTGTCTGGCGGACTTGACTTGACTTTTTAACATCAGAACGAGTCTATAAGGACATCATGGAACTTTTAGACCTTCTGGGGACCCACTTACCAGAAAAAAAGTTCAAAACGTCCCATATGTCTGGCGGACTTGATCTGACTTTTTAACATCAGAAAGAGTCTATGAGGACATCTTGTAGCTTTTAGATCTTCTGGGGACCCTCTGAGCAGAAAAAAAGTTCAAAAGGTCCCATATGGACTACTGTCTGTTGGACTTGATTTGACTTTTTAAAATTATAACGAGTCTATAAGGACATCATGGAACTTTTAGACCTTCTGGGGACCCTCTGAGCAGAAAAAAGTTCAAAAGGTCCCATATGGATTACTGTCTGGCGGACTTGACTTGACTTTTTAACATCAAAAAGAGTCTATGAGGACATCTTGTAGCTTTTAGATCTTCTGGGGACCCTCTGAGCAGAAAAAAAGTTCAAAAGATCCCACATAGACTACTGTCTGGCGGACTTGACTTGACTTTTTAACATCAAAAAGAGTCTATGAGGACATCATGGCACTTTTAGACCTCCTGGGGACCCTCTGACCAGAAAAAAAGTTCAAAAGGTCCCATATGGATTACTGTCTGGCGGACTTGACTTGACTTTTTAACATCAAAAAGAGTCTATGAGGACATCATGCAGCTTTTAGACCTTCTGGGGACCCTCTGAGCAGAAAAAAGTTCAAAAACTCCCATATGGATTACTGTCTGGCGGACTTGACTTGACTTTTTAACATCAGAACGAGTCTATGAGGACGTCATGGAACTTTTAGACCTCCTGGGGACCCTCTTACCAGAAAAAAAGTTCAAAACGTCCCATATGGACTTCTGTCTGGCGGACTTGATCTGACTTTTTAACATCAGAAAGAGTTTATGAGGACATCTTGTAGCTTTTAGATCTTCTGGGGACCCTTTGACCAGAAAAAAGGTCTGTTCAAAAGTTCAAAAGATCCCATATGGACTACTGTCTGGCGGACTTGACTTGACTTTTTAACATCAAAAAGAGTCTATGGGGACATCATGTAGCTTTTAGACATTCTGGGGACCCTCTGAGCAGAAAAAAAGTTCAAAAGCACCCACATAGACTACTGTCTGGCGGACTTGACTTGACTTTTTAACATCAAAAAGAGTCTATGAGGACATCTTGTAGCTTTTAGACCTTCGGGGGACCCTCTGAGCAGACAAAAAGTTCAAAAGCTCCTATATGGACTACTGTCTGTTGGACTTTACTTGACTTTTTAAAATCAGAACGAGTCTATAAGGACATCATGGAACTTTTTGACCTCCTGGGGACCCTCTGAGCAGAAAAAAGTTCAAAAGATCCCCTATGGACTACTGTCTGGCGGATTTGACTTGACTTTTTAACATCAGAAAGAGTCTATGAGACCATCAAGTAGCTTTTATACCTTATGGGGACCCTCTGAGCAGAAAAAAAGTTCAAAAGGTCCCATATGGACTACTGTCTGGCGGACTTGACTTGATTTTTTAAAATCAAAAAGAGTCTATGAGGACATCATCTAGCTTTTAGGTCTCCTGGGGACCCTCTGAGCAGAAAAAAGTTCAAAAGCTCCCATATGGACTACTGTCTGGCGGACTTGAATTGACATTTTAACATCAAAAAGAGTCTATGAGGACATCATGTAGCTTTTAGACCTTCTGGGGACCCTCTGAGCAGAAAAAAGTTCAAAAGCTCCCATATGGACTACTGTCTGTTGGACTTTACTTGACTTTTTAACATCAGAACGAGTCTATAAGGACATCATGGAACTTTTAGACCTCCTGGGGACCCTCTGACCAGAAAAAAAGTTCAAAAGGTCCCATATGGACTACTGTCTGGCGGACTTGACTTGATTTTTTAAAATCAAAAAGAGTCTATGAGGACATCATCTAGCTTTTAGGTCTCCTGGGGACCCTCTGAGCAGAAAAAAGTTCAAAAGCTCCCATATGGACTACTGTCTGGCGGACTTGAATTGACATTTTAACATCAAAAAGAGTCTATGAGGACATCATGTAGCTTTTAGACCTTCTGGGGACCCTCTGAGCAGAAAAAAGTTCAAAAGCTCCCATATGGACTACTGTCTGTTGGACTTTACTTGACTTTTTAACATCAGAACGAGTCTATAAGGACATCATGGAACTTTTAGACCTCCTGGGGACCCTCTGACCAGAAAAAAAGTTCAAAAGGTCCCATATGGATTACTGTCTGGCGTACTTGACTTGACTTTTTAACATCAGAAAGAGTCTATAAGGACATTTTTTAGCTTTTAGATCTTCTGGGGAGCCTCTGAGCAGAAAAAAAGTTCAAAAGATCCCATATGGACTACTGTCTGGCGGACTTGACTTGACTTTTTAACATCAAAAAGAGTCTATGGGGACATCATGTAGCTTTTAGACATTCTGGGGACCCTCTGAGCAGAAAAAAAGTTCAAAAGCACCCACATAGACTACTGTCTGGCGGACTTGACTTGACTTTTTAACATCAAAAAGAGTCTATGAGGACATCATGCAGCTTTTAGACCTTCTGGGGACCCTCTGAGCAGAAAAAAGTTCAAAAACTCCCATATGGATTACTGTCTGGCGGACTTGACTTGACTTTTTAACATCAGAACGAGTCTATGAGGACGTCATGGAACTTTTAGACCTCCTGGGGACCCTCTTACCAGAAAAAAAGTTCAAAACGTCCCATATGGACTTCTGTCTGGCGGACTTGATCTGACTTTTTAACATCAGAAAGAGTTTATGAGGACATCTTGTAGCTTTTAGATCTTCTGGGGACCCTTTGACCAGAAAAAAGGTCTGTTCAAAAGTTCAAAAGATCCCATATGGACTACTGTCTGGCGGACTTGACTTGACTTTTTAACATCAAAAAGAGTCTATGGGGACATCATGTGGCTTTTAGACATTCTGGGGACCCTCTGAGCAGAAAAAAAGTTCAAAAGCACCCACATAGACTACTGTCTGGCGGACTTGACTTGACTTTTTAACATCAAAAAGAGTCTATGAGGACATCTTGTAGCTTTTAGACCTTCGGGGGACCCTCTGAGCAGACAAAAAGTTCAAAAGCTCCTATATGGACTACTGTCTGTTGGACTTTACTTGACTTTTTAAAATCAGAACGAGTCTATAAGGACATCATGGAACTTTTTGACCTCCTGGGGACCCTCTGAGCAGAAAAAAGTTCAAAAGATCCCCTATGGACTACTGTCTGGCGGATTTGACTTGACTTTTTAACATCAGAAAGAGTCTATGAGACCATCAAGTAGCTTTTATACCTTATGGGGACCCTCTGAGCAGAAAAAAAGTTCAAAAGGTCCCATATGGACTACTGTCTGGCGGACTTGACTTGATTTTTTAAAATCAAAAAGAGTCTATGAGGACATCATCTAGCTTTTAGGTCTCCTGGGGACCCTCTGAGCAGAAAAAAGTTCAAAAGCTCCCATATGGACTACTGTCTGGCGGACTTGAATTGACATTTTAACATCAAAAAGAGTCTATGAGGACATCATGTAGCTTTTAGACCTTCTGGGGACCCTCTGAGCAGAAAAAAGTTCAAAAGCTCCCATATGGACTACTGTCTGTTGGACTTTACTTGACTTTTTAACATCAGAACGAGTCTATAAGGACATCATGGAACTTTTAGACCTCCTGGGGACCCTCTGACCAGAAAAAAAGTTCAAAAGGTCCCATATGGATTACTGTCTGGCGGACTTGACTTGACTTTTTAACATCAGAAAGAGTCTATAAGGACATTTTGTAGCTTTTAGATCTTCTGGGGACCCTCTGAGCAGAAAAAAACTTCAAAGGATCCCATATGAACCACTGTCTGGCGGATTTGACTTGACTTTTTAATATCAGAACGAGTCTATGAGGACATCATGTAGCTTTTAGACCTTCTGGGGACCCTCTGAGCAGAAAAAAACTTCAAAGGATCCCATATGAACCACTGTCTGGCGGATTTGACTTGACTTTTTAATATCAGAACGAGTCTATGAGGACATCATGTAGCTTTTAGACCTTCTGGGGACCCTCTGAGCAGAAAAAAAGTTCAAAAGATCCCATATGGACTACTGTCTGGCGGACTTGACTTGACTTTTTAACATCAAAAAGAGTCTATGAGGACATCATGTAGCTTTAAGACCTTCTGGGGACCCTCTGAGCAGAAAAAAAGTTCAAAAGCACCCACATAGACTACTGTCTGGCGGACTTTACTTGACTTTTTAACATCAAAAAGAGTCTATGAGGACATCATGGCACTTTTAGACCTCCTGGGGACCCTCTGACCAGAAAAAAAGTTCAAAAGGTCCCATATGGATTACTGTCTGGCGGACTTGACTTGACTTTTTAACATCAGAAAGAGTCTATAAGGACATTTTGTAGCTTTTAGATCTTCTGGGGACCCTCTGAGCAGAAAAAAACTTCAAAGGATCCCATATGAACCACTGTCTGGCGGATTTGACTTGACTTTTTAATATCAGAACGAGTCTATGAGGACATCATGTAGCTTTTAGACCTTCTGGGGACCCTCTGAGCAGAAAAAAACTTCAAAGGATCCCATATGAACCACTGTCTGGCGGATTTGACTTGACTTTTTAATATCAGAACGAGTCTATGAGGACATCATGTAGCTTTTAGACCTTCTGGGGACCCTCTGAGCAGAAAAAAAGTTCAAAAGATCCCATATGGACTACTGTCTGGCGGACTTGACTTGACTTTTTAACATCAAAAAGAGTCTATGAGGACATCATGTAGCTTTAAGACCTTCTGGGGACCCTCTGAGCAGAAAAAAAGTTCAAAAGCACTCACATAGACTACTGTCTGGCGGACTTTACTTGACTTTTTAACATCAAAAAGAGTCTATGAGGACATCATGGCACTTTTAGACCTCCTGGGGACCCTCTGACCAGAAAAAAAGTTCAAAAGGTCCCATATGGATTACTGTCTGGTGGACTTGACTTGACTTTTTAACATCAAAAAGAGTCTATGAGGACATCATGTAGCTTTTAGATCTTCTGGGGACCCTCTGAACAGAAAAAAAGTTAAAAAGATCCCATATGGACTACTTTCTGGTGGATTTGACTTGACTTTTTAACATCAGAAAGAGTCTATGAGGACATCATGTAGCTTTTAGAGCTCCTGGGGACCCTCTGAGCAGAAAAAAAGTTCAAAAGGTCCCATATGGATTACTGTCTGGCGGACTTGACTTGACTTTTTAACATCAGAAAGAGTCTATGAGAACATCTTGTAGCTTTTAGATCTTCTGGGGACCCTCTGAGCAGAAAAAAAAGTTCAAAAGGTCCCATATGGAGTACTGTCTGGCGGACTTGACTTGACTTTTTAACATCAGAAAGAGTCTATGAGGACATCATGTAGCTTTTAGACCTTCTGGGAGACCCTCTGAGCAGAAAAAAAGTTCAAAAGATCCCATATGGACTACTGTCTGGTGGAATTGACTTGACTTTTTAACATCAAAAAGAGTCTATGAGGACATCATGTAGCTTTTAGACCTTCTGGGGACCCTCTGAGCAGAAAAAAAGTTCAAAAGCTCCCATATGGATTACTGTCTGGCGGACTTGACTTTTTAACATCAAAAAGAGTCTATGAGGACATCATGTAGCTTTTAGACCTCCTGGGGACCCTCTGAGCAGAAAAAAAGTTAAAAAGGTCCCATATGGATTACTGTCTGGTGGACTTGACTTGACTTTTTAACATCAGAACGAGTCTATGAGAACATCTTGTAGCTTTTATATCTTCTGGGGACCCTCTGAGCAGAAAAAAAGTTCAAAAGATCCCATATGGACTACTGTCTGGTGGACTTGACTTGACTTTTTAACATCAAAAAGAGTCTATGAGGACCTCATGTAGCTTTTAGACCTTCTGTGGACCCTCTGAGCAGAAAAAAAGATCAAAATATCCCGTATGGACTACTGTCTGGTGGATTTGACCTGACTTTTTAACATCAGAAAGAGTCTATGAGGACATCATGTAGCTTTTAGACCTCCTGGGGACCGTCTGAGCAGAAAAAAAGTTAAAAAGGTCCCATATGGATTACTGTCTGGCGGACTTGATGACTTTTTAACATCAAAAAGAGTCTATGAGGACATCATGTAGCTTTTAGACCTCCTGGGGACCCTCTGAGCAGAAAAAAAGTTAAAAAGGTCCCATATGGATTACTGTCTGGCGGACTTGACTTGACTTTTTAACATCAGAAAGAGTCTATGAGAACATCTTGTAGCTTTTAGATCTTCTGGGGACCCTCTGAGCAGAAAAAAAGTTCAAAAGGTCCCATATGGACTACTGTGGGCGGACTTGATTTGCCTTTTTAACATTAGAAAGAGTCTATGAGGACATCCTCTAGCTTTTAGGTCTTCTGGGGATCCTCTGAGCAGAAAAAAAGTTCAAAAGGTCCCATATGGACTACTGTCTGGCGGACTTGACTTGCCTTTTTAACATCAGAAAGAGTCTATGAGACCATCATGTAGCTTTTAGACCTTCTGGGGAGCCTCTGAGCAGAAAAAAAGTTCAAAAGGTCCCATATGGACTACTGTCTGGCGGACTTGACTTGACTTTTTAACATCAGAACGAGTCTATAAGGACATCATGGAACTATTAGACCTTCTGGGGACCCACTTACCAGAAAAAAAGTTCAAAACGTCCCATATGGACCTCTGTCTGGCGGACTTGATCTGACTTTTTAACATCAGAAAGAGTCTATGAGGACATCTTGTAGCTTTTAGATCTTCTGGGGACCCTCTGAGCAGAAAAAAAGTTCAAAAGATCCCACATAGACTACTGTCTGGCGGACTTGACATGACTTTTTAACATCAAAAAGAGTCTATGAGGACATCATGGCACTTTTAGACCTCCTGGGGACCCTCTGACCAGAAAAAAAGTTCAAAAGGTCCCATATGGACTTCTGTCTGGCGGACTTGATCTGACTTTTTAACATCAGAAAGAGTTTATGAGGACATCTTGTAGCTTTTAGATCTTCTGGGGACCCTTTGACCAGAAAAAAGGTTCAAAAGGTCCCATATGGATTACTGTCTGGCGGATTTGACTTGACTTTTTAACATCAGAAAGAGTCTATGAGGACATCATGTAGCTTTTAGACCTTTTGGGGACCCTCTGAGCAGAAAAAGTTCAAAAAGTCCCATATGGACTACTGTTTTTTGGACTTTACTTGACTTTTTAATATCAGAACGAGTCTATAAGGACATCATGGATCTTTTAGACCTCCTGGGGACCCTTTGACCAGAAAAAAAGTTCAAAAGCTCCCATATGGACTACAGTCTGGCAAACTTGACTTGACTGTTTTTACATCAGAAAGAGGCTATGAGGACATCATGTAGCTTTTAGACCTTCTGGGGACCCTCTGAGCAGAAAAAAAGTTCAAAAGGTCCCTTATGGACTACTGTCTGGCGGACTTGACGACTTTTTAACATCAGAAAAAGTTTATGAGGACATCATGGAGCTTTTAGATCTTCTGGGAACCCTCTGAGCAGAAAAAAAGTTCAAAAGGTCCCATATGGACTACTGTCTGGTGAACTTGACTTGTCTTTTTAACATCATAAAGAGTCTATGAGGACATCGTGTAGCTTTAAGACCTTCTGGGAACCCTCTGAGCAGAAAAAAAGTTCAAAAAGTCCCACATGGACTACTGTCTGTTGGACTTTACTTTACTTTTTAACATCAGAAAGAGTCTATGAGGACATCATGTAGCTTTTAGACCTTTTGGGGACCCTCTGAGCAGAAAAGTTCAAAAAGTCCCATATGGACTACTGTTTTTTGGACTTTACTTGACTTTTTAATATCAGAACGAGTCTATAAGGACATCATGGATCTTTTAGACCTCCTGGGGACCCTTTGACCAGAAAAAAAGTTCAAAAGCTCCCATATGGACTACAGTCTGGCAAACTTGACTTGACTGTTTTTACATCAGAAAGAGGCTATGAGGACATCATGTAGCTTTTAGACCTTCTGGGGACCCTCTGAGCAGAAAAAAAGTTAAAAAGGTCCCTTATGGACTACTGTCTGGCGGACTTGACGACTTTTTAACATCAGAAAAAGTTTATGAGGACATCATGGAGCTTTTAGATCTTCTGGGAACCCTCTGAGCAGAAAAAAAGTTCAAAAGGTCCCATATGGACTACTGTCTGGTGAACTTGACTTGCCTTTTTAACATCATAAAGAGTCTATGAGGACATCGTGTAGCTTTAAGACCTTCTGGGAACCCTCTGAGCAGAAAAAAAGTTTAAAAAGTCCCACATGGACTACTGTCTGTTGGACTTTACTTTTTAACATCAGAACGAGTCTATAAGGACATCATGGAACTTTTAGACCTCCTGGGGACCCTCTGAGCAGAAAAAAAGTTCAAAAGGTCCCATATGGACTACTGTCTGGTGGACTTGATCTGACTTTTTAACATCAGAAAGAGTCTATAAGGACATCATCTAGCTTTTAGATCTTCTGGGGACCCGCTGACCAGAAAAAAAGTTCAAAAGGTCCCATATGGACTAATGTCTGGCAGACTTGACTTGACTTTTTAACATCAGAACGAGTCTATAAGGACATCATGGAACTTGTAGATCTCCTGGGGACCCTCTGACCAGAAAAAAAAGTTCAAAAACGTCCCATATGGACTACTGTCTGGCAGACTTGCTCTGACTTTTTAACATCAGAAAGAGTCTATGAGGACATCTTGTAGCTTTTAGATCTTCTGGGGACCCTCTGAGCAGAAAAAAAGTTCAAAGCTCCCATATGGACTACTGTCTGTTGGACTTTACTTGACTTTTTAACATCAGAACGAGTCTATAAGGACATCATGGAACTTTTAGACCTCCTGGGGACCCTCTGAGCAGAAAAAAGTTCAAAAGGTCCAATATGGATTACTGTCTGGCGGACTTGACTTGACTTTTTAACATCAGAACGAGTCTATAAGGACAACATCTAGCTTTTAGGTCTCCTGGGGACCCTCTGAGCAGAAAAAAAAGTTCAAAAACGTCCCATATGGACTACTGTCTGGCAGACTTGCTCTGACTTTTTAACATCAGAAAGAGTCTATGAGGACATCTTGTAGCTTTTAGACCTTCTGGGGACCCTCTGAAAAGAAAAAAAGTTCAACAGGTCCCATATGAACTACTGTCTGGCGGATTTGACTTGACTTTTTAACATCAGAAAGAGTCTATGAGACCATCATGTATCTTTTATACCTTATGGGGACCCTCTGAGCAGAAAAAAAGTTCAAAAGATCCCATATGGACTACTGTCTGATGGACTTGACTTGACTTTTTAACATCAAAAAGAGTCTATGAGGACATCATGTAGCTTTTAGACCTTCTGGGGACCCTCTGAGCAGAAAAAAAGTTCAAAAACTCCCATATGGATTACTGTCTGGCGGACTTGACTTGACTTTTTAATATCAGAACGAGTCTATAAGGACATCATGGAACTTTTAGACCTCTTAGGGACCCTTTGACCAGAAAAAAGGTTCAAAAGGTCCCATATGGACTGCTGTCTGGCGGATTTGACTTGACTTTTTAACATCAGAAAGAGTCTATGAGGACATCATGTAGCTTTTAGACCTTTTGGGGACCCTCTGAACAGAAAAAAAGTTCAAAAAGTCCCATATGGACTACTCTCTGCCGGATTTGACTTGACTTTTTAACATCAGAAAGAGTCTATGAGGACATCTTGTAGCTTTTAGATGTTCTGGGGACCCTCTGAGCAGAAAAAAAAGTTCAAAAGGTCCCATATGGACTACTGTCGTGCGGACTTGACTTGACTTTTTAACATCAAAAAGAGTCTATGAGGACATCTTGTAGCTTTTAGACCTTCGGGGGACCCTCTGAGCAGACAAAAAGTTCAAAAGCTCCTATATGGACTACTGTCTGTTGGACTTTACTTGACTTTTTAAAATCAGAACGAGTCTATAAGGACATCATGGAACTTTTTGACCTCCTGGGGACCCTCTGAGCAGAAAAAAGTTCAAAAGATCCCCTATGGACTACTGTCTGGCGGATTTGACTTGACTTTTTAACATCAGAAAGAGTCTATGAGACCATCAAGTAGCTTTTATACCTTATGGGGACCCTCTGAGCAGAAAAAAAGTTCAAAAGGTCCCATATGGACTACTGTCTGGCGGACTTGACTTGATTTTTTAAAATCAAAAAGAGTCTATGAGGACATCATCTAGCTTTTAGGTCTCCTGGGGACCCTCTGAGCAGAAAAAAGTTCAAAAGCTCCCATATGGACTACTGTCTGGCGGACTTGAATTGACATTTTAACATCAAAAAGAGTCTATGAGGACATCATGTAGCTTTTAGACCTTCTGGGGACCCTCTGAGCAGAAAAAAGTTCAAAAGCTCCCATATGGACTACTGTCTGTTGGACTTTACTTGACTTTTTAACATCAGAACGAGTCTATAAGGACATCATGGAACTTTTAGACCTCCTGGGGACCCTCTGACCAGAAAAAAAGTTCAAAAGGTCCCATATGGATTACTGTCTGGCGGACTTGACTTGACTTTTTAACATCAGAAAGAGTCTATAAGGACATTTTGTAGCTTTTAGATCTTCTGGGGACCCTCTGAGCAGGAAAAAACTTCAAAGGATCCCATATGAACCACTGTCTGGCGGATTTGACTTGACTTTTTAATATCAGAACGAGTCTATGAGGACATCTTGTAGCTTTT
This sequence comes from Siphateles boraxobius, assembly GCF_051911475.1. Taxonomy (NCBI): domain Eukaryota; kingdom Metazoa; phylum Chordata; class Actinopteri; order Cypriniformes; family Leuciscidae; genus Siphateles; species Siphateles boraxobius. The sequence continues at coordinate 3,808,069 of NW_027508920.1, read as the reverse complement.
AGACATTCTGGGGACCCTCTGAGCAGAAAAAAACTTCAAAGGATCCCATATGAACCACTGTCTGGCGGATTTGACTTGACTTTTTAATATCAGAACGAGTCTATGAGGACATCATGTAGCTTTTAGACCTTCTGGGGACCCTCTGAGCAGAAAAAAAGTTCAAAAGATCCCATATGGACTACTGTCTGGCGGACTTGACTTGACTTTTTAACATCAAAAAGAGTCTATGAGGACATCATGTAGCTTTAAGACCTTCTGGGGACCCTCTGAGCAGAAAAAAAGTTCAAAAGCACCCACATAGACTACTGTCTGGCGGACTTTACTTGACTTTTTAACATCAAAAAGAGTCTATGAGGACATCATGGCACTTTTAGACCTCCTGGGGACCCTCTGACCAGAAAAAAAGTTCAAAAGGTCCCATATGGATTACTGTCTGGCGTACTTGACTTGACTTTTTAACATCAGAAAGAGTCTATAAGGACATTTTTTAGCTTTTAGATCTTCTGGGGAGCCTCTGAGCAGAAAAAAAGTTCAAAAGATCCCATATGGACTACTGTCTGGCGGACTTGACTTGACTTTTTAACATCAAAAAGAGTCTATGGGGACATCATGTAGCTTTTAGACATTCTGGGGACCCTCTGAGCAGAAAAAAAGTTCAAAAGCACCCACATAGACTACTGTCTGGCGGACTTGACTTGACTTTTTAACATCAAAAAGAGTCTATGAGGACATCATGCAGCTTTTAGACCTTCTGGGGACCCTCTGAGCAGAAAAAAGTTCAAAAACTCCCATATGGATTACTGTCTGGCGGACTTGACTTGACTTTTTAACATCAGAACGAGTCTATGAGGACGTCATGGAACTTTTAGACCTCCTGGGGACCCTCTTACCAGAAAAAAAGTTCAAAACGTCCCATATGGACTTCTGTCTGGCGGACTTGATCTGACTTTTTAACATCAGAAAGAGTTTATGAGGACATCTTGTAGCTTTTAGATCTTCTGGGGACCCTTTGACCAGAAAAAAGGTCTGTTCAAAAGTTCAAAAGATCCCATATGGACTACTGTCTGGCGGACTTGACTTGACTTTTTAACATCAAAAAGAGTCTATGGGGACATCATGTAGCTTTTAGACATTCTGGGGACCCTCTGAGCAGAAAAAAAGTTCAAAAGCACCCACATAGACTACTGTCTGGCGGACTTGACTTGACTTTTTAACATCAAAAAGAGTCTATGAGGACATCTTGTAGCTTTTAGACCTTCGGGGGACCCTCTGAGCAGACAAAAAGTTCAAAAGCTCCTATATGGACTACTGTCTGTTGGACTTTACTTGACTTTTTAAAATCAGAACGAGTCTATAAGGACATCATGGAACTTTTTGACCTCCTGGGGACCCTCTGAGCAGAAAAAAGTTCAAAAGATCCCCTATGGACTACTGTCTGGCGGATTTGACTTGACTTTTTAACATCAGAAAGAGTCTATGAGACCATCAAGTAGCTTTTATACCTTATGGGGACCCTCTGAGCAGAAAAAAAGTTCAAAAGGTCCCATATGGACTACTGTCTGGCGGACTTGATCTGACTTTTTAACATCAGAAAGAGTCTATGAGGACATCATGTAGCTTTTAGACCTCCTGGGGACCGTCTGATCAGAAAAAAAGTTCAAAAGATCCCATATGGACTACTGTCTGGCGGACTTGACTTGACTTTTTAACATCAGAAAGAGTCTATGAGGACATCATGTAGCTTTTAGACCTCCTGGGGACCGTCTGATCCGAAAAAAAGTTTAAAAGGTCCCATATGGATTACTGTCTTGCGGACTTGATGACTTTTTAACATCAAAAAGAGTTTATGAGGACATCATGTAGCTTTTAGACCTCCTGGGGACCCTCTGAGCAGAAAAAAAGTTAAAAAGGTCCCATATGGATTACTGTCTGGCAGACATGACTTGACTTTTTAACATCAGAAAGAGTCTATGAGGACATCTTGTAGCTTTTAGATCTTCTGGGGACCCTCTGAGCAGAAAAAAAGTTCAAAAGGTCCCATATGGACTACTGTCTGGCGGACTTGACTTGACTTTTTAACATCAGAAAGATTCTATGAGGACATCATGTAGCTTTTAGACCTCCTGGGGACCGTCTGAGCAGAAAAAAAGTTAAAAAGGTCCCATATGGATTACTGTCTGGCGGACTTGACTTGACTTTTTAACATCAGAACGAGTCTATGAGAGCATCTTGTAGCTTTTAGATCTTCTGGGGACCCTCTGAGCAGAAAAAAAGTTCAAAAGGTCCCATATGGACTACTGTCTGGTGGACTTGACTTGACGTTTTAACATCAAAAAGAGTCTATGAGGACATCATGTAGCTTTTAGATCTTCATGGGACCCTCTGAACAGAAAAAAAGTTAAAAAGATCCCATATGGACTACTGTCTGGTGGATTTGACTTGACTTTTTAACATCAGAAAGAGTCTATGAGGACATCTTGTAGCTTTTAGATCTTCTGGGGACCCTCAGAGCAGAAAAAAAATTCAAAAGGTCCCATATGGACTACTGTCTGGCGGACTTGACTTGACTTTTTAACATCAGAAAGAGTCTATGAGGACATCATGTAGCTTTTAGACCTCCTGGGGACCGTCTGATGAGAAAAAAAGTTTAAAAGGTCCCATATGGATTACTGTCTTGCGGACTTGATGACTTTTTAACATCAAAAAGAGTTTATGAGGACATCATGTAGCTTTTAGACCTCCTGGCGACCCTCTGAGCAGAAAAAAAGTTAAAAAGGTCCCATATGGATTACTGTCTGGCGGACTTGACTTTACTTTTTAACATCAGAACGAGTCTAAGAGAACATCTTGTAGCTTTTAGATCTTCTGGGGACCCTCTGAGCAGGAAAAAAGTTCAAAAGATCCCATATGGACTACTGTCTGGTGGACTTGACTTGACTTTTTAACATCAAAAAGAGTCTATGAGGACATCATGTAGCTTTTAGATCTTCTGGGGACCCTCTGAACAGAAAAAAAGTTAAAAAGATCCCATATTGACTACTGTCTGGTGGATTTGACTTGACTTTTTAACATCAGAAAGAGTCTATGAGGACATCTTGTAGCTTTTAGATCTTCTGGGGACCCTCAGAGCAGAATTTTTTTTTCAAAAGGTCCCATATGGACTACTGTCTGGCGGACTTGACTTGACTTTTAACATCAGAAAGAGTCTATGAGGACATCATGTAGCTTTTAGATCTTCTGGGGACCCTCTGAGCAGAAAAAAAGTTCAAAAGATCCTATATGGACTACTGTCTGGCGGATTTGACTTGACTTTTTAACAACAGAAAGAGTCTATGAGGATATCTTGTAGCTTTTAGATCTTCTGGGGACCCTCTGAGCAGAAAAAAAGTTCAAAAGATCCTATATGGACTACTGTCTGGCGGATTTGACTTGACTTTTTAACATCAGAAAGAGTCTATGAGACCATCTTGTAGCTTTTAGACCTTATGGGGACCCTCTGACCAGAAAAACAGTTCAAAAGGTCCCATATGGACAATTTTTTGGCGGACTTGACTTGACTTTTTAACATCAAAAAGAGTCTATGAGGACATCATCTAGCTTTTAGGTCTTCTGGGGACCCTCTGAGCAGAAAAAAAGTTCAAAAGCTCCCAAATGAAAACTGTCTGACTGTCTGGCGGACTTGACTTGACTTTTTAACTTCAGAAAGAGTCTTTGCGGACATCATGTAGCTTTTAGACCTTCTGGGGACCCTCTGAGCAGAAAAAAGTTCAAAAGCTCCCATATGGACTATTGTCTGTTGGACTTTGCTTGACTTTTTAACATCAGAAAAAGTTTATGAGGACATCATGGAGCTTTTAGATCTTCTGAGGACTCTCTGAGCAGAAAAAAAGTTCAAAAGGTACCATTTGGACTACTGTCTGGCGGACTTGACTTGCTTTTTTAACATCAGAAAGAGTCTATGAAGACATTGTGTAGTTTTAAGACCTTATGGAAACCCTCTGAGCAGAAAAAAAGTTCAAAAAGTCCCATATGGACTACTGTCTGTTGAACTTTACTTGACTTTTTAACATCAGAAAGAGTCTATAAGGACATCATGGAACTTTTAGACCTCCTGGGGACCCTCTGACCAGAAAAAAAGTTCAAAAGGTCCCATATGGATTACTGTCTGGCGGACTTGACTTTACTTTTTAACATCAGAACGAGTCTAAGAGAACATCTTGTAGCTTTTAGATCTTCTGGGGACCCTCTGAGCAGAAAAAAAGTTCAAAAGATCCCATATGGACTACTGTTTAGTGGACTTGACTTGACTTTATAACATCAAAAAGAGTCTATGAGGACATCATGTAGCTTTTAGATCTTCTGGGGACCCTCTGAACAGAAAAAAAGTTAAAAAGATCCCATATGGACTACTGTCTGGTGGATTTGACGACTTTTTAACATCAGAAGAGTCTATGAGGACATCTTGTAGCTTTTAGATCTTCTGGGGACCCTCAGAGCAGAATTTTTTTTTCAAAAGGTCCCATATGGACTACTGTCTGGCGGACTTGACTTGACTTTTAACATCAGAAAGAGTCTATGAGGACATCATGTAGCTTTTAGATCTTCTTGGGACCCTCTGAGCAGAAAAAAAGTTCAAAAGATCCTATATGGACTACTGTCTGGCGGATTTGACTTTACTTTTTAACAACAGAAAGAGTCTATGAGGATATCTTGTAGCTTTTAGATCTTCTGGGGACCCTCTGAGCAGAAAAAAAGTTCAAAAGATCCTATATGGACTACTGTCTGGCGGATTTGACTTGACTTTTTAACATCAGAAAGAGTCTATGAGACCATCTTGTAGCTTTTAGACCTTATGGGGACCCTCTGACCAGAAAAACAGTTCAAAAGGTCCCATATGGACAATTTTTTGGCGGACTTGACTTGACTTTTTAACATCAAAAAGAGTCTATGAGGACATCCTCTAGCTTTTAGGTCTTCTGGGGATCCTCTGAGCAGAAAAAAAGTTCAAAAGGTCCCATATGGACTACTGTCTGGCGGACTTGACTTGCCTTTTTAACATCAGAAAGAGTCTATGAGTCCATCATGTAGCTTTTAGACCTTCTGGGGAGCCTCTGAGCAGAAAAAAAGTTCAAAAGGTCCCATATGGACTACTGTCTGGCGGACATGACTTGACTTTTTAACATCAAAAAGAGTCAATGAGGAGATCATGTAGCTTTTAGACCTTCTGGGGACCCTCTGAGCACAATAAAAGTTCAAAAGCTCCCATATGGACTACTGTCTGTTGGACTTTACTTGACTTTTTAACATCAGAACGAGTCTATGAGGACATCATGGAACTTTTAGACCTCCTGGGGACCCTCTGACCAGAAAAAAAGTTCAAAAGGTCCCATATGGATTACTGTCTGGCGGACTTGACAAGAGTTTTTAACATCAGAACGAGTCTATAAGGACATCATGGAACTTTTAGACCTCCTGGGGACCCTCTGACCAGAAAAAAAGTTCAAAAGGTCCCATATGGATTACTGTCTGGCGGACTTGACTTGACTTTTTAACCTCAGAAAGAGTCTATGAGGACATCTTGTAGCTTTTAGGCCTTATGGGGACCCTCTGAGCAGATAAAAAGTTCAAAAGGTCCAATATGGACTACTGTCTGGCGGACTTGACTTGACTGTTTAACATCAAAAAGAGTCTATGAGGACATCATCTAGCTTTTAGGTCTTTTGGGGAACCTCTGAGCAGAAAAAAAGTTCAAAAGCTCCCATATGGACTACTGTCTGTTGGACTTTACTTGACTTTTTAAGATCAGAACGAGTCTATAAGGACATCATGGAACTTTTAGACCTCCTGGGGACCCTCTGACCAGAAAAAAAGTTCAAAAGGTCCCATATGGATTACTGTCTGGCGGACTTGACTTGACTTTTTAACATCAGAACGAGTCTAAAAGGACATCATGGAACTTTTAGACCTTCTGGGGACCCTCTGAGCAGAAAAAAAGTTCAAAAGCTCCCATATGGATTACTGTCTGGCGGACTTGACTTTTTAACATCAAAAAGAGTCTATGAGGACATCATGTAGCTTTTAGACCTCCTGGGGACCCTCTGAGCAGAAAAAAAGTTAAAAAGGTCCCATATGGATTACTGTCTGGTGGACTTGACTTGACTTTTTAACATCAGAACGAGTCTATGAGAACATCTTGTAGCTTTTATATCTTCTGGGGACCCTCTGAGCAGAAAAAAAGTTCAAAAGATCCCATATGGACTACTGTCTGGTGGACTTGACTTGACTTTTTAACATCAAAAAGAGTCTATGAGGACCTCATGTAGCTTTTAGACCTTCTGTGGACCCTCTGAGCAGAAAAAAAGATCAAAATATCCCGTATGGACTACTGTCTGGTGGATTTGACCTGACTTTTTAACATCAGAAAGAGTCTATGAGGACATCATGTAGCTTTTAGACCTCCTGGGGACCGTCTGAGCAGAAAAAAAGTTAAAAAGGTCCCATATGGATTACTGTCTGGCGGACTTGATGACTTTTTAACATCAAAAAGAGTCTATGAGGACATCATGTAGCTTTTAGACCTCCTGGGGACCCTCTGAGCAGAAAAAAAGTTAAAAAGGTCCCATATGGATTACTGTCTGGCGGACTTGACTTGACTTTTTAACATCAGAAAGAGTCTATGAGAACATCTTGTAGCTTTTAGATCTTCTGGGGACCCTCTGAGCAGAAAAAAAGTTCAAAAACTCCCATATGGATTACTGTCTGGCGGACTTGACTTGACTTTTTAATATCAGAACGAGTCTATAAGGACATCATGGAACTTTTAGACCTCCTAGGGACCCTTTGACCAGAAAAAAGGTTCAAAAGGTCCCATATGGACTGCTGTCTGGCGGATTTGACTTGACTTTTTAACATAAGAAAGAGTCTATGAGGACATCCTCTAGCTTTTAGGTCTTCTGGGGATCCTCTGAGCAGAAAAAAAGTTCAAAAGGTCCCATATGGACTACTGTCTGGCGGACTTGACTTGACTTTTTAACTTCAGAAAGAGTCTTTGCCGACATCATGTAGCTTTTAGACCTTCTGGGGACCCTCTGAGCAGAAAAAAAGTTCAAAAGGTCCCATATGGACTACTGTCTGGCGGACTTGACTTGACTTTTTAACATCAAAAAGAGTCTATGAGGACATCATGTAGCTTTTAGACCTTCTGGGGACCCTCTGAGCAGAATAAAAGTTCAAAAGCTCCCATATGGACTACTGTCTGGCGGACTTGACTTGACTTTTTAACATCAAAAAGAGTCTATGAGGACATCATGTCGCTTTTAGACCTTCTGGGGACCCTCTGAGCATAAATAAGTTCAAAAAGTCCCATATGGACTACTGTCTGTTGGACTTTACTTGACTTTTTAACATCAGAACGAGTCTATAAGGACATCTTACAGCTTTTAGACCTTATGGGGACCCTCTGAGCAGATAAAAAGTTCAAAAGGTCCCATATGGACTACTGTCTGGCGGACTTGACTTGACTTTTTAACATCAAAAAGAGTCTATGAGGCCATCATCTAGCTTTTAGGTCTTCTGGGGACCCTCTGAGCAGAAAAAAGTACAAAAGCACCCATATGGACTACTGTCTGTTGGACTTTACTTGACTTTTTAACATCAGAAAGAGTCTATGAGGACATCTTGTAGCTTTTAGACCTTATGGGGACCCTCTGAACAGATAAAAAGTTCAAAAGGTCCCATATGGACTACTGTCTTGCGGACTTGAGTTGACTTTTTAACATCAGAACGAGTCTATAAGGACATCATGGAACTTTTAGACCTTCTGGGGACCCTCTGAGCAGAAAAAAAGTTCAAAAGCTCCCATATGGACTACTGTCTGGCGGACTTGACGACTTTTTAACATAAAAAAGAGTCTATGAGGATATCATGTAGCTTTTAGACCTCCTGGGGACCCTCTGAGCAGAAAAAAAGTTAAAAAGGTCCCATATGGATTACTGTCTGGCGGACTTGACTTGAGTTTTTAACATCAGAAAGAGTCTATGAGAACATCTTGTAGCTTTTAGATCTTCTGGGGACCCTCTGAGCAGAAAAAAAGTTCAAAAGGTCCCATATGGACCACTGTGGGCGGACTTGATTTCCCTTTTTAACATCAGAAAGAGTCTATAAGCACATCATGTAGCTTTTAGACCTTCTCTGGACCCTCTGAGCAGAAAAAAAGATCAAAATATCCCGTATGGACTACTGTCTGGTGGATTTGACCTGACTTTTTAACATCAGAAAGAGTCTATGAGGACATCATGTAGCTTTTAGACCTCCTGGGGACCGTCTGAGCAGAAAAAAAGTTAAAAGGTCCCATATGGATTACTGTCTGGCGGATTTAATGACTTTTTAACATCAAAAAGAGTCTATGAGGACATCATGTAGCTTTTAGACCTCCTGGGGACCCTCTGAGCAGAAAAAAAGTTAAAAAGGTCCCATATGGATTACTGTCTGGCGGACTTGACTTGACTTTTTAACATCAGAAAGAGTCTATGAGAACATCTTGTAGCTTTTAGATCTTCTGGGGACCCTCTGAGCAGAAAAAAAGTTCAAAAGGTCCCATATGGACTACTGTGGGCGGACTTGATTTGCCTTTTTAACATCAGAAAGAGTCTATAAGGACATCATGTAGCTTTTAGATCTTCTGGGGACCCTCTGAGCAGAAAAAAAGTTCAAAAGGTCCCATATGGACTACTGTCTGGCGGACTTGACTTGACTTTTTAACATCAGAAAGAGTCTATGAGGACATCAAGTAGCTTTTAGACCTCCTGGGGATGGTCTGAGCAGATAAAAAGTTCAAAAGGTCCCATATGGACTACTGTCTGGCGGACTTGACTTGACTTTTTAACATCAAAAAGAGTCTATGAGGACATCATCTAGCTTTTAGGTCTTCTGGGGACCCTCTGAGCAGAAAAAAGTACAAAAGCTCCCATATGGACTACTGTCTGTTGGACTTTACTTGACTTTTTAACATCAGAACGAGTCTATAAGGACATCATGGAACTTTTAGACCTCCTGGGGACCCTCTGAGCAGATAAAAAGTTCAAAAGGTCCCATATGGACTACTGTCTTGCGGACTTGAGTTGACTTTTTAACATCAAAAAGAGTCTTTGAGGACATCATGTAGCTTTTAGACCTCCTGGGGACCCTCTGAGCAGAAAAAAAGTTAAAAAGGTCCCATATGGATTACTGTCTGGCGGACTTGACTTGACTTTTTAACATCAGAAAGAGTCTATGAGAACATCTTGTAGCTTTTAGATCTTCTGGGGACCCTCTGAGCAGAAAAAAAGTTCAAAAGGTCCCATATGGACTACTGTGGGCGGACTTGATTTGCCTTTTTAACATCAAAAAGAGTCTATAAGGACATCATGTAGCTTTTAGACCTTCTGTGGACCCTCTGAGCAGAAAAAAAGATCAAAATATCCCGTATGGACTACTGTCTGGTGGATTTGACCTGACTTTTTAACATCAGAAAGAGTCTATGAGGACATCATGTAGCTTTTAGACCTCCTGGGGACCGTCTGAGCAGAAAAAAAGTTAAAAAGGTCCCATATGGATTACTGTCTGGCGGACTTGATGACTTTTTAACATCAAAAAGAGTCTATGAGGACATCATGTAGCTTTTAGACCTCCTGGGGACCCTCTGAGCAGAAAAAAAGTTAAAAAGGTCCCATATGGATTACTGTCTGGCGGACTTGACTTGACTTTTTAACATCAGAAAGAGTCTATAAGGACATCATGTAGCTTTTAGATCTTCGGGGGACCCTCTGAGCAGAAAAAAAGTTCAAAAGGTCCCATATGGACTACTGTCTGGCGGACTTGACTTGACTTTTTAACATCAGAAAGAGTCTATGAGGACATCATGTAGCTTTTAGACCTCCTGGGGACGGTCTGAGCAGAAAAAAAGATAAAAAGGTCCCATATGGATTACTGTCTGGCGGACTTGATGACTTTTTAACATCAAAAAGAGTCTATGAGGACATCATGTAGCTTTTAGACCTCCTGGGGACCCTCTGAGCAGAAAAAAAGTTAAAAAGGTCCCATATGGATTACTGTCTGGCGGACTTGACTTGACTTTTTAACATCAGAACGAGTCTATGAGAACATCTTGTAGCTTTTAGATCTTCTGGGGACCCTCTGAGCAGAAAAAAAGTTCAAAAGATCCCATATGGACTACTGTCTGGTGGACTTGACTTGACTTTTTAACATCAAAAAGAGTCTATGAGGACATCATGTAGCTTTTAGATCTTCTGGGGACCCTCTGAACATAAAAAAAGTTAAAAAGATCCCATATGGACTACTTTCTGGTGGATTTGACTTGACTTTTTAACATCAGAAAGAGTCTATGAGGACATCATGTAGCTTTTAGAGCTCCTGGGGACCCTCTGAGCAGAAAAAAAGTTCAAAAGGTCCCATATGGATTACTGTCTGGCGGACTTGACTTGACTTTTTAACATCAGAAAGAGTCTATGAGAACATCTTGTAGCTTTTAGATCTTCTGGGGACCCTCTGAGCAGAAAAAAAAGTTCAAAAGGTCCCATATGGAGTACTGTCTGGCGGACTTGACTTGACTTTTTAACATCAGAAAGAGTCTATGAGGACATCATGTAGCTTTTAGACCTTCTGGGAGACCCTCTGAGCAGAAAAAAAGTTCAAAAGATCCCATATGGACTACTGTCTGGTGGAATTGACTTGACTTTTTAACATCAAAAAGAGTCTATGAGGACATCATGTAGCTTTTAGACCTTCTGGGGACCCTCTGAGCAGAAAAAAAGTTCAAAAGCTCCCATATGGATTACTGTCTGGCGGACTTGACTTGACTTTTTAACATCAGAAAGAGTCTATGAGAACATCTTGTAGCTTTTAGATCTTCTGGGGACCCTCTGAGCAGAAAAAAAGTTCAAAAACTCCCATATGGATTACTGTCTGGCGGACTTGACTTGACTTTTTAATATCAGAACGAGTCTATAAGGACATCATGGAACTTTTAGACCTCCTAGGGACCCTTTGACCAGAAAAAAGGTTCAAAAGGTCCCATATGGACTGCTGTCTGGCGGATTTGACTTGACTTTTTAACATAAGAAAGAGTCTATGAGGACATCATGTAGCTTTTAGACCTTTTGGGGACCCTCTGAGCAGAAAAAAAGTTCAAAAAGTCCCATATGGACTACTCTCTGGCGGATTTGACTTGACTTTTTAACATCAGAAAGAGTCTATGAGGACATCTTGTAGCTTTTAGATGTTCTGGGGACCCTCTGAGCAGAAAAAAAGTTCAAAAAGTCCCATATGGACTACTCTCTGGCGGATTTGACTTGACTTTTTAACATCAGAAAGAGTCTATGAGGACATCTTGTAGCTTTTAGATGTTCTGGGGACCCTCTGAGCAGAAAAAAAAGTTCAAAAGGTCCCATATGGACTACTGTCGTGCGGACTTGACTTGACTTTTTAACATCAGAAAGAGTCTATGAGGACATCTTGTAGCTTTTAGACCTTCGGGGGACCCTCTGAGCAGACAAAACGTTCAAAAGCTCCTATATGGACTACTGTCTGTTGGACTTTACTTGACTTTTTAAAATCAGAACGAGTCTATAAGGACATCATTGAACTTTTTGACCTCCTGGGGACCCTCTGAGCAGAAAAAAGTTCAAAAGATCCCCTATGGACTACTGTCTGGCGGATTTGACTTGACTTTTTAACATCAGAAAGAGTCTATGAGACCATCAAGTAGCTTTTATACCTTATGGGGACCCTCTGAGCAGAAAAAAGTTCAAAAGGTCCCATATGGACTACTGTCTGGCGGACTTGACTTGATTTTTTAACATCAAAAAGAGTCTATTAGGACATCATGTAGCTTTTAGACCTTCTGGGGACCCTCTGAGCAGAAAAAAGTTCAAAAGGTCCCATATGGACTACTGTCTGGCGGACTTGAATTGACATTTTAACATCAAAAAGAGTCTATTAGGACATCATGTAGCTTTTAGACCTTCTGGGGACCCTCTGAGCAGAAAAAAGTTCAAAAGCTCCCATATGGACTACTGTCTGTTGGACTTTACTTGACTTTTTAACATCAGAACGAGTCTATAAGGACATCATGGAACTTTTAGACCTCCTGGGGACCCTCTGACCAGAAAAAAAGTTCAAAAGGTCCCATATGGATTACTGTCTGGCGGACTTGACTTGACTTTTTAACATCAGAAAGAGTCTATAAGGACATTTTGTAGCTTTTAGATCTTCTGGGGACCCTCTGAGCAGAAAAAAACTTCAAAGGATCCCATATGAACCACTGTCTGGCGGATTTGACTTGACTTTTTAATATCAGAACGAGTCTATGAGGACATCATGTAGCTTTTAGACCTTCTGGGGACCCTCTGAGCAGAAAAAAAGTTCAAAAGATCCCATATGGACTACTGTCTGGCGGACTTGACTTGACTTTTTAACATCAAAAAGAGTCTATGAGGACATCATGTAGCTTTAAGACCTCCTGGGGACCCTCTGATTAGAAAAAAAGTTCAAAAGCACCCACATAGACTACTGTCCGGCGGACTTTACTTGACTTTTTAACATCAAAAAGAGTCTATGAGGACATCATGGCACTTTTAGACCTCCTGGGGTCCCTCTGACCAGAAAAAAAGTTCAAAAGGTCCCATATGGATTACTGTCTGGCGTACTTGACTTGACTTTTTAACATCAGAAAGAGTCTATAAGGACATTTTTTAGCTTTTAGATCTTCTGGGGAGCCTCTGAGCAGAAAAAAAGTACAAAAGATCCCATATGGACTACTGTCTGGCAGATTTGACTTGACTTTTCAACATCAGAAAGAGTCTATGAGGACATCATGTAGCTTTTAGACCTTTTGGGGACCCTCTGAGCAGAAAAAGTTCAAAAAGTCCACTATGGACTACTGTTTTTTGGACTTTACTTGACTTTTTAATATCAGAACGAGTCTATTAGGACATCATGGATCTTTTAGACCTCCTGGGGACCCTTTGACCAGAAAAAAAATTCAAAAGCTCCCATATGGACTACAGTCTGGCAAACTTGACTTGACTGTTTTTACATCAGAAAGAGGCTATGAGGACATCATGTAGCTTTTAGACCTTCTGGGGACCCTCTGAGCAGAAAAAAAGTTCAAAAGGTCCCTTATGGACTACTGTCTGGCGGACTTGACGACTTTTTAACATCAGAAAAAGTTTATGAGGACATCGTGTAGCTTTAAGACCTTCTGGGAACCCTCTGAGCAGAAAAAAAGTTCAAAAAGTCCCACATGGACTACTGTCTGTTGGACTTTACTTTACTTTTTAACATCAGAACGAGTCTATAAGGACATCATGGAACTTTTAGACCTCCTGGGGACCCTCTGAGCAGAAAAAAAGTTCAAAAGGTCCCATATGGACTACTGTCTGGTGGACTTGATCTGACTTTTTAACATCAGAAAGAGTCTATAAGGACATCATCTAGCTTTTAGATCTTCTGGGGACCCGCTGAGCAGAAAAAAAGTTCAAAAGGTCCCATATGGACTAATGTCTGGCAGACTTGACTTGACTTTTTAACATCAGAACGAGTCTATAAGGACATCATGGAACTTTTAGATCTCCTGGGGACCCTCTGACCAGAAAAAAAAGTTCAAAAACGTCCCATATGGACTACTGTCTGGCAGACTTGCTCTGACTTTTTAACATCAGAAAGAGTCTAATGAGGACATCTTGTAGCTTTTAGACCTTCCGGGGAGAAAAAAAGTTCAAAAGGTCCCATATGGACTACTGTCTGGAGGACCTGACTTGACTTTTTTACATCATAAAGTCTATGTGGACCACATGTAGCTTTTAGACCTTCTGGGGACCCTCTGAGGAGAAAAAAAGTTCAAAAGGTCCCATTTGGACCACTGTCTGGAGGTCCTGACTTTACTTTTTAACATCAGAAAGAGTCTATGAGGATGTAGCTTTTTGACCTTCTGAGCAGAAAAAATATCAAAAGCTCCCATATGGACTACTGTCTGACGGACTTGACGACTTTTTAACATCAGAAAGAGTCTATGAGGACATCATGTCGCTTTTAGACCTTCTGGGGAACCTCAAAGGAGTAAAAAGTTCAAAAGGTTCATATGGGCTCCTGTCTGGCGGTCTTAACATCATCATGTGACACGTATAAATAGTTTTGAAAATTTAATAGAAATAAAGTTTATATGTATGAATTTAAACATGTGTAGCCTACTCATTTCACATGAAAAGAAAGAGACAGAAAGGAGAGAAGCTAGAATCAATACTGATTAAATTAGCAGGGTAATAGCAATCATTAAAATCATGTCGGTTTAATACGACATAGGCTACCTTAAAAATGTTTTTAGTTTTATTATGAAAAAAACGGAATGAGTTTTATTTCTTGAATCATGAATGCATTGCAATGCAACAAAGTGCATATTACTTTTAAATGTTATTTTTCCATGCAAAACGCTTGTGCAATGCAACAGCATGCTGATGCAATGTAATGAAACGCATTAGTTGTTAAAATGCATTGCAATGCAACAGAGTGCATATTACTTTTAAATGTTATTCCATGCAAAACGCTTGTGCAATGCAATGTAAAAAAACTCATTAGTTTTGGAATGCATTGCAATGCAACAAAGTGCATATTACTTTTAAATGTTATTCTTCCATGCAAAACGCTTGTGCAAATGCAACAGCACGCTGTTGCAATGGAATGAAACGTATTAGTTCTTGAATGCATTTGCAATGCAACAAAGGGCATATTACTGTTAAATGTTATTCTTTCATGCAAATCGCTTGTGTAATGCAACAGCACGCTGCATTGCATATCTCTTCGTTGAACAATGGAAATAGTTAGTTTTTGCATGCATTGGAAAGCGACAGCTTTGTGATATTTTCTCGTGAGTACACAAATTATTGAGCTGTATGCAACGCAAAAAACAATATGCTGTGAGTTGTCTTTTCAACAGCTGATGCAATTATTCTCCTTCATACACAAATGATTATGTTTAGTTTGGTCATTGCACAAAGGAATAAGTTAGACCTTTTATGCAATGGAATGAAACAACAAAAATGTTATTAAAACAGCAGATTGCTTTGCCCATCTCTTTAATGCACTACGGAATGAGCTAGTTCTTGAATGCATTGCAATGCAATAAAGTGCATATTGCTTATAGGTTATTCTTTGATGCTTTTCGTTTGTATTCTTCGTTACGCATGATCGTATGTGCAATGCAATGCAACAGCAGATTGCATTGCAGATCTGAATTTGCATTGCAGATCATCTTGCATTGCAGATCATCAGCATTGCAGATCATCAGAAAGAGTCTGTAAGGACATCATGTAGCTATTAGACCTTCTGGGGACCCTCTGAGCAGAAAAAAAGTTCAAAAGGTCCCATATGGAGCACTGTCTGTAGGAGCTGACTTGACTTTTTAACATCAGAAAGAGTCTATGAGGACATCTTGTAGCTTTTAGACCTTCTGGGGACCCTCTGAGCAGAAAAAAGATCAAAAGCTCCCATATGGACTACTGTCTGACGGACTTGACGACTTTTTAACATCAGAAAGAGTCTATGAGGACATCATGTCGCTTTTAGACTTTCTGGGGAACCTCCAAGGAGAAAAAAGTTCAAAAGCTTCATATGGACTCCTGTCTGGCGGTCTTAACATCATCATGTGACACATGTATAAATAGTTTTGAAAATTTAAAAGAAATAAAGTTTATATGTATGAATGTAAGCATGTGTAGCCTACTCATTTCACATGAAAAGAAAGAGACAGAAAGGAGAGAAGCTAGAATCAATACTGACTAAATTAGTAGGGTAATAGCAATGATTATAAAATCATGTCGGTTTAAGGGTACGACATAGTCTACCTTAAAAATTGTTTTTAGTTTTATTATGAAAAAAACGGAATGAGTTTAATTTCTTGAGTCTTGAATGCAAACGCTTGTGCAATGTCACGAAACGCATTATTGCTTGAATGCATTGTAATGCAACGGAGTGCATGTTACTTTTAAATGTTATTCTTCCATTCAAAACGCTGTTGCAATGGAATGAAACACATTAGTTCATAAATTCATTTCAATGCAAAAGAGTGCATATTGCTTTTAAATATTATTCTTCCATGCAAAACGCTGTTGCAATGTAATGAAACGCATTAGTTATTAAATGCATTGCAATGCAAACAGAGTGCATATTACTTTCAAATGTTATTCTTCCATGCAAAACGTTTCTGCAATGTAAATGAAACGCATTAGTGCTTGAATGCATTTTAATGCAAAAGAGTGCATATTGCTTTTAAATATTATTCTTCCATGCAAAACGCTGTTGCAATGTAATGAAACGCATTAGTTATTAAATGCATTGCAATGCAAACAGAGTGCATATTACTTTCAAATGTTATTCTTCCATGCAAAACGCTTTGAAATGCAACAACACGCTTTTGCAATGGAATGAAACGCATTAGTTTTGGAATGCATTGCAATGCAACAAATTGCATATTACTTTTAAATGTTATTCTTCCATGCAAAACGCTTGTGCAATGCAACAGCACGCTTGTGCAATTGACTGAAACGGATTAGTTCTTGAATGCATTTGCAATGCAACAAAGTGCATATTACTTTTAAATGTTATTCTTCCATGCAAAACGCTTGTGCAATGCAACAGCACGTTGTTGCAATTGAATGAAACGCATTAGTTCTTGAATGCATTTGCAATGCAACAAAGTGGATATTACTTTAAAATGTTATTCTTTCATGCAAAACGCTTGTGTAATGCAACAGGCCGCTGCATTGCACATCTCTTCGTTGAACAATGGAAATAGTTAGTCATTGCATGCATTGGAAAGCGACAGCTTTGTGATATTTTTCTCGTGAGTACACAAATTAATTAGCTGTATGCAATGCAAAAAACAATATGCTGTGAGTTGTCTTTTCAACAGCTGATGCAATGATTTTCCTTCATACACAAATGATTATGGTTAGTTTGTTAATGGCACAAAGGAATAAGTTAGACCTTTTATGCAATGGAATGAAACAACAAAAATGTTAAAACAGATGATTGTTTTGCCCATCTCTTTAATGCACTACGGAATGAGCTAGTTCTTGAATGCATTACAATGCAATAAAGTGCATATTGCGTAAAGTGCATAGGTTATTCTTCGATGCTCTTATTTTGTATTCTTCGTTACGCTTGATCGTATGTGCAATGCAATGGAACAGCAGATTGCAATGCAGACTAACGCATTAGTTCGTGAATGCATTGCAATGCAAAGAGTTCATATTACTTTCAAATAATATTCTTCCATGCAAAACGCTTGTGCAATGTAATGAAACGCATTAGTGCTTGAATGCATTTTAATGCAACAAAGTGCATATTACTTTTAAATGTTATTCTTCCATGCAAAACGCTGTTGCAATGTAATGAAACGCATTAGTTATTAAATGCATTGCAATGCAAACAGAGTGCATATTACTTTCAAATGTTATTCTTCCATGCAAAACGCTTTGAAATGCAACAACACGCTTTTGCAATGGAATGAAACGCATTAGTTTTGGAATGCATTGCAATGCAACAAATTGCATATTACTTTTAAATGTTATTCTTCCATGCAAAACGCTTGTGCAATGCAACAGCACGCTTGTGCAATTGACTGAAACGGATTAGTTCTTGAATGCATTTGCAATGCAACAAAGTGCATATTACTTTTAAATGTTATTCTTCCATGCAAAACGCTTGTGCAATGCAACAGCACGTTGTTGCAATTGAATGAAACGCATTAGTTCTTGAATGCATTTGCAATGCAACAAAGTGGATATTACTTTAAAATGTTATTCTTTCATGCAAAACGCTTGTGTAATGCAACAGGCCGCTGCATTGCACATCTCTTCGTTGAACAATGGAAATAGTTAGTCATTGCATGCATTGGAAAGCGACAGCTTTGTGATATTTTTCTCGTGAGTACACAAATTAATTAGCTGTATGCAATGCAAAAAACAATATGCTGTGAGTTGTCTTTTCAACAGCTGATGCAATGATTTTCCTTCATACACAAATGATTATGGTTAGTTTGTTAATGGCACAAAGGAATAAGTTAGACCTTTTATGCAATGGAATGAAACAACAAAAATGTTAAAACAGATGATTGTTTTGCCCATCTCTTTAATGCACTACGGAATGAGCTAGTTCTTGAATGCATTACAATGCAATAAAGTGCATATTGCGTAAAGTGCATAGGTTATTCTTCGATGCTCTTATTTTGTATTCTTCGTTACGCTTGATCGTATGTGCAATGCAATGGAACAGCAGATTGCAATGCAGACTAACGCATTAGTTCGTGAATGCATTGCAATGCAAAGAGTTCATATTACTTTCAAATAATATTCTTCCATGCAAAACGCTTGTGCAATGTAATGAAACGCATTAGTGCTTGAATGCATTTTAATGCAACAAAGTGCATATTACTTTTAAATGTTATTCTTCCATGCAAAACGCTGTTGCAATGTAATGAAACGCATCAGTTATTAAATGCATTGCAATACAAACAGAGTGCATATTACTTTCAAATGTTATTCTTCCATGCAAAACGTTTGTGCAATGTAAATGAAACGCATTAGTGCTTGAATGCATTTTAATGCAAAAGAGTGCATATTGCTTTTAAATATTATTCTTCCATGCAAAACGCTGTTGCAATGTAATGAAACGCATTAGTTATTAAATGCATTGCAATGCAAACAGAGTGCATATTACTTTCAAATGTTATTCTTCCATGCAAAACGCTTTGAAATGCAACAACACGCTTTTGCAATGGAATGAAACGCATTAGTTTTGGAATGCATTGCAATGCAACAAATTGCATATTACTTTTAAATGTTATTCTTCCATGCAAAACGCTTGTGCAATGCAACAGCACGCTTGTGCAATTGACTGAAACGGATTAGTTCTTGAATGCATTTGCAATGCAACAAAGTGCATATTACTTTTAAATGTTATTCTTCCATGCAAAACGCTTGTGCAATGCAACAGCACGTTGTTGCAATTGAATGAAACGCATTAGTTCTTGAATGCATTTGCAATGCAACAAAGTGGATATTACTTTTAAATGTTATTCTTTCATGCAAAACGCTTGTGTAATGCAACAGCACGCTGCATTGCACATCTCTTCGTTGAACAATGGAAATAGTTAGTCATTGCATGCATTGGAAAGCGACAGCTTTGTGATATTTTTCTCGTGAGTACACAAATTAATGAGCTGTATACAATGCAAAAAAGAATATGCTGTGAGTTGTCTTTTCAACAGCTGATGCAATGATTTTCCTTCATACACAAATGATTACGTTTAGTTTGTTCATTGCACAAAGGAATAAGTTAGACCTTTTATGCAATGGAATGAAACAACAAAAATGTTATTAAAACAGCAGATTGCTTTGCCCATCTCTTTAATCCACTACGGAATGAGTTAGATCTTGAATGCATTGCAATGCAATAAAGTGCATATTGCTTATAGGTTATTCTTCGATGCTTTTCGTTGGTATATTCGTTACGCTTGATCGTATGTGCAATGCAACAGCATATTGCATTGCAGATCTCTTAATGCACTACGGAATGAGTTAGTTCTTGAACGCATTGCAATGCAAAAAAAGTGCATATCGCTTATATGTTATTCTAACGCTTTATCATATGTGCAATGCAAGTTTTTTAGTTTTTTTCATTGCACAAAGGAATAAGTTAGTCCTTTTATGCGATGGAATGAAACAACAAAACGTTTTTAAAACAGCAGATTGCGTTGCCGTTCTCTTTAATGCACTACAAAAAGAGTTAGTTCTTGAGTGCATTGCTAAAAAGCGCATATTGCTTATGCACAACGCTTCAACTTTTGTGCAATGCAAATCAATATCTTCAATGCCTACTGAATGTTAGTTCTTGAATGCTTTGCAATGCAAAAACGTGCATATCGTTTATGTTATTCTGCTTTATCATATGTGCAATGCAAAAGCAGTTTTTAGCGTTAGTTTTTTTCATTGCACAAAGGAATAAGTTAGTCCTTTTGTACAATGGAATGAAACAACAATAATGTTATTAAAACAACAGATTGCATTGCCCATCTCTTTAATGCACTACAAAATGAGTTAGTTCTTGAATACATTGTAATTCAACAATGCCTTTTGACCTTTTAACATCAGAAAGAGTCTATGAGGACATCATGTAGCTTTTAGACCTTCTGGGGACCCTCTGAGCAGAAAAAAAGTTAAAAAGGTCCCATATGGATTACTGTCTGGCGGACTTGACTTGACTTTTTAACATCAGAACGAGTCTATGAGAACATCTTGTAGCTTTTAGATCTTCTGGGGACCCTCTGAGCAGACAAAAAGTTCAAAAGCTCCCATATGGACTACTGTCTGGCGGACTTGACTTGACTTTTTAACATCAGAAAGAGTCTATGAGGACATCATGTAGCTTTTAGACCTCCTGGGGATCGTCTGATCAGAAAAAAAGTTTAAAAGGTCCCATATGGATTACTGTCTTGCGGACTTGATGACTTTTTAACATCAAAAAGAGTTTATGAGGACATCATGTAGCTTTTAGACCTCCTGGGGACCCTCTGAGCAGAAAAAAAGTTAAAAAGGTCCCATATGGATTACTGTCTGGCAGACTTGACTTGACTTTTTAACATCAGAAAGAGTCTATGAGGACATCTTGTAGCTTTTAGATCTTCTGGGGACCCTATGAGCAGAAAAAAAGTTCAAAAGGTCCCATATGGACTATTGTCTGGCGGACTTGACTTGACTTTTTAACATCAGAAAGATTCTATGAGGACATCATGTAGCTTTTAGACCTCCTGGGGACCGTCTGAGCAGAAAAAAAGTTAAAAAGGTCCCATATGGATTACTGTCTGGCGGACTTGATGACTTTTTAACATCAAAAAGAGTCTATGAGGACATCATGTAGCTTTTAGACCTCCTGGGGACCCTCTGAGCAGAAAAAAAGTTAAAAAGGTCCCATATGGATTACTGTCTGGCGGACTTGACTTTACTTTTTAACATCAGAACGAGTCTAAGAGAACATCTTGTAGCTTTTAGATCCTCTGAGCAGAAAAAAAGTTCAAAAGATCCCATATGGACTACTTTCTGTTGGACTTGACTTGACTTTTTAACATCAAAAAGAGTCTATGAGGACATCATGTAGCTTTTAGATCTTCTGGGGACCCTCTGAACAGAAAAAAAGTTAAAAAGATCCCATATGGACTATTGTCTGGTGGATTTGACTTGACTTTTTAACATCAGAAAGAGTCTATGAGGACATCTTGTAGCTTTTAGATCTTCTGGGGACCCTCAGAGCAGAATTTTTTTTTCAAAAGGTCCCATATGGACTACTGTCTGGCGGACTTGACTTGACTTTTAACATCAGAAAGAGTCTATGAGGACATCATGTAGCTTTTAGATCTTCTGGGGACCCTCTGAGCAGAAAAAAAGTTCAAAAGATCCTATATGGACTACTGTCTGGCGGATTTGACTTGACTTTTTAACAACAGAAAGAGTCTATGAGGATATCTTGTAGCTTTTAGATCTTCTGGGGACCCTCTGAGCAGAAAAAAAGTTCAAAAGATCCTATATGGACTACTGTCTGGCGGATTTGACTTGACTTTTTAACATCAGAAAGAGTCTATGAGACCATCTTGTAGCTTTTAGACCTTATGGGGACCCTCTGACCAGAAAAACAGTTCAAAAGGTCCCATATGGACAATTTTTTGGCGGACTTGACTTGACTTTTTAACATCAAAAAGAGTCTATGAGGACATCATCTAGCTTTTAGGTCTTCTGGGGACCCTCTGAGCAGAAAAAAAGTTCAAAAGCTCCCATATGAAAACTGTCTGACTGTCTGGCGGACTTGACTTGACTTTTTAACTTCAGAAAGAGTCTTTGCGGACATCATGTAGCTTTTAGACCTTCTGGGGACCCTCTGAGCAGAAAAAAGTTCAAAAGCTCCCATATGGACTATTGTCTGTTGGACTTTGCTTGACTTTTTAACATCAGAAAAAGTTTTTGAGGACATCATGGAGCTTTTAGATCTTCTGAGGACTCTCTGAGCAGAAAAAAAGTTCAAAAGGTACCATTTGGACTACTGTCTGGCGGACTTGACTTGCCTTTTTAACATCAGAAAGAGTCTATGAGGACATTGTGTAGTTTTAAGACCTTATGGAAACCCTCTGAGCAGAAAAAAAGTTCAAAAAGTCCCATATGGACTACTGTCTGTTGAACTTTACTTGACTTTTTAACATCAGAAAGAGTCTATAAGGACATCATGGAACTTTTAGACCTCCTGGGAACCCTCTGACCAGAAAAAAAGTTCAAAAGGTCCCATATGGATTACTGTCTGGCGGACTTGACTTTACTTTTTAACATCAGAACGAGTCTAAGAGAACATCTTGTAGCTTTTAGATCTTCTGGGGACCCTCTGAGCAGAAAAAAAGTTCAAAAGATCCCATATGGACTACTGTCTGGTGGACTTGACTTGACTTTTTAACATCAAAAAGAGTCTATGAGGACATCATGTAGCTTTTAGATCTTCTGGGGACCCTCTGAACAGAAAAAAAGTTAAAAAGATCCCATATGGACTACTGTCTGGTGGATTTGACTTGACTTTTTAACATCAGAAAGAGTCTATGAGGACATCTTGTAGCTTTTAGATCTTCTGGGGACCCTCAGAGCAGAAATTTTTTTTCAAAAGGTCCCATATGGACTACTGTCTGGCGGACTTGACTTGACTTTTTAACAACAGAAAGAGTCTATGAGGATATCTTGTAGCTTTTAGATCTTCTGGGGACCCTCTGAGCAGAAAAAAAGTTCAAAAGATCCTATATGGACTACTGTCTGGCGGATTTGACTTGACTTTTTAACATCAGAAAGAGTCTATGAGACCATCTTGTAGCTTTTAGACCTTATGGGGACCCTCTGACCAGAAAAACAGTTCAAAAGGTCCCATATGGACAATTTTTTGGCGGACTTGACTTGACTTTTTAACATCAAAAAGAGTCTATGAGGACATCATCTAGCTTTTAGGTCTTCTGGGGACCCTCTGAGCAGAAAAAAAGTTCAAAAGCTCCCAAATGAAAACTGTCTGACTGTCTGGCGGACTTGACTTGACTTTTTAACTTCAGAAAGAGTCTTTGCGGACATCATGTAGCTTTTGGACCTTCTGGGGACCCTCTGAGCAGAAAAAAGTTCAAAAGCTCCCATATGGATTATTGTCTGTTGGACTTTGCTTGACTTTTTAACATCAGAAAAAGTTTATGAGGACATCATGGAGCTTTTAGATCTTCTGAGGACTCTCTGAGCAGAAAAAAAGTTCAAAAGGTACCATTTGGACTACTGTCTGGCGGACTTGACTTGCCTTTTTAACATCAGAAAGAGTCTATGAGGACATTGTGTAGTTTTAAGACCTTATGGAAACCCTCTGAGCAGAAAAAAAGTTCAAAAAGTCCCATATGGACTACTGTCTGTTGAACTTTACTTGACTTTTTAACATCAGAAAGAGTCTATAAGGACATCATGGAACTTTTAGACCTCCTGGGGACCCTCTGACCAGAAAAAAAGTTCAAAAGGTCCCATATGGATTAATGTCTGGCGGATTTGACTTGACTTTTTAACAACAGAAAGAGTCTATGAGGATATCTTGTAGCTTTTAGATCTTCTGGGGACCCTCTGGCCAGAAAAAAAGTTCAAAAGATCCCATATGGACTACTGTCTGGCGGACTTGATCTGACTTTTTAACATCAGAAAGAGTCTATGAGGACATCTTGTAGCTTTTAGATCTTCTGGGGACCCTACGAGCAGAAAAAAAGTTCAAAAGGTCCCATATGGACTACTGTCTGGCGGACTTGACTTGACTTTTTAACATTAGAAAGAGTCTATGAGGACATCCTCTAGCTTTTAGGTCTTCTGGGGATCCTCTGAGCAGAAAAAAAGTTCAAAAGGTCCCATATGGACTACTGTCTGGCGGACTTGACTTGCCTTTTTAACATCAGAAAGAGTCTATGAGTCCATCATGTATCTTTTAGACCTTCTGGGGAGCCTCTGAGCAGAAAAAAAGTTCAAAAGGTCCCATATGGACTACTGTCTGGCGGACTTGACTTGATTTTTTAACATCAAAAAGAGTCAATGAGGACATCATGTAGCTTTTAGACCTTCTGGGGACCCTCTGAGCACAATAAAAGTTCAAAAGCTCCCATATGGACTACTGTCTGTTGGACTTTACTTGACTTTTTAACATCAGAACGAGTCTATGAGGACATCATGGAACTTTTAGACCTCCTGGGGACCCTCTGACCAGAAAAAAAGTTCAAAAGGTCCCATATGGATTACTGTCTGGCGGACTTGACAAGAGTTTTTAACATCAGAACGAGTCTATAAGGACATCATGGAACTTTTAGACCTCCTGGGGACCCTCTGACCAGAAAAAAAGTTCAAAAGGTCCCATATGGATTACTGTCTGGCGGACTTGACTTGACTTTTTAACCTCAGAAAGAGTCTATGAGGACATCTTGTAGCTTTTAGGCCTTATGGGGACCCTCTGAGCAGATAAAAAGTTCAAAAGGTCCAATATGGACTACTGTCTGGCGGACTTGACTGACTGTTTAACATCAAAAAGAGTCTATGAGGAAATCATCTAGCTTTTAGGTCTTTTGGGGACCCTCTGAGCAGAAAAAAAGTTCAAAAGCTCCCATATGGACTACTGTCTGTTGGACTTTACTTGACTTTTTAAGATCAGAACGAGTCTATAAGGACATCATGGAACTTTTAGACCTCCTGGGGACCCTCTGACCAGAAAAAAAGTTCAAAAGGTCCCATATGGATTACTGTCTGGCGGACTTGACTTGACTTTTTAACATCAGAACGAGTCTAAAAGGACATCATGGAACTTTTAGACCTTCTGGGGACCCTCTGAGCAGAAAAAAAGTTCAAAAGCTCCCATATGGACTACTGTCTGGCGGACTTGACTTGACTTTTTAACTTCAGAAAGAGTCTTTGCCGACATCATGTAGCTTTTAGACCTTCTGGGGACCCTCTGAGCAGAAAAAAAGTTCAAAAGGTCCCATATGGACTACTGTCTGGCGGACTTGACTTGACTTTTTAACATCAAAAAGAGTCTATGAGGACATCATGTAGCTTTTAGACCTTCTGGGGACCCTCTGAGCAGAATAAAAGTTCAAAAGCTCCCATATGGACTACTGTCTGGCGGACTTGACTTGACTTTTTAACATCAAAAAGAGTCTATGAGGACATCATGTCGCTTTTAGACCTTCTGGGGACCCTCTGAGCATAAATAAGTTCAAAAAGTCCCATATGAACTACTGTCTGTTGGACTTTACTTGACTTTTTAACATCAGAAAGAGTCTATAAGGACATCATGGAACTTTTAGACCTCCTGGGGACCCTCTGACCAGAAAAAAAGTTCAAAAGGTCCCATATGGATTACTGTCTGGCGGACTTGACTTTACTTTTTAACATCAGAACGAGTCTAAGAGAACATCTTGTAGCTTTTAGATCTTCTGGGGACCCTCTGAGCAGAAAAAAAGTTCAAAAGATCCCATATGGACTACTGTCTGGTGGACTTGACTTGACTTTTTAACATCAAAAAGAGTCTATGAGGACATCATGTAGCTTTTAGATCTTCTGGGGACCCTCTGAACAGAAAAAAAGTTAAAAAGATCCCATATGGACTACTGTCTGGTGGATTTGACTTGACTTTTTAACATCAGAAAGAGTCTATGAGGACATCTTGTAGCTTTTAGATCTTCTGGGGACCCTCAGAGCAGAATTTTTTTTTCAAAAGGTCCCATATGGACTACTGTCTGGCGTACTTGACTTGACTTTTAACATCAGAAAGAGTCTATGAGGACATCATGTAGCTTTTAGATCTTCTGGGGACCCTCTGAGCAGAAAAAAAGATCAAAAGATCCTATATGGACTACTGTCTGGCGGATTTGACTTGACTTTTTAACAACAGAAAGAGTCTATGAGGATATCTTGTAGCTTTTAGATCTTCTGGGGACCCTCTGAGCAGAAAAAAAGTTCAAAAGATCCTATATGGACTACTGTCTGGCGGATTTGACTTGACTTTTTAACATCAGAAAGAGTCTATGAGACCATCTTGTAGCTTTTAGACCTTATGGGGACCCTCTGACCAGAAAAACAGTTCAAAAGGTCCCATATGGACAATTTTTTGGCGGACTTGACTTGACTTTTTAACATCAAAAAGAGTCTATGAGGACATCATCTAGCTTTTAGGTCTTCTGGGGACCCTCTGAGCAGAAAAAAAGTTCAAAAGCTCCCAAATGAAAACTGTCTGACTGTCTGGCGGACTTGACTTGACTTTTTAACTTCAGAAAGAGTCTTTGCGGACATCATGTAGCTTTTAGACCTTCTGGGGACCCTCTGAGCAGAAAAAAGTTCAAAAGCTCCCATATGGACTATTGTCTGTTGGACTTTGCTTGACTTTTTAACATCAGAAAAAGTTTATGAGGACATCATGGAGCTTTTAGATCTTCTGAGGACTCTCTGAGCAGAAAAAAAGTTCAAAAGGTACCATTTGGACTACTGTCTGGCGGACTTGACTTGCCTTTTTAACATCAGAAAGAGTCTATGAGGACATTGTGTAGTTTTAAGACCTTATGGAAACCCTCTGAGCAGAAAAAAAGTTCAAAAAGTCCCATATGGACTACTGTCTGTTGAACTTTACTTGACTTTTTAACATCAGAAAGAGTCTATAAGGACATCATGGAACTTTTAGACCTCCTGGGGACCCTCTGACCAGAAAAAAAGTTCAAAAGGTCCCATATGGATTACTGTCTGGCGGACTTGACTTTACTTTTTAACATCAGAACGAGTCTAAGAGAACATCTTGTAGCTTTTAGATCTTCTGGGGACCCTCTGAGCAGAAAAAAAGTTCAAAAGATCCCATATGGACTACTGTCTGGTGGACTTGACTTGACTTTTTAACATCAAAAAGAGTCTATGAGGACATCATGTAGCTTTTAGATCTTCTGGGGACCCTCTGAACAGAAAAAAAGTTAAAAAGATCCCTTATGGACTACTGTCTGGTGGATTTGACTTGACTTTTTAACATCAGAAAGAGTCTATGAGGACATCTTGTAGCTTTTAGATCTTCTGGGGACCCTCAGAGCAGAATTTTTTTTTCAAAAGGTCCCATATGGACTACTGTCTGGCGGACTTGACTTGACTTTTAACATCAGAAAGAGTCTATGAGGACATCATGTAGCTTTTAGATCTTCTGGGGACCCTCTGAGCAGAAAAAAAGATCAAAAGATCCTATATGGACTACTGTCTGGCGGATTTGACTTGACTTTTTAACAACAGAAAGAGTCTATGAGGATATCTTGTAGCTTTTAGATCTTCTGGGGACCCTCTGAGCAGAAAAAAAGTTCAAAAGATCCTATATGGACTACTGTCTGGCGGATTTGACTTGACTTTTTAACATCAGAAAGAGTCTATGAGACCATCTTGTAGCTTTTAGACCTTATGGGGACCCTCTGACCAGAAAAACAGTTCAAAAGGTCCCATATGGACAATTTTTTGGCGGACTTGACTTGACTTTTTAACATCAAAAAGAGTCTATGAGGACATCATCTAGCTTTTAGGTCTTCTGGGGACCCTCTGAGCAGAAAAAAAGTTCAAAAGCTCCCAAATGAAAACTGTCTGACTGTCTGGCGGACTTGACTTGACTTTTTAACTTCAGAAAGAGTCTTTGCGGACATCATGTAGCTTTTAGACCTTCTGGGGACCCTCTGAGCAGAAAAAAGTTCAAAAGCTCCCATATGGACTATTGTCTGTTGGACTTTGCTTGACTTTTTAACATCAGAAAAAGTTTATGAGGACATCATGGAGCTTTTAGATCTTCTGAGGACTCTCTGAGCAGAAAAAAAGTTCAAAAGGTACCATTTGGACTACTGTCTGGCGGACTTGACTTGCCTTTTTAACATCAGAAAGAGTCTATGAGGACATTGTGTAGTTTTAAGACCTTATGGAAACCCTCTGAGCAGAAAAAAAGTTCAAAAAGTCCCATATGGACTACTGTCTGTTGAACTTTACTTGACTTTTTAACATCAGAAAGAGTCTATAAGGACATCATGGAACTTTTAGACCTCCTGGGGACCCTCTGACCAGAAAAAAAGTTCAAAAGGTCCCATATGGATTAATGTCTGGCGGATTTGACTTGACTTTTTAACAACAGAAAGAGTCTATGAGGATATCTTGTAGCTTTTAGATCTTCTGGGGACCCTCTGGCCAGAAAAAAAGTTCAAAAGATCCCATATGGACTACTGTCTGGCAGACTTGATCTGACTTTTTAACATCAGAAAGAGTCTATGAGGACATCTTGTAGCTTTTAGATCTTCTGGGGACCCTCCGAGCAGAAAAAAAGTTCAAAAGGTCCCATATGGACTACTGTCTGGCGGACTTGACTTGACTTTTTAACATTAGAAAGAGTCTATGAGGACATCCTCTAGCTTTTAGGTCTTCTGGGGATCCTCTGAGCAGAAAAAAAGTTCAAAAGGTCCCATATGGACTACTGTCTGGCGGACTTGACTTGCCTTTTTAACATCAGAAAGAGTCTATGAGTCCATCATGTAGCTTTTAGACCTTCTGGGGAGCCTCTGAGCAGAAAAAAAGTTCAAAAGGTCCCATATGGACTACTGTCTGGCAGACTTGACTTGACTTTTTAACATCAAAAAGAGTCAATGAGGACATCTAGTAGCTTTTAGACCTTCTGGGGACCCTCTGAGCACAATAAAAGTTCAAAAGCTCCCATATGGACTACTGTCTGTTGGACTTTACTTGACTTTTTAACATCAGAACGAGTCTATGAGGACATCATTGAACTTTTAGACCTCCTGGGGACCCTCTGACCAGAAAAAAAGTTCAAAAGGTCCCATATGGATTACTGTCTGGCGGACTTGACAAGAGTTTTTAACATCAGAACGAGTCTATAAGGACATCATGGAACTTTTAGACCTCCTGGGGACCCTCTGACCAGAAAAAAAGTTCAAAAGGTCCCATATGGATTACTGTCTGGCGGACTTGACTTGACTTTTTAACCTCAGAAAGAGTCTATGAGGACATCTTGTAGCTTTTAGGCCTTATGGGGACCCTCTGAGCAGATAAAAAGTTCAAAAGGTCCAATATGGACTACTGTCTGGCGGACTTGACTTGACTGTTTAACATCAAAAAGAGTCTATGAGGAAATCATCTAGCTTTTAGGTCTTTTGGGGACCCTCTGAGCAGAAAAAAAGTTCAAAAGCTCCCATATGGACTACTGTCTGTTGGACTTTACTTGACTTTTTAAGATCAGAACGAGTCTATAAGGACATCATGGAACTTTTAGACCTCCTGGGGACCCTCTGACCAGAAAAAAAGTTCAAAAGGTCCCATATGGATTACTGTCTGGCGGACTTGACTTGACTTTTTAACATCAGAACGAGTCTAAAAGGACATCATGGAACTTTTAGACCTTCTGGGGACCCTCTGAGCAGAAAAAAAGTTCAAAAGCTCCCATATGGACTACTGTCTGGCGGACTTGACCTGACTTTTTAACTTCAGAAAGAGTCTTTGCCGACATCATGTAGCTTTTAGACCTTCTGGGGACCCTCTGAGCAGAAAAAAAGTTCAAAAGGTCCCATATGGACTACTGTCTGGCGGACTTGACTTGACTTTTTAACATCAAAAAGAGTCTATGAGGACATCATGTAGCTTTTAGACCTTCTGGGGACCCTCTGAGCAGAATAAAAGTTCAAAAGCTCCCATATGGACTACTGTCTGGCGGACTTGACTTGACTTGACTTTTTAACATCAAAAAGAGTCTATGAGGACATCATGTCGCTTTTAGACCTTCTGGGGACCCTCTGAGCATAAATAAGTTCAAAAAGTCCCATATGAACTACTGTCTGTTGGACTTTACTTGACTTTTTAACATCAGAAAGAGTCTATAAGGACATCATGGAACTTTTAGACCTCCTGGGGACCCTCTGACCAGAAAAAAAGTTCAAAAGGTCCCATATGGATTACTGTCTGGCGGACTTGACTTTACTTTTTAACATCAGAACGAGTCTAAGAGAACATCTTGTAGCTTTTAGATCTTCTGGGGACCCTCTGAGCAGAAAAAAAGTTCAAAAGATCCCATATGGACTACTGTCTGGTGGACTTGACTTGACTTTTTAACATCAAAAAGAGTCTATGAGGACATCATGTAGCTTTTAGATCTTCTGGGGACCCTCTGAACAGAAAAAAAGTTAAAAAGATCCCATATGGACTACTGTCTGGTGGATTTGACTTGACTTTTTAACATCAGAAAGAGTCTATGAGGACATCTTGTAGCTTTTAGATCTTCTGGGGACCCTCAGAGCAGAATTTTTTTTTCAAAAGGTCCCATATGGACTACTGTCTGGCGGACTTGACTTGACTTTTAACATCAGAAAGAGTCTATGAGGACATCATGTAGCTTTTAGATCTTCTGGGGACCCTCTGAGCAGAAAAAAAGATCAAAAGATCCTATATGGACTACTGTCTGGCGGATTTGACTTGACTTTTTAACAACAGAAAGAGTCTATGAGGATATCTTGTAGCTTTTAGATCTTCTGGGGACCCTCTGAGCAGAAAAAAAGTTCAAAAGATCCTATATGGACTACTGTCTGGCGGATTTGACTTGACTTTTTAACATCAGAAAGAGTCTATGAGACCATCTTGTAGCTTTTAGACCTTATGGGGACCCTCTGACCAGAAAAACAGTTCAAAAGGTCCCATATGGACAATTTTTTGGCGGACTTGACTTGACTTTTTAACATCAAAAAGAGTCTATGAGGACATCATCTAGCTTTTAGGTCTTCTGGGGACCCTCTGAGCAGAAAAAAAGTTCAAAAGCTCCCAAATGAAAACTGTCTGACTGTCTGGCGGACTTGACTTGACTTTTTAACTTCAGAAAGAGTCTTTGCGGACATCATGTAGCTTTTAGACCTTCTGGGGACCCTCTGAGCAGAAAAAAGTTCAAAAGCTCCCATATGGACTATTGTCTGTTGGACTTTGCTTGACTTTTTAACATCAGAAAAAGTTTATGAGGACATCATGGAGCTTTTAGATCTTCTGAGGACTCTCTGAGCAGACAAAAAGTTCAAAAGGTACCATTTGGACTACTGTCTGGCGGACTTGACTTGCCTTTTTAACATCAGAAAGAGTCTATGAGGACATTGTGTAGTTTTAAGACCTTATGGAAACCCTCTGAGCAGAAAAAAAGTTCAAAAAGTCCCATATGGACTACTGTCTGTTGAACTTTACTTGACTTTTTAACATCAGAAAGAGTCTATAAGGACATCATGGAACTTTTAGACCTCCTGGGGACCCTCTGACCAGAAAAAAAGTTCAAAAGGTCCCATATGGATTAATGTCTGGCGGATTTGACTTGACTTTTTAACAACAGAAAGGGTCTATGAGGATATCTTGTAGCTTTTAGATCTTCTGGGGACCCTCTGGCCAGAAAAAAAGTTCAAAAGATCCTATATGGACTACTGTCTGGCGGACTTGATCTGACTTTTTAACATCAGAAAGAGTCTATGAGGACATCTTGTAGCTTTTAGATCTTCTGGGGACCCTCCGAGCAGAAAAAAAGTTCAAAAGGTCCCATATGGACTACTGTCTGGCGGACTTGACTTGACTTTTTAACATTAGAAAGAGTCTATGAGGACATCCTCTAGCTTTTAGGTCTTCTGGGGATCCTCTGAGCAGAAAAAAAGTTCAAAAGGTCCCATATGGACTACTGTCTGGCGGACTTGACTTGCCTTTTTAACATCAGAAAGAGTCTATGAGTCCATCATGTAGCTTTTAGACCTTCTGGGGAGCCTCTGAGCAGAAAAAAAGTTCAAAAGGTCCCATATGGACTACTGTCTGGCGGACTTGACTTGACTTTTTAACATCAAAAAGAGTCAATGAGGACATCATGTAGCTTTTAGACCTTCTGGGGACCCTTTGAGCACAATAAAAGTTCAAAAGCTCCCATATGGACTACTGTCTGTTGGACTTTACTTGACTTTTTAACATCAGAACGAGTCTATGAGGACATCATGGAACTTTTAGACCTCCTGGGGACCCTCTGACCAGAAAAAAAGTTCAAAAGGTCCCATATGGATTACTGTCTGGCGGACTTGACAAGAGTTTTTAACATCAGAACGAGTCTATAAGGACATCATGGAACTTTTAGACCTCCTGGGGACCCTCTGACCAGAAAAAAAGTTCAAAAGGTCCCATATGGATTACTGTCTGGCGGACTTGACTTGACTTTTTAACCTCAGAAAGAGTCTATGAGGACATCTTGTAGCTTTTAGGCCTTATGGGGACCCTCTGAGCAGATAAAAAGTTCAAAAGGTCCAATATGGACTACTGTCTGGCGGACTTGACTTGACTGTTTAACATCAAAAAGAGTCTATGAGGAAATCATCTAGCTTTTAGGTCTTTTGGGGACCCTCTGAGCAGAAAAAAAGTTCAAAAGCTCCCATATGGACTACTGTCTGTTGGACTTTACTTGACTTTTTAAGATCAGAACGAGTCTATAAGGACATCATGGAACTTTTAGACCTCCTGGGGACCCTCTGACCAGAAAAAAAGTTCAAAAGGTCCCATATGGATTACTGTCTGGCGGACTTGACTTGACTTTTTAACATCAGAACGAGTCTAAAAGGACATCATGGAACTTTTAGACCTTCTGGGGACCCTCTGAGCAGAAAAAAAGTTCAAAAGCTCCCATATGGACTACTGTCTAGCGGACTTGACTTGACTTTTTAACTTCAGAAAGAGTCTTTGCCGACATCATGTAGCTTTTAGACCTTCTGGGGACCCTCTGAGCAGAAAAAAAGTTCAAAAGGTCCCATATGGACTACTGTCTGGCGGACTTGACTTGACTTTTTAACATCAAAAAGAGTCTATGAGGACATCATGTAGCTTTTAGACCTTCTGGGGACCCTCTGAGCAGAATAAAAGTTCAAAAGCTCCCATATGGACTACTGTCTGGCGGACTTGACTTGACTTTTTAACATCAAAAAGAGTCTATGAGGACATCATGTCGCTTTTAGACCTTCTGGGGACCCTCTGAGCATAAATAAGTTCAAAAAGTCCCATATGAACTACTGTCTGTTGGACTTTACTTGACTTTTTAACATCAGAAAGAGTCTATAAGGACATCATGGAACTTTTAGACCTCCTGGGGACCCTCTGACCAGAAAAAAAGTTCAAAAGGTCCCATATGGATTACTGTCTGGCGGACTTGACTTTACTTTTTAACATCAGAACGAGTCTAAGAGAACATCTTGTAGCTTTTAGATCTTCTGGGGACCCTCTGAGCAGAAAAAAAAAGTTCAAAAGAACCCATATGGACTACTGTCTGGTGGACTTGACTTGACTTTTTAACATCAAAAAGAGACTATAAGGACATCATGTAGCTTTTAGATCTTCTGGGGAACCTCTGAACAGAAAAAAAGTTAAAAAGATCCCATATGGACTACTGTCTGGTGGATTTGACTTGACTTTTTAACATCAGAAAGAGTCTATGAGGACATCTTGTAGCTTTTAGATCTTCTGGGGACCCTCAGAGCAGAAATTTTTTTTCAAAAGGTCCCATATGGACTACTGTCTGGCGGACTTGACTTGACTTTTAACATCAGAAAGAGTCTATGAGGACATCATGTAGCTTTTAGATCTTCTGGGGACCCTCTGAGCAGAAAAAAAGATCAAAAGATCCTATATGGACTACTGTCTGGCGGATTTGACTTGACTTTTTAACAACAGAAAGAGTCTATGAGGATATCTTGTAGCTTTTAGATCTTCTGGGGACCCTCTGAGCAGAAAAAAAGTTCAAAAGATCCTATATGGACTACTGTCTGGCGGATTTGACTTGACTTTTTAACATCAGAAAGAGTCTATGAGACCATCTTGTAGCTTTTAGACCTTATGGGGACCCTCTGACCAGAAAAACAGTTCAAAAGGTCCCATATGGACAATTTTTTGGCGGACTTGACTTGACTTTTTAACATCAAAAAGAGTCTATGAGGACATCATCTAGCTTTTAGGTCTTCTGGGGACCCTCTGAGCAGAAAAAAAGTTCAAAAGCTCCCAAATGAAAACTGTCTGACTGTCTGGCGGACTTGACTTGACTTTTTAACTTCAGAAAGAGTCTTTGCGGACATCATGTAGCTTTTAGACCTTCTGGGGACCCTCTGAGCAGAAAAAAGTTCAAAAGCTCCCATATGGACTATTGTCTGTTGGACTTTGCTTGACTTTTTAACATCAGAAAAAGTTTATGAGGACATCATGGAGCTTTTAGATCTTCTGAGGACTCTCTGAGCAGAAAAAAAGTTCAAAAGGTACCATTTGGACTACTGTCTGGCGGACTTGACTTGCCTTTTTAACATCAGAAAGAGTCTATGAGGACATTGTGTAGTTTTAAGACCTTATGGAAACCCTCTGAGCAGAAAAAAAGTTCAAAAAGTCCCATATGGACTACTGTCTGTTGAACTTTACTTGACTTTTTAACATCAGAAAGAGTCTATAAGGACATCATGGAACTTTTAGACCTCCTGGGGACCCTCTGACCAGAAAAAAAGTTCAAAAGGTCCCATATGGATTAATGTCTGGCGGATTTGACTTGACTTTTTAACAACAGAAAGAGTCTATGAGGATATCTTGTAGCTTTTAGATCTTCTGGGGACCCTCTGGCCAGAAAAAAAGTTCAAAAGATCCCATATGGACTACTGTCTGGCGGACTTGATCTGACTTTTTAACATCAGAAAGAGTCTTTGAGGACATCTTGTAGCTTTTAGATCTTCTGGGGACCCTCCGAGCAGAAAAAAAGTTCAAAAGGTCCCATATGGACTACTGTCTGGCGGACTTGACTTGACTTTTTAACATTAGAAAGAGTCTATGAGGACATCCTCTAGCTTTTAGGTCTTCTGGGGATCCTCTGAGCAGAAAAAAAGTTCAAAAGGTCCCATATGGACTACTGTCTGGCGGACTTGACTTGCCTTTTTAACATCAGAAAGAGTCTATGAGTCCATCATGTAGCTTTTAGACCTTCTGGGGAGCCTCTGATTAGAAAAAAAGTTCAAAAGGTCCCATATGGACTACTGTCTGGCGGACTTGACTTGACTTTTTAACATCAAAAAGAGTCAATGAGGACATCATGTAGCTTTTAGACCTTCTGGGGACCCTCTGAGCACAATAAAAGTTCAAAAGCTCCCATATGGACTACTGTCTGTTGGACTTTACTTGACGTTTTAACATCAGAACGAGTCTATGAGGACATCATGGAACTTTTAGACCTCCTGGGGACCCTCTGACCAGAAAAAAAGTTCAAAAGGTCCCATATGGATTACTGTCTGGCGGACTTGACAAGAGTTTTTAACATCAGAACGAGTCTATAAGGACATCATGGAACTTTTAGACCTCCTGGGGACCCTCTGACCAGAAAAAAAGTTCAAAAGGTCCCATATGGATTACTGTCTGGCGGACTTGACTTGACTTTTTAACCTCAGAAAGAGTCTATGAGGACATCTTGTAGCTTTTAGGCCTTATGGGGACCCTCTGAGCAGATAAAAAGTTCAAAAGGTCCAATATGGACTACTGTCTGGCGGACTTGACTTGACTGTATAACATCAAAAAGAGTCTATGAGGAAATCATCTAGCTTTTAGGTCTTTTGGGGACCCTCTGAGCAGAAAAAAAGTTCAAAAGCTCCCATATGGACTACTGTCTGTTGGACTTTACTTGACTTTTTAAGATCAGAACGAGTCTATAAGGACATCATGGAACTTTTAGACCTCCTGGGGACCCTCTGACCAGAAAAAAGTTCAAAAGGTCCCATATGGATTACTGTCTGGCGGACTTGACTTGACTTTTTAACATCAGAACGAGTCTAAAAGGACATCATGGAACTTTTAGACCTTCTGGGGACCCTCTGAGCAGAAAAAAAGTTCAAAAGCTACCATATGGACTACTGTCTGGCGGACTTGACTTGACTTTTTAACTTCAGAAAGAGTCTTTGCCGACATCATGTAGCTTTTAGACCTTCTGGGGACCCTCTGAGCAGAAAAAAAGTTCAAAAGGTCCCATATGGACTACTGTCTGGCGGACTTGACTTGACTTTTTAACATCAAAAAGAGTCTATGAGGACATCATGTAGCTTTTAGACCTTCTGGGGACCCTCTGAGCAGAATAAAAGTTCAAAAGCTCCAATATGGACTACTGTCTGGCGGACTTGACTTGACTTTTTAACATCAAAAAGAGTCTATGAGGACATCATGTCGCTTTTAGACCTTCTGGGGACCCTCTGAGCATAAATAAGTTCAAAAAGTCCCATATGAACTACTGTCTGTTGGACTTTACTTGACTTTTTAAAATCAGAACGAGTCTATAAGGACATCTTATAGCTTTTAGACCTTATGGGGACCCTCTGAGCAGATAAAAAGTTCAAAAGGTCCCATATGGACTACTGTCTGGCGGACTTGACTTGACTTTTTAACATCAGAACGAGTCTATGAGGACATCATGGAACTTTTAGACCTCCTGGGGACCCTCTGACCAGAAAAAAAGTTCAGAAGGTTCCATATGGATTACTGTCTGGCGGACTTGACTTGACTTTTTAACCTCAGAAAGAGTCTATGAGGACATCTTGTAGCTTTTAGACCTTATGGGGACCCTCTGAGCAGATAAAAAGTTCAAAAGGTCCCATATGGACTACTGTCTTGCGGACTTGAGTTGACTTTTTAACATCAGAACGAGTCTATAAGGACATCATGGAACTTTTAGACCTTCTGGGGACCCTCTGAGCAGAAAAAAAGTTCAAAAGCTCCCATATGGACTACTGTCTGGCGGACTTGACGACTTTTTAACATCAAAAAGAGTCTATGAGGACATCATGTAGCTTTTAGACCTCCTGTGGACCCTCTGAGCAGAAAAAAAGTTAAAAAGGTCCCATATGGATTACTGTCTGGCGGACTTGACTTGAGTTTTTAACATCAGAAAGAGTCTATGAGAACATCTTGTAGCTTTTAGATCTTCTGGGGACCCTCTGAGCAGAAAAAAAGTTCAAAAGGTCCCATATGGACTACTGTGGGCGGACTTGATTTCCCTTTTTAACATCAGAAAGAGTCTATAAGCACATCATGTAGCTTTTAGACCTTCTCTGGACCCTCTGAGCAGAAAAAAAGATCAAAATATCCCGTATGGACTACTGTCTGGTGGATTTGACCTGACTTTTTAACATCAGAAAGAGTCTATGAGGACATCATGTAGCTTTTAGACCTCCTGGGGACCGTCTGAGCAGAAAAAAAGTTAAAAGGTCCCATATGGATTACTGTCTGGCGGATTTAATGACTTTTTAACATCAAAAAGAGTCTATGAGGACATCATGTAGCTTTTAGACCTCCTGGGGACCCTCTGAGCAGAAAAAAAGTTAAAAAGGTCCCATATGGATTACTGTCTGGCGGACTTGACTTGACTTTTTAACATCAGAAAGAGTCTATGAGAACATCTTGTAGCTTTTAGATCTTCTGGGGACCCTCTGAGCAGAAAAAAAGTTCAAAAGGTCCCATATGGACTACTGTGGGCGGACTTGATTTGCCTTTTTAACATCAGAAAGAGTCTATAAGGACATCATGTAGCTTTTAGATCTTCTGGAGACCCTCTGAGCAGAAAAAAAGTTCAAAAGGTCCCATATGGACTACTGTCTGGCGGACTTGACTTGACTTTTTAACATCAGAAAGAGTCTATGAGGACATCATGTAGCTTTTAGACCTCCTGGGGATGGTCTGAGCAGAAAAAAAGTTAAAAAGGTCCCATATGGATTACTGTCTGGCGGACTTGATGACTTTTTAACATCAAAAAGAGTCTATGAGGACATCATGTAGCTTTTAGACCTCCTGGGGACCCTCTGAGCAGATAAAAAGTTCAAAAGGTCCCATATGGACTACTGTCTGGCGGACTTGACTTGACTTTTTAACATCAAAAAGAGTCTATGAGGACATCATCTAGCTTTTAGGTCGTCTGGGGACCCTCTGAGCAGAAAAAAGTACAAAAGCTCCCATATGGACTACTGTCTGTTGGACTTTACTTGACTTTTTAACATCAGAACGAGTCTATAAGGACATCATGGAACTTTTAGACCTCCTGGGGACCCTCTGACCAGAAAAAAAGTTCAAAAGGTCCCATATGGATTACTGTCTGGCGGACTTGACTTGACTTTTTAACATCAGAACGAGTCTATAAGGACATCATGGAACTTTTAGACCTCCTGGGGACCCTCTGACCAGAAAAAAAGTTCAAAAGGTCCCATATGGATTACTGTCTCGCGGACTTGACTTGACTTTTTAACCTCAGAAAGAGTCTATGAGGACATCTTGTAGCTTTTAGACCTTATGGGGACCCTCTGAGCAGATAAAAAGTTCAAAAGGTCCCATATGGACTACTGTCTTAAGGACTTGAGTTGACTTTTTAACATCAAAAAGAGTCTATGAGGACATCATGTAGCTTTTAGACCTCCTGGGGACCCTCTGAGCAGAAAAAAAGTTAAAAAGGTCCCATATGGATTACTGTCTGGCGGACTTGACTTGACTTTTTAACATCAGAAAGAGTCTATGAGAACATCTTGTAGCTTTTAGATCTTCTGGGGACCCTCTGAGCAGAAAAAAAGTTCAAAAGGTCCCATATGGACTTATGTGGGCGGACTTGATTTGCCTTTTTAACATCAAAAAGAGTCTATAAGGACATCATGTAGCTTTTAGACCTTCTGTGGACCCTCTGAGCAGAAAAAAAGATCAAAATATCCCGTATGGACTACTGTCTGGTGGATTTGACCTGACTTTTTAACATCAGAAAGAGTCTATGAGGACATCATGTAGCTTTTAGACCTCCTGGGGACCGTCTGAGCAGAAAAAAAGTTAAAAAGGTCCCATATGGATTACTGTCTGGCGGACTTGATGACTTTTTAACATCAAAAAGAGTCTATGAGGACATCATGTAGCTTTTAGACCTCCTGGGGACCCTCTGAGCAGAAAAAAAGTTAAAAAGGTCCCATATGGATTACTGTCTGGCGGACTTGACTTGACTTTTTAACATCAGAAAGAGTCTATGAGAACATCTTGTAGCTTTTAGATCTTCTGGGGACCCTCTGAGCAGAAAAAAAGTTCAAAAGGTCCCATATGGACTACTGTGGGCGGACTTGATTTGCCTTTTTAACATCAGAAAGAGTCTATAAGGACATCATGTAGCTTTTAGATCTTCTGGGGACCCTCTGAGCAGAAAAAAAGTTCAAAAGGTCCCATATGGACTACTGTCTGGCGGACTTGACTTGACTTTTTAACATCAGAAAGAGTCTATGAGGACATCATGTAGCTTTTAGACCTCCTGGGGACGGTCTGAGCAGAAAAAAAGTTAAAAAGGTCCCATATGGATTACTGTCTGGCTGACTTGACTTGACTTTTTAACATCAGAACGAGTCTATGAGAACATCTTGTAGCTTTTAGATCTTCTGGGGACCCTCTGAGCAGAAAAAAAGTTCAAAAGATCCCATATGGACTACTGTCTGGTGGACTTGACTTGACTTTTTAACATCAAAAAGAGTCTATGAGGACATCATGTAGCTTTTAGACCTTCTGGGAGACCCTCTGAGCAGAAAAAAAGTTCAAAAGATCCCATATGGACTACTGTCTGGTGGACTTTACTTGACGTTTTAACATCAGAACGAGTCTATGAGGACATCATGGAACTTTTAGACCTCCTGGGGACCCTCTGACCAGAAAAAAAGTTCAAAAGGTCCCATATGGATTACTGTCTGGCGGACTTGACAAGAGTTTTTAACATCAGAACGAGTCTATAAGGACATCATGGAACTTTTAGACCTCCTGGGGACCCTCTGACCAGAAAAAAAGTTCAAAAGGTCCCATATGGATTACTGTCTGGCGGACTTGACTTGACTTTTTAACCTCAGAAAGAGTCTATGAGGACATCTTGTAGCTTTTAGGCCTTATGGGGACCCTCTGAGCAGATAAAAAGTTCAAAAGGTCCAATATGGACTACTGTCTGGCGGACTTGACTTGACTGTATAACATCAAAAAGAGTCTATGAGGAAATCATCTAGCTTTTAGGTCTTTTGGGGACCCTCTGAGCAGAAAAAAAGTTCAAAAGCTCCCATATGGACTACTGTCTGTTGGACTTTACTTGACTTTTTAAGATCAGAACGAGTCTATAAGGACATCATGGAACTTTTAGACCTCCTGGGGACCCTCTGACCAGAAAAAAGTTCAAAAGGTCCCATATGGATTACTGTCTGGCGGACTTGACTTGACTTTTTAACATCAGAACGAGTCTAAAAGGACATCATGGAACTTTTAGACCTTCTGGGGACCCTCTGAGCAGAAAAAAAGTTCAAAAGCTACCATATGGACTACTGTCTGGCGGACTTGACTTGACTTTTTAACTTCAGAAAGAGTCTTTGCCGACATCATGTAGCTTTTAGACCTTCTGGGGACCCTCTGAGCAGAAAAAAAGTTCAAAAGGTCCCATATGGACTACTGTCTGGCGGACTTGACTTGACTTTTTAACATCAAAAAGAGTCTATGAGGACATCATGTAGCTTTTAGACCTTCTGGGGACCCTCTGAGCAGAATAAAAGTTCAAAAGCTCCAATATGGACTACTGTCTGGCGGACTTGACTTGACTTTTTAACATCAAAAAGAGTCTATGAGGACATCATGTCGCTTTTAGACCTTCTGGGGACCCTCTGAGCATAAATAAGTTCAAAAAGTCCCATATGAACTACTGTCTGTTGGACTTTACTTGACTTTTTAAAATCAGAACGAGTCTATAAGGACATCTTATAGCTTTTAGACCTTATGGGGACCCTCTGAGCAGATAAAAAGTTCAAAAGGTCCCATATGGACTACTGTCTGGCGGACTTGACTTGACTTTTTAACATCAGAACGAGTCTATAAGGACATCATGGAACTTTTAGACCTTCTGGGGACCCTCTGAGCAGAAAAAAAGTTCAAAAGCTCCCATATGGACTACTGTCTGGCGGACTTGACGACTTTTTAACATCAAAAAGAGTCTATGAGGACATCATGTAGCTTTTAGACCTCCTGTGGACCCTCTGAGCAGAAAAAAAGTTAAAAAGGTCCCATATGGATTACTGTCTGGCGGACTTGACTTGAGTTTTTAACATCAGAAAGAGTCTATGAGAACATCTTGTAGCTTTTAGATCTTCTGGGGACCCTCTGAGCAGAAAAAAAGTTCAAAAGGTCCCATATGGACTACTGTGGGCGGACTTGATTTCCCTTTTTAACATCAGAAAGAGTCTATAAGCACATCATGTAGCTTTTAGACCTTCTCTGGACCCTCTGAGCAGAAAAAAAGATCAAAATATCCCGTATGGACTACTGTCTGGTGGATTTGACCTGACTTTTTAACATCAGAAAGAGTCTATGAGGACATCATGTAGCTTTTAGACCTCCTGGGGACCGTCTGAGCAGAAAAAAAGTTAAAAGGTCCCATATGGATTACTGTCTGGCGGATTTAATGACTTTTTAACATCAAAAAGAGTCTATGAGGACATCATGTAGCTTTTAGACCTCCTGGGGACCCTCTGAGCAGAAAAAAAGTTAAAAAGGTCCCATATGGATTACTGTCTGGCGGACTTGACTTGACTTTTTAACATCAGAAAGAGTCTATGAGAACATCTTGTAGCTTTTAGATCTTCTGGGGACCCTCTGAGCAGAAAAAAAGTTCAAAAGGTCCCATATGGACTACTGTGGGCGGACTTGATTTGCCTTTTTAACATCAGAAAGAGTCTATAAGGACATCATGTAGCTTTTAGATCTTCTGGAGACCCTCTGAGCAGAAAAAAAGTTCAAAAGGTCCCATATGGACTA
Organism: Siphateles boraxobius; assembly: GCF_051911475.1. NCBI lineage: Eukaryota > Metazoa > Chordata > Actinopteri > Cypriniformes > Leuciscidae > Siphateles > Siphateles boraxobius. The sequence continues at coordinate 3,766,076 of NW_027508920.1, read as the reverse complement.
CTGTCTGGCGGACTTGACTTGACTTTTTAACATCAGAAAGAGTCTATGAGGACATCATGTAGCTTTTAGACCTCCTGGGGATGGTCTGAGCAGAAAAAAAGTTAAAAAGGTCCCATATGGATTACTGTCTGGCGGACTTGATGACTTTTTAACATCAAAAAGAGTCTATGAGGACATCATATAGCTTTTAGACCTCCTGGGGACCCTCTGAGCAGATAAAAAGTTCAAAAGGTCCCATATGGACTACTGTCTGGCGGACTTGACTTGACTTTTTAACATCAAAAAGAGTCTATGAGGACATCATCTAGCTTTTAGGTCGTCTGGGGACCCTCTGAGCAGAAAAAAGTACAAAAGCTCCCATATGGACTACTGTCTGTTGGACTTTACTTGACTTTTTAACATCAGAACGAGTCTATAAGGACATCATGGAACTTTTAGACCTCCTGGGGACCCTCTGACCAGAAAAAAAGTTCAAAAGGTCCCATATGGATTACTGTCTGGCGGACTTGACTTGACTTTTTAACATCAGAACGAGTCTATAAGGACATCATGGAACTTTTAGACCTCCTGGGGACCCTCTGACCAGAAAAAAAGTTCAAAAGGTCCCATATGGATTACTGTCTCGCGGACTTGACTTGACTTTTTAACCTCAGAAAGAGTCTATGAGGACATCTTGTAGCTTTTAGACCTTATGGGGACCCTCTGAGCAGATAAAAAGTTTTAAAGGTCCCATATGGACTACTGTCTTAAGGACTTGAGTTGACTTTTTAACATCAAAAAGAGTCTATGAGGACATCATGTAGCTTTTAGACCTCCTGGGGACCCTCTGAGCAGAAAAAAAGTTAAAAAGGTCCCATATGGATTACTGTCTGGCGGACTTGACTTGACTTTTTAACATCAGAAAGAGTCTATGAGAACATCTTGTAGCTTTTAGATCTTCTGGGGACCCTCTGAGCAGAAAAAAAGTTCAAAAGGTCCCATATGGACTTATGTGGGCGGACTTGATTTGCCTTTTTAACATCAAAAAGAGTCTATAAGGACATCATGTAGCTTTTAGACCTTCTGTGGACCCTCTGAGCAGAAAAAAAGATCAAAATATCCCGTATGGACTACTGTCTGGTGGATTTGACCTGACTTTTTAACATCAGAAAGAGTCTATGAGGACATCATGTAGCTTTTAGACCTCCTGGGGACCGTCTGAGCAGAAAAAAAGTTAAAAAGGTCCCATATGGATTACTGTCTGGCGGACTTGATGACTTTTTAACATCAAAAAGAGTCTATGAGGACATCATGTAGCTTTTAGACCTCCTGGGGACCCTCTGAGCAGAAAAAAAGTTAAAAAGGTCCCATATGGATTACTGTCTGGCGGACTTGACTTGACTTTTTAACATCAGAAAGAGTCTATGAGAACATCTTGTAGCTTTTAGATCTTCTGGGGACCCTCTGAGCAGAAAAAAAGTTCAAAAGGTCCCATAGGGACTACTGTGGGCGGACTTGATTTGCCTTTTTAACATCAGAAAGAGTCTATAAGGACATCATGTAGCTTTTAGATCTTCTGGGGACCCTCTGAGCAGAAAAAAAGTTCAAAAGGTCCCATATGGACTACTGTCTGGCGGACTTGACTTGACTTTTTAACATCAGAAAGAGTCTATGAGGACATCATGTAGCTTTTAGACCTCCTGGGGACGGTCTGAGCAGAAAAAAAGTTAAAAAGGTCCCATATGGATTACTGTCTGGCGGACTTGACTTGACTTTTTAACATCAGAACGAGTCTATGAGAACATCTTGTAGCTTTTAGATCTTCTGGGGACCCTCTGAGCAGAAAAAAAGTTCAAAAGATCCCATATGGACTACTGTCTGGTGGACTTGACTTGACTTTTTAACATCAAAAAGAGTCTATGAGGACATCATGTAGCTTTTAGACCTTCTGGGAGACCCTCTGAGCAGAAAAAAAGTTCAAAAGATCCCATATGGACTACTGTCTGGTGGAATTGACTTTTTAACATCAAAAAGAGTCTATGAGGACATCATGTAGCTTTTAGACCTCCTGGGGACCCTCTGAGCAGAAAAAAAGTTAAAAAGGTCCCATATGGATTACTGTCTGGTGGACTTGACTTGACTTTTTAACATCAGAATGAGTCTATGAGAACATCTTGTAGCTTTTATATCTTCTGGGGACCCTCTGAGCAGAAAAAAAGTTCAAAAGATCCCATATGGACTACTGTCTGGTGGACTTGACTTGACTTTTTAACATCAAAAAGAGTCTATGAGGACCTCATGTAGCTTTTAGACCTTCTGTGGACCCTCTGAGCAGAAAAAAAGATCAAAATATCCCGTATGGACTACTGTCTGGTGGATTTGACCTGACTTTTTAACATCAGAAAGAGTCTATGAGGACATCATGTAGCTTTTAGACCTCCTGGGGACCGTCTGAGCAGAAAAAAAGTTAAAAAGGTCCCATATGGATTACTGTCTGGCGGATTTGATGACTTTTTAACATCAAAAAGAGTCTATGAGGACATCATGTAGCTTTTAGACCTCCTGGGGACCCTCTGAGCAGAAAAAAAGTTAAAAAGGTCCAATATGGATTACTGTCTGGCGGACTTGACTTGACTTTTTAACATCAGAAAGAGTCTATGAGAACATCTTGTAGCTTTTAGATCTTCTGGGGACCCTCTGAGCAGAAAAAAAGTTCAAAAGGTCCCATATGGACTACTGTCTGGCGGACTTGACTTGACTTTTTAACATCAAAAAGAGTCTATGAGGACATCATGTAGCTTTTAGACCTTCTGGGGACCCTCTGAGCAGAAAAAAAGTTCAAAAGGTCCCATATGGACTACTGTCTGGCGGACTTGACTTGACTTTTTAACATCAAAAAGAGTCTATGAGGACATCATGTAGCTTTTAGACCTTCTGGGGACCCTCTGAGCAGAATAAAAGTTCAAAAGCTCCAATATGGACTACTGTCTGGCGGACTTGACTTGACTTTTTAACATCAAAAAGAGTCTATGAGGACATCATGTCGCTTTTAGACCTTCTGGGGACCCTCTGAGCATAAATAAGTTCAAAAAGTCCCATATGAACTACTGTCTGTTGGACTTTACTTGACTTTTTAAAATCAGAACGAGTCTATAAGGACATCTTATAGCTTTTAGACCTTATGGGGACCCTCTGAGCAGATAAAAAGTTCAAAAGGTCCCATATGGACTACTGTCTGGCGGACTTGACTTGACTTTTTAACATCAGAACGAGTCTATGAGGACATCATGGAACTTTTAGACCTCCTGGGGACCCTCTGACCAGAAAAAAAGTTCAGAAGGTTCCATATGGATTACTGTCTGGCGGACTTGACTTGACTTTTTAACCTCAGAAAGAGTCTATGAGGACATCTTGTAGCTTTTAGACCTTATGGGGACCCTCTGAGCAGATAAAAAGTTCAAAAGGTCCCATATGGACTACTGTCTTGCGGACTTGAGTTGACTTTTTAACATCAGAACGAGTCTATAAGGACATCATGGAACTTTTAGACCTTCTGGGGACCCTCTGAGCAGAAAAAAAGTTCAAAAGCTCCCATATGGACTACTGTCTGGCGGACTTGACGACTTTTTAACATCAAAAAGAGTCTATGAGGACATCATGTAGCTTTTAGACCTCCTGTGGACCCTCTGAGCAGAAAAAAAGTTAAAAAGGTCCCATATGGATTACTGTCTGGCGGACTTGACTTGAGTTTTTAACATCAGAAAGAGTCTATGAGAACATCTTGTAGCTTTTAGATCTTCTGGGGACCCTCTGAGCAGAAAAAAAGTTCAAAAGGTCCCATATGGACTACTGTGGGCGGACTTGATTTCCCTTTTTAACATCAGAAAGAGTCTATAAGCACATCATGTAGCTTTTAGACCTTCTCTGGACCCTCTGAGCAGAAAAAAAGATCAAAATATCCCGTATGGACTACTGTCTGGTGGATTTGACCTGACTTTTTAACATCAGAAAGAGTCTATGAGGACATCATGTAGCTTTTAGACCTCCTGGGGACCGTCTGAGCAGAAAAAAAGTTAAAAGGTCCCATATGGATTACTGTCTGGCGGATTTAATGACTTTTTAACATCAAAAAGAGTCTATGAGGACATCATGTAGCTTTTAGACCTCCTGGGGACCCTCTGAGCAGAAAAAAAGTTAAAAAGGTCCCATATGGATTACTGTCTGGCGGACTTGACTTGACTTTTTAACATCAGAAAGAGTCTATGAGAACATCTTGTAGCTTTTAGATCTTCTGGGGACCCTCTGAGCAGAAAAAAAGTTCAAAAGGTCCCATATGGACTACTGTGCGCGGACTTGATTTGCCTTTTTAACATCAGAAAGAGTCTATAAGGACATCATGTAGCTTTTAGATCTTCTGGAGACCCTCTGAGCAGAAAAAAAGTTCAAAAGGTCCCATATGGACTACTGTCTGGCGGACTTGACTTGACTTTTTAACATCAGAAAGAGTCTATGAGGACATCATGTAGCTTTTAGACCTCCTGGGGATGGTCTGAGCAGAAAAAAAGTTAAAAAGGTCCCATATGGATTACTGTCTGGCGGACTTGATGACTTTTTAACATCAAAAAGAGTCTATGAGGACATCATATAGCTTTTAGACCTCCTGGGGACCCTCTGAGCAGATAAAAAGTTCAAAAGGTCCCATATGGACTACTGTCTGGCGGACTTGACTTGACTTTTTAACATCAAAAAGAGTCTATGAGGACATCATCTAGCTTTTAGGTCGTCTGGGGACCCTCTGAGCAGAAAAAAGTACAAAAGCTCCCATATGGACTACTGTCTGTTGGACTTTACTTGACTTTTTAACATCAGAACGAGTCTATAAGGACATCATGGAACTTTTAGACCTCCTGGGGACCCTCTGACCAGAAAAAAAGTTCAAAAGGTCCCATATGGATTACTGTCTGGCGGACTTGACTTGACTTTTTAACATCAGAACGAGTCTATAAGGACATCATGGAACTTTTAGACCTCCTGGGGACCCTCTGACCAGAAAAAAAGTTCAAAAGGTCCCATATGGATTACTGTCTCGCGGACTTGACTTGACTTTTTAACCTCAGAAAGAGTCTATGAGGACATCTTGTAGCTTTTAGACCTTATGGGGACCCTCTGAGCAGATAAAAAGTTCAAAAGGTCCCATATGGACTACTGTCTTAAGGACTTGAGTTGACTTTTTAACATCAAAAAGAGTCTATGAGGACATCATGTAGCTTTTAGACCTCCTGGGGACCCTCTGAGCAGAAAAAAAGTTAAAAAGGTCCCATATGGATTACTGTCTGGCGGACTTGACTTGACTTTTTAACATCAGAAAGAGTCTATGAGAACATCTTGTAGCTTTTAGATCTTCTGGGGACCCTCTGAGCAGAAAAAAAGTTCAAAAGGTCCCATATGGACTTATGTGGGCGGACTTGATTTGCCTTTTTAACATCAAAAAGAGTCTATAAGGACATCATGTAGCTTTTAGACCTTCTGTGGACCCTCTGAGCAGAAAAAAAGATCAAAATATCCCGTATGGACTACTGTCTGGTGGATTTGACCTGACTTTTTAACATCAGAAAGAGTCTATGAGGACATCATGTAGCTTTTAGACCTCCTGGGGACCGTCTGAGCAGAAAAAAAGTTAAAAAGGTCCCATATGGATTACTGTCTGGCGGACTTGATGACTTTTTAACATCAAAAAGAGTCTATGAGGACATCATGTAGCTTTTAGACCTCCTGGGGACCCTCTGAGCAGAAAAAAAGTTAAAAAGGTCCCATATGGATTACTGTCTGGCGGACTTGACTTGACTTTTTAACATCAGAAAGAGTCTATGAGAACATCTTGTAGCTTTTAGATCTTCTGGGGACCCTCTGAGCAGAAAAAAAGTTCAAAAGGTCCCATATGGACTACTGTGGGCGGACTTGATTTGCCTTTTTAACATCAGAAAGAGTCTATAAGGACATCATGTAGCTTTTAGATCTTCTGGGGACCCTCTGAGCAGAAAAAAAGTTCAAAAGGTCCCATATGGACTACTGTCTGGCGGACTTGACTTGACTTTTTAACATCAGAAAGAGTCTATGAGGACATCATGTAGCTTTTAGACCTCCTGGGGACGGTCTGAGCAGAAAAAAAGTTAAAAAGGTCCCATATGGATTACTGTCTGGCGGACTTGACTTGACTTTTTAACATCAGAACGAGTCTATGAGAACATCTTGTAGCTTTTAGATCTTCTGGGGACCCTCTGAGCAGAAAAAAAGTTCAAAAGATCCCATATGGACTACTGTCTGGTGGACTTGACTTGACTTTTTAACATCAAAAAGAGTCTATGAGGACATCATGTAGCTTTTAGACCTTCTGGGAGACCCTCTGAGCAGAAAAAAAGTTCAAAAGATCCCATATGGACTACTGTCTGGTGGAATTGACTTTTTAACATCAAAAAGAGTCTATGAGGACATCATGTAGCTTTTAGACCTCCTGGGGACCCTCTGAGCAGAAAAAAAGTTAAAAAGGTCCCATATGGATTACTGTCTGGTGGACTTGACTTGACTTTTTAACATCAGAATGAGTCTATGAGAACATCTTGTAGCTTTTATATCTTCTGGGGACCCTCTGAGCAGAAAAAAAGTTCAAAAGATCCCATATGGACTACTGTCTGGTGGACTTGACTTGACTTTTTAACATCAAAAAGAGTCTATGAGGACCTCATGTAGCTTTTAGACCTTCTGTGGACCCTCTGAGCAGAAAAAAAGATCAAAATATCCCGTATGGACTACTGTCTGGTGGATTTGACCTGACTTTTTAACATCAGAAAGAGTCTATGAGGACATCATGTAGCTTTTAGACCTCCTGGGGACCGTCTGAGCAGAAAAAAAGTTAAAAAGGTCCCATATGGATTACTGTCTGGCGGATTTGATGACTTTTTAACATCAAAAAGAGTCTATGAGGACATCATGTAGCTTTTAGACCTCCTGGGGACCCTCTGAGCAGAAAAAAAGTTAAAAAGGTCCAATATGGATTACTGTCTGGCGGACTTGACTTGACTTTTTAACATCAGAAAGAGTCTATGAGAACATCTTGTAGCTTTTAGATCTTCTGGGGACCCTCTGAGCAGAAAAAAAGTTCAAAAGGTCCCATATGGACTACTGTGGGCGGACTTGATTTGCCTTTTTAACATTAGAAAGAGTCTATGAGGACATCCTCTAGCTTTTAGGTCTTCTGGGGATCCTCTGAGCAGAAAAAAAGTTCAAAAGGTCCCATATGGACTACTGTCTGGCGGACTTGACTTGCCTTTTTAACATCAGAAAGAGTCTATGAGACCATCATGTAGCTTTTAGACCTTCTGAGGAGCCTCTGAGCAGAAAAAAAGTTCAAAAGGTCCAATATGGGCTACTGTCTGGCGGACTTGACTTGACTTTTTAACATCAGAACGAGTCTATAAGGACATCATGGAACTTTTAGACCTTCTGGGGACCCACTTACCAGAAAAAAAGTTCAAAACGTCCCATATGTCTGGCGGACTTGATCTGACTTTTTAACATCAGAAAGAGTCTATGAGGACATCTTGTAGCTTTTAGATCTTCTGGGGACCCTCTGAGCAGAAAAAAAGTTCAAAAGGTCCCATATGGACTACTGTCTGTTGGACTTGATTTGACTTTTTAAAATTATAACGAGTCTATAAGGACATCATGGAACTTTTAGACCTCCTGGGGACCCTCTGAGCAGAAAAAAGTTCAAAAGGTCCCATATGGATTACTGTCTGGCGGACTTGACTTGACTTTTTAACATCAAAAAGAGTCTATGAGGACATCTTGTAGCTTTTAGATCTTCTGGGGACCCTCTGAGCAGAAAAAAAGTTCAAAAGATCCCACATAGACTACTGTCTGGCGGACTTGACTTGACTTTTTAACATCAAAAAGAGTCTATGAGGACATCATGGCACTTTTAGACCTCCTGGGGACCCTCTGACCAGAAAAAAAGTTCAAAAGGTCCCATATGGATTACTGTCTGGCGTACTTGACTTGACTTTTTAACATCAGAAAGAGTCTATAAGGACATTTTTTAGCTTTTAGATCTTCTGGGGAGCCTCTGAGCAGAAAAAAAGTTCAAAAGATCCCATATGGACTACTGTCTGGCGGACTTGACTTGACTTTTTAACATCAAAAAGAGTCAATGGGGACATCATGTAGCTTTTAGACATTCTGGGGACCTCTGAGCAGAAAAAAAGTTCAAAAGCACCCACATAGACTACTGTCTGGCGGACTTGACTTGACTTTTTAACATCAAAAAGAGTCTATGAGGACATCATGCAGCTTTTAGACCTTCTGGGGACCCTCTGAGCAGAAAAAAGTTCAAAAACTCCCATATGGATTACTGTCTGGCGGACTTGACTTGACTTTTTAACATCAGAACGAGTCTATGAGGACGTCATGGAACTTTTAGACCTCCTGGTGACCCTCTTACCAGAAAAAAAGTTCAAAACGTCCCATATGGACTTCTCTCTGGCGGACTTGATCTGACTTTTTAACATCAGAAAGAGTTTATGAGGACATCTTGTAGCTTTTAGATCTTCTGGGGACCCTTTGACCAGAAAAAAGGTTCAAAAGGTCCCATATGGATCACTGTCTGGCGGACTTGACAACTTTTTAACATCAGAAAAAGTTTATGAGGACATCATGGAGCTTTTAGTTCTTCTGGGAACCCTCTGAGCAGAAAAAAAGTTCAAAAGGTCCCATATGGACTACTGTCTGGTGAACTTGACTTGACTTTTTAACATCATAAAGAGTCTATGAGGACATCGTGTAGCTTTAAGACCTTCTGGGAACCCTCTGAGCAGAAAAAAAGTTCAAAAAGTCCCACATGGACTACTGTCTGTTGGACTTTACTTTACTTTTTAACATCAGAAAGAGTCTATGAGGACATCATGTAGCTTTTAGACCTTTTGGGGACCCTCTGAGCAGAAAAGTTCAAAAAGTCCCATATGGACTACTGTTTTTTGGACTTTACTTGACTTTTTAATATCAGAACGAGTCTATAAGGACATCATGGATCTTTTAGACCTCCTGGGGACCCTTTGACCAGAAAAAAAGTTCAAAAGCTCCCATATGGACTACAGTCTGGCAAACTTGACTTGACTGTTTTTACATCAGAAAGAGGCTATGAGGACATCATGTAGCTTTTAGACCTTCTGGGGACCCTCTGAGCAGAAAAAAAGTTCAAAAGGTCCCTTATGGACTACTGTGTGGCGGACTTGACGACTTTTTAACATCAGAAAAAGTTTATGAGGACATCATGGAGCTTTTAGATCTTCTGGGAACCCTCTGAGCAGAAAAAAAGTTCAAAAGGTCCCATATGGACTACTGTCTGGTGAACTTGACTTGCCTTTTTAACATCATAAAGAGTCTATGAGGACATCGTGTAGCTTTAAGACCTTCTGGGAACCCTCTGAGCAGAAAAAAAGTTCAAAAAGTCCCACATGGACTACTGTCTGTTGGACTTTACTTTTTAACATCAGAACGAGTCTATAAGGACATCATGGAACTTTTAGACCTCCTGGGGACCCTCTGAGCAGAAAAAAAGTTCAAAAGGTCCCATATGGACTACTGTCTGGTGGACTTGATCTGACTTTTTAACATCAGAACGATTCTATAAGGACATCATGGAACTTGTAGATCTCCTGGGGACCCTCTGACCAGAAAAAAAAGTTCAAAAACGTCCCATATGGACTACTGTCTGGCAGACTTGCTCTGACTTTTTAACATCAGAAAGAGTCTATGAGGACATCTTGTAGCTTTTAGATCTTCTGGGGACCCTCTGAGCAGAAAAAAAGTTCAAAGCTCCCATATGGACTACTGTCTGTTGGACTTTACTTGACTTTTTAACATCAGAACGAGTCTATAAGGACATCATGGAACTTTTAGACCTCCTGGGGACCCTCTGAGCAGAAAAAAGTTCAAAAGGTCCAATATGGATTACTGTCTGGCGGACTTGACTTGACTTTTTAACATCAGAACGAGTCTATAAGGACAACATCTAGCTTTTAGGTCTCCTGGGGACCCTCTGAGCAGAAAAAAAAGTTCAAAAACGTCCCATATGGACTACTGTCTGGCAGACTTGCTCTGACTTTTTAACATCAGAAGGAGTCTATGAGGACATCATGTAGCTTTTAGACCTTCTGGGGACCCTCTGAGCAGAAAAAAAGTTCAAAAACTCCCATATGGATTACTGTCTGGCGGACTTGACTTGACTTTTTAATATCAGAACGAGTCTATAAGGACATCATGGAACTTTTAGACCTCCTAGGGACCCTTTGACCAGAAAAAAGGTTCAAAAGGTCCCATATGGACTGCTGTCTAGCGGATTTGACTTGACTTTTTAACATCAGAAAGAGTCTATGAGGACATCATGTAGCTTTTAGACCTATTGGGGACCCTCTGAACAGAAAAAAAGTTCAAAAAGTCCCATATGGACTACTCTCTGGCGGATTTGACTTGACTTTTTAACATCAGAAAGAGTCTATGAGGACATCTTGTAGCTTTTAGATGTTCTGGGGACCCTCTGAGCAGAAAAAAAAGTTCAAAAGGTCCCATATGGACTACTGTCGTGCGGACTTGACTTGACTTTTTAACATCAAAAAGAGTCTATGAGGACATCTTGTAGCTTTTAGACCTTCGGGGGACCCTCTGAGCAGACAAAAAGTTCAAAAGCTCCTATATGGACTACTGTCTGTTGGACTTTACTTGACTTTTTAAAATCAGAACGAGTCTATAAGGACATCATGGAACTTTTTGACCTCCTGGGGACCCTCTGAGCAGAAAAAAGTTCAAAAGATCCCCTATGGACTACTGTCTGGCGGATTTGACTTGACTTTTTAACATCAGAAAGAGTCTATGAGACCATCAAGTAGCTTTTATACCTTATGGGGACCCTCTGAGCAGAAAAAAAGTTCAAAAGGTCCCATATGGACTACTGTCTGGCGGACTTGACTTGATTTTTTAAAATCAAAAAGAGTCTATGAGGACATCATCTAGCTTTTAGGTCTCCTGGGGACCCTCTGAGCAGAAAAAAGTTCAAAAGCTCCCATATGGACTACTGTCTGGCGGACTTGAATTGACATTTTAACATCAAAAAGAGTCTATGAGGACATCATGTAGCTTTTAGACCTTCTGGGGACCCTCTGAGCAGAAAAAAGTTCAAAAGCTCCCATATGGACTACTGTCTGTTGGACTTTACTTGACTTTTTAACATCAGAACGAGTCTATAAGGATATCATGGAACTTTTAGACCTCCTGGGGACCCTCTGACCAGAAAAAAAGTTCAAAAGGTCCCATATGGATTACTGTCTGGCGGACTTGACTTGACTTTTTAACATCAGAAAGAGTCTATAAGGACATTTTGTAGCTTTTAGATCTTCTGGGGACCCTCTGAGCAGAAAAAAACTTCAAAGGATCCCATATGAACCACTGTCTGGCGGATTTGACTTGACTTTTTAATATCAGAACGAGTCTATGAGGACATCATGTAGCTTTTAGACCTTCTGGGGACCCTCTGAGCAGAAAAAAACTTCAAAGGATCCCATATGAACCACTGTCTGGCGGATTTGACTTGACTTTTTAATATCAGAACGAGTCTATGAGGACATCATGTAGCTTTTAGACCTTCTGGGGACCCTCTGAGCAGAAAAAAAGTTCAAAAGATCCCATATGGACTACTGTCTGGCGGACTTGACTTGACTTTTTAACATCAAAAAGAGTCTATGAGGACATCATGTAGCTTTAAGACCTTCTGGGGACCCTCTGAGCAGAAAAAAAGTTCAAAAGCACCCACATAGACTACTGTCTGGCGGACTTTACTTGACTTTTTAACATCAAAAAGAGTCTATGAGGACATCATGGCACTTTTAGACCTCCTGGGGACCCTCTGACCAGAAAAAAAGTTCAAAAGGTCCCATATGGATTACTGTCTGGCGTACTTGACTTGACTTTTTAACATCAGAAAGAGTCTATAAGGACATTTTTTAGCTTTTAGATCTTCTGGGGAGCCTCTGAGCAGAAAAAAAGTTCAAAAGATCCCATATGGACTACTGTCTGGCGGACTTGACTTGACTTTTTAACATCAAAAAGAGTCTATGGGGACATCATGTAGCTTTTAGACATTCTGGGGACCCTCTGAGCAGAAAAAAAGTTCAAAAGCACCCACATAGACTACTGTCTGGCGGACTTGACTTGACTTTTTAACATCAAAAAGAGTCTATGAGGACATCATGCAGCTTTTAGACCTTCTGGGGACCCTCTGAGCAGAAAAAAGTTCAAAAACTCCCATATGGATTACTGTCTGGCGGACTTGACTTGACTTTTTAACATCAGAACGAGTCTATGAGGACGTCATGGAACTTTTAGACCTCCTGGGGACCCTCTTACCAGAAAAAAAGTTCAAAACGTCCCATATGGACTTCTGTCTGGCGGACTTGATCTGACTTTTTAACATCAGAAAGAGTTTATGAGGACATCTTGTAGCTTTTAGATCTTCTGGGGACCCTTTGACCAGAAAAAAGGTTCAAAAGGTCCCATATGGACTACTGTCTGGCGGATTTGACTTGACTTTTCAACATCAGAAAGAGTCTATGAGGACATCATGTAGCTTTTAGATCTTCTGGGGACCCTCTGAGCAGAAAAAAAGTTCAAAAGGTCCCATATGGACTACTGTCTGGCGGACTTGACTTGACTTTTTAACATCAGAAAGAGTCTATGAGGACATCATGTAGCTTTTAGACCTCCTGGGGACGGTCTGAGCAGAAAAAAAGTTAAAAAGGTCCCATATGGATTACTGTCTGGCGGACTTGATGACTTTTTAACATCAAAAAGAGTCTATGAGGACATCATGTAGCTTTTAGACCTCCTGGGGACCCTCTGAGCAGAAAAAAAGTTAAAAAGGTCCCATATGGATTACTGTCTGGCGGACTTGACTTGACTTTTTAACATCAGAACGAGTCTATGAGAACATCTTGTAGCTTTTAGATCTTCTGGGGACCCTCTGAGCAGAAAAAAAGTTCAAAAGATCCCATATGGACTACTGTCTGGTTGACTTGACTTGACTTTTTAACATCAAAAAGAGTCTATGAGGACATCATGTAGCTTTTAGATCTTCTGGGGACCCTCTGAACAGAAAAAAAGTTAAAAAGATCCCATATGGACTACTTTCTGGTGGATTTGACTTGACTTTTTAACATCAGAAAGAGTCTATGAGGACATCATTTAGCTTTTAGAGCTCCTGGGGACCCTCTGAGCAGAAAAAAAGTTCAAAAGGTCCCATATGGATTACTGTCTGGCGGACTTGACTTGACTTTTTAACATCAGAAAGAGTCTATGAGAACATCTTGTAGCTTTTAGATCTTCTGGGGACCCTCTGAGCAGAAAAAAAAGTTCAAAAGGTCCCATATGGAGTACTGTCTGGCGGACTTGACTTGACTTTTTAACAACAGAAAGAGTCTATGAGGACATCATGTAGCTTTTAGACCTTCTGGGAGACCCTCTGAGCAGAAAAAAAGTTCAAAAGATCCCATATGGACTACTGTCTGGTGGAATTGACTTGACTTTTTAACATCAAAAAGAGTCTATGAGGACATCATGTAGCTTTTAGACCTTCTGGGGACCCTCTGAGCAGAAAAAAAGTTCAAAAGCTCCCATATGGATTACTGTCTGGCGGACTTGACTTTTTAACATCAAAAAGAGTCTATGAGGACATCATGTAGCTTTTAGACCTCCTGGGGACCCTCTGAGCAGAAAAAAAGTTAAAAAGGTCCCATATGGATTACTGTCTGGTGGACTTGACTTGACTTTTTAACATCAGAACGAGTCTATGAGAACATCTTGTAGCTTTTATATCTTCTGGGGACCCTCTGAGCAGAAAAAAAGTTCAAAAGATCCCATATGGACTACTGTCTGGTGGACTTGACTTGACTTTTTAACATCAAAAAGAGTCTATGAGGACCTCATGTAGCTTTTAGACCTTCTGTGGACCCTCTGAGCAGAAAAAAAGATCAAAATATCCCGTATGGACTACTGTCTGGTGGATTTGACCTGACTTTTTAACATCAGAAAGAGTCTATGAGGACATCATGTAGCTTTTAGACCTCCTGGGGACCGTCTGAGCAGAAAAAAAGTTAAAAAGGTCCCATATGGATTACTGTCTGGCGGACTTGATGACTTTTTAACATCAAAAAGAGTCTATGAGGACATCATGTAGCTTTTAGACCTCCTGGGGACCCTCTGAGCAGAAAAAAAGTTAAAAAGGTCCCATATGGATTACTGTCTGGCGGACTTGACTTGACTTTTTAACATCAGAAAGAGTCTATGAGAACATCTTGTAGCTTTTAGATCTTCTGGGGACCCTCTGAGCAGAAAAAAAGTTCAAAAGGTCCCATATGGACTACTGTGGGCGGACTTGATTTGTCTTTTTAACATTAGAAAGAGTCTATGAGGACATCCTCTAGCTTTTAGGTCTTCTGGGGATCCTCTGAGCAGAAAAAAAGTTCAAAAGGTCCCATATGGACTACTGTCTGGCGGACTTGACTTGCCTTTTTAACATCAGAAAGAGTCTATGAGACCATCATGTAGCTTTTAGACCTTCTGGGGAGCCTCTGAGCAGAAAAAAAGTTCAAAAGGTCCCATATGGACTACTGTCTGGCGGACTTGACTTGACTTTTTAACATCAGAACGAGTCTATAAGGACATCATGGAACTATTAGACCTTCTGGGGACCCACTTACCAGAAAAAAAGTTCAAAACGTCCCATATGGACCTCTGTCTGGCGGACTTGATCTGACTTTTTAACATCAGAAAGAGTCTATGAGGACATCTTGTAGCTTTTAGATCTTCTGGGGACCCTCTGAGCAGAAAAAAAGTTCAAAAGATCCCACATAGACTACTGTCTGGCGGACTTGACTTGACTTTTTAACATCAAAAAGAGTCTATGAGGACATCATGGCACTTTTAGACCTCCTGGGGACCCTCTGACCAGAAAAAAAGTTCAAAAGGTCCCATATGGACTTCTGTCTGGCGGACTTGATCTGACTTTTTAACATCAGAAAGAGTTTATGAGGACATCTTGTAGCTTTTAGATCTTCTGGGGACCCTTTGACCAGAAAAAAGGTTCAAAAGGTCCCATATGGATTACTGTCTGGCGGATTTGACTTGACTTTTTAACATCTGAAAGAGTCTATGAGGACATCATGTAGCTTTTAGACCTTTTGGGGACCCTCTGAGCAGAAAAAGTTCAAAAAGTCCCATATGGACTACTGTTTTTTGGACTTTACTTGACTTTTTAATATCAGAACGAGTCTATAAGGACATCATGGATCTTTTAGACCTCCTGGGGACCCTTTGACCAGAAAAAAAGTTCAAAAGCTCCCATATGGACTACAGTCTGGCAAACTTGACTTGACTGTTTTTACATCAGAAAGAGGCTATGAGGACATCATGTAGCTTTTAGACCTTCTGGGGACCCTCTGAGCAGAAAAAAAGTTCAAAAGGTCCCTTATGGACTACTGTCTGGCGGACTTGACGACTTTTTAACATCAGAAAAAGTTTATGAGGACATCATGGAGCTTTTAGATCTTCTGGGAACCCTCTGAGCAGAAAAAAAGTTCAAAAGGTCCCATATGGACTACTGTCTGGTGAACTTGACTTGCCTTTTTAACATCATAAAGAGTCTATGAGGACATCGTGTAGCTTTAAGACCTTCTGGGAACCCTCTGAGCAGAAAAAAAGTTCAAAAAGTCCCACATGGACTACTGTCTGTTGGACTTTACTTTACTTTTTAACATCAGAAAGAGTCTATGAGGACATCATGTAGCTTTTAGACCTTTTGGGGACCCTCTGAGCAGAAAAGTTCAAAAAGTCCCATATGGACTACTGTTTTTTGGACTTTACTTGACTTTTTAATATCAGAACGAGTCTATAAGGACATCATGGATCTTTTAGACCTCCTGGGGACCCTTTGACCAGAAAAAAAGTTCAAAAGCTCCCATATGGACTACAGTCTGGCAAACTTGACTTGACTGTTTTTACATCAGAAAGAGGCTATGAGGACATCATGTAGCTTTTAGACCTTCTGGGGACCCTCTGAGCAGAAAAAAAGTTCAAAAGGTCCCTTATGGACTACTGTCTGGCGGACTTGACGACTTTTTAACATCAGAAAAAGTTTATGAGGACATCAGGGAGCTTTTAGATCTTCTGGGAACCCTCTGAGCAGAAAAAAAGTTCAAAAGGTCCCATATGGACTACTGTCTGGTGAACTTGACTTGCCTTTTTAACATCATAAAGAGTCTATGAGGACATCGTGTAGCTTTAAGACCTTCTGGGAACCCTCTGAGCAGAAAAAAAGTTCAAAAAGTCCCACATGGACTACTGTCTGTTGGACTTTACTTTTTAACATCAGAACGAGTCTATAAGGACATCATGGAACTTTTAGACCTCCTGGGGACCCTCTGAGCAGAAAAAAAGTTCAAAAGGTCCCATATGGACTACTGTCTGGTGGACTTGATCTGACTTTTTAACATCAGAAAGAGTCTTTAAGGACATCATCTAGCTTTTAGATCTTCTGGGGACCCGCTGAGCAGAAAAAAAGTTCAAAAGGTCCCATATGGACTAATGTCTGGCAGACTTGACTTGACTTTTTAACATCAGAACGAGTCTATAAGGACATCATGGAACTTGTAGATCTCCTGGGGACCCTCTGACCAGAAAAAAAAGTTCAAAAACGTCCCATATGGACTACTGTCTGGCAGACTTGCTCTGACTTTTTAACATCAGAAAGAGTCTATGAGGACATCTTGTAGCTTTTAGATCTTCTGGGGACCCTCTGAGCAGAAAAAAAGTTCAAAGCTCCCATATGGACTACTGTCTGTTGGACTTTACTTGACTTTTTAACATCAGAACGAGTCTATAAGGACATCATGGAACTTTTAGACCTCCTGGGGACCCTCTGAGCAGAAAAAAGTTCAAAAGGTCCAATATGGATTACTGTCTGGCGGACTTGACTTGACTTTTTAACATCAGAAAGAGTCTATGAGGACATCATGTAGCTTTTAGACCTCCTGGGGACCGTCTGAGCAGAAAAAAAGTTAAAAAGGTCCCATATGGATTACTGTCTGGCGGACTTGATGACTTTTTAACATCAAAAAGAGTCTATGAGGACATCATGTAGCTTTTAGACCTCCTGGGGACCCTCTGAGCAGAAAAAAAGTTAAAAAGGTCCCATATGGATTACTGTCTGGCGGACTTGACTTGACTTTTTAACATCAGAAAGAGTCTATGAGAACATCTTGTAGCTTTTAGATCTTCTGGGGACCCTCTGAGCAGAAAAAAAGTTCAAAAGGTCCCATATGGACTACTGTGGGCGGACTTGATTTGCCTTTTTAACATTAGAAAGAGTCTATGAGGACATCCTCTAGCTTTTAGGTCTTCTGGGGATCCTCTGAGCAGAAAAAAAGTTCAAAAGGTCCCATATGGACTACTGTCTGGCGGACTTGACTTGCCTTTTTAACATCAGAAAGAGTCTATGAGACCATCATGTAGCTTTTAGACCTTCTGGGGAGCCTCTGAGCAGAAAAAAAGTTCAAAAGGTCCCATATGGACTACTGTCTGGCGGACTTGACTTGACTTTTTAACATCAGAACGAGTCTATAAGGACATCATGGAACTATTAGACCTTCTGGGGACCCACTTACCAGAAAAAAAGTTCAAAACGTCCCATATGGACCTCTGTCTGGCGGACTTGATCTGACTTTTTAACATCAGAAAGAGTCTATGAGGACATCTTGTAGCTTTTAGATCTTCTGGGGACCCTCTGAGCAGAAAAAAAGTTCAAAAGATCCCACATAGACTACTGTCTGGCGGACTTGACTTGACTTTTTAACATCAAAAAGAGTCTATGAGGACATCATGGCACTTTTAGACCTCCTGGGGACCCTCTGACCAGAAAAAAAGTTCAAAAGGTCCCATATGGACTTCTGTCTGGCGGACTTGATCTGACTTTTTAACATCAGAAAGAGTTTTTGAGGACATCTTGTAGCTTTTAGATCTTCTGGGGACCCTTTGACCAGAAAAAAGGTTCAAAAGGTCCCATATGGATTACTGTCTGGCGGATTTGACATGACTTTTTAACATCAGAAAGAGTCTATGAGGACATCATGTAGCTTTTAGACCTTTTGGGGACCCTCTGAGCAGAAAAAGTTCAAAAAGTCCCATATGGACTACTGTTTTTTGGACTTTACTTGACTTTTTAATATCAGAACGAGTCTATAAGGACATCATGGATCTTTTAGACCTCCTGGGGACCCTTTGACCAGAAAAAAAGTTCAAAAGCTCCCATATGGACTACAGTCTGGCAAACTTGACTTGACTGTTTTTACATCAGAAAGAGGCTATGAGGACATCATGTAGCTTTTAGACCTCCTGGGGACCCTCTGAGCAGAAAAAAAGTTCAAAAGGTCCCATATGGACTACTGTCTGGTGGACTTGATCTGACTTTTTAACATCAGAAAGAGTCTATAAGGACATCATCTAGCTGTTAGATCTTCTGGGGACCCGCTGAGCAGAAAAAAAGTTCAAAAGGTCCCATATGGACTAATGTCTGGCAGACTTGACTTGACTTTTTAACATCAGAACGAGTCTATAATTACATCATGGAACTTGTAGATCTCCTGGGGACCCTCTGACCAGAAAAAAAAGTTCAAAAACGTCCCATATGGACTACTGTCTGGCAGACTTGCTCTGACTTTTTAACATCAGAAAGAGTCTATGAGGACATCTTGTAGCTTTTAGATCTTCTGGGGACCCTCTGAGCAGAAAAAAAGTTCAAAGCTCCCATATGGACTACTGTCTGTTGGACTTTACTTGACTTTTTAACATCAGAACGAGTCTATAAGGACATCATGGAACTTTTAGACCTCCTGGGGACCCTCTGAGCAGAAAAAAGTTCAAAAGGTCCAATATGGATTACTGTCTGGCGGACTTGACTTGACTTTTTAACATCAGAACGAGTCTATAAGGACAACATCTAGCTTTTAGGTCTCCTGGGGACCCTCTGAGCAGAAAAAAAAGTTCAAAAACGTCCCATATGGACTACTGTCTGGCAGACTTGCTCTGACTTTTTAACATCAGAAAGAGTCTATGAGGACATCTTGTAGCTTTTAGACCTTCTGGGGACCCTCTGAAAAGAAAAAAAGTTCAACAGGTCCCATATGAACTACTGTCTGGCGGATTTGACTTGACTTTTTAACATCAGAAAGAGTCTATGAGACCATCATGTATCTTTTATACCTTATGGGGACCCTCTGAGCAGAAAAAAAGTTCAAAAGATCCCATATGGACTACTGTCTGATGGACTTGACTTGACTTTTTAACATCAAAAAGAGTCTATGAGGACATCATGTAGCTTTTAGACCTTCTGGGGACCCTCTGAGCAGAAAAAAAGTTCAAAAACTCCCATATGGATTACTGTCTGGCGGACTTGACTTGACTTTTTAATATCAGAACGAGTCTATAAGGACATCATGGAACTTTTAGACCTCCTAGGGACCCTTTGACCAGAAAAAAGGTTCAAAAGGTCCCATATGGACTGCTGTCTGGCGGATTTGACTTGACTTTTTAACATCAGAAAGAGTCTATGAGGACATCATGTAGCTTTTAGACCTTTTGGGGACCCTCTGAACAGAAAAAAAGTTCAAAAAGTCCCATATGGACTACTCTCTGGCGGATTTGACTTGACTTTTTAACATCAGAAAGAGTCTATGAGGACATCTTGTAGCTTTTAGATGTTCTGGGGACCCTCTGAGCAGAAAAAAAAGTTCAAAAGGTCCCATATGGACTACTGTCGTGCGGACTTGACTTGACTTTTTAACATCAAAAAGAGTCTATGAGGACATCTTGTAGCTTTTAGACCTTCGGGGGACCCTCTGAGCAGACAAAAAGTTCAAAAGCTCCTATATGGACTACTGTCTGTTGGACTTTACTTGACTTTTTAAAATCAGAACGAGTCTATAAGGACATCATGGAACTTTTTGACCTCCTGGGGACCCTCTGAGCAGAAAAAAGTTCAAAAGATCCCCTATGGACTACTGTCTGGCGGATTTGACTTGACTTTTTAACATCAGAAAGAGTCTATGAGACCATCAAGTAGCTTTTATACCTTATGGGGACCCTCTGAGCAGAAAAAAAGTTCAAAAGGTCCCATATGGACTACTGTCTGGCGGACTTGACTTGATTTTTTAAAATCAAAAAGAGTCTATGAGGACATCATCTAGCTTTTAGGTCTCCTGGGGACCCTCTGAGCAGAAAAAAGTTCAAAAGCTCCCATATGGACTACTGTCTGGCGGACTTGAATTGACATTTTAACATCAAAAAGAGTCTATGAGGACATCATGTAGGTTTTAGACCTTCTGGGGACCCTCTGAGCAGAAAAAAGTTCAAAAGCTCCCATATGGACTACTGTCTGTTGGACTTTACTTGACTTTTTAACATCAGAACGAGTCTATAAGGACATCATGGAACTTTTAGACCTCCTGGGGACCCTCTGACCAGAAAAAAAGTTCAAAAGGTCCCATATGGATTACTGTCTGGCGGACTTGACTTGACTTTTTAACATCAGAAAGAGTCTATAAGGACATTTTGTAGCTTTTAGATCGTCTGGGGACCCTCTGAGCAGGAAAAAACTTCAAAGGATCCCATATGAACCACTGTCTGGCGGATTTGACTTGACTTTTTAATATCAGAACGAGTCTATGAGGACATCATGTAGCTTTTAGACCTTCTGGGGACCCTCTGAGCAGAAAAAAACTTCAAAGGATCCCATATGAACCACTGTCTGGCGGATTTGACTTGACTTTTTAATATCAGAACGAGTCTATGAGGACATCATGTAGCTTTTAGACCTTCTGGGGACCCTCTGAGCAGAAAAAAAGTTCAAAAGATCCCATATGGACTACTGTCTGGCGGACTTGACTTGACTTTTTAACATCAAAAAGAGTCTTTGAGGACATCATGTAGCTTTAAGACCTTCTGGGGACCCTCTGAGCAGAAAAAAAGTTCAAAAGCACCCACATAGACTACTGTCTGGCGGACTTTACTTGACTTTTTAACATCAAAAAGAGTCTATGAGGACATCATGGCACTTTTAGACCTCCTGGGGACCCTCTGACCAGAAAAAAAGTTCAAAAGGTCCCATATGGATTACTGTCTGGCGTACTTGACTTGACTTTTTAACATCAGAAAGAGTCTATAAGGACATTTTTTAGCTTTTAGATCTTCTGGGGAGCCTCTGAGCAGAAAAAAAGTTCAAAAGATCCCATATGGACTACTGTCTGGCGGACTTGACTTGACTTTTTAACATCAAAAAGAGTCTATGGGGACATCATGTAGCTTTTAGACATTCTGGGGACCCTCTGAGCAGAAAAAAAGTTCAAAAGCACCCACATAGACTACTGTCTGGCGGACTTGCCTTGACTTTTTAACATCAAAAAGAGTCTATGAGGACATCATGCAGCTTTTAGACCTTCTGGGGACCCTCTGAGCAGAAAAAAGTTCAAAAACTCCCATATGGATTACTGTCTGGCGGACTTGACTTGACTTTTTAACATCAGAACGAGTCTATGAGGACGTCATGGAACTTTTAGACCTCCTGGGGACCCTCTTACCAGAAAAAAAGTTCAAAACGTCCCATATGGACTTCTGTCTGGCGGACTTGATCTGACTTTTTAACATCAGAAAGAGTTTATGAGGACATCTTGTAGCTTTTAGATCTTCTGGGGACCCTTTGACCAGAAAAAAGGTTCAAAAGGTCCCATATGGATTACTGTCTGGCGGATTTGACTTGACTTTTTAACATCAGAAAGAGTCTATGAGGACATCATGTAGCTTTTAGACCTTTTGGGGACCCTCTGAGCAGAAAAAGTTCAAAAAGTCCCATATGGACTACTGTTTTTTGGACTTTACTTGACTTTTTAATATCAGAACGAGTCTATAAGGACATCATGGATCTTTTAGACCTCCTGGGGACCCTTTGACCAGAAAAAAAGTTCAAAAGCTCCCATATGGACTATAGTCTGGCAAACTTGACTTGACTGTTTTTACATCAGAAAGAGGCTATGAGGACATCATGTAGCTTTTAGACCTTCTGGGGACCCTCTGAGCAGAAAAAAAGTTCAAAAGGTCCCTTATGGACTACTGTCTGGCGGACTTGACGACTTTTTAACATCAGAAAAAGTTTATGAGGACATCATGGAGCTTTTAGATCTTCTGGGAACCCTCTGAGCAGAAAAAAAGTTCAAAAGGTCCCATATGGACTACTGTCTGGTGAACTTGACTTGCCTTTTTAACATCATAAAGAGTCTATGAGGACATCGTGTAGCTTTAAGACCTTCTGGGAACCCTCTGAGCAGAAAAAAAGTTCAAAAAGTCCCACATGGACTACTGTCTGTTGGACTTTACTTTACTTTTTAACATCAGAAAGAGTCTATGAGGACATCATGTAGCTTTTAGACCTTTTGGGGACCCTCTGAGCAGAAAAGTTCAAAAAGTCCCATATGGACTACTGTTTTTTGGACTTTACTTGACTTTTTAATATCAGAACGAGTCTATAAGGACATCATGGATCTTTTAGACCTCCTGGGGACCCTTTGACCAGAAAAAAAGTTCAAAAGCTCCCATATGGACTACTGTCTGGCAAACTTGACTTGACTGTTTTTACATCAGAAAGAGGCTATGAGGACATCATGTAGCTTTTAGACATTCTGGGGACCCTCTGAGCAGAAAAAAAGTTCAAAAGGTCCCTTATGGACTACTGTCTGGCGGACTTGACGACTTTTTAACATCAGAAAAAGTTTATGAGGACATCATGGAGCTTTTAGATCTTCTGGGAACCCTCTGAGCAGAAAAAAAGTTCAAAAGGTCCCATATGGACTACTGTCTGGTGAACTTGACTTGCCTTTTTAACATCATAAAGAGTCTATGAGGACATCGTGTAGCTTTAAGACCTTCCGGGAACCCTCTGAGCAGAAAAAAAGTTCAAAAAGTCCCACATGGACTACTGTCTGTTGGACTTTACTTTTTAACATCAGAACGAGTCTATAAGGACATCATGGAACTTTTAGACCTCCTGGGGACCCTCTGAGCAGAAAAAAAGTTCAAAAGGTCCCATATGGACTACTGTCTGGTGGACTTGATCTGACTTTTTAACATCAGAAAGAGTCTATAAGGACATCATCTAGCTTTTAGATCTTCTGGGGACCCGCTGAGCAGAAAAAAAGTTCAAAAGGTCCCGTATGGACTAATGTCTGGCAGACTTGACTTGACTTTTTAACATCAGAACGAGTCTATAAGGACATCATGGAACTTGTAGATCTCCTGGGGACCCTCTGACCAGAAAAAAAAGTTCAAAAACGTCCCATATGGACTACTGTCTGGCAGACTTGCTCTGACTTTTTAACATCAGAAAGAGTCTATGAGGACATCTTGTAGCTTTTAGATCATCTGGGGACCCTCTGAGCAGAAAAAAAGTTCAAAGCTCCCATATGGACTACTGTCTGTTGGACTTTACTTGACTTTTTAACATCAGAACGAGTCTATAAGGACATCATGGAACTTTTAGACCTCCTGGGGACCCTCTGAGCAGAAAAAAGTTCAAAAGGTCCAATATGGATTACTGTCTGGCGGACTTGACTTGACTTTTTAACATCAGAACGAGTCTATAAGGACAACATCTAGCTTTTAGGTCTCCTGGGGACCCTCTGAGCAGAAAAAAAAGTTCAAAAACGTCCCATATGGGCTACTGTCTGGCAGACTTGCTCTGACTTTTTAACATCAGAAAGAGTCTATGAGGACATCTTGTAGCTTTTAGACCTTCTGGGGACCCTCTGAAAAGAAAAAAAGTTCAACAGGTCCCATATGAACTACTGTCTGGCGGATTTGACTTGACTTTTTAACATCAGAAAGAGTCTATGAGACCATCATGTATCTTTTATACCTTATGGGGACCCTCTGAGCAGAAAAAAAGTTCAAAAGATCCCATATGGACTACTGTCTGATGGACTTGACTTGACTTTTTAACATCAAAAAGAGTCTATGAGGACATCATGTAGCTTTTAGACCTTCTGGGGACCCTCTGAGCAGAAAAAAAGTTCAAAAACTCCCATATGGATTACTGTCTGGCGGACTTGACTTGACTTTTTAATATCAGAACGAGTCTATAAGGACATCATGGAACTTTTAGACCTCCTAGGGACCCTTTGACCAGAAAAAAGGTTCAAAAGGTCCCATATGGACTGCTGTCTGGAGGATTTGACTTGACTTTTTAACATCAGAAAGAGTCTATGAGGACATCATGTAGCTTTTAGACCTTTTGGGGACCCTCTGAGCAGAAAAAAAGTTCAAAAAGTCCCATATGGACTACTCTCTGGCGGATTTGACTTGACTTTTTAACATCAGAAAGAGTCTATGAGGACATCTTGTAGCTTTTAGATGTTCTGGGGACCCTCTGAGCAGAAAAAAAGTTCAAAAGCACCCACATAGAGTACTGTCTGGCGGACTTGACTTGACTTTTTAACATCAAAAAGAGTCTATGAGGACATCTTGTAGCTTTTAGACCTTTTGGGGGACCCTCTGAGCAGACAAAAAGTTCAAAAGCTCCTATATGGACTACTGTCTGTTGGACTTTACTTGACTTTTTAAAATCAGAACGAGTCTATAAGGACATCATGGAACTTTTTGACCTCCTGGGGACCCTCTGAGCAGAAAAAAGTTCAAAAGATCCCCTATGGACTACTGTCTGGCGGATTTGACTTGACTTTTTAACATCAGAAAGAGTCTATGAGACCATCAAGTAGCTTTTATACCTTATGGGGACCCTCTGAGCAGAAAAAAAGTTCAAAAGGTCCCATATGGACTACTGTCTGGCGGACTTGACTTGATTTTTTAAAATCAAAAAGAGTCTATGAGGACATCATCTAGCTTTTAGGTCTCCTGGGGACCCTCTGAGCAGAAAAAAGTTCAAAAGCTCCCATATGGACTACTGTCTGGCGGACTTGAATTGACATTTTAACATCAAAAAGAGTCTATGAGGACATCATGTAGCTTTTAGACCTTCTGGGGACCCTCTGAGCAGAAAAAAGTTCAAAAGCTCCCATATGGACTACTGTCTGTTGGACTTTACTTGACTTTTTAACATCAGAACGAGTCTATAAGGACATCATGGAACTTTTAGACCTCCTGGGGACCCTCTGACCAGAAAAAAAGTTCAAAAGGTCCCATATGGATTACTGTCTGGCGGACTTGACTTGACTTTTTAACATCAGAAAGAGTCTATAAGGACATTTTGTAGCTTTTAGATCTTCTGGGGACCCTCTGAGCAGATAAAAACTTCAAAGGATCCCATATGAACCACTGTCTGGCGGATTTGACTTGACTTTTTAATATCAGAACGAGTCTATGAGGACATCATGTAGCTTTTAGACCTTCTGGGGACCCTCTGAGCAGAAAAAAACTTCAAAAGATCCCATATGGACTACTGTCTGGCGGACTTGACTTGACTTTTTAACATCAAAAAGAGTCTATGAGGACATCATGTAGCTTTAAGACCTTCTGGGGACCCTCTGAGCAGAAAAAAAGTTCAAAAGCACCCACATAGACTACTGTCTGGCGGACTTGACTTGACTTTTTAACATCAAAAAGAGTCTATGAGGACATCATGGCACTTTTAGACCTCCTGGGGACCCTCTGACCAGAAAAAAAGTTCAAAAGGTCCCATATGGATTACTGTCTGGCGTACTTGACTTGACTTTTTAACATCAGAAAGAGTCTATAAGGAAATTTTTTAGCTTTTAGATCTTCTGGGGAGCCTCTGAGCAGAAAAAAAGTTCAAAAGATCCCATATGGACTACTGTCTGGCGGACTTGACTTGACTTTTTAACATCAAAAAGAGTCTATGGGGACATCATGTAGCTTTTAGACATTCTGGGGACCCTCTGAGCAGAAAAAAAGTTCAAAAGCACCCACATAGACTACTGTCTGGCGGACTTGACTTGACTTTTTAACATCAAAAAGAGTCTATGAGGACATCATGCAGCTTTTAGACCTTCTGGGGACCCTCTGAGCAGAAAAAAGTTCAAAAACTCCCATATGGATTACTGTCTGGCGGACTTGACTTTTGTCTTTTGGACTTTACTTGACTTTTTAACATCAGAACGAGTCTATAAGGACATCATGGAACTTTTAGACCTCCTGGGGACCCTCTGAGCAGAAAAAAGTTCAAAAGGTCCAATATGGATTACTGTCTGGCGGACTTGACTTGACTTTTTAACATCAGAACGAGTCTATAAGGACAACATCTAGCTTTTAGGTCTCCTGGGGACCCTCTGAGCAGAAAAAAAAGTTCAAAAACGTCCCATATGGACTACTGTCTGGCAGACTTGCTCTGACTTTTTAACATCAGAAAGAGTCTATGAGGACATCTTGTAGCTTTTAGATCTTCTGGGGACCCTCTGAGCAGAAAAAAAGTTCAAAGCTCCCATATGGACTACTATCTGTTGGACTTTACTTGACTTTTTAAGATCAGAACGAGTCTATAAGGACATCATGGAACTTTTAGACCTCCTGGGGACCCTCTGAGCAGAAAAAAGTTCAAAAGGTCCAATATGGATTACTGTCTGGCGGACTTGACTTGACTTTTTAACATCAGAACGAGTCTATAAGGACATCATCTAGCTTTTAGGTCTCCTGGGGACCCTCTGAGCAGAAAAAAAGTTCAAAAGATCCCATATGGACTACTGTCTGATGGACTTGACTTGACTTTTTAACATCAAAAAGAGTCTATGAGGACATCATGTAGCTTTTAGACCTTCTGGGGACCCTCTGAGCAGAAAAAAAGTTCAAAAACTCCCATTTGGATTACTGTCTGGCGGACTTGACTTGACTTTTTAACATCAGAACGAGTCTATAAGGACATCATGGAACTTTTAGACCTCCTAGGGACCCTTTGACCAGAAAAAAGGTTCAAAAGGTCCCATATGGACTGCTGTCGGGCGGATTTGACTTGACTTTTTAACATCAGAAAGAGTCTATGAGGACATCATGTAGCTTTTAGACCTTTTGGGGACCCTCTGAGCAGAAAAAAAGTTCAGAAAGTCCCATATGGACTACTCTCTGGCGGATTTGACTTGACTTTTTAACATCAGAAAGAGTCTATGAGGACATCTTGTAGCTTTTAGATGTTCTGGGGACCCTCTGAGCAGAAAAAAAAGTTCAAAAGGTCCCATATGGACTACTGTCTGGCGGACTTGACTTGACTTTTTAACATCAGAAAGAGTCTATGAGGACATTTGTTGCTTTTAGACCTTCGGGGGACCCTCTGAGCAGAAAAAAAGTTCAAAAGCTCCCATATGGACTACTGTAAGTTGGACTTTACTTGACTTTTTAACATCAGAACGTGTCTATAAGGACATCATGGAACTTTTAGACCTCCTGGGGACCCTCTGAGCAGAAAAAAGTTCAAAAGGTCCCATATGGATTACTGTCTGGCGGACTTGACTTGACTTTTTAACATCAGAAAGAGTCTATGAGGACATCTTGTAGCTTTTAGATCTTCTGGGGACCCTCTGAGCAGAAAAAAAGTTCAAAAGATCCCATATGGACTACTGTCTGGCGGATTTGACTTGACTTTTTAACATCAGAAAGAGTCTATGAGACCATCTTGTATCTTCTATACCTTATGGGGACCCTCTGAGCAGAAAAAAAGTTCAAAAGATCCCATATGGACTACTGTCTGATGGACTTGACTTGACTTTTTAACATCAGAACGAGTCTATAAGGACATCATGGAACTTTTAGACCTTTTGGGGACCCTCTGAGCAGAAAAAGTTCAAAAAGTCCCATATGGACTACTGTTTTTTGGACTTTACTTGACTGTTTTTACATCAGAAAGAGGCTATGAGGACATCATGTAGCTTTTAGACCTTCTGGGGACCCTCTGAGCAGAAAAAAAGTTCAAAAGGTCCCTTATGGACTACTGTCTGGCGGACTTGACGACTTTTTAACATCAGAAAAAGTTTATGAGGACATCGTGTAGCTTTAAGACCTTCTGGGAACCCTCTGAGCAGAAAAAAAGTTCAAAAAGTCCACCATGGACTACTGTCTGTTGGACTTTACTTTACTTTTTAACATCAGAACGAGTCTATAAGGACATCATGGAACTTTTAGACCTCCTGGGCAGAAGAAAAGTTCAAAAGGTCCCATATGGACTACTGTCTGGTGGACTTGATCTGACTTTTTAACATCAGAAAGAGTCTATAAGGACATCATGTAGCTTTTAGATCTTCTGGGGACCTTCTTAGGAGAAAAAAAGTTCAAAAGGTCCCATATGGACCACTGTCTGGAGGTCCTGATTTGACTTTTTAACATCAGAAAGAGTCTATGAGTACATCATGTAGCTTTTAGACCTTCTGGGGACCCTCTGAGGAGAAAAAAGTTTCGAAAGGTCCCATATATACCCATATCTAGAGGTCCTGACTTGACTTTTTAACATCAGAAAGAGTCTATGAGGACATGTAGCTTTTAGACCTTCCGGGGAGAAAAAAAGTTCAAAAGGTCCCATATGGACTACTGTCTGGAGTACCTGACTTGACTTTTTTACATCATAAAGTCTATGTGGACCACATGTAGCTTTTAGACCTTCTGGGGACCCTCTGAGGAGAAAAAAAGTTCAAAAGGTCCCATTTGGACCACTGTCTGGAGGTCCTGACTTTACTTTTTAACATCAGAAAGAGTCTATGAGGATGTAGCTTTTTGACCTTCTGAGCAGAAAAAATATCAAAAGCTCCCATATGGACTACTGTCTGACGGACTTGACGACTTTTTAACATCAGAAAGAGTGTATGAGGACATCATGTCGCTTTTAGACCTTCTGGGGAACCTCAAAGGAGTAAAAAGTTCAAAAGGTTCATATGGGCTCCTGTCTGGCGGTCTTAACATCATCATGTGACACATGTATAAATAGTTTTGAAAATTTAAAAGAAATAAAGTTTATATGTATGAATGTAAGCATGTGTAGCCTACTCATTTCACATGAAAAGAAAGAGACAGAAAGGAGAGAAGCTAGAATCAATACTGATTAAATTAGTAGGGTAATAGCAATGATTAAAATCATGTCGGTTTAAGGGTACGACATAGTCTACCTTAAAAATTGTTTTTAGTTTTATTATGAAAAAAACGGAATGAGTTTAATTTCTTGAGTCTTGAATGCAAACGCTTGTGCAATGTCACGAAACGCATTATTGCTTGAATGCATTGTAATGCAACGGAGTGCATGTTACTTTTAAATGTTATTCTTCCATTCAAAACGCTGTTGCAATGGAATGAAACACATTAGTTCATAAATGCATTTCAATGCAAAAGAGTGCATATTGCTTTTAAATATTATTCTTCCATGCAAAACGCTGTTGCAATGTAATGAAACGCATTAGTTATTAAATGCATTGCAATGCAAACAGAGTGCATATTACTTTCAAATGTTATTCTTCCATGCAAAACGTTTGTGCAATGTAAATGAAACGCATTAGTGCTTGAATGCATTTTAATGCAAAAGAGTGCATATTGCTTTTAAATATTATTCTTCCATGCAAAACGCTGTTGCAATGTAATGAAACGCATTAGTTATTAAATGCATTGCAATGCAAACAGAGTGCATATTACTTCAAATGTTATTCTTCCATGCAAAACGCTTTGAAATGCAACAACACGCTTTTGCAATGGAATGAAACGCATTAGTTTTGGAATGCATTGCAATGCAACAAATTGCATATTACTTTTAAATGTTATTCTTCCATGCAAAACGCTTGTGCAATGCAACAGCACGCTTGTGCAATTGACTGAAACGGATTAGTTCTTGAATGCATTTGCAATGCAACAAAGTGCATATTACTTTTAAATGTTATTCTTCCATGCAAAACGCTTGTGCAATGCAACAGCACGTTGTTGCAATTGAATGAAACGCATTAGTTCTTGAATGCATTTGCAATGCAACAAAGTGGATATTACTTTTAAATGTTATTCTTTCATGCAAAACGCTTGTGTAATGCAACAGCACGCTGCATTGCTCATCTCTTCGTTGAACAATGGAAATAGTTAGTCATTGCATGCATTGGAAAGCGACAGCTTTGTGATATTTTTCTCGTGAGTACACAAATTAATTAGCTGTATGCAATGCAAAAAACAATATGCTGTGAGTTGTCTTTTCAACAGCTGATGCAATGATTTTCCTTCATACACAAATGATTATGGTTAGTTTGTTAATGGCACAAAGGAATAAGTTAGACCTTTTATGCAATGGAATGAAACAACAAAAATGTTATTAAAACAGATGATTGTTTTGCCCATCTCTTTAATGCACTACGGAATGAGCTAGTTCTTGAATGCATTATAATGCAATAAAGTGCATATTGCGTAAAGTGCATAGGTTATTCTTCGATGCTCTTCTTTTGTATTCTTCGTTACGCTTGATCGTATGTGCAATGCAATGGAACAGCAGATTGCAATGCAGACTAACGCATTAGTTCGTGAATGCATTGCAATGCAAAGAGTGCATATTACTTTCAAATATTATTCTTCCATGCAAAACGCTTGTGCAATGTAATGAAACGCATTAGTGCTTGAATGCATTTTAATGCAACAAAGTGCATATTACTTTTAAATGTTATTCTTCCATGCAAAACGCTGTTGCAATGTAAATGAAACGCATTAGTTATTAAATGCATTGCAATGCAAACAGAGTGCATATTACTTTCAAATGGTATTCTTCCATGCAAAACGCTTGTGAAATGCAACAACACGCTGTTGCAATGGAATGAAACGCATTAGTTTTGGAATGCATTGCAATGCAACAAAGTGCATATTACTTTTAAATGTTATTCTTCCATGCAAAACGCTTGTGCAATGCAACAGCACGCTGTTGCAATGGAATGAAACGCATTAAATCTTGAATGCATTTGCAATGCAACAAAGTGCATATTCCTTTTAAATGTTATTATTCCATACAAAACGCTTGTGCAATGCAACAGCACGCTGTTGCAATGGAATGAAACGCTTTAATTCTTGAATGCATTTGCAATGCAACAAAGTGCAATTAATTTTAAATGTTATTCTTCCATGCAAAACGCTTGTGCAATGCAACAACACGTTGTTGCAATTGAATGAAACGCATTAGTTCTTGAATGCATTTGCAATGCAACAAAGTGAATATTACTTTTAAATGTTATTCTTTCATGCAAAACGCTTGTGTAATACAACAGCACGCTGCATTGCACATCTCTTCGTTGAACAAAGGAAATAGTTAGTCATTGCATGCATTGGAAAGCGAAAGCTTTGTGATATTTTTCTCGTGATTACACAAATTAATGAGCTGTATGCAATGCAAAAAAGAATATGCTGTGAGTTGTCTTTTCAACAGCTGATGCAATGATTTTCCTTCATACACAAATGATTATGGTTAGTTTGTTCATTGCACAAAGGAATAAGTTAGACCTTTTATGCAATGGAATGAAACAACAAAAATGTTATTAAAACAGCAGATTACTTTGCCCATCTCTTTAATGCACTACGGAATGAGTTAGATCTTGAATGCATTGCAATGCAATAAAGTGCATATTGCTTATAGGTTATTCTTCGATGCTTTTCGTTGGTATTCTTCGTTACGCTTGATCGTATGTGCAATGCAACAGCAGATTGCATTGCAGATCTCTTAATGCACTACGGAATGAGTTAGTTCTTGAATGCATTGCAATGCAAAAAAAGTGCATATCGCTTATATGTTATTCTAACGCTTTATCATATGTGCAATGCAACAGCAGTTTTTTTAAGCGTTAGTTTTTTTCATTGCACAAAGTAATAAGTTAGTCCTTTTATGCGATGGAATTAAACAACAAAACGTTTTTAAAACAGCAGATTGCGTTGCCGTTCTCTTTAATGCACTACAAAAAGAGTTAGTTCTTGAGTACATTGCTAAAAAGCGCATATTGCTTATGCACAACGCTTCAACTTTTGTGCAATGCAATTCAATATCTTCAATGCCTACTGAATGAGTTAGTTCTTGAATGCTTTGCAATGCAAAAACGTGCATATCGTTTATGTTATTCTGCTTTATCATATGTGCAATGCAAAAGCAATTTTTTAGCGTCAGTTTTTTTCATTGCACAAAGGAATAAGTTAGTCCTTTTATGCAATGGAATGAAACAACAATAATGTTATTAAAACAACAGATTGCATTGCCCATCTCTTTAATGCACTACAAAATGAGTTAGTTCTTGAATGCATTGTAATTCAACAATGCCTTTTGACCTTTTAACATCAGAAAGAGTCTATGAGGACAGCATGTAGCTTTTAGACTTCTGGGGACCCTCTGAGCAGAAAAAAAGTTCAAAAGGTCCCATATGGACTGCTGTCTGTCGGACTATAATTAACTTTTTAACATCAGAACGAGTCTATAATGGATCATGTAGCTTTTAGACCTCCTGGGGACCCTCTGAGCAGAAAAAGATCAAAAGCTCCCATATGGACTACTGTCTGACGGACATGACGACTTTTTAACATCAGAAAGAATCTATAAGGACATCATGTCGCTTTTAGACTTTCTGGGGAACCTCAAAGGAGAAAAAAGTTCAAAAGGTTCATATGGACCCCTGTCTGGCGGTCTTAACATCATCATGTGACACATGCATAAATAGTTTTGAAAATTTAATAGAAATAAAGTTTATATGTATGAATGTAAGCATGTGTAGCCTACTTATTTCACATGAAAAGAAAGAGACAGAAAGGAGAGAAGCTAGAATCAATACTGACTAAATTAGCAGGGTAATAGCAATGATTAAAATCATGTCGGTTTTTAAGATTACGACATAGCCTACCTTAAAAATTGTTTTTAGTTTTATTATGAAAAAAACGGAATTGAGTTTTAATTCTTGAATTTTTAATGCATTGCAATGCAAAAAAGTTCATATTACTTTTAAATGTTATTCTTCCATGCAAAACGCTTGTGCAATGTAATGAAACGCATTAGTGCTTAAATGCATTTTAGTGCAACAGAGTGCATATTACTTTCAAATGTTATTCTTCCATGCAAAACGCTTGTGCAATGTAAATGAAACGCATTAGTGCTTGAATGCATTTTAATGCAACAGAGTGCATATTACTTTTAAATGTTATTCTTCCATGCAATACGCTTGTGCAATGTAATGAAACGCATTAGTTCATGAATGCATTGCAATGCAAACAGAGTGCATATTACTTTCAAATGTTATTCTTCCATGCAAAACGCTGTTGCAATGTAATGAAACGCATTAGTGCTTGAATGCATTTTAATGCAACAAAGTGCATTTTACTTTTAAATGTTATTCTTCCATGCAAAACGCTGTTGCAATGTAATGAAACGCATTAGTTCTTAAATGCATTGCAATGCAAGAGTGCATATTACTCTTAAATGTTATTTTTCCATGCAAAATGCTTGTGAAATGCAACAACACGCTGTTGCAATGGAATGAGACGCATTAGTTTTGGAATGCATAATGCAACAAAGTGCATATTAGTTTTTAAATGTTATTCTTCCATGCAAAACGCTTGTGCAATGCAACAGCACAATGTTGCAATGGAATGAAACGAATTAAATCTTGAATGCATTTGCAATGCAACAAAGTGCATATTACTTTTAAATGTTATTCTTCCATGCAAAACGCTTGTGCAATGCAACAGCACGCTGTTGCAATGGAATGAAACGCATTAATTCTTGAATGCATTTGCAATGCAACAAAGTGCATATTACTTTTAAATGTTATTCTTCCATGCAAAACGCTTGTGCAATGCAACACCACGCTTGTGCAATTGACTGAAATGGATTAGTTCTTGAATGCATTTGCAATGCAACAAAGTGCATATTAATTTTAAATGTTATTCTTCCATAAAAAACGCTTGTGCAATGCAACAACACGTTGTTGCAATTGAATGAAACGCATTAGTTCTTGAATGCATTTGCAATGCAACAAAGTGAATATTACTTTTAAATGTTATTCTTTCATGCAAAACGCTTGTGTAATGCAACAGCACGCTGCATTGCACATCTCTTCGTTGAACAATGGAAATAGTTAGTCATTGCATGCATTGGAAAGCGAAAGCTTTGTGATATTTTTCTCGTGATTACACAAATTAATGAGCTGTATGCAATGCAAAAAAGAATATGCTGTGAGTTGTCTTTTCAACAGCTGATGCAATGATTTTCCTTCATTGCACAAAGGAATAAGTTAGACCTTTTATGCAATGGAATGAAACAACAAAAATGTTATTAAAACAGCAGATTGCTTTGCCCATCTCTTTAATCCACTACGGAATGAGTTAGATCTTGAATGCATTGCAATGCAATAAAGTGCATATTGCTTATAGGTTATTCTTCGATGCTTTTCGTTGGTATATTCGTTACGCTTGATCGTATGTGCAATGCAACAGCATATTGCATTGCAGATCTCTTAATGCACTACGGAATGAGTTAGTTCTTGAACGCATTGCAATGCAAAAAAAGTGCATATCGCTTATATGTTATTGTACCGCTTTATCATATGTGCAATGCAAGTTTTTTTAGTTTTTTTCATTGCACAAAGGAATAAGTTAGTCCTTTTATGCGATGGAATGAAACAACAAAACGTTTTTAAAACAGCAGATTGCGTTGCCGTTCTCTTTAATGCACTACAAAAAGAGTTAGTTCTTGAGTGCATTGCTAAAAAGCGCATATTGCTTATGCACAACGCTTCAACTTTTGTGCAATGCAAATCAATATCTTCAATGCCTACTGAATGTTAGTTCTTGAATACTTTGCAATGCAAAAACGTGCATATCGTTTATGTTATTCTGCTTTATCATATGTGCAATGCAAAAGCAGTTTTTAGCGTTAGTTTTTTTCATTGCACAAAGGAATAAGTTAGTCCTTTTGTACAATGGAATGAAACAACAATAATGTTATTAAAACAACAGATTGCATTGCCCATCTCTTTAATGCACTACAAAATGAGTTAGTTCTTGAATACATTGTAATTCAACAATGCCTTTTGACCTTTTAACATCAGAAAGAGTCTATGAGGACATCATGTAGCTTTTAGACCTTCTGGGGACCCTCTGAGCAGAAAAAAAGTTCAAAAGGTCCCATATGGATTACTGTCTGGCGGACTTGACTTGACTTTTTAACATCAGAAAGAGTCTATGAGAACATCTTGTAGCTTTTCGATCTTCTGGGGACCCTCTGAGCAGAAAAAAAAGTTCAAAAGGTCCCATATGGACTGCTGTCTGTCGGACTATAATTGACTTTTTAACATCAGAACGAGTCTATAATGGATCATGGATCTTTTAGACCTCCTGGGGACCCTCTGAGCAGAAAAAAAGTTAATAAGGTCCCATATGGATTACTGTCTGGCGGACTTGACTTGACTTTTTAACATCAGAAAGAGTCTATGAGAACATCTTGTAGCTTTTCGATCTTCTGGGGACCCTCTGAGCAGAAAAAAAAGTTCAAAAGGTCCCATATGGACTACTGTCTGGCGGACTTGACTTGACTTTTTAACATCAGAAAGAGTCTATGAGGACATCATGTAGCTTTTAGACCTTCTGGGGACCCTCTGAGCAGAAAAAAAGTTCAAAAGATCCCGAATGGACTACTGTCTGGTGGAATTGACTTGACTTTTTAACATCAAAAAGAGTCTATGAGGACATCATGTAGCTTTTAGACCTCCTGGTGACCCTCTGAGCAGAAAAAAAGTTAAAAAGATCCCATATGAATTACTGTCTGGCGGACTTGACTTGACTTTTTAACATCAGAAAGAGTCTATGAGAACATCTTGTAGCTTTTAGATCTTCTGGGGACCCTCTGAGCAGAAAAAAAGTTCAAAAGGTCCCATACGGACTACTATGGGCGGACTTGATTTGCCTTTTTAACATCAGAAAGAGTCTATAAGGACATCATGTAGCTTTTAGACCTTCTGTGGACCCTCTGAGCAGAAAAAAAGATCAAAATATCCCGTATGGACTACTGTCTGGTGGATTTGACTTGACTTTTTAACATCAGAAAGAGTCTATGAGGACATCTTGTAGCTTTTAGATCTTCTGGGGACCCTCAGAGCAGAAAAAAAATTCAAAAGGTCCCATATGGACTACTGTCTGGCGGACTTGACTTGACTTTTTAACATCAGAAAGAGTCTATGAGGACATCATGTAGCTTTTAGACCTCCTGGGGACCGTCTGATCAGAAAAAAAGTTTAAAAGGTCCCATATGGATTACTGTCTTGCGGACTTGATGACTTTTTAACATCAAAAAGAGTTTATGAGGACATCATGTAGCTTTTAGACCTCCTGGGGACCCTCTGAGCAGAAAAAAAGTTAAAAAGGTCCCATATGGATTACTGTCTGGCAGACTTGACTTGACTTTTTAACATCAGAAAGAGTCTATGAGGACATCTTGTAGCTTTTAGATCTTCTGGGGACCCTCTGAGCAGAAAAAAAGTTCAAAAGGTCCCATATGGACTACTGTCTGGCGGACTTGACTTGACTTTTTAACATCAGAAAGATTCTATGAGGACATCATGTAGCTTTTAGACCTCCTGGGGACCGTCTGAGCAGAAAAAAAGTTAAAAAGGTCCCATATGGATTACTGTCTGGCGGACTTGATGACTTTTTAACATCAAAAAGAGTCTATGAGGACATCATGTAGCTTTTAGACCTCCTGGGGACCCTCTGAGCAGAAAAAAAGTTAAAAAGGTCCCATATGGATTACTGTCTGGCGGACTTGACTTGACTTTTTAACATCAGAACGAGTCTATGAGAACATCTTGTAGCTTTTAGATCTTCTGGGGACCCTCTGAGCAGAAAAAAGTTCAAAAGGTCCCATATGGACTACTGTCTGGTGGACTTGACTTGACGTTTTAACATCAAAAAGAGTCTATGAGGACATCATGTAGCTTTTAGATCTTCTTGGGACCCTCTGAAGAGAAAAAAAGTTAAAAAGATCCCATATGGACTACTGTCTGGTGGATTTGACTTGACTTTTTAACATCAGAAAGAGTCTATGAGGACATCTTGTAGCTTTTAGATCTTCTGGGGACCCTCAGAGCAGAAAAAAAATTCAAAAGGTCCCATATGGACTACTGTCTGGCGGACTTGACTTGACTTTTTAACATCAGAAAGAGTCTATGAGGACATCATGTAGCTTTTAGACCTCCTGGGGACCGTCTGATCAGAAAAAAAGTTTAAAAGGTCCCATATGGATTACTGTCTTGCGGACTTGATGACTTTTTTACATCAAAAAGAGTTTATGAGGACATCATGTAGCTTTTAGACCTCCTGGGGACCCTCTGAGCAGAAAAAAAGTTAAAAAGGTCCCATATGGATTACTGTCTGGCAGACTTGACTTGACTTTTTAACATCAGAAAGAGTCTATGAGGACATCTTGTAGCTTTTAGATCTTCTGGGGACCCTCTGAGCAGAAAAAAAGTTCAAAAGGTCCCATATGGACTACTGTCTGGCGGACTTGACTTGACTTTTTAACATCAGAAAGATTCTATGAGGACATCATGTAGCTTTTAGACCTTCGGGGGACCGTCTGAGCAGAAAAAAAGTTAAAAAGGTCCCATATGGATTACTGTCTGGCGGACTTGACTTGACTTTTTAACATCAGAACGAGTCTATGAGAACATCTTGTAGCTTTTAGATCTTCTGGGGACCCTCTGAGCAGAAAAAAAGTTAAAAAGGTCCCATATGGACTACTGTC
This sequence comes from Siphateles boraxobius, assembly GCF_051911475.1. Lineage (NCBI taxonomy): Eukaryota > Metazoa > Chordata > Actinopteri > Cypriniformes > Leuciscidae > Siphateles > Siphateles boraxobius. The sequence continues at coordinate 3,728,227 of NW_027508920.1, read as the reverse complement.
TGGTGGACTTGACTTGACGTTTTAACATCAGAACGAGTCTATGAGAACATCTTGTAGCTTTTAGATCTTCTGGGGACCCTCTGAGCAGAAAAAAAGTTCAAAAGGTCCCATATGGACTACTGTCTGGTGGACTTGACTTGACGTTTTAACATCAAAAAGAGTCTATGAGGACATCATGTAGCTTTTAGATCTTCATGGGACCCTCTGAACAGAAAAAAAGTTAAAAAGATCCCATATGGACTACTGTCTGGTGGATTTGACTTGACTTTTTAACATCAGAAAGAGTCTATGAGGACATCTTGTAGCTTTTAGATCTTCTGGGGACCCTCAGAGCAGAAAAAAAATTCAAAAGGTCCCATATGGACTACTGTCTGGCGGACTTGACTTGACTTTTTAACATCAGAAAGAGTCTATGAGGACATCATGTAGCTTTTAGACCTCCTGGGGACCGTCTGATCAGAAAAAAAGTTTAAAAGGTCCCATATGGATTACTGTCTTGCGGACTTGATGACTTTTTAACATCAAAAAGAGTTTATGAGGACATCATGTAGCTTTTAGACCTCCTGGGGACCCTCTGAGCAGAAAAAAAGTTAAAAAGGTCCCATATGGATTACTGTCTGGCAGACTTGACTTGACTTTTTAACATCAGAAAGAGTCTATGAGGACATCTTGTAGCTTTTAGATCTTCTGGGGACCCTCTGAGCAGAAAAAAAGTTCAAAAGGTCCCATATGGACTACTGTCTGGCGGACTTGACTTGACTTTTTAACATCAGAAAGATTCTATGAGGACATCATGTAGCTTTTAGACCTCCTGGGGACCGTCTGAGCAGAAAAAAAGTTAAAAAGGTCCCGTATGGATTACTGTCTGGCGGACTTGATGACTTTTTAACATCAAAAAGATTCTATGAGGACATCATGTAGCTTTTAGACCTCCTGGGGACCGTCTGAGCAGAAAAAAAGTTAAAAAGGTCCCATATGGATTACTGTCTGGCGGACTTGACTTGACTTTTTAACATCAGAACGAGTCTATGAGAACATCTTGTAGCTTTTAGATCTTCTGGGGACCCTCTGAGCAGAAAAAAGTTCAAAAGGTCCCATATGGACTACTGTCTGGTGGACTTGACTTGACGTTTTAACATCAAAAAGAGTCTATGAGGACATCATGTAGCTTTTATATCTTCTGGGGACCCTCTGAGCAGAAAAAAAGTTCAAAAGATCACATATGGACTACTGTCTGGTGGACTTGACTTGACTTTTTAAAATCAAAAAGAGTCTATGAGGACCTCATGTAGCTTTTAGACCTTCTGTGGACCCTCTGAGCAGAAAAAAAGATCAAAATATCCCGTATGGACTACTGTCTGGTGGATTTGACCTGACTTTTTAACATCAGAAAGAGTCTATGAGGACATCATGTAGCTTTTAGACCTCCTGGGGACCGTCTGAGCAGAAAAAAAGTTAAAAAGGTCCCATATGGATTACTGTCTGGCGGACTTGATGACTTTTTAACATCAAAAAGAGTCTATGAGGACATCATGTAGCTTTTAGACCTCCTGGGGACCCTCTGAGCAGAAAAAAAGTTAAAAAGGTCCCATATGGATTACTGTCTGGCGGACTTGACTTGACTTTTTAACATCAGAAAGAGTCTATGAGAACATCTTGTAGCTTTTAGATCTTCTGGGGACCCTCTGAGCAGAAAAAAAGTTCAAAAGGTCCCATATGGACTACTGTGGGCGGACTTGATTTGCCTTTTTAACATTAGAAAGAGTCTATGAGGACATCCTCTAGCTTTTAGGTCTTCTGGGGATCCTCTGAGCAGAAAAAAAGTTCAAAAGGTCCCATATGGACTACTGTCTGGCGGACTTGACTTGCCTTTTTAACATCAGAAAGAGTCTATGAGACCATCATGTAGCTTTTAGACCTTCTGGGGAGCCTCTGAGCAGAAAAAAAGTTCAAAAGGTCCCATATGGACTACTGTCTGGCGGACTTGACTTGACTTTTTAACATCAGAACGAGTCTATAAGGACATCATGGAACTATTAGACCTTCTGGGGACCCACTTACCAGAAAAAAAGTTCAAAACGTCCCATATGGACCTCTGTCTGGCGGACTTGATCTGACTTTTTAACATCAGAAAGAGTCTATGAGGACATCTTGTAGCTTTTAGATCTTCTGGGGACCCTCTGAGCAGAAAAAAAGTTCAAAAGGTCCCATATGGACTACTGTCTGTTGGACTTGATTTGACTTTTTAAAATTAGAACGAGTCTATAAGGACATCATGGAACTTTTAGACCTCCTGGGGACCCTCTGAGCAGAAAAAAGTTCAAAAGGTCCCATATGGATTACTGTCTGGCGGACTTGACTTGACTTTTTAACATCAAAAAGAGTCTATGAGGACATCTTGTAGCTTTTAGATCTTCTGGGGACCCTCTGAGCAGAAAAAAAGTTCAAAAGATCCCACATAGACTACTGTCTGGCGTACTTGACTTGACTTTTTAACTTCAAAAAGAGTCTATGAGGACATCATGGCACTTTTAGACCTCCTGGGGACCCTCTGACCAGAAAAAAAGTTCAAAAGGTCCCATATGGATTACTGTCTGGCGTACTTGACTTGACTTTTTAACATCAGAAAGAGTCTATAAGGACATTTTTTAGCTTTTAGATCTTCTGGGGAGCCTCTGAGCAGAAAAAAAGTTCAAAAGATCCCATATGGACTACTGTCTGGCGGACTTGACTTGACTTTTTAACATCAAAAAGAGTCTATGGGGACATCATGTAGCTTTTAGACATTCTGGGGACCCTCTGAGCAGAAAAAAAGTTCAAAAGCACCCACATAGACTACTGTCTGGCGGACTTGACTTGACTTTTTAACATCAAAAAGAGTCTATGAGGACATCATGCAGCTTTTAGACCTTCTGGGGACCCTCTGAGCAGAAAAAAGTTCAAAAACCCCATATGGATTACTGTCTGGCGGACTTGACTTGACTTTTTAACATCAGAACGAGTCTATGAGGACGTCATGGAACTTTTAGACCTCCTGGGGACCCTCTTACCAGAAAAAAAGTTCAAAACGTCCCATATGGACTTCTGTCTGGCGGACTTGATCTGACTTTTTAACATCAGAAAGAGTTTATGAGGACATCTTGTAGCTTTTAGATCTTCTGGGGACCCTTTGACCAGAAAAAAGGTTCAAAAGGTCCCATATGGATTACTGTCTGGCGGATTTGACTTGACTTTTTAACATCAGAAAGAGTCTATGAGGACATCATGTAGCTTTTAGACCTTTTGGGGACCCTCTGAGCAGAAAAAGTTCAAAAAGTCCCATATGGACTACTGTTTTTTGGACTTTACTTGACTTTTTAATATCAGAACGAGTCTATAAGGACATCATGGATCTTTTAGACCTCCTGGGGACCCTTTGACCAGAAAAAAAGTTCAAAAGCTCCCATATGGACTATAGTCTGGCAAACTTGACTTGACTGTTTTTACATCAGAAAGAGGCTATGAGGACATCATGTAGCTTTTAGACCTTCTGGGGACCCTCTGAGCAGAAAAAAAGTTCAAAAGGTCCCTTATGGACTACTGTCTGGCGGACTTGACGACTTTTTAACATCAGAAAAAGTTTATGAGGACATCATGGAGCTTTTAGATCTTCTGGGAACCCTCTGAGCAGAAAAAAAGTTCAAAAGGTCCCATATGGACTACTGTCTGGTGAACTTGACTTGCCTTTTTAACATCATAAAGAGTCTATGAGGACATCGTGTAGCTTTAAGACCTTCTGGGAACCCTCTGAGCAGAAAAAAAGTTCAAAAAGTCCCACATGGACTACTGTCTGTTGGACTTTACTTTACTTTTTAACATCAGAAAGAGTCTATGAGGACATCATGTAGCTTTTAGACCTTTTGGGGACCCTCTGAGCAGAAAAGTTCAAAAAGTCCCATATGGACTACTGTTTTTTGGACTTTACTTGACTTTTTAATATCAGAACGAGTCTATAAGGACATCATGGATCTTTTAGACCTCCTGGGGACCCTTTGACCAGAAAAAAAGTTCAAAAGCTCCCATATGGACTACAGTCTGGCAAACTTGACTTGACTGTTTTTACATCAGAAAGAGGCTATGAGGACATCATGTAGCTTTTAGACATTCTGGGGACCCTCTGAGCAGAAAAAAAGTTCAAAAGGTCCCTTATGGACTACTGTCTGGCGGACTTGACGACTTTTTAACATCAGAAAAAGTTTATGAGGACATCATGGAGCTTTTAGATCTTCTGGGAACCCTCTGAGCAGAAAAAAAGTTCAAAAGGTCCCATATGGACTACTGTCTGGTGAACTTGACTTGCCTTTTTAACATCATAAAGAGTCTATGAGGACATCGTGTAGCTTTAAGACCTTCTGGGAACCCTCTGAGCAGAAAAAAAGTTCAAAAAGTCCCACATGGACTACTGTCTGTTGGACTTTACTTTTTAACATCAGAACGAGTCTATAAGGACATCATGGAACTTTTAGACCTCCTGGGGACCCTCTGAGCAGAAAAAAAGTTCAAAAGGTCCCATATGGACTACTGTCTGGTGGACTTGATCTGACTTTTTAACATCAGAAAGAGTCTATAAGGACATCATCTAGCTTTTAGATCTTCTGGGGACCCGCTGAGCAGAAAAAAAGTTCAAAAGGTCCCGTATGGACTAATGTCTGGCAGACTTGACTTGACTTTTTAACATCAGAACGAGTCTATAAGGACATCATGGAACTTGTAGATCTCCTGGGGACCCTCTGACCAGAAAAAAAAGTTCAAAAACGTCCCATATGGACTACTGTCTGGCAGACTTGCTCTGACTTTTTAACATCAGAAAGAGTCTATGAGGACATCTTGTAGCTTTTAGATCATCTGGGGACCCTCTGAGCAGAAAAAAAGTTCAAAGCTCCCATATGGACTACTGTCTGTTGGACTTTACTTGACTTTTTAACATCAGAACGAGTCTATAAGGACATCATGGAACTTTTAGACCTCCTGGGGACCCTCTGAGCAGAAAAAAGTTCAAAAGGTCCAATATGGATTACTGTCTGGCGGACTTGACTTGACTTTTTAACATCAGAACGAGTCTATAAGGACAACATCTAGCTTTTAGGTCTCCTGGGGACCCTCTGAGCAGAAAAAAAAGTTCAAAAACGTCCCATATGGACTACTGTCTGGCAGACTTGCTCTGACTTTTTAACATCAGAAAGAGTCTATGAGGACATCTTGTAGCTTTTAGATCTTCTGGGGACCCTCTGAGCAGAAAAAAAGTTCAAAGCTCCCATATGGACTACTATCTGTTGGACTTTACTTGACTTTTTAAGATCAGAACGAGTCTATAAGGACATCATGGAACTTTTAGACCTCCTGGGGACCCTCTGAGCAGAAAAAAGTTCAAAAGGTCCAATATGGATTACTGTCTGGCGGACTTGACTTGACTTTTTAACATCAGAACGAGTCTATAAGGACATCATCTAGCTTTTAGGTCTCCTGGGGACCCTCTGAGCAGAAAAAAAGTTCAAAAGATCCCATATGGACTACTGTCTGATGGACTTGACTTGACTTTTTAACATCAAAAAGAGTCTATGAGGACATCATGTAGCTTTTAGACCTTCTGGGGACCCTCTGAGCAGAAAAAAAGTTCAAAAACTCCCATTTGGATTACTGTCTGGCGGACTTGACTTGACTTTTTAACATCAGAACGAGTCTATAAGGACATCATGGAACTTTTAGACCTCCTAGGGACCCTTTGACCAGAAAAAAGGTTCAAAAGGTCCCATATGGACTGCTGTCGGGCGGATTTGACTTGACTTTTTAACATCAGAAAGAGTCTATGAGGACATCATGTAGCTTTTAGACCTTTTGGGGACCCTCTGAGCAGAAAAAAAGTTCAGAAAGTCCCATATGGACTACTCTCTGGCGGATTTGACTTGACTTTTTAACATCAGAAAGAGTCTATGAGGACATCTTGTAGCTTTTAGATGTTCTGGGGACCCTCTGAGCAGAAAAAAAAGTTCAAAAGGTCCCATATGGACTACTGTCTGGCGGACTTGACTTGACTTTTTAACATCAGAAAGAGTCTATGAGGACATTTGTTGCTTTTAGACCTTCGGGGGACCCTCTGAGCAGAAAAAAAGTTCAAAAGCTCCCATATGGACTACTGTAAGTTGGACTTTACTTGACTTTTTAACATCAGAACGTGTCTATAAGGACATCATGGAACTTTTAGACCTCCTGGGGACCCTCTGAGCAGAAAAAAGTTCAAAAGGTCCCATATGGATTACTGTCTGGCGGACTTGACTTGACTTTTTAACATCAGAAAGAGTCTATGAGGACATCTTGTAGCTTTTAGATCTTCTGGGGACCCTCTGAGCAGAAAAAAAGTTCAAAAGATCCCATATGGACTACTGTCTGGCGGATTTGACTTGACTTTTTAACATCAGAAAGAGTCTATGAGACCATCTTGTATCTTTTATACCTTATGGGGACCCTCTGAGCAGAAAAAAAGTTCAAAAGATCCCATATGGACTACTGTCTGATGGACTTGACTTGACTTTTTAACATCAAAAAGAGTCTATGAGGACATCATGTAGCTTTTAGACCTTCTGGGGACCCTCTGAGCAGAAAAAAAGTTCAAAAACTCCCATATGGATTACTGTCTGGCGGACTTGACTTGACTTTTTAACATCAGAACGAGTCTATAAGGACATCATGGAACTTTTAGACCTTTTGGGGACCCTCTGAGCAGAAAAAGTTCAAAAAGTCCCATATGGACTACTGTTTTTTGGACTTTACTTGACTGTTTTTACATCAGAAAGAGGCTATGAGGACATCATGTAGCTTTTAGACCTTCTGGGGACCCTCTGAGCAGAAAAAAAGTTCAAAAGGTCCCTTATGGACTACTGTCTGGCGGACTTGACGACTTTTTAACATCAGAAAAAGTTTATGAGGACATCGTGTAGCTTTAAGACCTTCTGGGAACCCTCTGAGCAGAAAAAAAGTTCAAAAAGTCCACCATGGACTACTGTCTGTTGGACTTTACTTTACTTTTTAACATCAGAACGAGTCTATAAGGACATCATGGAACTTTTAGACCTCCTGGGCAGAAGAAAAGTTCAAAAGGTCCCATATGGACTACTGTCTGGTGGACTTGATCTGACTTTTTAACATCAGAAAGAGTCTATAAGGACATCATGTAGCTTTTAGATCTTCTGGGGACCTTCTTAGGAGAAAAAAAGTTCAAAAGGTCCCATATGGACCACTGTCTGGAGGTCCTGATTTGACTTTTTAACATCAGAAAGAGTCTATGAGTACATCATGTAGCTTTTAGACCTTCTGGGGACCCTCTGAGGAGAAAAAAGTTTCGAAAGGTCCCATATATACCCATATCTAGAGGTCCTGACTTGACTTTTTAACATCAGAAAGAGTCTATGAGGACATGTAGCTTTTAGACCTTCCGGGGAGAAAAAAAGTTCAAAAGGTCCCATATGGACTACTGTCTGGAGTACCTGACTTGACTTTTTTACATCATAAAGTCTATGTGGACCACATGTAGCTTTTAGACCTTCTGGGGACCCTCTGAGGAGAAAAAAAGTTCAAAAGGTCCCATTTGGACCACTGTCTGGAGGTCCTGACTTTACTTTTTAACATCAGAAAGAGTCTATGAGGATGTAGCTTTTTGACCTTCTGAGCAGAAAAAATATCAAAAGCTCCCATATGGACTACTGTCTGACGGACTTGACGACTTTTTAACATCAGAAAGAGTCTATGAGGACATCATGTCGCTTTTAGACCTTCTGGGGAACCTCAAAGGAGTAAAAAGTTCAAAAGGTTCATATGGGCTCCTGTCTGGCGGTCTTAACATCATCATGTGACACGTATAAATAGTTTTGAAAATTTAATAGAAATAAAGTTTATATGTATGAATTTAAACATGTGTAGCCTACTCATTTCACATGAAAAGAAAGAGACAGAAAGGAGAGAAGCTAGAATCAATACTGATTAAATTAGCAGGGTAATAGCAATGATTAAAATCATGTCGGTTTAATACGACATAGGCTACCTTAAAAATGTTTTTAGTTTTATTATGAAAAAAACGGAATGAGTTTTATTTCTTGAATCATGAATGCATTGCAATGCAACAAAGTGCATATTACTTTTAAATGTTATTTTTCCATGCAAAACGCTTGTGCAATGCAACAGCATGCTGATGCAATGTAATGAAACGTATTAGTTCTTAAAATGCATTGCAATGCAACAGAGTGCATATTACTTTTAAATGTTATTCCATGCAAAACGCTTGTGCAATGCAATGTAAAAAAACTCATTAGTTTTGGAATGCATTGCAATGCAACAAAGTGCATATTACTTTTAAATGTTATTCTTCCATGCAAAACGCTTGTGCAAATGCAACAGCACGCTGTTGCAATGGAATGAAACGCATTAGTTCTTGAATGCATTTGCAATGCAACAAAGGGCATATTACTGTTAAATGTTATTCTTTCATGCAAATCGCTTGTGTAATGCAACAGCACGCTGCATTGCATATCTCTTCGTTGAACAATGGAAATAGTTAGTTTTTGCATGCATTGGAAAGCGACAGCTTTGTGATATTTTCTCGTGAGTACACAAATTATTGAGCTGTATGCAACGCAAAAAACAATATGCTGTGAGTTGTCTTTTCAACAGCTGATGCAATTATTCTCCTTCATACACAAATGATTATGGTTAGTTTGGTCATTGCACAAAGGAATCAGTTAGACCTTTTATGCAATGGAATGAAACAACAAAAATGTTATTAAAACAGCAGATTGCTTTGCCCATCTCTTTAATGCACTACGGAATGAGCTAGTTCTTGAATGCATTGCAATGCAATAAAGTGCATATTGCTTATAGGTTATTCTTTGATGCTTTTCGTTTGTATTCTTCGTTACGCATGATCGTATGTGCAATGCAATGCAACAGCAGATTGCATTGCAGATCTGAATTTGCATTGCAGATCATCTTGCATTGCAGATCATCAGCATTGCAGATCATCAGAAAGAGTCTGTAAGGACATCATGTAGCTATTAGACCTTCTGGGGACCCTCTGAGCAGAAAAAAAGTTCAAAAGGTCCCATATGGACCACTGTATGGAGGACCTGACGACTTTTTTAAATCAGAAAGTGTCTATGAGGGCATCATGTAGCTTTTAGTCCTTCTGGGGACCCTCTGAGCAGAAAAAAAGTTCAAAAGGTCCCATATGGAGCACTGTCTGTAGGAGCTGACTTGACTTTTTAACATCAGAAAGAGTCTATGAGGACATCTTGTAGCTTTTAGACCTTCTGGGGACCCTCTGAGCAGAAAAAAGATCAAAAGCTCCCATATGGACTACTTTCTGACGGACTTGACGACTTTTTAACATCAGAAAGAGTCTATGAGGACATCATGTCGCTTTTAGACTTTCTGGGGAACCTCCAAGGAGAAAAAAGTTCAAAAGCTTCATTTGGACTCCTGTCTGGCGGTCTTAACATCATCATGTGACACATGTATAAATAGTTTTGAAAATTTAAAAGAAATAAAGTTTATATGTATGAATGTAAGCATGTGTAGCCTACTCATTTCACATGAAAAGAAAGAGACAGAAAGGAGAGAAGCTAGAATCAATACTGACTAAATTAGTAGGGTAATAGCAATGATTAAAATCATGTCGGTTTAAGGGTACGACATAGTCTACCTTAAAAATTGTTTTTAGTTTTATTATGAAAAAAACGGAATGAGTTTAATTTCTTGAGTCTTGAATGCAAACGCTTGTGCAATGTCACGAAACGCATTATTGCTTGAATGCATTGTAATGCAACGGAGTGCATGTTACTTTTAAATGTTATTCTTCCATTCAAAACGCTGTTGCAATGGAATGAAACACATTAGTTCATAAATGCATTTCAATGCAAAAGAGTGCATATTGCTTTTAAATATTATTCTTCCATGCAAAACGCTGTTGCAATGTAATGAAACGCATTAGTTATTAAATGCATTGCAATGCAAACAGAGTGCATATTACTTTCAAATGTTATTCTTCCATGCAAAACGTTTGTGCAATGTAAATGAAACGCATTAGTGCTTGAATGCATTTTAATGCAAAAGAGTGCATATTGCTTTTAAATATTATTCTTCCATGCAAAACGCTGTTGCAATGTAATGAAACGCATTAGTTATTAAATGCATTGCAATGCAAACAGAGTGCATATTACTTTCAAATGTTATTCTTCCATGCAAAACGCTTTGAAATGCAACAACACGCTTTTGCAATGGAATGAAACGCATTAGTTTTGGAATGCATTGCAATGCAACAAATTGCATATTACTTTTAAATGTTATTCTTCCATGCAAAACGCTTGTGCAATGCAACAGCACGCTTGTGCAATTGACTGAAACGGATTAGTTCTTGAATGCATTTGCAATGCAACAAAGTGCATATTACTTTTAAATGTTATTCTTCCATGCAAAACGCTTGTGCAATGCAACAGCACGTTGTTGCAATTGAATGAAACGCATTAGTTCTTGAATGCATTTGCAATGCAACAAAGTGGATATTACTTTTAAATGTTATTCTTTCATGCAAAACGCTTGTGTAATGCAACAGCACGCTGCATTGCTCATCTCTTCGTTGAACAATGGAAATAGTTAGTCATTGCATGCATTGGAAAGCGACAGCTTTGTGATATTTTTCTCGTGAGTACACAAATTAATTAGCTGTATGCAATGCAAAAAACAATATGCTGTGAGTTGTCTTTTCAACAGCTGATGCAATGATTTTCCTTCATACACAAATGATTATGGTTAGTTTGTTAATGGCACAAAGGAATAAGTTAGACCTTTTATGCAATGGAATGAAACAACAAAAATGTTATTAAAACAGATGATTGTTTTGCCCATCTCTTTAATGCACTACGGAATGAGCTAGTTCTTGAATGCATTATAATGCAATAAAGTGCATATTGCGTAAAGTGCATAGGTTATTCTTCGATGCTCTTCTTTTGTATTCTTCGTTACGCTTGATCGTATGTGCAATGCAATGGAACAGCAGATTGCAATGCAGACTAACGCATTAGTTCGTGAATGCATTGCAATGCAAAGAGTGCATATTACTTTCAAATATTATTCTTCCATGCAAAACGCTTGTGCAATGTAATGAAACGCATTAGTGCTTGAATGCATTTTAATGCAACAAAGTGCATATTACTTTTAAATGTTATTCTTCCATGCAAAACGCTGTTGCAATGTAATGAAACGCATTAGTTATTAAATGCATTGCAATGCAAACAGAGTGCATATTACTTTCAAATGGTATTCTTCCATGCAAAACGCTTGTGAAATGCAACAACACGCTGTTGCAATGGAATGAAACGCATTAGTTTTGGAATGCATTGCAATGCAACAAAGTGCATATTACTTTTAAATGTTATTCTTCCATGCAAAACGCTTGTGCAATGCAACAGCACGCTGTTGCAATGGAATGAAACGCATTAAATCTTGAATGCATTTGCAATGCAACAAAGTGCATATTCCTTTTAAATGTTATTATTCCATACAAAACGCTTGTGCAATGCAACAGCACGCTGTTGCAATGGAATGAAACGCTTTAATTCTTGAATGCATTTGCAATGCAACAAAGTGCAATTAATTTTAAATGTTATTCTTCCATGCAAAACGCTTGTGCAATGCAACAACACGTTGTTGCAATTGAATGAAACGCATTAGTTCTTGAATGCATTTGCAATGCAACAAAGTGAATATTACTTTTAAATGTTATTCTTTCATGCAAAACGCTTGTGTAATACAACAGCACGCTGCATTGCACATCTCTTCGTTGAACAAAGGAAATAGTTAGTCATTGCATGCATTGGAAAGCGAAAGCTTTGTGATATTTTTCTCGTGATTACACAAATTAATGAGCTGTATGCAATGCAAAAAAGAATATGCTGTGAGTTGTCTTTTCAACAGCTGATGCAATGATTTTCCTTCATACACAAATGATTATGGTTAGTTTGTTCATTGCACAAAGGAATAAGTTAGACCTTTTATGCAATGGAATGAAACAACAAAAATGTTATTAAAACAGCAGATTACTTTGCCCATCTCTTTAATGCACTACGGAATGAGTTAGATCTTGAATGCATTGCAATGCAATAAAGTGCATATTGCTTATAGGTTATTCTTCGATGCTTTTCGTTGGTATTCTTCGTTACGCTTGATCGTATGTGCAATGCAACAGCAGATTGCATTGCAGATCTCTTAATGCACTACGGAATGAGTTGCAATGCATTCATGTTCTTGAATGCATTGCAATGCAAAAAAAGTGCATATCGCTTATATGTTATTCTAACGCTTTATCATATGTGCAATGCAACAGCAGTTTTTTTAAGCGTTAGTTTTTTTCATTGCACAAAGTAATAAGTTAGTCCTTTTATGCGATGGAATTAAACAACAAAACGTTTTTAAAACAGCAGATTGCGTTGCCGTTCTCTTTAATGCACTACAAAAAGAGTTAGTTCTTGAGTACATTGCTAAAAAGCGCATATTGCTTATGCACAACGCTTCAACTTTTGTGCAATGCAATTCAATATCTTCAATGCCTACTGAATGAGTTAGTTCTTGAATGCTTTGCAATGCAAAAACGTGCATATCGTTTATGTTATTCTGCTTTATCATATGTGCAATGCAAAAGCAATTTTTTAGCGTCAGTTTTTTTCATTGCACAAAGGAATAAGTTAGTCCTTTTATGCAATGGAATGAAACAACAATAATGTTATTAAAACAACAGATTGCATTGCCCATCTCTTTAATGCACTACAAAATGAGTTAGTTCTTGAATGCATTGTAATTCAACAATGCCTTTTGACCTTTTAACATCAGAAAGAGTCTATGAGGACAGCATGTAGCTTTTAGACTTCTGGGGACCCTCTGAGCAGAAAAAAAGTTCAAAAGGTCCCATATGGACTGCTGTCTGTCGGACTATAATTAACTTTTTAACATCAGAACGAGTCTATAATGGATCATGTAGCTTTTAGACCTCCTGGGGACCCTCTGAGCAGAAAAAGATCAAAAGCTCCCATATGGACTACTGTCTGACGGACATGACGACTTTTTAACATCAGAAAGAATCTATAAGGACATCATGTCGCTTTTAGACTTTCTGGGGAACCTCAAAGGAGAAAAAAGTTCAAAAGGTTC